>NC_060213.1:84956250-85692500 GCF_021130785.1 Homalodisca vitripennis | reverse complement strand
AATTTATTATACTGTAATTTATATATAATACTTAATTATGTTCTAAAATTTGAAACTATTAAAAACTATGACACTATTTATGTGTTTGCATCTTTATACATTATAACTATATTTAATTTTTTTTTGTAGAACTTGAATTCTTACTTTAGTTTTAAAGTGCAGGCCAGCAACCATTAATTTAGCCTAATACTTGCCGGGCAGAGATAGAATATGAGTTTTTGAACCGTTATATGTTTTTAGGGCATTTCTTTTGTACATAATTACTTACATAATAACTGAAATCTCAAAACCACCTGAAAAGCTTACTGAATTTCAAATAGGAGTCTAAAAAATTGCCAGTTTACAGAAAATGCATTTTGTTTTTTTGCAATGCACGTAATGTATTCATAAACTTAATCTACATAAACGCAACGAAACGATGAATAAGTTTATTTTTATTCAGCCAATATTAGACTTCAAATTTACTTATGCCAGCTTGGGTGATATAAACATCTCTTTTTTTCTTGACGTCTCTCTGTATGACTTTTTGCAAAACATATTCAGAATGAAATAAGCTACGGACTTAATATGCAACGAAGCCTGTTACGTGACATGTGATGTCGCGTACTTCTACCGGTCTTTAGTTTGTGTATATTTTTAAATATTATGAAATATTTATTTGTAATGGCTTATGATTATGAAATATCAACCTTCAAGGGTACACAGCTAGAAATAGTCATTTAGTTCTTAAATTATTATTTATCAAATTGCAGCCATTATTTATCAATTACTCGTAGCACAATTGTTTGTTTGGGGATCATTTATTATATTCAAAACAAGAGCATTTGTAAATAAGTTTACTTAATGCGCACACTGAAATTTTAATAACAACCACATGTGTACCATTTGTTATCTAGTTTTAATAATCTAATGAGTACGTCGAAACGCGCTGGTATTTGTTCATTTCTATAAAAATAAATGTAATATAAGAAAGTTTTATATATGAAAAGATGTAATCAATTAATATTATGTAATTGGTAATTCTTGCGTGTCAAAAAAGCACACATACACACATACCCGCATGTAGTCGGTAAGTAGTGAATGATCTTAGTAGGGTTTTCGTTGAAGCCCCTTTTTTCAGAAAACTGTAAAGAGTTCCTGAACAATGACTTTATTTAGATGTTAAATTTGCGTATTTAAATTCGAAATTTAAGATTAAACTTGCTGGATGGAATAGTTATTAAAATATAAAGAATTATATATAAGTATGATCACTTAGCTCAAATTTGTACAAAAAGGTGAGAAAACTTTTGCGATATTTAAAAAGTCAGCAGTAGTAGCTCATAGAAGTCTGAGTCGGATTGGTGGGGCACGTGTCCAGGTTTGTGAACATGCTGATGCAGAATGCAAACTTCTATTGTCCAGACTTTCCTTGAATTCTTTATTTTGAACCTATTCAAATATAAGTGCTAAATTGAGGAAGATATTTTATATTCTGGCTGACGAAAACGTGTTAGTCTCATCCCACAAATTTCATAAAAGTGATTAAACCCATATTTTTCCTGGGGTTTCTTGTAATAAAACAAAATATCTCTTAAAATACTAATTATATATTCAGATTGCAAACTAAAGCTGTGAGATAAGTCCACTTTCCATAGCTTCATAATCTCCGCCTAGCTGGTTGGAACATGTCATAAAATTCGCACCTCTTAATGAATTTAAAGTGGTCAAATCTGTGGTCATGAAAGTTTACATAACATATTCCTTGTTGGGTAAGACGTTATTTTATAGATTTTTACAGGCTTCCAAAAACACTAAACACATTAAACTTTTCATTAACTTGAAATATTAATATCTAAAGTTTGATAGCCGACCATAAAATCTTCCTTAGATTTATGGCCATTACAATAAAATATTTTCTATACAATTTACCAAATTTATTATAAAAAGAGTGGAGTATTTAATATCTGTGTATAAAATAATAAATTACCTACTTTGAGGGTATTTTATTTTGCTTATTTTCAGTGAAGGAATTAATTGAAATGATTTTAATCAATTGACTTACACAATAATGCTATAAAAATCAAGAAAATACATGTGAAAAGGTTTAGGAAAATCTTTAAAATGTAGGGAGTTGTTACTATTAGTGCCACTTATATAGAAAAGATATAGGTTTATCAAGTTGACGTTCTAATTTGTACTATGAGGATTTATGATATTGACTCATTTTAGTTCATTGAGTATCTTACTTTTCAGTACCAGACATAGTCAAATCTAATTCAAATGTTTTTAATTTTTTCAGAGCGGTAAACGTCGATTCAAGTTCCGTTTAATTTTACCACTGGAAACCAAGAGATTCAATTGTTTGGTGCAAAGATACGCTGTATGCTAATGAGCTCTCAGTAGGTTAATGGACCAAATAATATTATTGTTTGTCTTAATTATAATGTGACAGTAATAAACAATCTATAAGAAAAAAGTACTGAAAACTAATGGTTTAATATATCAACAATTTAACTATTAAATTTAAATTGAGTTAAATTTACATTTCTATTAATTTAGTACTAATTAGGTTAATGAGAAATTACTTTGGTCTGAACATAAATAATTATAAAGACGTTTTAAGGAGAGGTAGTTTATTGTATATACAACAAGTTGATTAATAAGTTTATAATAAACTGTATGTGAGCTTTAAAACATACATTTTACTTAAACAATCTTACAACTGCTTTCTATCAGGGCCCCTGACAAGATATTCTAATGCTTCCTATACCAAACTCCCTCCTGTACAGAGAGATACAATCTGACATTAAGTTACCCAGATTTTCCCCACGGTTCATAAATCTTGTTATCGCGGTTCTCCAAACAAAACCAGATTTTGTAGACTCTTAAGGGCGTAAATCATTTGTTAAATTCATCAGTATATATATATATATATATATATATATATATATATATATATATATATATATATATATTATATATATATATATATATATATATATACTATATATATAATTAAAAAAATTTACACAAATTATTTATAATAAGAAATTGCATTAAAAAAAAACTATTTATCTTTGTTAGTAAACATACTCGAAAGTGAATATTAAGTATTATTCACAATTAATAATGTTGGTTTATGTTTGTATGTAATTATTTATATAATCATTTATATTTAGATCCTGTAATGAAATTAGTTCGTTTTGAGGATGATAGAGGTATGAGCTGTAACATTGTAGGTCTAAGAAAATGTATCTCGTTGAAAACAAACCTTTAAAATATTTGATCCATAATTTGGAATACTAGGTATATTTTATTATCTAATTCAGCTTGTTGGGAGTAATTTATAAAATTAAAAATTAATTCTTTAATTTTAATTGGTTCCTTAATGTATTCATTAACAAAACTATTTTGTACTTTTAGTTGCGTTGTAAATGTTTTATTCATAAGCGTAAACTGTTAATGATTCTCTCTTTACGATGATTTTCTCACTACAATTTCTTTTACTGAGTTAACGTAGTTCTTTATTAAATATAATCTTTTGTAATACGAAACACAATATGATTAACTTATACCATCTTTTATTTTTTTTTTTCAAGATGTAATTTTATTTATTTTTAGAGATAAAAGTAACTGTCGTAAAGTGCAGTACTTATTCGGTGGTTTTATTTTCAAGTAATACCTTTGAAAACTATTTTTTATATTTAAAATCATATTTCAACATGGATTTGGAATTCCCAATCCATACTAGTAAGAATACTACTAAACAGCATTGTAGTTATGACTTGTAGAATGTTGTTAAATATAAAAAATAATTGTGTTTTAAACCCACTTATAATATTTTATCCTCCCTGTATATCTACTAGTTGCAGCCAGTTTTATCTGAATACTCCGAAATCTAAACTGAGGAATACGAATACGCTTGTCCTTCTAATTTACATCTGAAAAGAGCATTTTTAAGTATTTGTGAATACGACTATTAAATAACTGTCTAAAACAATTTTACAAATATACAGTTTTACCGTAAAATGGTATTTTGTTTTGCACATTTATACATTTAAACTCCTTAAAAGTAATGGAAAAAGTCATTCAATTACTTAAAACGTAATATAGCCAAATGCTACTCAACGCCTATAATGGAAGTGATAGAGATCTGTTGCATAGTATTTTAAATGTCACTGTTGATATAGAAACATAATACAACGAAGACAAACGATCACGTCCAGGGGTGAATCGGTGACAGTTTAGTACTTGATTCGCCGTGTAACTTGAGTAAGTGAAGTGAGATGATTAATTTATTACTTCAGTGTTTCTCCCTCGTAATCTTTCTAAACTTTATATTGAATTAACTATCATACAATGCTTTCTTTAAAGTCATAAGTTAGGAACTTCTAGTAATTAAGTTACGTAAGATCAATTAGAAATACATCTCAAGTTAATAAAAAAATTTATTGGATGGGCGCTCTTTTTATAAAGACCAACATATAGCTTGAATTATTAAAATTTTTGTGTTTCACGTGGAAAAGTAACATGTTTATTATTTATAATTTTTTTAAACATTTCCAAACAAAAATAAATATATTTTATGCCTAATTATGTTGAAAAATTATGACTTATATATTAAATAAATATTGACACGTACAGTTATCATTATGTGCTAAACCTCCCAATATCCATTGCTACATCATATTAACGGTATATTAATGTAAAAAGTCATATTTTAACTTGTAAATTTAGTTATGATAGATAATACAATGATGTGCTTTTATTTTATCGGTAATTAAAGATACTTTTAAATAATAAATTATATTATATAAAGTAAACTAAAAAAGCTTTTTATAATTTTTTATTAAAGTATTACAATACCCTGCGGCGTGGCAGAACTTATCATCTAACTAGAATATTTGGTAGCTATAAGTGTTACATGGACACACTGTTATACTTATCAATTCCTTTAGATTTTCATAATTAAATTGTGCCAAAAGAGATGTTCGTATTTCATATTAGTTTTCTTTATATCTGACTGTACGTTACAGCAGTGCACAATCTATTTCGAATATTTTGCAGCCCCCTCCCGATCCGTCTATTAAAAGAATAAACATTTTCTAACAAGAGTATACTTCCAATAACTTTCAGATTTATTAGGTCATACAATAGTCATGTAGATAAGTAGTTCAAGACAAATCTCTCATCCCAAGTTTAGACGAAAAGTACAGGTGAGAAAACTTCAGAAAGCTTCAGATATTTAAAAGGTCAGCAAGAGCAGCTCCCGGAATTCTGCTGAGGGGGATTGGTGGGACACGTGACCGGATTGCTGAATAACGCTGATACAGAATACAGAACTTCTACAGTCCAGGCTTCCCTTGTATACTTTATGTGGCTATTTTGACACATAGAACTAAATATAAAATGGACAATATGTGACGAACAATTAATAATTTGTTTTGAGCAAAACATGTGTATCGTATTTTACAAATATAAATATTTAAAGGGATATTCGTTTTTTAGTGAAACTCAGTGTTTGGTAATTTAACACACATATCACATAATAAAACGAAGTATTTATTAATAGTTAAAAGAGATGCACCATAATGATTTCACTGCAATTGTAAGTATGATCCAAAAGTGTTTGATTTTTTAATTGTAATCATAGCTTGTTATATTGAAATAATTAAATGTATATCAAAAACGGCTTTATAATTAGTATCTAAATATTTATATACTTTTTCTTAATTGGTTCTTCATTATTAAAAAGTATGTTATTGGTTTATTTATTTATACTATTTATTTAGATTACTTCTATCGTACTATACTTTTCATATCAGGGTAATTTCTAAACAATACGTATATAACTTGTCACATACAAAATTTAAATACGACTTATTTAAATATAAACATGTAATGTTATGGTATTATTTTGACTACTATTGAAGATAATCGGAAAATGATTTTGTATTGATGTGTTTTAATTTGAATTAAATTTATCGTTTTATTTGTTTCGTTTGACCTCAATAATTGCAAAATGATGGTTCAGTTTAGTCTTAAATTAAGTCAATCATGATATTGAATACGTAATGTATTACGTTTGAGTCCGCGTAACTTACGTGCGTACGAGTTCGATGTTCTTGAAAGTTTTAGCCATACTGCCAATTCTGAAAATGATCTCAAGGCGCTTGCCATCGTGCATCTTCATCGATCAGGCCTATATAATTAGATTTTACATTATAAGAATAAAATATTTAGCTTCCTAAAATGATAAACGACGCGTTTAAAATCAAAATTTAACGTATGTTTTACAAATCTTCTTTTACAAAATGTGTAACGAAAAATTATTATAGTCTATTAAATTAGCAAACTTTTTGGCACAAATTAATTTTTTTTCCTTTGGCATATTTATGCAACTGATTCATGTAGATTAAACTCACTTTGCGTTATTTCAAAATATCATTTCTTGAATTTTGGTAGAGAAACACTTGGAGTTACATCATATTTAGTACAAATTATTAATAACTATTAATATTAATATTAATATATATATATTTATAATTTCAATAAACATTGAATCGCAAAAAGTATTTGCTCCGCCGGGTGAGTCGAACCCGGATCTCTCACATGCCGGGTGAATGTGCTACCATTACACCACAGAGCGCTTACTTTTTCCGATTCAATTATTTTGACTATATATATATATATAGTCGGAACATGTAAATGTTATTAGCTCTAAGTAAATATATATTATCAATTATTATTCATCTAAATAAAATTAGTAGTGTGAATAATTTTGTATTACTATGCAATTAAATTAAATGTAACTATACTGAATTTCAAATACTATATGGGACAAAACATCAAAATATAATGTTTAAGAATTTTAACTGAAGCTGTGCTAGTTAAATTATTTTTTACTTTTGAAATCAACGCAAACATTTACTCTTTAGATTTATATTTTATTAATATACGAAAATTTTGTAATTATCCCTTTAAAATATAGATTGCAACAACAAATAAGTATCCAATCTCAGAATAAATGATCATGGAAACAACTGGTAATAACATAGTAAAAAAATACTACCCATTTACGTTATTAAAGTATTATATAAAAGAGAATGAAACTAAAAACGAGAGTAGAGAATCTGAAAATAAAGATTTTAAAATCTACTTTGAAACATTGCTATACTAGTAATTGGAAATATTGGATTTATCTAAGGAGACTAATCCAAGATAATTCTATTGTTTTCGTTCGACGTACACCAAACAGTTTTAACATCGTTATTAACTTAGATTGAAAAGTTTGTACTAGTTAACATTCTAGTCCAGTAATATTTTATCAATATATAGTGAAATATTGTCATAATAAAATTTGTTTACCTGTGACGTTGCTTATTAAAATTGTAATTTCTTTATAGATATATGCCACTATGAGTTTGCTTTATTATACGCCCAAACATCTCTAGACAATCTGACGAAAATATATATATATTAAACACCACAAAAACTAGTAATATACTTTAACTCTTACAGTATATTCTCAGACTAATGCCGAAATATATTATTGTTACGGAGTAATTTTATAATATATACTACACAATATTGTTTTGTAGAGCAGCAAGCCTCGAGCAGTAATTTATCTTTGGTGAAGACTTAATTAAAGTGGATTGAATTGACTACAAGGGTCACGTATTGTACGATTTCTTGGCAAAACGTTCACTACGTGACCATTGAGTAGATGAAGTGACTTCAAATGAAGGTGTTACAGGTTTTTCGGTCTTTTTATACACGTTGGAATATATATTTTAAGGTAAGAAAACTATTTACAGTAGTTAAAGTATAAACACACTTAAACGTTCGCTTCACTAAAATAATATGTGTTAATTTAATAACAAACAGTTGATAAGGAAGTAAAATTAAGATAGGATAAGATAAGCAATAGTTTGTCTGTTATCCAATCTGCTGTGGTTCTCCTTTTTAAATATTTTATCTCTACCTATCAATGAGGGCTGTAACGCCCTGTACTAAGTCGTATGACATCAGGGTAATGTATAAGTTTTATGGTTAAAGTTTTAAACATTTTACTATATTAATATACATCAATGCATAAAATATGGTAAAAGAGCAAGAATTATGTGATTTTAATATTCGACTAATTTCTTTTAATACTACGCAAAGAAAACTGAAATTGACGAAATCTCCGCTGCTCGTGTCCATATGTGACTATTTTACCTATGTCACAGCGTATTAATTAATTCAGCGTTAGCAAAATGATAATAACGAGCGATGTTATCGATCATACGGTTTGCTCTTATAAATATTACTTATATATTTTGAAGTTGAATATAACAGACAGATGTCAAGATCTACAATTACATTGCAATTAAGAACCCTAGTAATTTATTTAAGTATTTTTATATTATTCTGTTCCAAAAACACAATTAAGAAATATGAATATTTATAAGATTTGAGAAAGTGTTACGTATATGTATTGCGATTTATAATCCATTCTTAAATACTGATCCGACGTAATCACCTTTAAGGGGAGATGTACGCCTATATTGTAAAAAAAAAAAAATCAATATTTTTTTTTATATTTTTATCTTAAAGTATAGATTTTTCTGAGTTCGGTGATATATAATACATATATATTTGGGTTATATTTATATGCTAAAAAAAAAATTATAAACATGCTAGTCGGGCGCACGGATTCGTGGTCAGACGTATCGAAGACGTTCTGAACGATAGGATATTGTTTTTGAGCATTTTAATTATACATAACTTGCACTTTTTAATATTACTTAATATTATTTTAATAATATTTTAATATTACTTTCACCAGACCTGCTTAAAAAAATGTCTCCATGGTCAAACACAGAATGTAAACGAAAGTTTTAATTCTGTGTTGTGGACGCGTATACCTAAATTACATTTTGTAGGCCTGCAAACACTAAGATTTGGTGTTTTTGACAGTATTATTACTTTTAATGAAGGAAGTCAAGGCAGAATAAAAGTGCTTAATGATCTAGGTATAAAGCTAGGCCAAAACTGTGTTTATACCCTACGATGAGGACCGAGTGAGGAAAGCCGAAAAAGCTGGTGAAGAAGAGACAAAGCAAGCTAGGAAACGGGCAAGAATGGTGAGGAAGAAACTAATTGATGATGATAAGGCCAAGGAACAAGACTATGAAGCAGGAATGTTTTAAAAGGTACTTTTCAATCATATTTTTGTATACATAAAAGTGGTTGTTTTGTGAATTACCGAAAATTTACTTTTTTTGACATAAATGTTCCTTTTTCTCAGGAACTAGTTGTCCAATCTTCATGAAATTTAGCCAAAAATAACCTTATATTATAAATCAAATGTATTTCAAATCTGTTTCTAAACACTAACTTTAAGAACTGTTGAAACAATTACGGTTAATGAATATTGTAAAATATTACTTAAAATTCCAGGAAAGGTTATAAAAAGAAAAATTAAAGTAAATTTACTTGACCCATTAAGGGACCTCTAAAAAAAGTAGTATTTATGTTTCATAATCCAAATGTAACTAAGTATAAAAGTTTTTAAAACTTTCAGATGAAGTTCAGCAAATAGACTGAAACAATTAATATACTGCTAGTACATTAGCACTCTGTTTTACTTCAAACTAATTTAAAACGTGAGATACTGTTTTTCCTATTTTTGAACTGTCACTTTTAGCTTTGAATCACTTATTCAGTAAATGGAAAGATTAATGTAAAAGTAAATCTAGAACATGTTTTAAAACGTTGCAATTATAATTGTTACTAAGGCATTACCTCTTAGACAATTTATTTTGTCCTGTGAATAAACATTGTAGTAGCCTACTTGATACATAACCGTACTACGCCATTTACATAACCGTGGCGGATTTCACTCAAGCTTATATAAACTGACCATATAAGCCAAAAATTCTATTAACTGCGATTCGATATTCCAGGACTCACAGTAGGCGAGACTTCATGAACTTTCAAAGGTATAGAGCTCTCTTCACGCCCAGTAGTTTCCAAGCTCATATTAAAATTAACCCTAATGCAGTATCTTGGATATCAACAGATTTAGATATTGTAGAGGCCAAAAGGTTTATATGTTTCGAAATTCAGCGGCCAGATGTCTTTAGAACCCAAAAATCGTTGACTTACATTCAGTTTCTGTAGTCAACGGCTTAAGAGAATGAAATGCCTAGTAGACAAATGTAATAAACCAAACAAATCTATTAGGCTGATTGCTTTCAGAAAATGGAATGCATAAGGCCTGCTCTCTATAAGTCCTCGAAGTTTTCGTTGCTCAGGTATTTACAAATATTTAAATTCTATACTGTCTAAAATAATTAATAATAAAAATTGCTAGAAAATATTTCTTGAATTTAAAAATTTGATGTTCTACCACCGTTCTAATAATCAGCTCCATGTTATATCAATTATTACACTTAGTGCTTATTTTATAGTTCGATTTACCTCTAAATAACATTTTATTTTTCCTAAATGAGAACAGAACAGAAAATATAATAAAGTACAAGAAATTAATAAAAAGAAGCGGCAACAACAATTATTGCTAAGAAATAACACAAACAGCATATAAGATATGTTTGTTAACGTTTCACATTGCTCTTATACTGTTTATTATTTAGAAACTAGCCTTCCAAATCAGATAATACATGAAAACCTTTTGTTATTGGTCTATCCAATGAACGTTTTTCATCAAGTAAACAATATCCAACTGCGTTTGCTGTTGGCGCTAAGGACAAAGAGGAGTTAATTACATTTTTGCTTGGTGACAAAGTTTACAGCTCGTGTATTTTGACACTGATCAAATAAAAATCTTACTAATGTCTTTTCCTGTGTTTATGTTAAATTTACATCAATTAAAATTTATATTCAATGTTTTGATTCATTTAATTTAAAAGCGGACATTAACACCACAAATATATTAATTCACAATTAGCTCAAAGACAAGATACTTTATATTCTATACACAAAATGATTCACTTACCATAATGGTAAAAATATCTTAATCCAATATTTTAATATATGAAATATTACATATCAAGTCATAAATGCAAGGTTTGCAAATTGAGTCTGCAATAAAACCGAGTCATATCTTGATTAAGCATGAGTGAGAATGTACATTAAGTTTGGGTGACTTAACCTTAATTTCATAGTACGTGTTATCCATCTATACTGTGTATTATCATTTGATTGTGTTATTACAAACTAAAATATATAAAAAACTGTGAACTGCGAACGGCCTTTTCACACTATTTAAAACCAAAGAATGATGACTGTTAGTAATATTTGTGGAGAAAAGCTCAATTTATAACAAATAAAAAGAATATAAAAAATAATTATAATTTATGTAGGATTGTTTTATACTAAAATAATTCGACGTGTTTAATTATCCCTAACTTATCTTTAATTACCTATAGACTAGTAAAAATGTCAAATGGAAATGGACTAGTTCAAACAAATGTCAAATGGAAAACCTATATTTTTATAAATTCATGTTTGAATATTGTTCTGTGGAATTACTACCTCGGAAATTGGATACAACGGTTCTCTAATAATTTGTTTTGTCAATTCCAATTTATAACTAGTGTATACCGATGTTGGAAAGAAGTTCTACTAATTAATCGCAACATGTGTTGCTAAACGCTCATTTCGAGAACGCTTGGTCCGATTCCGCAATTTAATTTTTATTTACATTCGTAGATGTACGAAAAATTTTGACGTGACAACGTCTTAAATTAGGTTGCGGCTCGGAGTCACTCATGAAAAAGTGTAACGCCCGGTAACGTTACGATGCCCGTCCAGTGGGTCCGCCGCACGGGATCCGCACGGGATAAAGCAGATAACTGTGGGTCCGCCGCACGGGATAAAGCAGATAACTGTGGGTCCGCCGCACGGGATAAAGCAGATAACTATGTTTATTCGTGAAAATGTGGAGTGCTTAGATTCGTCATTTACAACAACTACAACAATAAAGGTAAATAATTGTACACTGATATTTCATTATCGTAAACTATGATTGATTGATTAATTGTTAGATTGACACAAAAGTTGAGAAACTGAGTTTATAGGTTATGTCATACTATTGACAAATGTTGATAGTGTTAAGTAAATTATTAGTTTAAATCACTCTGCAATCAATCGTAATTCAGTCGATTGAGAAGAAACAGCGCGTATTGCTAGTCAAACATTTAAAATAACAAATTATAACCTCTAACCTGTCATAACAGTGCGACCAAACAAACGAACTAAACCGACCAATCACCACGCGCGGAGTTAGAATTTAACTGTGTTTAGCAAGAATTTCAAATTCCAATTTTAGTAAATGTTTTATTCAACTTTACCATTTACAATAACAAATTTTAATTAATTTCAAATTATGTAAAATGTTTTAGTAAACAAAATATATTTCTATAGTTAAAATTTGTGCAATTCTTATTTTCATTCAATTCCTTGTTCCTATTGTGCAATTTAATAATATTCATATCAATAAATATTCTACCGAGAAAAAGACGTTGTCACGTAAAATCTTCGCCCGTAAAACCGACTTTACAGGCAACCATAATTTATTTTTTAATGAAGATAAAATAACCAAAGTTTTGTAAATATTTAGGATTACGTAAAAATAATTACAAAAATTACCAAATATAATCAAAATTTAACTATTAATAAACATTCATTGACTCTTTCAGCATAATTGAAATAAAGAGGTGGACACATCTATTTACATCTAAATTCTAAAATATTAAATATGCAGTGCTTGATCGGTAGGCAAAGCAAATTAAAAATACACTTTAAATCCTTTAATATAGATAGTACTATTTAAGAATTGAGAGATATTAGAATGATAGCTATTTAATTTATCTTATAAAACACTCCTAAAAACAAAGCTGTGCGTGTTTTCATATAACACATTTAAATTTGTCTGTCTCATTAAGCATTTTGCTGTGCTATTCGTAAAAATAAAGGCATAGCATACTCTTCGTCTTATGCCGTCAGGAGAACACAATATTATATTATATTTGATTATGTGCTTTTTAGACATAGGTAGTGTTTCGTAGCTTATATGTGCACATAGTTCCTTGATCTGGGTAAAACATAAACGTAAATGATATAGTCTGGTATATTGTATACTGGTTGAAAGCACTTTAAAATCTAAGTTGGATTCTGAACTGCAATATGAATTTATCTATAACTAATTTTAACTGAACTGACATTTCTTGGCCACAGTTACTGTTTCCTCATGCGATTTTTATGTATATTACTATATTTATTGGGATTAAAAAGGTAATAATTTCTTTATTATTTATACTGAAACAATATGTATCTGTTACCTGTGTTGGAAAAATATCATAGGGTTCCATCTTATCCCTTACAAATCCACTAAGAAAGCAGCACGCTTATATTATGACAATTACGCTGGAAGCCGCGAGAAGCTGCTTGTTAATGATTGAATAATATTGTCGTTTCATGTAAAACCGTTCTTTAAGAGATAAGTACTAATTGCCTTATGTCTGGAAGGTAGCAAATTATATTGTGTTGTTTTTGAAGCGGCGATAACATGATTTACGAATCGTGATGATTTACGAAGGAAATCTGGGTAGCCGAATGTCAGATTTTATCGCTGTACAGGAGGGAATTTGGTTTGGGAAGCGTAAGAATACCTTATGACCTCCTCTGATACAGGCAGCTATGAAGATATCTGTTTTGAAATTAGATGGTTTATTCCGCAAAATATATTTTCTCCTATCAATTACTACAATTTATTTTTGTCCTGATGCCGTTATTTATCTTTTTTTGATTTTTCGATATAATTTATGTTTGAATAGCCTATGAGTACCATAGTAAAGGTGTTTACACAATATTTTTTAAGAGGCCTTAAATAATTTATTCTTTTACCCAAGAATATTTTATAAACGATAGTCAATATTTGTATAAAAATGTAATCATCTAAATATTGAAATACACAGTGGCAAAGTACGATTCGTGGTCTGTGTTATTATGTAAGAAGGCGCAGGTAAATGTGTCGGCTAATCATTGTTTTCTTGCCAAAGACTCTTGTAAGATGCTAATTTTGGCTCACATTCACAGAAAAGACAATTACTCCAGTTCATGAACCGTGACTCGATTCTCGCACTGCCAGCCATTCACTTTCTAACGTTCAATGCTTGTATTATAATTGTTACCCTTTATAGTGAATAACATAAGCTGTCTAAATTATTTGACGATACACGAAACGGTGAAACAATCGCACTTAATCTAACGTTGTAAATAAGACTCAATCAGATGATTATGTTGTTACGTTATTTTCGTCTTTTACTAACAAATTTTTTGCATAGCCTACTATTGCAACATATAAAAATAAAATGTTTCTCTATCTTCCTGTCCACAAGATATACCGAAACGAAATAACCGTAAAAAACTATTTATTTTTTAATATTGGAAATAATATAGAAACTAACAAAAAGAAACAAAACATGCAACCAATTATTTTGGTGACTTCTAGTGTAGCATGAGGTAAAAATGAAACCGTGTGTATAATATTAACAGTTAAAAATCGTAATTAAATCCAAGCAAGGAATAAATTCATTTTATCATAGGAAAATTATCTTGAGAAATATGTAACGTGTGAGCTAATTTCTATATTTAAAAGAATGAGCTTTTAACGGTCCATTTCATAACATAGTATTTCGCTTAATGTCATCCAAATTTATGAATAATAAGTTTCCTTTTTCGCCCAAGTGGATACACTAATATTTTTTATGTATAATTGTGTGATTCTCTATAATTCTATAGAAATGCATTATGTAGACTTAAATTATTTTAACCTAGCTGTGTAAAGCCATAAAGTGTACCATACTCTAACATTTTAAAAATAATGTTGGAAAAAAACTACTGTTGATTTATTAGTATTAAATCATGATTTTAATGGCTGTTTTTTCATACTAATGTTATAGCAAGAAATTATAATGTATAATGAACTACCAAAATCTATTTTAACCAGCGCATTCAATCTATGGCTTATAATTTAGCACTCAATATGTAATAAAATTGTCTTAGTAATAATTTCCAGAGTTAATAGGAGCAACTCCTGTCATTTAGCGCTACTTATACCATTAAGGATCAGTGCAATCCCGTGACTTGTAACTAAAATATTCTCAGAATGATACAAATTGGAGTGTATTCTGAGTGAAAATTATATAATCAGGTATTATAAGCATATTCAACAGTATTGAGAACTGTAAATTTTACTGAGAGCGAAATACAACTGTCGTAAAGTGTACAACTTACTTGGAGCTTTTGATGTCCTTAATTTCCCTTGAGAAGGATATGTTTTAAATTTAAACTACAGTTTCAAAGATAAGTTTAGATCCTAAATCGAATATTGTGAAAAATTATTGAATGTTGGAATTTGGAAGCATGATGTAATAGATGATTTGCAGTTTTTAAATTTTGTTCATAAATACATAATAGGCTAATTTTGTAACGTTTGTCGTATTTGATATTTACGGGAAAACTTAATATAACGAATATCAAGGTCATAAATATCCAGTTTTACTAGAGAGATTTTTCCTCATCAAGTATAATTAGAATAATATCTCAGTACTTCGGAATCCATGTGAATTTTATACCAAAGATATATATGGTATAAACTCACATGAGTTTTTTTTACTAGAAATATATATATATATATATATATATATATATACATAAAATTGTATAAATGGCAATAGCCTTATTTAATTTCAATAAACATTGAATCACAAAAAGTACACTAAAAAAGTCGAACCCGGATCTCTCACTTGGCGGGTGAATGTGCTACCATTACACCACAGAGCGCTTACTTTTTCCGATTCAATTATTTTGTATTTGGCCGTATCTGTCACATATGTGTTTAAATAAGCAAACTAACATATAATCTGAAGACCAAATACCTGTCAAACGACTTTTATTTACATTAAATTGTATATATATATATATATATATATATATACATATGTATATTTGCAAAATTTATAATTATTCCATATCCAAACTGGAATAATACATTTCAAATAATTTTTCATTAGTAATTGTCCCTTCTTACTGGAAGCAGTGTTGGTTTAAAGTAAAAACGAGACTACACCGGCCAGCCATACTTAATTCACCGTCCATTGTGCATACCATGGCTTTATGCTAAATTGAAAGTCCCTAACACTTATATTTTCTAGTGTCAAAAACCGAAATTGGTGGAATAAGGGCAGTTTTTCTTATTAGATGGTTAAAAAAAGTCACACTGATGTTTCACATGGAAGTTAAACATGTATTTTTTTTTAGTTAGTTCGGATTTGTTGCTTGCAAGAAACATTAATTTAATATTTTCTGATTTATCAAATAGCAAAAAGAAACATTTATTTCAAAACCAGGCTAATACATGTTGCACTGCTCTGATATAATTATGATAATTTTGAATTAACTACTACATCACTATATTTGTAAATTTATGTAAGTAAAAAATAGGCAATGGTTTTATATAATAAAGGTGATTTGCAGTACTGAAACATGGAGAGTAAAAGTACCTTAGTTATTTATATCATTATATAAGGAGAGAGAGAGAGAGAGAGAGAGAGTGAAAATAACTTACGAAAGATTCATTAGAAATACATCTCAACTTTAACAAAATTCTGTATTAGTTGGGTTTTTATTATTAAATCCAACATATAGCTTGAATTCCATGAATTTGAATTATTTTATTTTAAATTATAGCTCAAATATTGTTTTATGTGTAAAAGTTACATGTTCAATATTTGTAGTTTTTTTAACTTTTAAAAGCAAATTTAAATTGTATTTTATGTCTCTTTCTTTTATTTGGAAAGTTTATTTTGCTTATATAATAATAAGTTTTGCTATTTCATATACAATTACCATTATGTGCTAAACCTCAAAAAATTAATTACTCTACTATATTCATGTAATAATAATTAATTTAAACAAGCATAGCTAACTTGTAAATCCAGCTAGGATAGGTAATAGGATGATGTGCGTGCATTTTATCGGTTGCGTAAAGATACTGTTAAATTTTAAAATATAATATATAAAGTAAACAATAAAAACTGCTCTTTAAAATTTTAAACTATCAAAATACCCTTCGGTGTGGCGGAATTAATCATGTAACTACATAATTCGGTTTCTATAATGTGTATGTTGACACGCTGCTACATTTATAGAATTGTTTCAGATATTCATAATTAAATTATACCAAAAGACGATTTAGAGATATGCTCGTATTTCTTATTAGTTTTAATAATATCTGTCTATACATTACTGCATTGAAAAATCTAGTTCAGAGTTTTTGCAGCCACCGCCGATCCGTCTTTAAAAATAATAAGCATTATCAAACAAGAGTATACTAACAATTACCTGAGCAATTCCAAATACTGTACATTGAAATCAGAATAATTAGGTCATATAACAATCATGTAGATAAGACGAATCTCCCATCCCAAGTTTAGACGAAAAGTACAGGTGAGAAAACTTTGGAAAGCTTCCGATATTTAAAAGGTCAGCAAGAGCAGCTCCCGGAATTTTGCAGAGGCGGATTGGTCGAACACGTGACCGGATTGCTGAACCACGCTGATACAGAATACAGAACTTCTACAGTCCAGACTTTCCTTGTATACTTTATGTGGCTATTTTGACACATAGAACTAAATATGAAGTCAAAATGTGTGACCAAAGATTAATAATTTTGGTTAAGCTTAACGTGTTTATCTCAGTATATGAATATTTTAACATTAAACCCTTTTTATTGAGTAACTCAGATGTTTTGGTGTTTATAACAAATATGAACACAAAACATAATTAAACGAAATATTTATTAATTTTTATTGTAGATATATTCATATCTCAAGGGTCTAAGAGTTCAAGGTCCAAAAATGCAAAATGTATAATTTTAAACCTAGGTTTCTTATTACGGTGATCATTTCTCTACCAAAAATATGCGAGATTATAATTAAATTTAGTTATCCTTATTTGACTATTTATTATCGATATATTTTAATTATTTATTTATTTACGTAATTTGCTCCATTCCCATTACACATTTTGTATTATGTCGATTGTACAATTTATATAACAAACATATAAGGTGTTATTGTATTCGTTTTAGTAGTTTATATAAAACATTTATATATAAATGTTCTTTAAAGAAAATCCAATATTGGTTTTTAGTTTAGTCTTGTGACTACTACAAAAGTTTTTATCTAACCTAAATTAAAATTATTGGTTTTTCAGTTCATTGGAGCATTATCTAAATCCTTTAAATAAATTACGTGATGTATTACGTTTGCATTCAAATTTCTGAGAACGGGCTTTATATTCAGGGACGGGTTTCTCACATTGCCAATCCTGAACATAGGACAGGTCTCAAGGTGCTACCTATAGTCCATCCTCACTGTTCATGCCTGAACGATCAGATTCGTCGTTTTAAACATATTTAGCTTCTGGCAATAAAAAACTTTATTTTGGCATGATTATGCGACTGATTCCTTAAGATTAATATCACATTGCATTATATCTTAATTTAAATTCTTTGTATTTGATTTAATGACGTAATAATAATATTTTCACTTCTATTAACCGTGAACCGTATTCATTCATAATTTAAATTTTAAACCATTATATCCCCTTTGATTTGATTATTTAGAAATCTGTATCTAATGGTCCGATTTTCCACAATTTTAATTAGTTACACCTACACTTTTCTCTATGTACTTTTGATTTTAGGAATATCAATCTCATTATTGTTAAGTATTCTGCGTAAATGTTAATGACACATCAGCTTTTACACAAAGTTAAATATATAATATGGTTTTCTGTTTAGTATTCTTACTATTAACAACACCGCTGAAGCGATCCTCTAAATCAAAGTTACAACCAAAAATTTATATGAATTTATAAGCAACAAGGACTTAATTTACATTGAAATTGTAATAATATTAAGTGAATATATTACCCATTATTTTTCGTCTAATTAGAAAAGAATGTGAGTCATGTTTATTATTATGTTAAATTCATGAAGTGTAAATTTACTAAAAACTCATGTTATTCTTCCACGAATTAAGATTTATGTCTTTATCTTAAATATGTTTCAATTAACGAATATATTTTGAATAATTATTTTAAAATATTGCAGCACCATGTTAGTATGCAGATTTAGGCTAACAAATAATGGAATCAATGGCCTACAACATTGTAAACAATTGCTACTTACTTATGTTTACTACATATTATACGGATGAAAAGGAAATAAAAAAAAAACAAAAGTTCTAAATTTTAAACAAATATAAAAACAATTTTCTGAAAAATAGCCTTTAAGTAGTAATTATAAACACTGGGTTTATCTCCATAGATTTATCACAGATAACTACTGTATTTGTTTGAAGTCCCCCGTCAGTACAAAGTAATTTAAATTGTTTTTTTAACTTTTATACTGCAAAGTTTGGGCTATTTAACACTCTATTGCAGACGTATTTTATTGAACGAAACTATAGTGACAGATTTTCATTACCAAATTCCACGCTTCCAGGATAATATATTACTCATAGTAAAGAAAAGTATAATACATCACAATAGCCTAAAGCAATAGCGATAAATTTATCAATGGCAAGGACTTAATAATTAAAGTGGGTTAAATTGACTACAAGAGTCACGTATTGGAAGATTTCTTGGCAAAACGTTTACTTCGTGACCTGTGACTTGATGAAGTGACTTCAAATGAAGGTGTTATAGGTGTTTCATCTATTTATACATGTCGTAATGTACATTTAAAGGTAAAAAAGGCTATAATCAAACTTAAAGTATCAAACCACCACGAACCGTTTCGAAAAGGTTACACAAAATTAAAAATGAGATGGGTTATGCTTAAATTGCCTCTTTTATGTCATCTATCGTGCCATTTATACATAAAAAATATTTTCACCTCCATCAAATGACGGTTATAATTCCCCCTCTATTAAAATATAATAAAACAATGGCAATGTAACATTTAAAGATAAGGGTTTTCATAATTTTACTGGCTTATTTGATTATATGAAATAAATATATAAATATACAAAATATGGTGCACTATTGGGTTTGGATTTTACTATTTACTATCTCTTATCTGTGATTAAACCCAAAAAAACCCGCTGCTTATGTAAATACGCAAATTTTTTTACGTGCCTCAAAGAGTGGTTTGAACCCAAAATATAATTTTTTTGTTTATTTTAAATTTCCCTAAAGTGATGTTGATATTCATTCATTCAAGTAGCAATACAAAAAAAAACAAAAAAACAAAAAAAACAGAAAAATTAAGTAATTACTACAGGGTTATGGTATCAATTAGAATTGAACACTCGTATGCACAGCTAACAAGGCTATTGTTATCTTGGAAAGAGCTTTAACAAGTTTTATGAAGTATGGGTTTAAAAATGGGTAACCTAGTGCTAGAGTGTATCTCTTCCTGTAAATAAGGTACTTTTATCTGGGAAGCGTGACAGTATTTATCAACCGATATAGGCAGTTGTGATAATGTGGTGTATAGCATATAAAGGTTTTTTAACCTCAATACAAAAGTTCAAATGATATACGAAAAATATAAAGAGTAGGAATATTAAAAGCTAGCACAAAATCGTAGGAATGTTCTTGGATTTTACAATAGCTTTACTAAAGAATTATAAGGTATTTTTCTATGCGCACTCCAATATTATAGACATTGATGCCACCAACAAAATCCAGGATTCTATTGATTGGTGCCAAGAAGTGCATTGATAGTGCATTGACCACAACTATTATTTCTTTGCCGTTATATATATATATATATAAATAAATATATATATATATATATACATATATATATATATATATATGTATATGTATGTAGATATATATATATATATATGATATATATATATATATATATATATATAT
The DNA here is from genome assembly GCF_021130785.1 of Homalodisca vitripennis. Classification (NCBI taxonomy): domain Eukaryota; kingdom Metazoa; phylum Arthropoda; class Insecta; order Hemiptera; family Cicadellidae; genus Homalodisca; species Homalodisca vitripennis. Next base: position 85,671,554 of record NC_060213.1, on the reverse strand, counting down.
ATATATATATATATCACCATATATATATGGTGATTAAATATAAATAATCGTACTGCTTCGCGAAATATTATCAAACTTACGTTGTATTTTTATTTAGCATAAAAAAGAATAAGAAGAATAATCGAAACATTGGACGTTAGGTAATTGAATTCCCTTCAGTGCAACAAGTGAATTATATAATTATAGCTAAAATTAAAATTCGTCCAGCCAGTGGAGTATGAGTTTTTTCCAACTCAATTAGAAAAAAAGGAATGTAATACCCAAAATAATAATCGTGAATTACAGTTAATTTTCGTGACTCTTTATTAATAGTAACATTCAGTACGAGCGTTTATTTATTCTGCGTCGCGTAAAAGAATTTAAATGGCATTTTGACTATAACAAGGAGCAAGAATAAGGAGAATCCAAAAATTGGACGTCAGAAAGTGAATAACAAGAACCAAGGGCAATGCTAGAACCTAAATTACGGGTTATTAACCCGAACCTTTGTCTTCTCTATGAATGTGAGCCAATATTAGCATCTTACAAGAGTCTCTGGCAAGAGAACAATCGTTTATCGATCCATTTACGCGCCCCTCTTCATATCTTAATAAGACCACAAACTATACCTGCTATTAAGATATAATAGTTTTTTATTTTTATTTTTTTTAGCGTTGTGGTATTGGGGTGGATTTACAGATCCTCACACGTCAACCTGAGCTTATTTTGTGCCCCTTTGATGTTAGAGGGGTAAGCCTATCTTTGTGCCCTTAATTAGGCTAAGAAGCTTTTCCTCGATACTAGCATCTGGTTCGTCGCCTGGTTGTTTATCACCGAAAAGAGCCCTTCTCCTTGCTCCCAGTCTCTCACAGTCCAGTATTATGTGTTTTGCAGTCTCTTTAGACTTATTGCAGAGTCTACATTCCGAGTCCTCATTTCGTAAACCTAGAGTGTTTAGGTGTTTCCTGAAGTGGCCGTGTCCCAGTGATCAAGGCAATCACTTGCTTAACCCGATCCCTGCCCAGCCCCATCAGCCATCTGGTGAAGCCGGAGCTAGAATCAGCAAGCAGTCTTTTGCCGAGTGCTTGTCCTTGGTGACTCTGCCACCGCAAGCGGTGTGTCTTCCTGGACCATTTGTTTATACTTTGGTAAGCGGCTGACTTGCTTATACCACAACTCGGTTCTGGACCGGTGTATGGCATGCTTGCTCCGCTTTTGGCAAGCCTGTCGGCGCATTCGTTGCCACCTATGCCTGTGTGGCCCGGTACCCAAACCAAGACGCACAAAGTTGCATGATCCAAGTTTACAGAGAGTGTTAAAGCACTCCCACACAAGCTTGGATGTAATGCTGTTGTAGTCAAGAGCTTTAAGAGCTGCCTGACTGTCTGACATTATACAGATGTTCTTTCCTTGGTACCCTCTGGTAAGGCCTAGGTTGGCACAGGCCAGGATACCATAGATTTCGGCTTGAAATGTGGAGCATTTCCGTCCCAAACTGCCGCAAAGGGCAGTTCTAGGGGATTGAATAAACACTCCATATCAATTAGCTTTATTTTAGCTTTATCGAGTTTCAAAACACCACTTTTTATACATTATTATCGATACTTTAAATCTTTATTGTTAAGCGCTGTAAACAGTTTGGCTTGCATACATTAAGCATCCATTTATATACTCGGTTGTGAAAAATGTCCCGCATGGGCTTTATAATTCTCGAACAAATACATGTAAGGCAATAAAATTTAATTAAATTAAAAAACATTGATACGTTTATTATTGAATCTACGATGGACAAGATTCTACGGACATAAACGTAAAATATGCCATTAAATAGATTGACGTAAAACATTTAAAATTGCTATCTACTTTCAATGTTATAGAATAATCAAGCGACCTAAATTATAAATTTATAATTGTTACTTGAAAATAATTTCCTCTTACTATCCCACAACTTTGGAACCGTCCGATTTGGTACAAGCTTGTGTATAACCTTCACTTCAAATACTAGTATACCTTTATTTATATAGTATTGCTGATGATTTCAAAACTAAATAGTTATAAGGCCTATTTTCCATCGTCCACTTAATTATCCGAATGAATGAATAATAATTTATTTAAGATTTAAAAATTTTAGTGTACACCTAAATAATACTCAAAGTATGTTTACAAAATGACACGTATTATTACATACTATATAATTATAGTGGCGCCTTTTACTTATAAAAATATTTAGGTGAACTTGGAGGTAATTAGATAAAATGTTATGAAAGTTTATGAAAAGTGGGGGAAAACGTCTGTGTGTACAATAACAATAGTTGAGAAGATAACAGACGGCCAAATTGAAAACGTCTCTTCAAGTACTCAAGCATTCAGCACGATTGAAACATTTACGGTAGGAAGGAAATATGTAAGGTCTGAGTTACAATAAACCGATATTTAACGCAACACCTGCAAGAGTACTATGCCATTACATTATAGATTTTTGGGGGTTAAAATTGCTTTACTTAAGTTAACATGTATTTAATAAGTTTGAAATTATCTCAAGTTTGGGAATATATTTCGACTTTTGGGACGTGTTTGATAACCAATCATGGATATTCACGCAAATAACTGCGTAGAAAAGCACGAATGCGGCAGCTAGCTCAGTTTTGTACTTTTGAGGGGATACTTATTAGGTACATCGAATTCTTTAATGCTACGCCGAAGAAAGATAATAAGACAACATAGAAAACAGATATTGGAAAGCAAGAATGTGCTTATTAATGTAAACATCATAATGATACATTCCACTTTCAAGAATACAAGTAAAGCCGTCGAGTCAGAAGGCTCTGGATTCGGGCAAACGTCTTCTTTTAGGAAATGAAACAAATCATAAATATTATATAATATATTATATGTGAGCTTGTTTTTATGTTTGTGATTCTATCACTTGTAACCAGCTAGATTGCGTGAATACGGAAACCATATATAGTAACAATATCAGGCAGGTGTTCAATTCGTCAATAAGTTACCAGATTCAATTAAAAACACTTCAACACTCAAAGTGTTAAAAACTCGTTTGAAACGCTTTTTAGTGTCAAAAACATTTTATAATGTTGACGAGTTTTTTGCTTATGATTGGGAGACCACCAATTAAAAAGACTGACAAAATTCGTCGTTGGAAGTACGGAATAATTGGTGAATGAATGGATGTGGGTACGTTTGCAAAATTGTATGTTTGAATGAGATTTCTTGTGGTGTGTTTGACAAAAAATTTTAGCCAGTAAAAAAGTAAAAATATGACATTTGCCATGCATTGTATAATGTTCCGGCAGTAAAAAACTGATTTGATTTGATTTGATATCCTTAATTAGTTTATGTCGTATAAGACTACAGTTCTGTAACAAAGAAGCTGCAGATTAAGAATGGATGTTTCCTCTATATCTGTTTAAAATTATCAAAGGATATTGAATAATCATTACTGGATTCAGTGGAGTTATAATCAATAAAATATCATCTAAGTTTTATAATATAATAATAATAATAATATATATATAAAATTGTAATTTAATTTTTATTGGGAATCAACCAGAAAATAGAGGAGTTACGTTACTGTTCGTCAGTTTATCTGGTGTAACCATTGGTGCACTTGTCATATTCAAACATGATGGTGATGATTCGTTATGAATATTTTGTCCTTGTTGCATCAAACTGAATTATCATCAATGTTATAACTACTTCGCTACGAAATGGTTTGGCCAAATACCAAACATTGTGATACCATGTTTGTACAAATAACCAAAAACAATGCTATGAAACATTTGCATGTTGGATAGTACGTTGTAATAATAATATACAAAAGGTATATTAGCTCTATAAAATGATTTATTTAAATGCATTTTTTTGTAAAAGATTATAAAAGAAGTGTTTTTTTATAATTTATAGTCCAAAATTATGTTTGTATATATAATTTTAGATTATTGGGACTTCTTTTCGCTTTGAAAACCAGCACTGATCAACCTTTTTTGTGTTTAGTCTTTTAAGTGTAAATATAGCTAGTATATAATTAGTAAATGTATTTTGTAATAAAATATCTGAGATACGTTCTTAAAGTATTGATTATGTATAATTATAAGAAATTAACACTAAAAGTACAATCATTAAAATACACATAATTGTAAAAATATTCTTGTTTCTGCTTTTAATTGGTGAGTTTTTTATGCTATAGTAACACAGCTTAATATACTTTACTTATATTTCCAGAATACACCAGCGTGCTGCCCTTGATAAATATTCATTGTAATATATAATATTAATATTACCCTTAATACCCTAATAAATACCCCAAACTGTAACTGCCAAATGAGAAAGTCATTAAGTAATTCCTATTTTACATAGAATTCATAAACTTTCAAGATGACAAATTAACTTATACATTTTTGTCAGTACTATGTACAAGTTTCAGTTATTTAATATTAGTTAGGCTTACGAAAAAAGTACTTTTGTCAGAACATAGTTAATTAATAACACTTAATTTATAGATAACTTGCTTAGCGTATATAATACCAAATGAGTAATTAGTTTGAAACAATCTATCTATATAGCCTTTGACCATACATTTTACTCACAGAATCTTACAACTGCTTCTATTAAAGCCGCTGAAAAGATATCCTCACGCCTCCCAAACCAAACTCCCTCCTGTACAGCGATACAATCTGACATTCGGTTACCCAGATTTCCCCTACGCTTCATAAATCTTGTTATCGCCGCTCCCGAACAACACAAGATTTTCTAGTTTTCTAAGCGCGTAAATCAGATTAGTTAAACTGGTTATTTTAATTAAAAAATTTAGTTTGAAGTGTATTGTAAATTGAATTAAAACTAATTATCTCAATTATTGAAGTTACTTAGCACATGAATATCATGTATTAATATTTAATATGACAATTTTATATTTAGAATCTCTAATGAAATTTTATTCAGGTAAAGGATTATAGTAGTTGAGTTGAGGTATATGTTGTAACACGTAGGTCTAAGAAACAATATCTCATTGAAAATAAACTTTAAAAATATTAAAGCTAAATTATAACAATATGGAATGCAAAGTAAATGTAATTCTCTAATTCACGTGTTGTATGATTGCTTTTAGGGAGTGAGCTTTTCACCTAGAAAATTGCAATATTGAGTTCTGATAAACAAATTTGTTTCATTCTGTTCAAACAACAATGAATCAAATGTAAATATTATGAATCTAGCAATGTTGATTCTTAACAGTTGATTCTATCAATGTTGCTTTTTAACAGAAATGTATATTTTCCTTTATAAACAATATTAATTCTAAATAAAAACATATTTTTTATAGAATATAAATTTGGATATTGCAGTTTCCAAATAATTGCAATTGGAAATTTCAACTACAAGTGTTTTGAATTAAAATAATGTGAACTAGACATTTTGGTAAGTACCTAAAAAGCTACACTATTCAATTTTGACAGGTTTGATATTTTATATAAAACCACATAAAAATATAAATACAGAGGGAAGCAGAGGAAAATACTTCGTTGCAAAAAGCGATAAAAATATTACAGTACAGTTAACTAGGATTAGAACATTTATAAACTAATAAGACAAACTCTGCCCTACTGCTTGCCAGGCCTCACAATAACAGACATACTCCTTTCCACATCTTTAATAGATAAGCTGCTGGCATGGAGCTGGTAAGGCAGTCTGGCCCTAGTGGTCTGAACAGTCGGTGAGGCGTGTTCAGCCCATGGGACACCGGACGGGATTGTTGACTCACCAATGTCACTAGTAACGATGTGATTGGATGAAGATGAACCCCTCCACATAGTATAAGATTCTTTGTGTCGATACCTCATCATATGTACTCTTAGGAGTCGTAATATTGGATGTGATGGTCGGACAACTAGTCGAGAGGACACAGAGCTAGAGGACATCATACATCGTGGTTTTAAATGAGAGCCCATTGAGTCACCACATCTATTCCTATCTACGAAGCATACTACTAAACCTCAAACATTTCAGCAAAGAAAGAGGAGCTCACAAGCACTACCAGTCGATCCCAGGACTGCGCCTGGTGAGATCGTGGTTCACTACCCAGTTTTGCGATCCATCTCCAAGACCAGTGCGGGAGTTTTTATGGGAACACTAAGTTGTAAATACTAGAGCCAAGGAAATGGGGCTTACCTCTATAGGTTGTACATAAATGGGAATGGCATTTAACTAAGCAAATCTGTATTTCTCATTTTCATTTAGCAACATAGGATAAAATCCTCTTACAAAAGACAAGTGCGGATAAGTTTTTTTCCCGCGGGATAGAACATTTATAATGAGAGGGAAACCCTCATAACTTGCTCACTAATTATAATTTTACTATAACATTTAAAAGCAAAATATATGTATTGTTTGCATTAAAAATGTTTAAAGTAGATACTGCTTATTACCACTTTGGTTATGACATGTACCATTATTATTGTGTTCTAAACCTCGCAGTATTACTCCGCCACATATATTCAAAACTAATTTTATCAGGTCAATTTAACGTAGAAATCTAGGTAGGATAGTTAATAATAATAATAAATATTTTATTGCGTAAACAATATACAAAATTGTATTGCAACTGTCAGTGTTATATGTTAACTAAAATTTACCATTCATTCACGACAATTGGACTCATTCATACATACAGTCGTTTCCATTCTTAATCACGTTCACTCGAATTTAACCAATCTAGCCGCAGTTAATAGGATATCTTGTTCGTATCTATAAAGCTATGTAATGATTCTTTTCAATAATAAATTAAACATAATTTATTTTGATATTAAACAATACAATTGTTTTTTTTTTAAATTACTTTAACCAAAATAACCTTCATTGTTGCCGAATTAATCTACTAAGTCATACCTTTGTTTTTTATAAGTAGTACGTTGACTCGATGTTTTTAATCAGATAAAGGTTCTAAATGATTTTCACACCAAAAGGCAATTTAAACTGATTAATTTTTATAATATCCACCTGTACAGTACTGCAGTGAATAATCTAGTTAGGGTTTAGTAGTAGCTCTTAGCAATTTGTATTTTAATTTAATAAAATATCTTTATTAGAAGTATACTGCCAATTACTTGTGCAGTTATTTAATCTGTACAATACAATTTTAAATTCACAAACTCGTATATTAATTTTGAAGAGATATAGGAGCAATGGTCAATACAAATTACTGGATTCAAATATAGACAAAAATTAGAGGTGAGAAAACTTTGGAAAGGTTCCGATATTTAAAAGGTCAGCAAGAGCAGCTCCCGGAATTCTGCTGAGGCGGATTGGTCGAACACGTGACCGGATTGCTGAATAACGCTGATACAGAATACAGAACTTAAACAGTCCAGGCTTCCCTTGTATACTTTTTTGGGGCTGTTTTGACACATAGAACAAAATATGAAGTGCACAGTATGTGACGAACGATTAATAATGTTTCAGCAAACGTTTTTATCTCGTTATATTAATTGTTTACCTTCAATTAGTGTTTTTATTGAAGTGAGTAGCACAAACATATCACATTACTCGTAATAAAACGAAATATTTCTTGATATTTCATTTAAATGGTACACCCAATTGATGTCCCTGTAATTTTAAGTATCATAGAAAAGTGCTTATTAATGTGTAATCTTAATACTATCTTTCTATATACAAGCAATCGAATATGTATCAAAACGCCATTAATTTGTGCTGAATTTCTCTTACGGGGTTCTTTATTATTAAAAAGTATTTTAATGGTTTATTTATTTATATTTTTACTTAGTTTACTCCTATCTCACTAAAATTTAATATCAGAGTAATTTGGAAAATATATTGAAAAAAATATATAACTCTACATACACCAAATCTATATACGAGTTATTAAAAGATAATCCCTTAAATTTTATGTTAATATGGTGACTACTATTAAAGATTATCGGAAACAGATTTTGTATTGTTGTGTTGGACTTTAATTTTCGTTTTCTTTGGTTCATTGGAACTCAATAATTGTAAAGTGATGGATAAAATCATTCTTCATTGAATTAAACCATGAAATTGAATACTTAATGCATTACGTTTGAGTCCACTTATCCTACGTGCGAACGAGTTCGAGATTTATGAAAGATTAGCATAGACACAGCATAGAGGCGCTTGCCATCGTGCATCATCATTGATAAAGCCAAGATTGGTTTTGTACTTTTAAGAATAAAATATATTGCTTCCAAAAAGTATAAAAAAAGGAATGTAAATTTATTACTGTACATTGAAATAAAAGCAGTTTTTGAAACAAATCACATACTTTGACATATTTATGCAACTATTTCATGAAGATAAAACTCACTTCGTCTTATTTCTAAATAGCATTTCTTAGTTTTTTTATGGAGACATCCTTGGAGTAACATCATATGTAGTTTAAAGTATTAATAAGTATATTTAGTATGAATTTTCATGTGAATTTTAATAGCGTTAATGTATGTATATTATCAATTATTATAGTTGTTGTGTTATTAAATGTTACATATTACCATGGGGACAAAATATCACAATATAGTGCTTAAGAATTTTAAATGGGGCTTCGCTAGTTCAATTTAAGTAACTTTTGTAAGCTACGCAAACTCTACCTCTTTATCTTTTATAACCTGCCATATGCGAATATTTTTTTATTATCTTTTTAAAATATGAATTGCAAAACGAAATAGAGATAAAATCTCAGGATAATAGGTAATTGAAACAATTGGTAATAGCATCGTAAACAAATACTACTAAATTACGTTATTAAAATATTATATATAAAAGAATGAAACTAAAAGACAAGAATATAGAATGAGAAGACAAACATTAAAAAAAAATACTTCGAAACATTATCAAACTAGTAATTGGAAACATTGGATTTATTTAAGGAGACTAATGCCAGATAATTCTATAGTTTTTTGTTGTTACGTACGCCATTAGAACGTAATATTTAAAATTGCTACTTAGATTGAAAAGATTGTACTAGTTAACACTCTAATCCAGGCATATGTCATCAACTATGGTGAAACATTGTCATAATAAAACTTGTTTACCTGTGATGTTGTTCACTATGTTTGTAAATACATTTTTTGAAATAGATGTATGCCGCTATGCGTTTGCTTTATTATGCGACCAAATGTCTCTAGAAAATCTGACTAAATACATACATTAACAACTACAATAGATATTATCATATTTTAATTCTTACAGCACATTTTCAGAACAATGCCCAAATTTATTATTGTTACAGTAGTAATTTTTAATATATATTACACAATATTAATTCGTAAAACAACAGCCTAGAACAGCAATTTATCATTAGCGAAGACATAATTAAAGTGGATTGAATTGACTACAAGAGTCATGTATTGTACGATTTCTTGGAAAAACTTTCACTACGTGACCATTGAGTAGATGAAGTGGCTTCAGACGTTGGTATATTATACAGGGTGTATATTATGTCTGGAAACACCCAAATATATCCTTTAATAATTTAAATATAAATTTGAAAACCTCTTACAATCGTGATAGAGATTGGGCATCTACTTTTTGGAACAATGTTTTGTTATGTCACACCAACGGGGGACGTCCTGCCGAGGGGTATCGTGAATATTCTTAATGGAAGCCTATACCTTGTGATACATAATTTTAAAGGTAATAGCTTACTGAATTGAATGCCACAAACCGCATCTCAAAGGAATTATTCTATCAGAAAATAGAGCATTTTTAGTATTGAAAAATTTACTGATGTTCAACAATGTAATTTTAACATGGTTCTTGCCACAAAATGTGTTACACTAATTTTTTAGCATTTTTTTAAATGTTCAATTAAAATAAAATAAACAATTTATTTTTAAGCTGGTTTTCATTAGTACAAATTTACCAGTTTTTTATTACAATGAATAAAACTTATGAGTCACTTTCTCTGATTACTTATGAATCTGTACTTGGTGTTTTCCAGTCAGCAGGAAGGTTTAAAGAGACAAAGGTCACTAGCCTATGAGAAACATTATTGTGTTTATTAATCATTCTGGTCTACAGGTTTCAGTTTGTTGAGCATGGAGCTTTCACTAGACAGGTCTAAGCTTGGGAATTACAAATGGACAAAGGTTATATCATTCCTGTCGAGTTAATCAGTGTCTCTGAAGCATTGCTGTCAACAAGTTTATCTAATTACAGTAGTTCAGTTTTTATTTGGCATTTTTAATGGAATTGTCTGAAAGAGAACGAATTACTCTGTTTGATGATGCGAGGATATGGCGATCGTCAAAGATCTTATCGGAAGTTTGTAATTTGTTTAATGACACTTTCCCAGAAAGGAATCCCATAAGTGTTTCAACAATATCAAAAACTATTGAGCGTTTTGAAATGACAGGGAGTGTACGTAATCGCCAAAGTCGGGTAGGATACAATCTGCAACAGATGAAGGAACATGCACTAGATGTTTTTTGCAAACATTTATTGAAGACCCACATACATCGCTCAGAAAAGCTGCACAGCAACATGATATGCACCCTATGTCTGTGAGTAAGATTTTGAAAATTAATAAATACAAACCATTTAAAGTTCATTTAGTCCAACAGTTTAAGTGAGGATGATTACGACAGAAGAGTTGAGTTTTGTGAACTTGTGATGCGCAAATGTGATGACAATAGAGATTTTCTGACCAACATACTATTTTCTGATGAGGCAACTTTTTTTCCTAAATGGCAATGTTTAACAGGCACAATTGCCGTTACTGGGCTAGTGAAAACCCACATTGGATTACTGAGTCCCATTCACAGCAACCACAAAAACTGAACGTATGGTGTGGAATTTTAGGTAACAAAATTGTTGGACCCTTTTTCATCAATGGAAATTTAAATGCCGAACTTTACTACAATATGCTCCAAAATGAAATAATCCCAGCTATTCAAATTGCATCAGGAGAATACTTTGATAATGTATGGTTTCAGCAGGATGGTGCTCCACCCCATTATGGAGACAGGTAAGAGAGTATTGGATTTAAGGTTTCCTCATAAATGGATTGGCCGAAGAGGAGAAATCGAATGGCCTCCAAGATCTCCGGATTTGTCACCAATCGATTATTTCCTATGGGGTCATTTAAAATCCAATGTTTATAGAAGAAAGCCTCATAATATGGAAGACCTAAGAAACAGGATTATAGAGGAGATTGCTTTGATAACTGAAGAAATGTTAGGCAACTCTGTCGAATCATTTTACACAAGATTGGCTCATTGTCAAACCGTAGAAGGAACACAGTTCGAACAATTGCTTTGACACCAAATGCAGGTAAAACGTTTGGTTGTAAGACTTTTCTAACAGCATACATTATTTTTTTATTTGTAATAAGAAATCAATAACATAAGTATTTCCATAATTGTACTGTAATAAAAACTGGCAAATTTGTGCTAATAGAACCAGCTTAAAATGAAATTTTTGTTTTATTTAATTGAACATTTAAAAAAATGCTAAAAAATTAGTGTAACACATTTTGTGGCAAGAACTATGTTAAAATTACATTGTTGAACATCAGTAAATTTTCAATACTAAAAATGCTCTATTTTCTGATAGAATAATTCCTTTGAGATGCGGTTTGTGGCATTCAATTCAGTAAGCTATTACCTTTAAAATTATGTATCACAAGGTATAGGCTTCCATTAAGAATATTCACGATACCCTCGGCAGGACGTCCCCCGTTGGTGTGACATAACAAAACATTGTTCCAAAAAGTAGATGCCCAATCTCTATCACGATTGTAAGAGGTTTCAAATTTATATTTAAATTATTAAAGGATATATTTTGGGTGTTTCCAGACATAATATACACCCTGTATATATTGTAAGGTAAGAAATGATTTACAGTTGTTAAAGTATAAACAAACTTAAATGTTCGCTCCACTGAAATAATAGTTGGCGTATGTGTATTTGATAGCGAACAGTTGATAAGTAGTTTGATAAGTAATTACAATTAAGATGAGATAAGAAAAACAATAAATTGTCTCAGATATCCAATCTGTTGTGGTCCTTTTTTAAATATTTTATTTCTACCCGTAAATGAGGAATTACGTTCTAGGAAATCAGGGTAATGTATTAGTTTGATGGTTAAAGATTAAAAGAGTTACTTGCGTAATGACTAGATTTAATAAATATCAATGTATGAAATATGGTGCAAGAGCAAATATACAGGGTGTCAATTAAGTCTGGAACCTCTTTTTTAATTTTTGAACCACAATATAAAGAAATACCAAAGTTCACACGTGCTTACTGGTGATAGTAACGCACACATCTGCCCAATTACCGACCAGATAATCCCTTTGGGGGACGGTCCACAAGGAGTCAGACAAAATTCTTAAATAGCAGCATAGGTCATGTTTGGTATCAAATTAAAGGTCATACTTAGCAGAGTACAATGCCGCAAACTGGACTTCAAAAGGTGGATTCATTCAGTAGTTATAGCTATTTGAATTTTAAAACAATTGAACAATGTAAATTATTGACACCCTGTATGTATTTTAATATTCGACTACTCCCTTTTTAATGCTACGCACAAAAACTGAGAGTGAATAAATCTCCACTGCGTGTGTCAATATGTGACTTATTTTACCTATTTCACAGATTAATAATTAATAGAGCGTTAGAAAACTGATTTTAACGAGCGATCTTATCAATCATAAGTTTTGCTCTTATAAATATTACTAGTATATTTTGAAGTTGAATATACAGTCTAATGTCAAGATCATCAGTTACATTGCAATTAAGAATACTGTTAATCTAAAGTATTTAAGTATTTTTATGTTACTTTGTTCTAAAAACACAATTAGGATACATGTTAATATTTGTGAGATTTGAGAAAGTGTTACCTATATGTATTTCGATTTAGGTATTTTATTCATAAATGTGGAACTGACCTAATCATCTTTAAATTAAATGTATTTCGTATTTTCTATTACTAAAACAGATTTATATCTATAACGCCTATTTTATAACTGAAAATTGTACAAATATAAATATAGAGTATACGATAACATTAAACTGCCTGAAAAATGATTTCATTTCCATACAGTTCATTATTCACTAATATTAATAATAATTAGGCCTACTTTTAAAAACCAAAAATAGCGTAGCCTTTCGTTTTGACCTAATAAATATCTAATAAAATTATGACTCGCATGGTAATCCCAATCTTTCTAATTGTTAATAATTATATTGTTATTTATGAAACTGTAAGTTCAGTTTTCTATCAGGATAAATTTCAAGTCAAAATAAAATAAAGCTTTTTGGTAACGGAGCATATGGGTTTTCGAATAGTCATATATTTAGTCTATTTTAATCTAGACATCAGTTGGTCCTATAAGAGAGCAGTGGTAAAAAGGTTTATTAACTATGGGAATATATTGGTAACAAATTGTCAATGTATAGCTGTCCTGGAGGTAATTTCTTTTGGGATGCGTGGGAATATTTTTATCAGACATGTGATATAGACAACTGCAAGAATCAGTGCTATATAATTTGAACTTTTTTGAAAAATTGTATTGCGTTAGTTTCACTACAAAATAATTTTAAATAGATTATGGGAAATCTTCAATAAATATTTTAATATTTAAATCATATAAAAAATATAAGGAAACCTATGGCTTTTACAGTAGCTTGGATTTAATGTAACTCTTAAAGAAGCATAAGTTATATTATGTGCACACTCTGATTTTACTTTAAGAAATGCCACAAACAGAAGCCAAGTGATTCAATGGGACGATACAAGGTTACGCCGTGACGGTGGCTCATTGGCCACAAGTTATTATTTATTTGCCGTTTTATTAATATAAAATAAATAAAAACCCCAAAATAACGTAATAGAATTGTATTTGTAGAATTAGTGTAATTAATTCCCATATATTGAATAACTATACACGATTTTAATTGACTTTAAGAAAGTGCTATAAAAATAATCATCAAAAAAGAATTTATAGCCGTTCAAGTAACGAAATAAGGTTGAAATAACTATAGTTTTATAGCCAGTTGAGTATGAGACTTCACCACCACATATAGAGAAATAGTGATTGATAAGCCAATATAAGATAAAAGCATGTAGTTATGTCAATTTAACATTTTAAATGCAATTGTAGTGAGAAAGTAACTATTGTGTGACAACAGCCCATAAAACAGGAATTAAATAACATAGATGTAAAAGTAGGGTGCGCTCTATCTGAAGTTTAGATTGTTAAAAATTTCCTTATACATTGGTTGAGTAACCCCCATACTGTATATTTACTTCCTACCGTAAACGTTTCAATCTTGCTGAATGCTTGAGCACTTGAAGTGACGTTTTCAATTTGGCCGCCTGCCATCTGCTCAGCCGTTACTGTACAAACAGACGTGCTTTACTCCCCGATTTTCAGGAAATTGATGAAATTTTATCTAGTTACCGCCAAATTTGCATCATTATTATAAAAACATAATTGTACACTACAACATAAGTCACCTAATAGTTTTCTAGATGGAAAGTTCATAAGTTTTATGTACATAAATGTCTATGTCTAATTTTTTTATTGATAGAGTGATAGACATTCACATAGATAAAAATATTTAGGCCCCTGATAATTTGAAAATATATTGTTTTAGTCTAGTGACTGTTAGGCTTCAATGAGGTTCAGCCGAATTCTGTGGTTGAATATCGCATTATAGTCTAAGTTATTATAGTCCATGTATATTATGATGTTTGGTTTAAAATGTTATTCTTCTATCAATGAATTAATGAAATGAATGCATATATCACGTTTATTCCATAAATATTTTACCGGAAATCTTTGTAATAGGCAAAGCATAACAGCATGGACAGTAATACATCCAATAAATCTATAAATAAAATAAAGCTATTTATTAAGATAAAAATAATCAACACTATTATCATATTATAAAATACTGAAATGTCTCCACAGGCAAGCCTACCTGTGCGTAGATCTAAACACACAAATGATTTTTGGTGGTGCACAGATGCAATTATTTTCTTGATATATTTTGCCAAATAATACATTCACAATTTTCCTGATTGATTTAGGTATCATTTCAGGTTTTAAATAACAAAACTCTTGGCAAAAATCTACATTTGGTAATATGTCAGATGTTATAATATGTCTTGGTTAAACTGAGTTTTTTTTTTTATTTTAATATTTTCTCATATTTTCTCTTTACCATCCTTGGTGCTCATAGGATATAAAAGTATTTGTTAACGCTAATCCAATTCCAGTGGAGTAACATGTACGATAATCTAATTGTGTATTCATTATATAAAAATGAAGCTTCATGCACAATTTAAATTATATAGGTAAGTTTTTTTATACACCGTACGGACAGGCACACAAATGGACGGTTAGAACTAACGGACTGGACTAAGGGGTAGAAATGAAATGTTTCCACTTCCTTCAGCGATAGGAATCGCTCATGCTAAGCCAATAAATAAATGCGATGATATCCGAAACATTGTATTCCCTCATTGTAACTTTAACGTGTCTGTATTTCATAGATTTATATTTATTATTTTTGGTGACATTTCAAAATCTATTTTGAATGACGCATGCAGCAAGGCGAATAATATATATACATATATGAAATATATACAACATAGTATTTAATTTTTTACAAAACTAATCTAGTTTGTTTTAAAAATAAATTGCATCCTCTCTCAAGATACACGTTATCTACAACACAATCGCATAATCGTGAGAACCCTTATGGTTCTGTCTTATGCCAATCTTTTTCAAGAAACTACAAGCCTACTGTATATTTTGGAATGGTTTCGATGCCATTTTTTTATTTACGAATATAAGATAAATAATTCTACAACCTTTGTTATCATTTTTAACGAATTTAGTAAATTCTAATTTTTATTTGAAAAATCTTCAACGACATTGACAACCAATGTTCCAATGACTGATTACTTAGAGAGTTAGACACAAGAAGTGAGATAGAAATAGGACTTACGTCAATGAAGCAATTGAAGGGCTTCTCTTTATTTGATTCCTCGTTTCTCATCTGTGTTTTACTGCCACGGCAGTATATCAGCACTTTGATTCTATCAAATATATATTATAGATGAAAATAACAAAATCTGAAACTTTGTAAATAAGTGTGTATTTATATCATAAAACACAATATCAACTAGTTAATAAACTATAGTCCCGTTGACTTTTCAATATTTTTATTTAATATAGTATTGTATGTTACAATAATAAATAATCAAATGACAAAAATAATATATGATGAAATCTATGCTTTATTATTTATAATAAGATCTTTTTTAACAGTAGTAAAACAATATATTTCACTGAAAGGAGAGGTTCTGTGTTTAGTCCTAGTGCTTATATTAGTAGTATGAATATACCTTTATAACTTACTAGATTCGTGGCATAAACATACATGGCATTAGATAAAATATATGTAAGACATGGATGCTATAAAAATAAAACCAATGTTCAAACCGGGTGAAAATATGTGTTTAATTACATGCTTGCAATGTAATACCCTTTCTATATCATCGGAACTTTATTATTGGAAAACTGCTACGAAACGTAAATTAATGAACCAAAATGGGAATATATTCCCACAACAAACGAATCTCTGTAACATTTGGGGTTTCCTCAGGTTTTTCTCATTATCAATGAAATCTCTAATTTCATCAAACAGATTTGCAGTGTCCGGTTGTATTTGATACTTCATATGTGTGAATGCAATCAACTCCGTAAGGGTTTCACAAGTGTAAATTACATTTTTTTTAACTCATCCACAGTATATAAGTCAATTCCATCTGCTTATATCACTTATTGGGCTATTTCTGATAATATTAAATACTATTACGGTTCATATTACAAGGTAAACTGCATTTCAAAGAAACTTGTACTCGTAACTCTAATGCTACTACGTACTTCTTCACTAAATATGAGACCACACATGCATCATATCATTGTCTAAGGTACATCGGGTTACACCAATTCTCTATACAAGCACTATTCTTTTTTTAATAACTAAACATAAAATTTATTATGATATTATACACAATTAATTTGTCATGCTGCAAATTTTTTGTAGTTGTATTTTGACTAATCGTTGTATATTTCTTAGTCGGTGATACTAGAGACTTCGAGCCACGTAATAGACGTTGTTTTATTTTAAACTTGTAGTGGTTTAAGAATAACCAAAACCTATAACCGATCCTTCACCGTTACCGCCTGTAGATAATAGAACTCCTTACCAGACCCTGTCAAACAAATTGAGAACCGGGAACGGTTTGTGGCGGAGCTGAGACAAAGACACCTAGATGATCGTAGCGGGCGCCAGGGCTACTCTTTCAATCGTGACTGTGTGAATGGAAGAGTGAATGGAATACGTAAGTGTAAGTTTTAGTTAATAAGCCTTATTTTGCATTATTAAGATAAATTTTTTTAAGAGGTTAAATGTAAGAAAGCACCATATATATGGTCCTAATTTCGCCTCAATAAACAAGTGTTTCTTTCTAAAGTGGTCTTTTCATTCTTTCGGATAATAATTTTTTGTATGAAAACTTGTGGCATTTTGTATCCAATATTTATTTTTTTGCTACAATAATATGTCAAAAATTTTATATTTAATGCTATTGTGATTTACTTTCTTGTCACTATTTTTTATATATAGTTCATTTAGCTTAATCCCCAGGCACATACTAAATCGCGCTTGCGCGCGCGCATGCGTGTGTGTGTTTTGGTCCTATCTAGGAGACTCGTGGCGGTTATTCGTTTTAAATTTCCTTTTCACACCTCCCATCGCATGAAAGTCTAATATTATTTTAAACATTAGTACAAAATTTATATTTCTACACAAACTGCCTGTCAGGTATTAAAAGATTGCTCATATTGCATCTATCTCAACGAAAACATTACTTTATGTATAAATTATAAACTCAAACTAAAAAGTATTGAAACTAAAAAGTCTATTTGTATCTATGGCTTTGTAAGTATATAATTAGAATAGAATTGAAGAGGACATATGCTGTATGGCTGTTCAATAGGTACAAAAACAAGATTCTAATCACGGATTCTAAATGAAAGTGTCATCCTAGACTTTGCAAGGGGGTTGAAGAACCTTTTTAAAGAGACAATCTAGACTGCAGTGAACCGAAAAAGCTATTAATTTTGTATCTT
Source organism: Homalodisca vitripennis (assembly GCF_021130785.1). NCBI lineage: Eukaryota > Metazoa > Arthropoda > Insecta > Hemiptera > Cicadellidae > Homalodisca > Homalodisca vitripennis. Next base: position 85,653,379 of record NC_060213.1, on the reverse strand, counting down.
GTTTAACTTAGCTTCATATTCGTAGAGTATAATAAATAAAGATATGAAAATGTATTATTGTAAGGTAGACATTAACACTTTCTGTACTCCTAAAGTTTAGTATAAGTTTCCAAATGGTAGAAGCAAAATGTAAAATAACTATAAATTAGACTTATTTAAATATTAATATACTTAGTTGCTTTCATTTTACAACTCGAAATTGAATTCAGTAAAAATAACAATGCCCTAACAGGATGTAAAAGAGTATGAGTAAAGCTACGTTCACAACAATGAGATCGTAGGAAATCAAGTATTGTCCAACCAAGGAATTTCGCTGAGTATCATTGAAGGCACACGATTTTTCTTATGTCTTAAGGAGAGATGAAAAATTTCTTTTCTGTAAAATATTATATGTCTCTCTGTCTGTCTGTGTTGAAACTGTACCAGGCACTCTTTTATGTCCCTTCCTTGTTTGTAACGAGAACGTCATAAACAGATCAGAGTATGTACATTGTTGCTATTATAATGTTTGAAAGGATCTTTAAAGGATTTATACAGTAAGGAAGTGAGATGTTCGTTAATTGGTTTTCTCTATCAACATAACAATAATAACAATGTTTCATAATTAAATAATATTTAATATTACAGAGGTTTTACTTTAAGTTTATACGTGCGTAATAGCGCTGTGTTCTATAGCCTTAGACATGAAGACGTAAACGTAATAAATTCCCGTTGAGCACCTAAAAACGTAATGATTTTTAAAGATGGAAAAATGTATTCTTATCATCCTCCTATTATATATAAAACGAAATGAATAGGGCCTGAAAAATTATGTAACTAATTAGATTATGTTTTTAAAAATTTGTTTAAATATAGTTCTAACTATTATTCTAAAGAACTATTAATCAATTATACCCGAATAAATTTATATTTCTTTCCGTGAATCAGTTTATTCCTGTAAAGTGAAAAATTTAGACAAAGAAAACCTTACTTATCCAGATATTTAATAAGATATTCTCAAATCTCTTTCTCAGAACTAATCTTGAAAACTGTTAAACCAATTCGGCTAATGCTTTTTGTAAAATATTAGTTGAAATTCTAGGAAAGTTTATTATATGAAAAATAAAAGTATATTTACGTAAAATATTGGAAGTCTGAAAGTAGTACTCTAGTATTTATGATTCATTGTCCAAATTTAACTTACTATAATAGCTGTTAAAACCTTGAGATAAAGTTCATCAAATAGACAACAATTATTATACTGCTGCTACATTATCACTCTGTTTTACTTCAACCTAATATAAACGTGAGATACTGGTATTCCTACTTTTGAACTGTCACCTGTAGTTTTGAATCACTTATTCAGTAAATGGAAAAATTAATATAAAAGTACATCTAGAACATTTTTAGAACGGTTGCAATTAGAATTGTTGCTAAGACATTACCTCTTAGACCAATTATTTTGTCCTGTGAATAAACACTGTAGTACTTGTTACGTAACCGTACTATGCCATTTAAATAACTGTGGCGAATTTTACTCTTGCCCATATAAACTGATCCTATAGGCCAAAAATTTCATTATTAACTGTGAATCTAGATGCGAGGACTCACAGTAGGCGAGACTTCGTGAACTTCCGATGATATAGAGCTCTCTACACCCCCAGTAGTTCCAAGCTTGGAGCTGAGAGTAAAATTAACCCTAATACGGTATTTTGGATATCAATAGATTCAGATATTTTAGAGGCCAAAAGGTATAGATATTTCGAGTTCCAGCGGCCAGATGTTTTTACAACCCAAAGTCGTTAATTTACATTCAGTTTCTGTAGTCAACGGCTTGAGAATGAAATACCTAATAGATAAATGTAATAAACCAAAAAACTCTAAGAGGCTGAATGCTTTCAGAAAGTTGAATGCTTGAGGCCTGCTCTCTAAAAGCCCCCACTCTTTTCTCTGCTCAGGTATTTCCAGATTATTAAATTGTATACAGTCTAAAATAAATAAAAATAAATATGCTATCAAATATTTCTTGAATTTTAAAATTTTACGTTTTACCTACGTTGTAATATTTAGTTCCATTTTATAATAGATATTACCCTTAGTGCTTATTTTCTAGTGATATATCCGCAAAATAAAAAAATGATTTTTCCTAAATGAAGAACGAACAGAATATATAATACAGTCCAAGAAATTAATAAAAAGTAGCGGCAACAACAACGACCTCAAAAAAAAAAAAAAACAAAAACCGAATATAAGATGTATATTTTACCCGTCGCATTACCTTTATACTGCTCATTATTTAGAATCTAGTTTTCCAAATCAGAGAACACATGAAAACATTTTGTTGGTGGCCTGTCCAATTAACGTTTTTCATCAAATAAACAATATCCAACTACGTTTGCTGTCGGTGCTAAGGACAAAGAGGAGTTAATTACATTTTGCTTGGTGACAAAGTTTACAATTCGTGTCTTTTGACACAAAACAAAAAGGAAATCAAAATCACACCAATGTTTGTTTTGTTTCTTTATGTTACAGTCACATCATTTATAAATTATAGTCTACATTGTAGTTCACTTTATTTACAAAACGGGTACCAAAACTATTAATACACAATTTAGCTAAAATACAAGATATTTATACACAACGATTATTCACTTGCCATAATGGTAGAAATACATTGATACAATATTTTTAAATACGAAATATCACATATCAAACCGATAGTGAAATTTCAATTCATCAAATGCATGGTTTTTAAAGTGAGACCATAAAAAAGAGTTATTTCTTGATTAAGCAACCATGAGTGAGAAAGTAAATTAAGGTTGGGTGACTAACTAACTTTATTTATATCTTAATTTCATAGTATTTATTCTCCATCTATATTGGGTATTATCGTTTAAATATGTTATTAAAAACTAAAATAATACAAACTGTGAACTACGGACGGCCTTTTCACACTGTTAAAACCCAAAAATAATGAATGTTAATATAATAGTATTTGTAGAGAAAAGCTAAATTTAAAAATTATATACAAATAATAAAAAATATAATTTATCCAGGACGTTTTGAACCGGTCATTTATGTTTGAAAAACCTTAACTTTTTATGAATAGACATAAACTGGTAAATATATAATTAAATGTCAAATGGTAAAAAAAATGATTTATAAAATCCTCTTTAAATTAAGTTTTTTTGGAATTTATACTTAGGAGACTGGACATAGAGGTTGTGCAATCATTTAGTTATCGAGTTTAATTTATAATTAGTGTATAACCTATTTTCGACCTAATTCTACTAATGAATCGCAAAATGTGTTCCTAAAGGCTAATGTGGAGAACGTTTGGGCCGATTCCGTAACGTCTGTTTTATTTTTATTCGTTTAAGTTTCAAGAATTTTTTAATCACGATAAAATTATGAAAGTTTTAGAGTTTTAGAATCTGATATATTGTATACTAGTGTAAGCGCTGTAAAATCTAAGTTAGATTCTGAAACCCACTATGAATTATTCTTATTGGCCAGCGCAATAATTTTAAGGGAAGTCTGACGTCTCATTTACCTAATATTAAATTTATCATATTTCGTTACCATTTTCTTAAAAACTACTGCAGTAAGGTAAACCAAATTTTATAACTTACGACTCTTCAACTGACTATTAAACTAAAAAATTAAATTTATATATGATCATGAATTTGTACAAAAATATTATATACGAGGGCTGTTTTTTAAGTACGGTAAGGGCCGTTCTCCCGTACACGGTAGTAGTTCGCGTTCCTGCCGTAACGAGCGTGCGCCCCGCCTCCCGGCATTCTTAGCGAACAACTTCATGCCAGTTGCAGCTCTGTAGCTAACCTGTATGCATTACTGTGGATCTTTAAAATGTTTAAGATTATCGAATCACCCGCCGCGTGTGAGATTCGGTCAGTGATACGATTTTTGACTGCAAGAAACATGTCGGCTGCTGACATTCACCGTCAGCTTTGTGAGGTGTATGGTGCCAAGGCAATGAGTGAAGGTAAAGTGCGGAAATGGGTCCGAGAATTTAAAGATGGCCGCGAAAATGTCCACGATGAAGATCGCTCAGGCCGGCCATCTGTGATCACGGGAGATTTGATTACTGCAGTTGACGCAAAAATTCATGAGGACCGACGGTTCACAATAACCACTCTCTCTATGGAATTTCCTCAAGTGTCCAGGTCAGTACTGTACAAAATTGTGTCAGAAAACCTAAACTTTAAAAAATTGTGCTCAAGATGGGTACCCAAACTCCTAACTGAGGATCACAAAAAAAGAGATTAAGCAGTTCTTTGACTTTCTTGACCCGCTACGACGAGGAAGGAGACGACATGTTGAGTCGAATTGTCACAGGAGATGAAACATGGGTATCCCATATCACTCCTGAATCAAAGCAACAGTCCATGGAATGGCGGCACACAACATCTCCAGTCAAAGTCAAAGCCAAGCAAACGCTGTCGCGGCGCAAAGTTATGGCAACTGTGTTCTGGGACAGGCGCGGTGTTTTGCTAGTGGACTTCATGCCGCGAGGAATGACGGTTAACTCAGAAGCCTACTGCGCAACCCTGGCCAGTCTCCGACGCGCCATTCAGAACAAAAGACGCGGCATGCTGACAAAGGGAATTCTGCTCCTCCACGACAATGCAAGGCCTCACACCGCTGCTCGGACACAGGAAATGATCGATTCTTTTGGCTGGGAAGTTTTGAATCATCCGCCGTACAGCCCCGACCTTGCTCCGAGCGATTTCCACCTTTTTCGTTACTTGAAAAATCATCTTGGCGGGAAGCGCTACAATGACGACGAAGAAGTCAAGACGGCCGTGAACTCCTGGTTGTCAGAGCAGGCGGCAGATTTCTTTAAAGAGGGATTTCAAAACTTAGTTTTAAGATATGATAAGTGCCTTAACAAACAAGGCAACTATGTAGAAAAATAAAGAAATGTATGCAGATTCTGAAAATAAATGTATTTTGAAAAAAAATAATTGTTGTATAGTTACAAATAAAAAACTGCCCTTACTTAAAAAAACAGCCCTCGTATATATTTTGTAAAAAAATAACACTAAAATACTTGAAAATTTGAAGTTTTCGGGAAACGAAGCGGAAAGAAAATATTGTCTTCTTTTCACACAACAGCATCAAATCCAGGTCCATACAGCTCCTCTTTCTCTTCCATGTCTTTCAGCTTCCTCTTTTTAATTCTTGCTGCTACTCTGGCCGCTTTGGTAATTTCCGCAGATTTTTTATCGGCTTTTATTTGCCGCAGTTGGGCAAGTGCCTTTAGCCCAAGTACACAATTTGCACCAACCTGACCAAAGAGTTCTTGCACAACCTTTACCCTACCTAAATAACCTAAGTTTTAAGTTATTACAGAATCCCAAACTCCTATTTGGAGTGTTTCAAGCCCAACGAACACGCTTATTGGGACCAGTGACCATACAATATTATTGAACGACTCGTTCGGATTTTGAGTCTTTCCGTGTAGGCATTTCCCCCGTAGAGTTTTGTTAGAAAAATCTCTGTAGATAGGTTTAATTTTGTTCATAACAGCTATAGGGAGTGAGTTTTTATGGTTGAATGCATCTTTAGTTACTAGGGAACGTTTGTATTTACACCAAAAATCTTCTCCCTTAGGACAAAGTCCATGGTGTGGGCTTTCATCAGTTGATAGTCTGTGAAAAAACGTCGACCAAACAGCTTTGTATATATTGTCAAGATTATCAATGTTCCTTCTAAATGCTACATAATATGTCTGTAATTGAGTAACTGCTTCTATAGTAAGCCGATCTGACAACCCCTTACCATCCTCAGGTTTTTCATTTTTGCAGTCATTGCGCTTACTTACAAGGAATGCGATAACCAAAACAAACAGACAGCTGTTAAAATCAAGCAGGTGATGTAAGTAAAGGGAGCAGTGTAGCCAACATAAAATATAAAACAAATATATCAATATTTCAAAAGTTACAGAATGAGTACAGTATGAAAGTCGAGAATGTAAAAATTAAACAACTTGTGTTATAACATTGTAAAATTTATTTATGTGGCTTATTAAAGTGAAATATACAAGTATGATATATCAAAATGATCAGAAAATAATGAAGAACAAGAACACAATATAAAAATAAAATCAAATATTTTTCAAAAATTGACGTCAGACTCCGTTTAAGTCAATTGTAGAATCATAAATAAATTAGACCAGTAGTTAAGTTAAACGACTGAAGTAACACTCATTGGAACAGTTACTTTTCCCTCATACGTATGTCTATGTTTTATAGGGATTAAAAAGGAAATAATAAGTATGACACTTTTATATTAGTAGGTAATATATTTTTGATCGGGGCAGAAGCAAATTAACTATAGCACTGTAAATATGTGAAATAGAAAATTAGTTTAAAACCGCTAAAGTTGACGCTTTTTACTGAATAAGGTATCTAAGACCTATATATATATATATATATTACTGTTTTCATACAAAAATAACTAAATTGGAGCCATTTAACGTTATGTCAACCAATTGATTCACTTAACCATTTATACTGAAACAATTTGTATCTCTTACTTATGTTTGAAAAATATCAGAGGATTCCATAATTCATCACAAAAAGAAAACGGCATCCTTAAATTACGATAATTGCGTGAGAAGCCGCAGGAAACTGCTTGTTTATCATTAAATAATATTTTAGTTTCGGCTAAAACCATACTTTGAATTGTAAGTACCGATTGCATTATGTCTAGAAGAGGAAAATTATATTGTGTTGTTTTTTAAGCGGCGATATCATGATTTACGAACCGAAAGGGTAATCTGGGTAACCGAAGGTCAGATTTTATCGCTGTACAGGAGGGAATTTGGTTTGGGAAGCGTAAGAATACCTTATCAGCGACTCTGATACCGGCATTTATGAATGAGATGTGTTCTTTCGAAAAGTATATTTTCTCATAACAATTACTACAAATTATTTTTGTCAATTATTTTGATATTCAAATTGATATTTGAATTGCCTATGCACACCTTATTAAAAGTATTTAAATCATATTTCGAAAGAAGTCTTGAATAATTTATCATTTCACAAAAAAATATTCTATAAACGATATTCAATAATTGTATAAAAAAAGTAATATTCTAAGTATTCAAGTACTCAGTAGCTAGTACGGTTCTTGGTCTGTATTATTATGTCAGAAGACGCAGGTAAATGGGTCGGTTAATGATTGTTCTCTTGCCAGAGACTCTTGTAAGATGCTAATTTTGGCTCACATTCACAGAGAAGACAATGATTCCAGTTAATGAACCGTAATACGGTTCTCGCACTGCCAGCCATTCACTTTCTAACGCCCACTGTTTGTATTAAAATTTTTACGTTTTATAGTAAAGAAAGATGCTGTCTAAATTATTTTACGATACACGGAGCGGAAAAACACTCGTTATAGTCTAACATTATAAATGATACTTAATCAAAAGTTAATGTTATCTATTGTATTATTTTTGTCTTTGATTCTATAATCTTTGCTTAGTCTACTATTGCATCATTTATAAATAAAATTTATGTCTATATTTCAGTCTGCAAGATATCCTGAAACGAACCAACCGCTAAAACAATATATACAAACACAGAGTAGCAACACAGACCTATCAAAGACTTTTACGTTGGTCCTTTGGATAACTAAGATAGCAATGGCAAATTATCAGAATTGAACATGAAAAACATATATTAACACAAGCATTTGAGATTTTAACATGTAACACAATAACTCATGTAGTCTAACCGTTCAGTACATGGGATAGCCGATTGCGTCACGGTTAAATACGTCAATCTTTTATACGGTGTCACTTATAGCGTGTTTTTAAAACCACACATTAACCATTGCTCATTTTATTACTCCCATCGGCTTTATATTTTTTCAATTATCATCCTTACCTTATTTGATAAGATCCGTGAGAAGAAACTAATTCTCTTTAAATAAAAAAAAATAATAAAATCTGAACTAACGAAAAAGAAACAAAACATGCTACATCATATTTTGCTGACTTCTTATATAGCATGAAGTATAAATAAAACTGTGTGAATAATATTTATATTTAAAAATCGTAATTAAACTCTACTAAAAAAAATGCATTTATCATTTGGAAAATATTGAACCTGAAAAACTAATTTCTATATTTACAAAGAATAAGTTTATAATGGATCCTGTCAAGGCATAGTATTTCGCTGGACGTCATCTAAATTTATGAATAAACATTTTATTTTTTCTTCTGAGGGGATACACATATATTTTTATGTTAGATTGTTTGCTTCTGTATCTCTCATAAATATATCTTTAACACGAAATAAGCTATAGACCTACAATATTGTAACCTAGCCATAAGGTGTGTCATACTCTTACATTTTAAAGATAACTTCGGAAAAAAGACATCTTTTTATTGATAGATATAAAATTCTAATTCTAATGGCTGGTATCTTACTTTCACACTAACATCATGACAAGAAATGATCATTTATAGTCAACGACTACCAACATCTATTTTACCCAAGACATTTACTTTATGGCTTTTAAAGTTTCCATCAATATGTTTTAAAATAGTCTTAGTAATAATTCCACGAATTATTGGAGCAACTCTAATCTTTAAACGCTACTTATACTATTAAGGATCAGTGCTATACAGTTAGTTATAACGTTAATTGTAGCTGAAATATTCTCTGAATGATACAATGTGAAGTGAAATCGGAGTGAAATTTATATAATCAGGAATTATAAGTGGAGTGTGCTTGTAAAATATACTTACTCTTTTGTATTATTTTACGCTACTCTGAACGCTACCAACTTTAATATGTGTTTAGTCTATGTTCTATACAATCCCACTTCTTTCACTTACATTAATTCCTTTTTAATTCATTACTTTATTTTGTTTTGTACAATTGTATTAAAAAAGCTTGGAAATGAATTGGATTTCAAACTAATTGGTACTTCGCTAACCAAATAGACTATAATATACGCTTTTATGAACAGAAATTATATTCACTTATGTGCATTCAACATATAGAGTTTTATAAATTGTATATAAGACATTCTGTCTTACAGGCCTCAACATTAGGGTAGAAACTGTCACTGTCCATCTGATACCTGGCGCACCAAAATGCCTTGAATCCCACAACCTCCAGTCACCTGTTATTTATCCAGCTTTTGTATCTCTTATAGATCGAGATTTCAAAAATCCCATATATATATATATATATATATATATATATATATATATATATATATAAATTATATTAAAAATATGTGCCCCGGCGGAGCAAGTACTTTTCGTAATTCAACGTTTATTTAAATTATTTTTCTATTTTGTAAGACATTTCTAAAGCAAAACCACCCTCATATTGATATTCTAACCAAAATGAGAATATGACCTCCAAATTTACTACTATTCTAAAGATGAAACACTTTTACAACAGAAAAGAAATGAAATCATTACTGTTTTACTATGTAATAATAAATTTATTTGTTAATATATTACCCTTAATATTTATTTTTATGATTTGGTTTGTTTTTACTTATCAGTACTTATTATTAGACTTTGGAATGTAGTACGAAATACTTTTCATGAAATAATTTGAATATATCTCTAACTAAATAAATAATCCGTGAATATATTAAAATACAATAAACAAATATTGAACTCGTTATATTCCATAGGTTAGCCAATCATAAATAACCTAACTTTGATGTCAGGTATGCAGAATGTTGACAAAGTATTAAAGTATCAATGCGTGGAAACTAGTGGTCGCGAAGAGACCTGATGACTACATGGTCTAGATATACGGAAGAAGAAGAATCGAAAGCGCTCTAAACTTTTTGAAGTATTTTGTTTCATAGAGTATTTTCTATAGAAATTAAACATTTGTTTTTATCAAGATCTAATGTTGTCTACATTCGTGTTTTTCACCACATTCTTTTAATGTTATCTTGTAAAATAAATTCCAGGATTACGCGAACGGCATAGAACATACTACACAAGGGAAATTATACAATGTTATTGTTGATAGTATGAATATTAACCTTTTTTCCTGTATTAGGAGGAAAGTTTTGACATTATTACTTCTAAGATAGTAGAATTTCACGTAATAGTGAGAAATATTAATGCGTCTTTTTTATTAATGACTGACTCTGGATTAGATTCAGGTTTGAAATAAACTTTTTAATAACGTATTTTACGAGGCTAAAAGACTATTTTTGAGTAAGCGCCTTAATTTGCACGAATAGAGATGAAAAACGCAGATGTCTCTCGGGTTATATCGTACCGTAATAAGATCCCTGTTATATCGCTGCGTAGTTTTCTAGGCTACAGTATATGCATTAACCTGTGCAAATATGTAGCCAACCATGCAATATTGATTGGTGTATACACGTTGAGATTATCTCTAATACTGTGTTGCTTCATCGGTTCTTAATTCAACAAAATTTACTTGAAACCTGGTACGAGAATGCTGAAAGACATTGTAAATTTTAGCAATTTAGTAGATGTAAGATCCTGATATTTATGTTAATAAACATTAACTAAGGCCCTAAATATTACTTTTAATGTATCAAGATTCACCCAATTGATGAAAATTTTTATTAACCTCAAATATTAGATATTAACCGACAAATACATTAGAAGACAAGACATTGATGAAATTTTTTTATAGTGAAATTATAAAATCAGCAACAATGTTTTATTCTTCAAGACACGATGGGTTATATACGAGGGTTTTACGGTATGTGGTACGTGAGTGATATCGCGGCTTTTCTCCAGCTCTGGTAATGAAAACCTCTATGTAATAAATCACCCTGGGAGCACCTAAAGAACTCAATAGCCTATAAGAATGCCAAATTTAACTCTAATTGGCCTCTAAGGAATGGTTAACCAATCTCTAACAATCTATATTAAAACAAAGTAGATGTTCACGAAAAAATCACTAAATAATTTAAATGTAGTAGAAATTCTTCTGAATTATTACTAGAATATTCGATAAATAAATTTAACGGAACCATCTCAATTTCTAATCCCAGAAACGATTTATCTATGTAAATAAAAATAAATACGTACATTTAAATAATTTTTAAAGACACAATGGAAATTATTTTTAAAATTTACCTTATTATGGTTAAGTAATAATTTAAAAAAATTTGTAACCAATGTACATATCTAAATTTTTATTAATTTCATTATTGTGTAAATCGAACAACTGTGTTAAAGTATTTATTATACACATTGTAGTTGCAGAGATAAATACTTTGAAATATGAACACACTCTTTAAACCTTGTATGTAAGAAATGATTCGGCTACAACTGTCTTGATATGAACAGTAAAATGATTAATTTGAGATTGTATAATAGTGTGATATAAAACCTTAAATGATATAAAATAATATTTACAATATGACTGATAATGTGTCTTTTCACAACACAAACAGTGGAATATACAACTTGTTTCTTAAAGAAAATTTAAGTTTTAATGAACGTAAGGAACGTGAAAATATTTATTTACTAAATATTAACGCTGGATATTGTGGTTAGTTATAAAATCATATTTATTCTTAATAGGAAAAATAAATCGGCAGAACTTCTCAACTTGTTTAAAAGATGTGTTTTTTGTGATTCAATGTTTATTGAAATTAAATTAGGTTATTTTCACTTATACAAATAAAATAGAAAAAAAATATATTGGTTAAACTTGTATTAATATTTCAGTCATATTTACAAAAAACATTATGGTTGCCTGTAAAGTCGGTTTTACGGGCGAAGATTTTACGTGACAACGTCTTTTTCTCGGTAGAATATTTATTGATAATATGAATATTATTAAATTGAACAATAGGAACAAGAAATTGAATGAAAATAAGAATTGCACAAATTTTAACTATAGAAATATATTTTGTTTACTAAAACATTGTACATAATTTGAAATTAATTAAAATTTGTTATTGTAAATGGTAAAGTTGAATAAAACATTTACTAAAATTGGAATTTGAAATTCTTGCTAAACACAGTTAAATTCTAACTCCGCGCGTGGTGATTGGTCGGTTTAGTTCGTTTGTTTGGTCCACTGTTATGACAGGTTAGAGGTTATAATTTGTTATTTTAAATGTTTGACTAGCAATACGCGCTGTTTCTTCTCAATCGACTGAATTACGATTGATTGCAGAGTGATTTAAACTAATAATTTACTTAACACTATCAACATTTGTCAATAGTATGACATAACCTATAAACTCAGTTTCTCAACTTTTGTGTCAATCTAACAATTAATCAATCAATTATAGTTTACGATAATGAAATATCAGTGTACAATTATTTACCTTTATTGTTGTAGTTGTTGTAAATGACGAATCTAAGCACTCCACATTTTCACGAATAAACATAGTTATCTGCTTTATCCCGTGCGGCGGACCCACAGTTATCTGCTTTATCCCGTGCGGATCCCGTGCGGCGGACCCACTGGACGGGCATCGTAACGTTACCGGGCGTTACACTTTTTCATGAGTGACTCCGAGCCGCAACCTAATTTAAGACGTTGTCACGTCAAAAAAAAAACAAAAAAACATATACGGGCTACATATTCAACATTATACTAAGCAATATTAAAGATGAATACTACTTTTTACATTTGAATGAGGCTTAAATGTAAACGGTAAGTAATATTTTATAATATTTTAGAAACTTTTAGAAAAAGAGAAGTTCACATGTTAGTCTTGATTTTTAACAGAACTGAGAAACGTAACTTTTACTGAGAGAAATACAACTGTCGTAAGGTGTACAACTTACTTGGAGCTCTTGATGTTCATAATTTCCCTCGAGAAGGATGTGTTTTAAATTTAAATTACAGTTCCAAAGATAAGTTTAGATTCTAAATCGAATATGTGATAAATCGATATTGGATGCTGGAATTCGAAAGCTTCATGTAATAGATCATTTACTTTCAAGCTTTATTCATAGTTTCATAATAGCCGCATTTTTAACGTTTGTCGTATTTAATATTTGGGGTAAATATTTATGTAATGAATCACAAGGATTTTTAAGCTAAAGTACTTGTTATAATTCATCATAAAATCAGTTTTGGATAGGTCATAAATATCCAGTTATACTAAAAAAATTTCACACTTCAAGTATAATTAGAATAATATATCAGTACTTCCGAATCCATGTAAATTAAATATCAAAGCTATATACGGTAAAGAAATAAAATTAGAGTTTCGTACCAGAAGTTGAATATCTTTTAACTAAGTAAAACAATATATAACTTTAAGCGTTGTAATGCAACATTGTCTTGAAAGAACTCTCGAAGTAGCAATTCATGGTGATCCTTTGTACAAAATACCTTTCAAATTTGATTAGTGAGTTAACGATCAAATTTAATACGTTTTACTTGCAAGAAACAATAAATGTTCTAATACTACTGTATTTTATTCTAAACATATTTTCATTGAAAATTAAAATAATATTAATAATAAAAGTTGTAATAAATGAAAGTGGTTTTCCACACAACGAGGTAACATTGTTAAAACCATTTGAATAAGTTTATTAAACACCATTATTAAATATACCCACTTAAAATGTTTTTAAATGTAAGCAAAATTATTAAACATTCATAACAAGCACTAGAAACCACTATTGCAAAAACGTAATTTGAAAATACTGGAATAAATAATATTTTCTTATCTACCAAATAAAAAAGAAACATTTATTTCAAACCAGGCTATTCCAATTTGCAGAAAAAAGTAGAATTATTGCTCTGACAAAATTATGTTTACTTAAATAGACTACTATATTACTATATTTGTAATTTATGTCAGTACAAAATACTACTGTGATTGAATACACAGTAACTATGTAAATATGTAGAAACGGTATCTTGTACGGTTTCTATCCGTGAAACCGCTGACTTTCCAATATTAAATTAACTGATGTGGCAAATTGCCATTCTTTGACTTGGCTCCTTATTTTTCATTTCCCTGTATATTTGATAGGTGATATTTTATATATTAGTATTTCTAAATACCACCAATATAGGGTGTACAAACCGCTTAACCTTGAAGTACCCTGAATTTTAGTTAGCTGCTTTTTAATATATTTAACCTAATTTGGTTCTGCATTTTGTTAAAATAAAAAACACTAATTACAATGTACGATATAACTTATAATTATTCAGACTAGGTCAGACGTAAAGTGACAGGCTTTGGTAGAAGACTGACGATTGTGATTTCGTATTTTTATAAAGACAACAAACACTAGTGGTTACTTTTTCACCAATCTAAAATTTACAAATCTCGTCTTTGCCTTTAGCTCCCATATGAAATGTAGGTGGGTATTGTTTATTTGATGAAAAACGTTCATTGCTCGGACCTATAACAAAAGGTTGTCATCTGTTCTGTGAATTGAACAACAAGTTTCAAACTTACCTACAGTACAAAGGCATTACAAGAGCTAACATAAAAATATTATGTTCCATGATCGAAGATTATTTTCCTCTATTTCTTTGTAGGACTTGTTCTTCCCTATGACTGATATTTAATGACACTACTTGATAAATTTATCTGGTAACAAAAATGTCCTTAAAAAGTGGTGTTTTTTGCCATTATAATAAAAAATACATATTATTTACAATACAGCGTAAAACTAAGTATTTGTACGTATACAAATAATAAAATTTTAGTTTCCGAGGAAATAGCCTTTGCGATTTTACTACCAGACTAATTTTATCCATAGAAAACTTTATTATCTGATTCTCCTAAACTAATGTATGTGCTAAACATTCTCAGAGAGCATGGCATAGGATGCTGCCTCCTGAGAGCGTTCAACCTACTAAATACTAGGCCTACAGCCCTTAGGGGTTTGAGGCTCTTTAAGGCGTTGTAGGTATTCAATTTTTTAAGCCATAAGCTCCCAAACATAATGGATTTAAAGCCTGTAGAAGACATTGAAATGTGTTCCATGGGTATCCCAGAACTGTATTGGAGTTATTTTAATAAGAAGTCCAAGCCTGGATATTACTGGAATCTAAGATCAATATAATTTGAAAACACTTACATAAAGTTTTCTAGTCTTTGTGAGTTCTCGGTTAGTAAAAGATCCTGTCAGCTAGAACCTATCGGCTTTTATAATTGTCTAGAAAAAGGGAAAATTTTTCTTTTTAAGGATATTTTGTTACCCATAAGGTGGTACTTTGTGCTACAAAACTGGTATTAAAATACTGAAAGGTAATCTATTGAACGGTAATCTATAATCTTTGTGTGCAATAAAATCACTGAGAACAGGCAAACCCTTGTAAAAGGCTTTCTATTCAGTTCCATTCAGTTTTGCCTCAAATATGTAATCTAATTTCCATGCTGTTGAATTCTATTATTGAGATAACTTCAATAATAGAATATAATATTTATTACGCTAGCATTCACCCTACCTTTATACTGCAAAGTGGTACTTTTTTCCTTGAATAACTGTATGTCATAGGTGTTTCATAAAATTCCGTTACATACTTTTTTATTGGTTTAACTGCATTTAATTATGTAGTATAAAATAAAATTAATTAAACATATCAGGGTAGATAGGCAGGAACATACGTTCTAAAATTACTTAAAAAATTGGTTATTAATTGGCAGATGAGTAAAATCTACTTAAATATTTAAATTTAATTCCCAAGAGATTACACGACTTCATGTAAAGGTCTCAAATGAAAAAAGGGTTTCTTCTTTCAAATGAAATAAATTAAAATAAAATTAAAATATAGTTAACTTACTGTTTCAAATATTATTTCGAAAGAAAAGTTTAACTTTTGTATAAAACTAATAGATAAATACATTTTATTTAGAATTAATTTAAAAATTTATTTAATATGAGTTTTATACGAAAGTTAAACTTTTCATTCGAATTTATATTTGAAACAAAAAGTTAACTATATTTAATTATATTATAAACAACGCTAAATAAAATTTAACTTATATCTTCCTGAAAACTTTTTCGCACCACTTGTGTCACAACTTATGCGCCTATTGTTACAGACTCAAAGTTCAAACTTTAATTTAACCATGTTTTACCCAAACATATTTATTAAAAACTTTGTATCTCGATGTATACAAATTATTAGGATTGTTGTATTCTAAATAGTGATTACCATTAACTTTTAAATAATATCAGAATTAAATACTTTACTCTAAACTATACTTGCTACATGTATACTATTGATAACTGTTTTATTATTACTACTATTATGAAATTAATTTATCATAACGTCCTTTATTATCAAATTATTTTAAATCTTCTTCTTTATCTTGTAATAAAATTATACAATACTCTCTGTAAAAGGAAACCAACATTAGTTGATAACAAAAATACCATTTGAAAATCTTAATTCAACTATAACAGAAATTCTTACACAATATCATACGTAGAATAATATTGTTAAAGTTAATAGAATCCCGCCAACTATTAACCACTTAAAGACACCCTAAAATACGCCGAGAACCATTTTCGGAAGTTTTTATACCGACTCCTTCCATTAACCAGCTAACTATATAAGCGACGCCCTTGATTGGCCTCCAACTATCCAATCAGTTGGTCGGAGAGAACAAAAGTCAACTCTCATTTTAAACCCGTTAACAAAGTAGACTATTAGACAAAACTGCTTTCTACTGTACCTTCCTACATTTGCAAGTCCAGTCCTTAAACAATTACGCTATTTAATTAAACTATATTTTGACATCACTCTAAAAATAACGTTCTAAAATATTTTTGCATGTAATGTCTCTGATCAATATTGAATAAATAATTTTTTTATTGCCTACGTTGCAAATGCTACGATAGACATATCCTTTGTTAGTGGCATAATAAACATTCCTGAAAACAGCTGGAGGTGCAACTTATATTCCAATCTTTTGATCCATTTTACACTAATTGAATTTCAATTTAAAAAGCTATGTTCTAGGAGCCTGAATTAGGGGAAAGAAAGAGTTCTGTAACACTCGAAATATTTTTTGCCAGAATGGGAAAATACTATATCTGTAGTAATTTTAGATAAAGCAGTTATGATGGGAGTAGTATGATTCAGATCTCTGGTATAATTTCAAACTTAAAGTAGACATATTAATTTACATATTATTTTAGTGTTCATCGTTAGAGAGACTTTTTAGTTTTAAAGAGTTTCAAAACTTACTCCAAAATACCACTGGAACCTATTTAAAGGTTACCTCGTAAATAAACTTTTCTAGTTTCTTATGGTGTGTGATACATTATATCACAAATTAATGGTAGATAGATAAAAACTCAATACAAATTCCTTGAGCCCCAATATGCGAACTTTATTTGAAATATTTATTCGGTCTGTTAAAATACAATGCACATTTATTTGAAATTCCATCGGTCAAGGCTATTAGGAAGTTATCATAAACATGGTTATTATGTAGAGTAGCCCCCAGCTGGTGTACTACTCATATTTAAGCTTCAAAAATATAATTGATTTTCTATTTCAATCTTGAGGCAAGATTTTGCCAATCTGTCTAACAAATTATAAGTTATAAAATAACTTATTTCTTATAGTGACTCAACATCCATGGGTAATTTTTTTTCGTTATTAACCTTTTTTTCTAGGTTGATGCAAGTGTTTGTGAAATTTCATTTTTAGAGGATATGGGGAAGTTGTGAAGCGAAGATATAATTCTACTAGTGCCTGAATCTATATTTATAGTTCTCTAGATTGTTGATTTTCTTTTAAAAAGTTTTATTTTTATATTACCATCTTGTGTGTGAAATCACGTTTAATTATTTCAGGGCACCAAGAACATTAAAAACAAATACATTTCTTCTAAAGGTTACAATCCCTTTTAATTCCCTTTGAATTTATTATTTTCATGAGGAAGGTTTAGCTTGACTAAATAGTATAACTCCCACTTTCAATCTCTATGGTTGGTTGATATTCACAGAAAATCTAATTATTCATGCCATATAGCTTATGTGTGTCAAAGCACAACTTTTATGATATTGGCGAGTTAGGGAGTTAGTGAAGAATGAATAAGTGAGTCTTAAGTGTTTAACTTTTATATATTATATAAAACTAACTATGAACGTAGTTGTCCAATTCTTGAATGAACGATACTCACCAACATTTTCTGTTGGATCTGAGGGCAAAGACGAGTTAATTAAATGTTAGCTTGGTGACAGATTTTCCAGGTCTTGTCTGTTGACAATAACCAAAAACGAAATCAATTTTTTTCTAATTTATGTCACTTTAAGTCAGACTAATAAAATAATATATTTTCATTGTTTTTAATTAATTACATGTGTAATTTTGTTCTATTAAATCTTGTTACTAGTATAACTTAACAATAAAGCTAAAACACTAGGATATTTTTTATCTCATTGAGATTTATAACTCTCAGTAAGATTTGTGTTTCTCAGTGCTCTTGAATAACAAGCCTAATATTTGAATTGTTATTTTACAAGAATAATTTAAAAGGTGAAGTATAACTTATTTTAAAACATTTATATTGAACTCTTTTTCAATATTGTACAGCTACATTCATCTAAAATGTACTTTGATAAAATCTTCAATATAGAATTGTATTGATTAATTTAGAATATTTTACATATGTATTCTATCCTTTTTATTTTGTGAGATCTTTTACCAGCAAACTGTCCTTGTTATTTTATTTTAAATAAAGAGATGTTTGTAATAATTTAGTATTAAAAAATAAAATAAGTATCGAGAAGTATCTATTAAAACAACTTTTCCATTCATACAAGATTAAAATTTGAAACTTAAAACATAAATCCCGTTTATGAACATTATTCATTATACTATTATTGAAAAGCTTTTCTTATATTTTTGCAGCGTTTGTTATGGCAGTTTTTTAATATAGGAGCGGTGTTCAATAAAGACTGACAGTACTCTTTCAATAACTTTAATATAAAAGTTTAGACTTTAAAACTTGTATCACCTTCTAAGTAGTCGCCAATTAAAACCACACACTTGTTTCATAGCCTCTGAAACTCCTTGAAGACGTATTATTTTAATAGAAGTTTAAATCACAATACTAATAAAGTCTAGAATAATCTAAATTAATTGATTTTTCTACTGCCTTTCTGTGTGGTTTTTGTGTATTTTTCATGTGTATTACAACAGCTATAATTACAGCATGTGTACTATTATTTATGAATCTGCTCGTGCCTTATTTTAAAGCTTTGTTCATAGGCTACTAATAAATTAATCTATATTTCCACTAAATCTTACTTCAAAGTACTTCTTATGAAAATAAGGGTTTCGTTTTGTAATAAATGAATATATATATATATACGTCTAAACACCTTCTTATATTTCGGATTGTTTATATTAGCGTTCCAAATTATTTTCATACATAAATTTATAACATATAAATTCAGTAATATCCCAAAAATCATCTGCTTCGAAGGTATAATACTCTGCTCGGTGTTACATAATACATCGGTTAAGCACAATGCAAAACTAGTATATTTCTTTCCTATCGTAAAGGTTTCAATCTTGCAGAATGCTTGAGCACTTCAAGTGACGTTTTCAATTTCAGAGTATGCAAGTCTTCTCATCCTTTATAGTTCAAAATTACAAGCTTTTCCTCCCATTTTTATGGAAATGTCTTTATGAAGAATATATTCTTCGAGTGGGATATTAACTAAAGTAAATCTCCAAGTAAATAATATACTTAACGTTTATCCAATTATTAGAAAATTCCCTTAAATATTAATATAAATTAACGCCGTATTTATAGTTACAAATTGACGATGTATATTTTGGTGCGAATATTTCTATGTGTATTGCCTTAGTATTCCTATATTTCCTCTTTAAAAATAAATTGAATATTAAAATATGTTCTTCGAGTGGTATGTTAACTAAAGTAAAAACTCCAAGTAAATAATATACTTTACGACAGTTGCCTTTCGCTTGCAGGTGCTAAGACTTGTCTTTCTCAGGGTTATAGCAAATCTGATTTAGTTTTGCATCTATCTTCTTATATATGATTTTAGGAGATTATATACGTATCATTATTAACCATTTATGTTTACATCTCAATCAATACACTGAATTTAACTGAAATTTAACTTGCTATAGTGTTAATTGTAGATATTGTATTTATTATCATTTTATAAATCATATTACTTAATGTATACAAAAAAACTAAATAATATTAATCATATTTTTACTTTGGGGCGTTTGGATAGAAAATTTGCCCACCTCATTGTTATCTTTGTTATATTGTAACAATATGAATAATAAAACAATAAATTTTGATTGTTTTTTCGCTTTTACGAGTAAACCTTTGGACCGAATTTACTGAAATTTACATGGACATTCGTAGCAGCAATGCTATGAATATAGGCTTAATATTGTGGCATAAATCCCTGTGATTTAAGCCCCCTGGTTTTGTAAATTAGTAAATAATCCCTTTTTACTATCTCTTTGTCTATATAGTTGTGAAAAACGACTTAGAAGAGCATGTTAAATGTAATCAACTGATCTATGTAAAGATTGTATTATATCAAATTTATCATATGTTTATATATTTTATTTAAAAATTTTAATTGTGTGTCTGCTTATAGACTGCAAACCATAGAGTAAGAATGAAAGTAACACTTTGTTTTATTCAAACCTTGTTTCCAGATTATAAAATTTGAAGTACTAGAAAAAATATATTTAATAGTAAATTTAAGCCAGCATAGTTTTTTTGGTAGGAATGATTTGGTCATTAGTCTAATGCAGATATAAAAGGGCAAAGTTAATTTGTAAGTTTACCTTAATATTTTAAGACCATACAAGACCAATCTTAGTTTTTTTATATAACTAGGCATCTAAGAATTGCGTATGTATACAGGGTCTCCGAAAGAGAATACTGAGATTTTGAACGGCTGTTAATTAAAAAAGTATTAGAAATGAGGAAACAATTTAAACGATAATTGAAGAAAGACGAAGAAATGTTGTTATTATGCCTTGGTGGTATTCGATTTTTCACCGAGTGTTATGTATCATCTCTGGTGTCACAGTTAAGCAATAGCTGCCGAAATTTGCCCACGCAGATTTTCCAAAATCACGAATATTTACAGCAATAATAATTTTCTTTACGTAACCCACAAAAAATCTAAAGTGGTAAAACTGTAACTGCTGGCAGGACAAAGAGTCCTGAATGTCCTTACAACAAATTTCCTGTGTCACGATACTGGTAAAACAACCGACGAAATGATTTATCATATGGCGATTTTTTTATATTAATAGGGAACGACGGTGCACATTAATGATCGATTTCAATTCTGTGTACCTCAAAACACACCATGCCTCAGTTGCGTCATTAACATCGTACTCTTGACTGGTGACAGGCGTGTCAGTCACAATAGTAGACTTCCCCTGCGGAGTTGTTGTGCGCCTGTCAAGATCAGTGTTCCCTCCCATTCTACAACAGAAGCAATTTTTAGTTATTTTAAACTCAATCTGATGTTTAAATAGTGTATTTTTCTGGAATATGGTTTTATTACGGTCGTTATAAATCCCGGTATTGTTTTTTTGGAAACCCTACATGTATAATTGATCAGGAAACAAGGCAAAGCAAGATGGAACCAAAATACCAAGACCTAAGTAGATAAAAATAGCCAAAATTATACAGTTTGGATTTTATTTATCGTGTTAACAAGGCAAATTCAACTCGGTCGTCAGAAATATAATTCACTAGAAGCAGAAGTACAGTACTCATACACGTTAAAAAGTTACGACATTGCGTGCGAATCTGCTAATAATTGTAAATATGTGTTCTTTAACGGAAAAGGAAGGCAAACTTAAATTTAAAAATGAAAATATATTAGACTGGAAGTAAATTTAATGAGGCGAAATTAATCACTTTTTTACTAAAATGGGTTTCTGTAAGTATATTAATTTCGTCGACGAGGGAAACAAGGCTGAATCAACCACTGGAAATGCCTAAGAGAGAATGTAAATTTAAACAGCTGGAAGTCGACGTTTTTGCATAAGGTAACGTTTTGAGACCATTATAAGCATATATTTTCTTTATCGGGTAATCATAGAAGGGTAATAAATCGTCGTTTATTAAAAATAGCAATAGTTGAAATTATATAAATGAGAAGCAATACATATTATAATAAGTTTTGAAAAATTTAACCAAGGGTACTGAATTTAAGTAGTAAATCTGTGCCTACTTCTGTTTAAAAACCTTATAGAGTTTCATTATGTTACATCATATTGAAACATTTATTAAACATCTACAAAAAATAACCATTCGATTTACAATGTAGAATATTTTAGTTCGAAATAGAGTAATGCGAAATAATATTAAGATAAACCAATATAAATTATACTTTTTATTTACTTCCGACATTCATACAACAATATAGAGCACATAAATATTTAAAACTGTATAATCCAATGGTTGACCAATCACACCTAACCTAATTTACTTGATGGCAATTATTCACACTGTTTACGAAAGATTAAAGAACATTGATTGTATTAGTACTTTTACTATGATATTCAAGCCTTAACTACTGGCCGTGAAAAAAAAATAAGACCGATGGCTCTACATCTCCGAACGAAGACTGATCTAAATTGCTTTAGTTCCTGTGCGGCCTCAGCGAACAGATGGTGATGGCATCTAGAATCTTTCAGTTAATTTAGAATTTTCTTAGAAAATCTCATTGTTTCATAGAGGGTGGGCTTTTTGTCAATATGTAATGTTCGACTTTTCCAAAAGTTTTCTTTAGCCTAAAGATATTTGTAAGATTTAATATTCTTCTAATGTCAATTAGTAGTCTATTCACTTAATACTCTCAATGGTTTAATCACTTTATCCTTATTTACAGTAGTCTGATATGGACCTAGACATTATGCAACATATATAAAAACATATGTGTGAAGGGGATCGTGGATGTAAATGTTAATGCCTTCCTCTTGCACACAAGATATTTCAGTAAATACCACAAAACTGCTCGAATCAATTAATATAATCCTTTAGAAGTATGAATAATCATTGGAAATGATTTCATATAAAATTGCTAATCTTCATTTTCAACTAACTCTTTGAGATATAATAATTAGTAAAAACATATGTCTGTATTTCATCTGACAGATATAAGTAACACTCATGAATAAAATATTAACATTTAATATAAACACGGTTTATTGAACATTTAGAAGATAAAAGCTAAATGAAGATTTATGGTTATGAAGAATTCCTTTATACATTTTTTGAAATATTACAAAATGTAACTTACGAAATAAATCATAAATCAAAGAAAAATATGTCATAAAAAAATTCAACTACTATTGGTAAACTATAAGAAAAAGAAAAATAAAGCTGAAAAATGTGAATGTAATTGATAATGTTCAATACACAAAATGGAAACTTGTGACAGGTATTCGTTTATAAATCCAACTTGCATCCTCCCTTCGACTGACAGCAGAATCTTATTTGAATAACAAAGCCGAATTGAACAACACAATTTGCATACTTCGCGTCTAAATTTGAACATGTTGCGTAACAGACTTTATGAGGCCTTACAGTGAGTACTTAGTGCCTTTCGCAATTACAGTATTGAGAATTGCCAGAAGTTTATTAAATTTAGATTAAGTACGCAGAGTAGGTACGTAGGTAGGTAAGTACGTAAGAAAATATTATTTTTTATTTGTAATATGGTGTTTTGTCTCTTGAATCAAGCATTAAAATTGACACTATACAAAATACTAACCTAAAATGTTGAGTTTTGTTGTATAATATAACTTGAAATTTTTAAACATCCATAATATGCTGAACTTTCTTCAAAATATTTGAGGGTCCAGACATATAAAAAATCAACAAAATAGGGGTGTGTCGTGATTAGGTAGATTAATCAATTATTTATTGACATAAATGGCCAATTTATTCAATAAGCAGTTGAAAATAATTAAACATTTGATTACAACATAATTTACTAAGAAAAATGTAATTTATGAATTTTTCAATTTGCACTCGGAGAAGCAGTCAGGTCGACAGGTTATATACGTGCTGTTTGGTAGTTTTTATCATTAACATCATTTATAATATATTTTTTTAACATTATCATTAGTTGTGAGTAAAGGTACTGTGCAGTTTTAACAATAAATATTGTTCATCGTCGTTTGTTTTGTCTGCTTTTTAAATCGATAATTGATTGTATAATAAAAATACACTGGGAAAGACTGCTGAATTTTTAGCCACAAAAACTCTTGTTTTAACATGAGTATTCAGTTGCTAGTTTATGTTAAACAGAACAGGTCTTTTTTTAAACTCTGTTTGCATCAAATAAATGTAATTCTCTACAAAATATACAAATTAGTACACGCTAGTTTTAGAAACTATACTTCTAATAATCGCCAGTTTAATCTACAAACACTTGTACATGATTAATTAATCTGACAAAAATATACTTTTTATAATCAAAGATCATAAAACTTGCGAAAGTAAGACTTTAGTATAAAGCAGTTCCGTACCTATGAATTTGTAAATACCCACGTGGATAGTGCAGTGAAGACGACATAATGGTGTATGGTTTATGTGGTAGTAATAAAGTACAAGGCCATAACTTGCTTTTCTGAATAAAATTATGTAAGAAATAGCAATAGAGTTGAAGGAACCTTCTTATGAGGATAGCGGCCTAACTTAAGTAGAGACATAACACAGTGTGAAACAATTAATATACACTCAATATAGCTGTTAATTTCATAATTATTTTTGGAAAAATAAAAATGTTCAAACAATATAAAACACTGTACTAACTGGTATTTAGAACAATATCACATTCTAACGTAAACTTTTGTATAAAAGAAACTATATGAGGTATTTTTCAGAACCAACATTACTGAAAAATTGTGTAAACGGTGTATGAACACACTCATTGATTTTCTTGTTAAATAATAAAGCAAATGTATTTCCTGCTTACCTTGTAGTGTACAATAAACAAACGGTAAAAAAAATATTAAATATATCACGGTATGATTCACCATACTAAAAACTTGCAGCTTGTTGTCATATATATTTTTATAATATATATCTACTATACTAGTCCCATATTACAAATTGTTTGTAAATTGTTTAAAATTAAGAGACAGTGCACAACTTTATGATGTGGATTTAAATATTTGCAACACATTTAGTAGTAAACTGTTGGCTGTTAGTTTTGCTGTAAGCACACGAGAGGAAAGGGTCTCGGGTAATGTTCTAAGTTATTCAACACAGAATCTCATCTTCTTGCAACTGTCTTTCAGGATCAACATTACTCCAGAAAATTTATAAATGTACAGCTGACTTTTCTGAAATCTTTCTAATTGATGTTTGTTTCGAATTCTTATTGTAATTTTCTCCCTCATCATCAAGACACACAATATGGTACTATATTTAAATTTTCTGTATTTACAGTCCCTATAGAGAAATTTAAAAATGTAGCATTGATATTTTAATATTATCTTGTTACAAAGAAATCAATTATATTCATTAATATGGTCAGTATCTTCACACTGATATGGAGCTCATACTATCGAAAAAAAAATGTAAGAGTCTCCTTAGAAAGATTTAATATCAATTCCTAATTTTCACTAAGTCAAGAATAATATAATATAAAATGATAAATGCAACCCATTTCAATTCGGTGCGACGTTTAAACCTGTCACTCATGCTGACATAACGCTGACAATGTCTCTATTTTTTGCCGGGATACGTTAATATTTCTTTACCGTATGGATAGTGGATAACGAGTATGGCGGAAGAAAGAAAAGATTACCTGAAGGTTTACGTAAGGCCCTAATGGTTCA
Organism: Homalodisca vitripennis; assembly: GCF_021130785.1. NCBI lineage: Eukaryota > Metazoa > Arthropoda > Insecta > Hemiptera > Cicadellidae > Homalodisca > Homalodisca vitripennis. Next base: position 85,627,577 of record NC_060213.1, on the reverse strand, counting down.
ACTAATGTAACAAGGGTTACGAAAGTGATGACAATTTATAATAAGCGTACCAAGAATATAAACTGACAAATCAATTAAAACGTAAGAGACCGATGAAAAGTATCATTTTAAAAACATAAAACCATCAAGAACGTTTCACTCTTTAAGGCACCATGTAGTGTTTCGTTATAAGTCTATACGTAAGTGATAACGCGGCTTTACTTTAGGTTTCATTATGAAAACCTCCATGTAATAAATCACATTGGGTGCACCGAAATAACTCGGTAGATTTTAATGACATATAATGTAATTCTCATCAGCCTCTTGTTATAATTTAGAAACAGAGTGAGATAGTGGGTTCTGAAGAAAATAAACTCTTACACATCTCTAATAACCTATATTCACTCTCACTTTTTATAACTTATTACTAAATTATCTGTGAATTATCAACATAAATTTAATTTATAATTATATGAAAACTATTTTTATTTCTATCCATGAAATAGTTTGTATATGTGTAAACTGAACAAAGTGGGACAATTTATAAATTCTTTTTATCATTACTCTAATTTAAATCCATTTAAAGTCATTTATTTCCTATGGACGTTTACATGGAAAGCAACAAAAGGATAAACGTCATCTAAAAACGTGTTTATATTTTATTGTATATTAAATCTGATTGAATAATTAAAAACCATGTAACAGATTAAAATGGCAATACTGTAAATATAAATTTACTAGAGTAGGTGGGTCGAGCAAATTATCAGTGCGTGATTAAAAATAGTGTTTACAAGGTACTCGCTAAACTCATTATAAAAATATTAAGGGAAGAGGAAGTTTAAAAAATCCGGAATATTTGTTTAGTTAAAGGCCTTACATATTCTATTGATATTTGGAACATGCTATTATTATGATAGGGTACAACCAACGTGTTTAATTATTGTGGTAAACAATATATGATTTTGAACAGAAAAACCTTTAATATTTTTAAAAATTGTTACTGATACAGAGTAGATGAAGGGCGGGTTACGATTCGTTCTTGGAAAACACCTGCCCGCAGCTCTCCCACCCACGAGGCAAAATGGACGAATGGCTCTTTTATGCAATTTAAACCCCATTTTTTAACAAAGATGATAAATATATGTTCCCCATTACATTATGCCGTACATCATGAAAGTAAAAAATTAAACTGGGTATACCATTTTTAGTGAATATCAATTTTACCCTAAGGACCTAAACGGATTTTGTTTATTATAGACTTTATTTGAAAATTAATTTAATTCTACTGAAGAGTGTGCCTGAATAAAGATTGTAGTATAACCACCTGTAGGGACACAGAACTGAAGTAGATTACGTATAATGCAATGAGGGGAGAGTAGAGTAACCCGGAGGATAGCCCCGCGCTCTGATTGGTCGAGAGCAGGTCACGTGATCCAAGATGGCGGCTAAGCCCCGCCCCCACGGGAAAAATCCCTCAAATGCGGGAAAAATCCCTCACGCGCGGGAAAAAATCCCTCAAATTGCGGGAACCAAAAAAAAGTGGCGGGAAAAATCAAATACTTACATAGAAAAAAACTTGTTTATTTTGTACTATAAGAGTATACTGCACTACAAGAGTCACCCGTCAGCTGTACCCGTAGCCACCTGAAACAAAATACAGTAATCAGTAAAGCAGTCGCGTCCGGCTCGAGCCCACCACATCCGCGAAGGTCAACAGCACTCCCGTCTGGGAATGCCGCCTGTCTGGGAATGCGGCCTGTCTGGGAATGCCGCCCACCCAGGGTCACCGCGTCCGGGAAGCGCAGTCGCTAATCAAATTCACAACCAACGCCTCATCCTGCTCCGGTTCCGCTTGGCAAGATTACCCGTCCGCCCAGGGTCAACGAGGCCATTGCCATAACCTGGATCCTTGTGACCGGGGCTTTATAAGAGACCAAAATTATTCCCTTCCAGTCAGTTGCGGTAGAGACACGCTAGATCGCAGCACACCACAGCAACACATCCAAGTAATAGTCGATAGTATCGAAATCTAACCGACTAACCCACTAACTAGGTAGTACTAAGCATTCCTAACACTATACTATACTTATACAGTTACTACAGTTATACAGTTACTATACTTATACAGTTATATACAGAGATGGAGCCCGTACATGTAGTGTGTACCGACGAGACCTATGTTACAAGGTTTCGAGTCCGTGGTACTAAAGTGACTTTTAAATTTAATTCTGTCCCTGAAGTGGTTACGGAACTCGACTGGGTAAGACGGGGGTTCGCCGAAATCATGGACCGAATGAAGGCCGATGCCGAAGACACAGACCAACTCGGTTTCACTCTGAGGTCCCTAAATTTAAAATTCAAAGAGCCGGGGCACGTAGCATTCCGACCCGCCAGTGAGCTGGACAGTGACGTGTTGTGGACCATATTTGGAGGGATCGTCCAGAGCAATGCCGAAGCCCTCACCTCCAGCGATACATTCCAAGTAGAATGCACTAGAGTAAATATTCCGGTAGGAACGGGTAGAGTGAGACCTGGCTTGTACAATACTTTTTACGAAGAGTGTAAGTCCCGTAAGGGTATCGTAGTTATTAATAATAGCGACAACCTATGTTTACCGCGGGCGTTGGTTGTGGCCGAAGCCTACGCCAAGAAAGATCCTCAAATTTAAGCAATAAGGCAGGATAAGGGTAAGCGACAAACTTGTAGAGCCCAAAAACTGATGACCAAAGCCGGTGTCCAAATTCCAGAACTGGGAGCGGGGATCCCCGAACTTTCAAAATTCCAAGACCACCTGAAAAATTACAACATTACAGTCTACAGCTATGGAAAAAAAGGCCGGATTGTGTACTTTAATGGTAACAACTCTGATGCTCAGTACAAAATCAACCTGCTTTATCACGATGGACACTACAACGTGATTACATCTCTCACTGCGGCTTTTGTATGCACCTACTTCTGCGAGCCTTGCCATACCCCTTATGAACACCATCGGTCTGATCCCTAAGAATGGATACCGCATGGTCGACTACCAATCGTCTATCGCTCTGCAGTGGCTGTCTTGGGAGGAAGAAAAGCGCGGTGTTCAAATTCAGCACGCGGGGCGGGGGAGAGAAATCAAAATTGAGGGGCTAAAAGCTGATGGGTTCGACGGAGAGCGTGTATACGAGTTCCAGGGCTGTTACTTCCACGGGTGTCCTAAATGTTTTCCTTTTAAAAGGGAAGAGCCCCTTACAGATGACCCTTCCGACACTCTGCACTAAAGGTTAGAGAGAACCAAATCCATTTCTCGACTTGAGAATGCAGGGTATGAAGTAGTTGAAATGTGGGAGTGTCAGTTTCAAAAACTGAAGAAAGAACAACAATTGGATTATCTAAATTTTCTCCCCATTCTAAACACACTCCCACTCAACCCCAGAGATGCCTTCTTCGGGGGAAGGACAGGAAATGCAAAATCATATCACAAGTGCGAGGACGGGGAAACTATCCAGTACGTGGACGTATGCTCACTCTACCCGTACGTCTGTAAACGTGGAATGTATCCTCGGGGGCACCCAAAAATCTGTGTAGGGGACAAGGAGTGTAGAGAAAGAGGCTTGAAGGCCGAAGGCCTCCTCAAGTGTAAAGTCCTGCCTCCTCTAAATTTGTATCATCCCGTCCTTCCAGCACGTATGAACAACAAATTAATGTTTGTTTTATGCCGTACATGTGGTCTAGAAATGTCAAACACAGAGTGTAATCACAACATCGAGGAAAGAGCATTGACAGGGACATGGACAATGCAGGAAATACGCAAGGCTGTGGAAAAGGGATACGAAATTGTAGAAATGTACGAGCTCTGGGAGTACGAGGTGGCAAGATACGAGACAGGGGGTCTATTCACAGACTTCATAAACAAATTTTTTAAAATCAAACAAGAGGAATCAGGTTACCCCTCCTGGTGCCTAACTGAAGAAGACAGGGCCAAGTACATTCATAGTTACCACGAACACGAAGGTATTCACCTGGACCCGACCAAAATTGAGAAGAACGGGGGTCTCCGCTCCCTAGCTAAATTAATGTTAAATTCTTTCTGGGGTAAATTCGGCCAAAGAGAGAACCAAACAAAGACATCAATTGTTAGAGAACCATGCGACCTGTACAAATTACTTACAAGTCCGGGGGTCCAAGTAAACACGTTACAAGAAATAAATGAAAATGTACTCCTTGTTAATTGGCAACATATTGACGAAGTCGGGGAATCCATGAGAACAGTTAACGTCGTACTAGCTGCCTACACCACCTCCCAAGCAAGACTCAAGCTGTACGAACATCTGGAAGCTCTGGAGAACCAGGTCCTCTATTACGACACAGACAGTGTCCTCTACGTACAAAGGGAAGGTATGTACATGGTCCCCACAGGGGATTACTTGGGCGAGATGACCGATGAACTGGTTGACTATGGCCCCGGCTCTCACATCGTTGAATTTGTTTCAGGCGGCCCCAAGACTTACGCCTATCTTGTCTGGTCAACAAATAAAAACGCACTAGTTGAAGTTTGTAAAATAAAAGGCCTTACTCTAAATTTTAAAACTAGCCAAACATTAAACTTTTCCAAATTAAAAGAAATGGTGCTGAGTGAGACCAATGTAAGCTTGGAGATAGTTGAAAACAGAATAAGACGTACTAAAGAAAAGAACATTGTTACCGTGGAGGAGCACAAATTATTTAAAATTACTGGACCCAAAAGGAAACTCGAAGGACCCTATGACACTTTACCTTTTGGCTTTAAAAAGCATAAAAACTAACACATTACATACAGCAAGACTTACCTGATTCGTCCCACACACCCTTGAGGATCGGTAGCAAACCACGTGGTCCCGACTCTTCAAAATGATGAAGCAACCCCTCTCTACTCTCGAATCTTCTGCATACCTGAAGAGCGGCTAGGGCTTGGAGAGTAGGGACCTCGTCCCACGGGAGCCAGGCCGGGATGACACAGGGGTCAGGTAGGGGCTTCCACAACTCAGAAACGGTGAAGTCGTACTCCACTACCTGACGGGTGCGCGAGCGGTTACCTCGACGTGACCTCCCAAAATAAAGTCGCCGCTCGCGCCGTGCATCCCGCTCCAGCTGACGGTGAGCCCGACTCCATGCCCAGGCAGAGATGGATGGCTGCTGTGGCGGTGGGTCTGTCCATGCCAGGAGCTTAGACAATTTTACAATCACTTGCAGAATCGTTAGAAGTGAGGTCAACATTGTAACTAACTGTGTTTCAGAGCACGGGAGCTCAGCGTCCAAGTGGAGGGGAGGTCACATGACCAGTCATGTCGCCGGGGAGGAGCGAGTGTTTCAGTCTAACTCAAATCATGGCACAGATACCCTCGCTTGTGGACCTATGTGCGGTGAAGTATTGTGAATCCTTTGATAGTAAACAACATTTGCTCCAGAACACTGTATCCCTTCCTCGCAAAATTACCGGCATTTTGACTAACGTTCACACCTCAAATTGTATAACCGTACGCACCGAGTCCTACCTCCAGAGTGGTGAAGAGTATTGCAAGGAGTGTTGGAGGAATACGTTTACTCATGGCGTTTTCCGGGACTTACGGTGCCTTTACACTCGCCCTTCCGTAGATAGACGTATATACACCCAAAAGGGAGTATGGGAACAGATCCGATCTAAATTTATCTGTAAATCGTGTAACAACCCGTTTAAAACAACCGTACGCTGTATGTGTTGTTGCGACTACCGGTTTGATTGTAGGGTACCTCCAATCGGTGTAATCGATAGAGGTATAGTACCACACCTCGCCAATTTGAGCGGAGCAAAATACTGTGAGCAGTTTGAAATGGGGGAAGCGCTAATTTCACATTTGCGACAATACCATACATACGAAATAGAATCCAAGCTAGAAGGAATTCATCGTGAAAAACTGCCGAACAATAACAGCGGTATACCACTTCAACCAGGGAGCAATGTACTGTATAAAATGCTGGTATAATCTCAGTTCGGGTAAGAACCCTAACGTGAAGGTAGATATGGTACTTCAAAAAGGAAACGTGCGTAGGATCCAAACTGTATTTTCTTGTTCTCTTTGCAACAGCACCTGTATACACTTGGTACAACCAATGTGCACGTGCGATACGTGTGACGTAGGGTGGTAGACCGCGTCACTTGGACTACACAATGTAGTCTTGTTAAACCGTCCCTGTGCAAATGGGTATGTATGAATGTGGGAGCTCAGTAAGGGGTTTGGACTTGGGCATGGAGATGTACAAGACTAGGCCCTCGAACGGTTCGGTACGAATGTGGTCCTTCGGGGTGGGCTAAACCCCATAAGTCCCTGAGACCGTGAATGTATGTGTAATGTCTAAGAATAAGGGATGGGGCATTATTGGGTCAAGGAGTATCAACCAGTCACTTCTGGACGGAATTCCAAACCCAATAATGTTTAACCTGGGCGTCAGACACTCGCGTGCCTTACGTGGATGTTTCCAAAACCACACCACTTAGACATTTATAAATACACTTGTATTACCACCTAAGGATCACTTCCCAACATGGACGCTATAGCGAGAGAACTGCACAAACCGGCTAGACAAAATTATCCTAGACGCAAGGTCACGCTGAAAGGACTTAACGATCTCTATCAGGCCGACCTTGTAGAGATGATTCCGCATGCAAGAGCGAACAAAGGGTACAAGTATATATTAACGATGCTCAACTGTGTCACAAAATTCGCATTCGCCATACCCATAAAAAACAAATCCGGTGCAGAGGTCGCAGCCGCACTAGGGTCCATACTAGCTAAACATAAGATGAAAAACTTACAAACGGACCAAGGTAAAGAGTGGTGCAACATTCACGTCAACAAACTCGTACGGAAACACAACATTAACCTGTACTCCACCCAATCACATTTGAAAAGTTCCATGTAGAACGACTAAACAGAACTCTTAAAGAAAAAATGTATAAAATGTTTACGGCACGCGGTAGCTACGAATGGTTAAGCATCCTACCTATTATAGTTAATGAGTACAACAGTACCGTAAACAGGACGACCGGCATGAAACCAAAAGACGTTAGACGGAAACATGTAAAACAGATTCTCGACCGAATAAACAAAACTAGACCCATCAAGCCGACAAAACCTAAATACAATGTAAACGATCGGGTTAGGATAAGCAGACACAAAGGAGTTTTCAAAAAGGGTTATTTACCCAATTGGTCAAACGAGACGTTTACAATCTTTGCAATAAAACCTACAAAACCTGTAACATATATTTTACAAGATATACGAGGCAACATTTTGCAAGGCGGATTCTATGAGCAGGAACTGATAAGAACCGCAACAGGAAACGTCTATCTCGTCGATAAAGTTCTTAGGCGGAAAGGCCTCAAGGCCTTGGTGCGGTGGCGTGGCTTTGACCATACCCACGATAGCTGGGTAAACTCCAAAGACATTATTCTACTGAATTTAAGTAGTAAATCTGTGCCTACTTCTGTTTAAAAACCTTATAGAGTTTCATTATGTTACATCATATTGAAACATTTATTAAACATCTACAAAAAATAACCATTCGATTTACAATGTAGAATATTTTAGTTCGAAATAGAGTAATGCGAAATAATATTAAGATAAACCAATATAAATTATACTTTTTATTTACTTCCGACATTCATACAACAATATAGAGCACATAAATATTTAAAACTGTATAATCCAATGGTTGACCAATCACACCTAACCTAATTTACTTGATGGCAATTATTCACACTGTTTACGAAAGATTAAAGAACATTGATTGTATTAGTACTTTTTACTATGATATTCAAGCCTTAACTACTGGCCGTGAAAAAAAATAAGACCGATGGCTCTACATCTCCGAACGAAGACTGATCTAAATTGCTTTAGTTCCTGTGCGGCCTCAGCGAACAGATGGTGATGGCATCTAGAATCTTTCAGTTAATTTAGAATTTTCTTAGAAAATCTCATTGTTTCATAGAGGGTGGGCTTTTTGTCAATATGTAATGTTCGACTTTTCCAAAAGTTTTCTTTAGCCTAAAAATATTTGTAAGATTTAATATTCTTCTAATGTCAATTAGTAGTCTATTCACTTAATACTCTCAATGGTTTAATCACTTTATCCTTATTTACAGTAGTCTGATATGGACCTAGACATTATGCAACATATATAAAAACATATGTGTGAAGGGGATCGTGGATGTAAATTTTAATGCCTTCCTCTTGCACACTAGATATTTCAGTAAATACCACAAAACTGCTCGAATCAATTAATATAATCCTTTAGAAGTATGAATAATCAGTGGAAATGATTTCATATAAAATTGCTAATCTTCATTTTCAACTAACTCTTTGAGATATAATAATTAGTAAAAACATATGTCTGTATTTCATCTGACAGATATAAGTAACACTCATGAATAAAATATTAACATTTAATATAAACACGGTTTATTGAACATTTAGAAGATAAAAGCTAAATGAAGATTTATGGTTATGAAGAATTCCTTTATACATTTTTTGAAATATTACAAAATGTAACTTACGAAATAAATCATAAATCAAAGAAAAATATGTCATAAAAAAATTCAACTACTATTGGTAAACTATAAGAAAAAGAAAAATAAAGCTGAAAAATGTGAATGTAATTGATAATGTTCAATACACAAAATGGAAACTTGTGACAGGTATTCGTTTATAAATCCAACTTGCATCCTCCCTTCGACTGACAGCAGAATCTTATTTGAATAACAAAGCCGAATTGAACAACACAATTTGCATACTTCGCGTCTAAATTTGAACATGTTGCGTAACAGACTTTATGAGGCCTTACAGTGAGTACTTAGTGCCTTTCGCAATTACAGTATTGAGAATTGCCAGAAGTTTATTAAATTTAGATTAAGTACGCAGAGTAGGTACGTAGGTAGGTAAGTACGTAAGAAAATATTATTTTTTATTTGTAATATGGTGTTTTGTCTCTTGAATCAAGCATTAAAATTGACACTATACAAAATACTAACCTAAAATGTTGAGTTTTGTTGTATAATATAACTTGAAATTTTTAAACATCCATAATATGCTGAACTTTCTTCAAAATATTTGAGGGTCCAGACATATAAAAAATCAACAAAATAGGGGTGTGTCGTGATTAGGTAGATTAATCAATTATTTATTGACATAAATGGCCAATTTATTCAATAAGCAGTTGAAAATAATTAAACATTTGATTACAACATAATTTACTAAGAAAAATGTAATTTATGAATTTTTCAATTTGCACTCGGAGAAGCAGTCAGGTCGACAGGTTATATACGTGCTGTTTGGTAGTTTTTATCATTAACATCATTTATAATATATTTTTTTAACATTATCATTAGTTGTGAGTAAAGGTACTGTGCAGTTTTAACAATAAATATTGTTCATCGTCGTTTGTTTTGTCTGCTTTTTAAATCGATAATTGATTGTATAATAAAAATACACTGGGAAAGACTGCTGAATTTTTAGCCACAAAAACTCTTGTTTTAACATGAGTATTCAGTTGCTAGTTTATGTTAAACAGAACAGGTCTTTTTTAAACTCTGTTTGCATCAAATAAATGTAATTCTCTACAAAATATACAAATTAGTACACGCTAGTTTTAGAAACTATACTTCTAATAATCGCCAGTTTAATCTACAAACACTTGTACATGATTAATTAATCTGACAAAAATATACTTTTTATAATCAAAGATCATAAAACTTGCGAAAGTAAGACTTTAGTATAAAGCAGTTCCGTACCTATGAATTTGTAAATACCCACGTGGATAGTGCAGTGAAGACGACATAATGGTGTATGGTTTATGTGGTAGTAATAAAGTACAAGGCCATAACTTGCTTTTCTGAATAAAATTATGTAAGAAATAGCAATAGAGTTGAAGGAACCTTCTTATGAGGATAGCGGCCTAACTTAAGTAGAGACATAACACAGTGTGAAACAATTAATATACACTCAATATAGCTGTTAATTTCATAATTATTTTTGGAAAAATAAAAATGTTCAAACAATATAAAACACTGTACTAACTGGTATTTAGAACAATATCACATTCTAACGTAAACTTTTGTATAAAAGAAACTATATGAGGTATTTTTCAGAACCAACATTACTGAAAAATTGTGTAAACGGTGTATGAACACACTCATTGATTTCTTGTTAAATAATAAAGCAAATGTATTTCCTGCTTACCTTGTAGTGTACAATAAACAAACGGTAAAAAAAATATTAAATATATCACGGTATGATTCACCATACTAAAAACTTGCAGCTTGTTGTCATATATATTTTTATAATATATATCTACTATACTAGTCCCATATTACAAATTGTTTGTAAATTGTTTAAAATTAAGAGACAGTGCACAACTTTATGATGTGGATTTAAATATTTGCAACACATTTAGTAGTAAACTGTTGGCTGTTAGTTTTGCTGTAAGCACACGAGAGGAAAGGGTCTCGGGTAATGTTCTAAGTTATTCAACACAGAATCTCATCTTCTTGCAACTGTCTTTCAGGATCAACATTACTCCAGAAAATTTATAAATGTACAGCTGACTTTTCTGAAATCTTTCTAATTGATGTTTGTTTCGAATTCTTATTGTAATTTTCTCCCTCATCATCAAGACACACAATATGGTACTATATTTAAATTTTCTGTATTTACAGTCCCTATAGAGAAATTTAAAAATGTAGCATTGATATTTTAATATTATCTTGTTACAAAGAAATCAATTATATTCATTAATATGGTCAGTATCTTCACACTGATATGGAGCTCATACTATCGAAAAAAAAATGTAAGAGTCTCCTTAGAAAGATTTAATATCAATTCCTAATTTTCACTAAGTCAAGAATAATATAACATAAAATGATAAATGCAACCCATTTCAATTCGGTGCGACGTTTAAACCTGTCACTCATGCTGACATAACGCTGACAATGTCTCTATTTTTTGCCGGGATACGTTAATATTTCTTTACCGTATGGATAGTGGATAACGAGTATGGCGGAAGAAAGAAAAGATTACCTGAAGGTTTACGTAAGGCCCTAATGGTTCAACTAATGTAACAAGGGTTACGAAAGTGATGACAATTTATAATAAGCGTACCAAGAATATAAACTGACAAATCAATTAAAACGTAAGAGACCGATGAAAAGTATCATTTTAAAAACATAAAACCATCAAGAACGTTTCACTCTTTAAGGCACCATGTAGTGTTTCGTTATAAGTCTATACGTAAGTGATAACGCGGCTTTACTTTAGGTTTCATTATGAAAACCTCCATGTAATAAATCACATTGGGTGCACCGAAATAACTCGGTAGATTTTAATGACATATAATGTAATTCTCATCAGCCTCTTGTTATAATTTAGAAACAGAGTGAGATAGTGGGTTCTGAAGAAAATAAACTCTTACACATCTCTAATAACCTATATTCACTCTCACTTTTTATAACTTATTACTAAATTATCTGTGAATTATCAACATAAATTTAATTTATAATTATATGAAAACTATTTTTATTTCTATCCATGAAATAGTTTGTATATGTGTAAACTGAACAAAGTGGGACAATTTATAAATTCTTTTTATCATTACTCTAATTTAAATCCATTTAAAGTCATTTATTTCCTATGGACGTTTACATGGAAAGCAACAAAAGGATAAACGTCATCTAAAAACGTGTTTATATTTTATTGTATATTAAATCTGATTGAATAATTAAAAACCATGTAACAGATTAAAATGGCAATACTGTAAATATAAATTTACTAGAGTAGGTGGGTCGAGCAAATTATCAGTGCGTGATTAAAAATAGTGTTTACAAGGTACTCGCTAAAACTCATTATAAAAATATTAAGGGAAGAGGAAGTTTAAAAAATCCGGAATATTTGTTTAGTTAAAGGCCTTACATATTCTATTGATATTTGGAACATGCTATTATTATGATAGGGTACAACCAACGTGTTTAATTATTGTGGTAAACAATATATGATTTTGAACAGAAAAACCTTTAATATTTTTAAAAATTGTTACTGATACAGAGTAGATGAAGGGCGGGTTACGATTCGTTCTTGGAAAACACCTGCCCGCAGCTCTCCCACCCACGAGGCAAAATGGACGAATGGCTCTTTTATGCAATTTAAACCCCATTTTTTAACAAAGATGATAAATATATGTTCCCCATTACATTATGCCGTACATCATGAAAGTAAAAAATTAAACTGGGTATACCATTTTTAGTGAATATCAATTTTACCCTAAGGACCTAAACGGATTTTGTTTATTATAGACTTTATTTGAAAATTAATTTAATTCTACTGAAGAGTGTGCCTGAATAAAGATTGTAGTATAACCACCTGTAGGGACACAGAACTGAAGTAGATTACGTATAATGCAATGAGGGGAGAGTAGAGTAACCCGGAGGATAGCCCCGCGCTCTGATTGGTCGAGAGCAGGTCACGTGATCCAAGATGGCGGCTAAGCCCCGCCCCCACGGGAAAAATCCCTCAAATGCGGGAAAAATCCCTCACGCGCGGGAAAAAATCCCTCAAATTGCGGGAACCAAAAAAAAGTGGCGGGAAAAATCAAATACTTACATAGAAAAAAACTTGTTTATTTTGTACTATAAGAGTATACTGCACTACAAGAGTCACCCGTCAGCTGTACCCGTAGCCACCTGAAACAAAATACAGTAATCAGTAAAGCAGTCGCGTCCGGCTCGAGCCCACCACATCCGCGAAGGTCAACAGCACTCCCGTCTGGGAATGCCGCCTGTCTGGGAATGCGGCCTGTCTGGGAATGCCGCCCACCCAGGGTCACCGCGTCCGGGAAGCGCAGTCGCTAATCAAATTCACAACCAACGCCTCATCCTGCTCCGGTTCCGCTTGGCAAGATTACCCGTCCGCCCAGGGTCAACGAGGCCATTGCCATAACCTGGATCCTTGTGACCGGGGCTTTATAAGAGACCAAAATTATTCCCTTCCAGTCAGTTGCGGTAGAGACACGCTAGATCGCAGCACACCACAGCAACACATCCAAGTAATAGTCGATAGTATCGAAATCTAACCGACTAACCCACTAACTAGGTAGTACTAAGCATTCCTAACACTATACTATACTTATACAGTTACTACAGTTATACAGTTACTATACTTATACAGTTATATACAGAGATGGAGCCCGTACATGTAGTGTGTACCGACGAGACCTATGTTACAAGATTTCGAGTCCGTGGTACTAAAGTGACTTTTAAATTTAATTCTGTCCCTGAAGGGGTTACGGAACTCGACTGGGTAAGACGGGGGTTCGCCGAAATCATGGACCGAATGAAGGCCGATGCCGAAGACACAGACCAACTCGGTTTCACTCTGAGGTCCCTAAATTTAAAATTCAAAGAGCCGGGGCACGTAGCATTCCGACCCGCCAGTGAGCTGGACAGTGACGTGTTGTGGACCATATTCGGAGGGATCGTCCAGAGCAATGCCGAAGCCCTCACCTCCAGCGATACATTCCAAGTAGAATGCACTAGAGTAAATATTCCGGTAGGAACGGGTAGAGTGAGACCTGGCTTGTACAATACTTTTTACGAAGAGTGTAAGTCCCGTAAGGGTATCGTAGTTATTAATAATAGCGACAACCTATGTTTACCGCGGGCGTTGGTTGTGGCCGAAGCCTACGCCAAGAAAGATCCTCAAATTTAAGCAATAAGGCAGGATAAGGGTAAGCGACAAACTTGTAGAGCCCAAAAACTGATGACCAAAGCCGGTGTCCAAATTCCAGAACTGGGAGCGGGGATCCCCGAACTTTCAAAATTCCAAGACCACCTGAAAAATTACAACATTACAGTCTACAGCTATGGAAAAAAAGGCCGGATTGTGTACTTTAATGGTAACAACTCTGATGCTCAGTACAAAATCAACCTGCTTTATCACGATGGACACTACAACGTGATTACATCTCTCACTGCGGCTTTTGTATGCACCTACTTCTGCGAGCCTTGCCATACCCCTTATGAACACCATCGGTCTGATCCCTAAGAATGGATACCGCATGGTCGACTACCAATCGTCTATCGCTCTGCAGTGGCTGTCTTGGGAGGAAGAAAAGCGCGGTGTTCAAATTCAGCACGCGGGGCGGGGGAGAGAAATCAAAATTGAGGGGCTAAAAGCTGATGGGTTCGACGGAGAGCGTGTATACGAGTTCCAGGGCTGTTACTTCCACGGGTGTCCTAAATGTTTTCCTTTTAAAAGGGAAGAGCCCCTTACAGATGACCCTTCCGACACTCTGCACTAAAGGTTAGAGAGAACCAAATCCATTTCTCGACTTGAGAATGCAGGGTATGAAGTAGTTGAAATGTGGGAGTGTCAGTTTCAAAAACTGAAGAAAGAACAACAATTGGATTATCTAAATTTTCTCCCCATTCTAAACACACTCCCACTCAACCCCAGAGATGCCTTCTTCGGGGGAAGGACAGGAAATGCAAAATCATATCACAAGTGCGAGGACGGGGAAACTATCCAGTACGTGGACGTATGCTCACTCTACCCGTACGTCTGTAAACGTGGAATGTATCCTCGGGGGCACCCAAAAATCTGTGTAGGGGACAAGGAGTGTAGAGAAAGAGGCTTGAAGGCCGAAGGCCTCCTCAAGTGTAAAGTCCTGCCTCCTCTAAATTTGTATCATCCCGTCCTTCCAGCACGTATGAACAACAAATTAATGTTTGTTTTATGCCGTACATGTGGTCTAGAAATGTCAAACACAGAGTGTAATCACAACATCGAGGAAAGAGCATTGACAGGGACATGGACAATGCAGGAAATACGCAAGGCTGTGGAAAAGGGATACGAAATTGTAGAAATGTACGAGCTCTGGGAGTACGAGGTGGCAAGATACGAGACAGGGGGTCTATTCACAGACTTCATAAACAAATTTTTTAAAATCAAACAAGAGGAATCAGGTTACCCCTCCTGGTGCCTAACTGAAGAAGACAGGGCCAAGTACATTCATAGTTACCACGAACACGAAGGTATTCACCTGGACCCGACCAAAATTGAGAAGAACGGGGGTCTCCGCTCCCTAGCTAAATTAATGTTAAATTCTTTCTGGGGTAAATTCGGCCAAAGAGAGAACCAAACAAAGACATCAATTGTTAGAGAACCATGCGACCTGTACAAATTACTTACAAGTCCGGGGGTCCAAGTAAACACGTTACAAGAAATAAATGAAAATGTACTCCTTGTTAATTGGCAACATATTGACGAAGTCGGGGAATCCATGAGAACAGTTAACGTCGTACTAGCTGCCTACACCACCTCCCAAGCAAGACTCAAGCTGTACGAACATCTGGAAGCTCTGGAGAACCAGGTCCTCTATTACGACACAGACAGTGTCCTCTACGTACAAAGGGAAGGTATGTACATGGTCCCCACAGGGGATTACTTGGGCGAGATGACCGATGAACTGGTTGACTATGGCCCCGGCTCTCACATCGTTGAATTTGTTTCAGGCGGCCCCAAGACTTACGCCTATCTTGTCTGGTCAACAAATAAAAACGCACTAGTTGAAGTTTGTAAAATAAAAGGCCTTACTCTAAATTTTAAAACTAGCCAAACATTAAACTTTTCCAAATTAAAAGAAATGGTGCTGAGTGAGACCAATGTAAGCTTGGAGATAGTTGAAAACAGAATAAGACGTACTAAAGAAAAGAACATTGTTACCGTGGAGGAGCACAAATTATTTAAAATTACTGGACCCAAAAGGAAACTCGAAGGACCCTATGACACTTTACCTTTTGGCTTTAAAAAGCATAAAAACTAACACATTACATACAGCAAGACTTACCTGATTCGTCCCACACACCCTTGAGGATCGGTAGCAAACCACGTGGTCCCGACTCTTCAAAATGATGAAGCAACCCCTCTCTACTCTCGAATCTTCTGCATACCTGAAGAGCGGCTAGGGCTTGGAGAGTAGGGACCTCGTCCCACGGGAGCCAGGCCGGGATGACACAGGGGTCAGGTAGGGGCTTCCACAACTCAGAAACGGTGAAGTCGTACTCCACTACCTGACGGGTGCGCGAGCGGTTACCTCGACGTGACCTCCCAAAATAAAGTCGCCGCTCGCGCCGTGCATCCCGCTCCAGCTGACGGTGAGCCCGACTCCATGCCCAGGCAGAGATGGATGGCTGCTGTGGCGGTGGGTCTGTCCATGCCAGGAGCTTAGACAATTTTACAATCACTTGCAGAATCGTTAGAAGTGAGGTCAACATTGTAACTAACTGTGTTTCAGAGCACGGGAGCTCAGCGTCCAAGTGGAGGGGAGGTCACATGACCAGTCATGTCGCCGGGGAGGAGCGAGTGTTTCAGTCTAACTCAAATCATGGCACAGATACCCTCGCTTGTGGACCTATGTGCGGTGAAGTATTGTGAATCCTTTGATAGTAAACAACATTTGCTCCAGAACACTGTATCCCTTCCTCGCAAAATTACCGGCATTTTGACTAACGTTCACACCTCAAATTGTATAACCGTACGCACCGAGTCCTACCTCCAGAGTGGTGAAGAGTATTGCAAGGAGTGTTGGAGGAATACGTTTACTCATGGCGTTTTCCGGGACTTACGGTGCCTTTACACTCGCCCTTTCCGTAGATAGACGTATATACACCCAAAAGGGAGTATGGGAACAGATCCGATCTAAATTTATCTGTAAATCGTGTAACAACCCGTTTAAAACAACCGTACGCTGTATGTGTTGTTGCGACTACCGGTTTGATTGTAGGGTACCTCCAATCGGTGTAATCGATAGAGGTATAGTACCACACCTCGCCAATTTGAGCGGAGCAAAATACTGTGAGCAGTTTGAAATGGGGGAAGCGCTAATTTCACATTTGCGACAATACCATACATACGAAATAGAATCCAAGCTAGAAGGAATTCATCGTGAAAACTGCCGAACAATAACAGCGGTATACCACTTCAACCAGGGAGCAATGTACTGTATAAAATGCTGGTATAATCTCAGTTCGGGTAAGAACCCTAACGTGAAGGTAGATATGGTACTTCAAAAAGGAAAACGTGCGTAGGATCCAAACTGTATTTTCTTGTTCTCTTTGCAACAGCACCTGTATACACTTGGTACAACCAATGTGCACGTGCGATACGTGTGACGTAGGGTGGTAGACCGCGTCACTTGGACTACACAATGTAGTCTTGTTAAACCGTCCCTGTGCAAATGGGTATGTATGAATGTGGGAGCTCAGTAAGGGGTTTGGACTTGGGCATGGAGATGTACAAGACTAGGCCCTCGAACGGTTCGGTACGAATGTGGTCCTTCGGGGTGGGCTAAACCCCATAAGTCCCTGAGACCGTGAATGTATGTGTAATGTCTAAGAATAAGGGATGGGGCATTATTGGGTCAAGGAGTATCAACCAGTCACTTCTGGACGGAATTCCAAACCCAATAATGTTTAACCTGGGCGTCAGACACTCGCGTGCCTTACGTGGATGTTTCCAAAACCACACCACTTAGACATTTATAAATACACTTGTATTACCACCTAAGGATCACTTCCCAACATGGACGCTATAGCGAGAGAACTGCACAAACCGGCTAGACAAAATTATCCTAGACGCAAGGTCACGCTGAAAGGACTTAACGATCTCTATCAGGCCGACCTTGTAGAGATGATTCCGCATGCAAGAGCGAACAAAGGGTACAAGTATATATTAACGATGCTCAACTGTGTCACAAAATTCGCATTCGCCATACCCATAAAAAACAAATCCGGTGCAGAGGTCGCAGCCGCACTAGGGTCCATACTAGCTAAACATAAGATGAAAAACTTACAAACGGACCAAGGTAAAGAGTGGTGCAACATTCACGTCAACAAACTCGTACGGAAACACAACATTAACCTGTACTCCACCCAATCACATTTGAAAAGTTCCATGTAGAACGACTAAACAGAACTCTTAAAGAAAAAATGTATAAAATGTTTACGGCACGCGGTAGCTACGAATGGTTAAGCATCCTACCTATTATAGTTAATGAGTACAACAGTACCGTAAACAGGACGACCGGCATGAAACCAAAAGACGTTAGACGGAAACATGTAAAACAGATTCTCAACCGAATAAACAAAAGTAGACCCATCAAGCCGACAAAACCTAAATACAATGTAAACGATCGGGTTAGGATAAGCAGACACAAAGGAGTTTTCAAAAAGGGTTATTTACCCAATTGGTCAAACGAGACGTTTACAATCTTTGCAATAAAACCTACAAAACCTGTAACATATATTTTACAAGATATACGAGGCAACATTTTGCAAGGCGGATTCTATGAGCAGGAACTGATAAGAACCGCAACAGGAAACGTCTATCTCGTCGATAAAGTTCTTAGGCGGAAAGGCCTCAAGGCCTTGGTGCGGTGGCGTGGCTTTGACCATACCCACGATAGCTGGGTAAACTCCAAAGACATTATTCGCCCAAACACAGTAAAATATAAAAGGTGACGCGGTGTCTTGGAAACTCCATTACCAAAATGAAGGTCGTAAAGCAAGGTATAATGTTTAAAGTCTGCAATATGGACGAGTTTATAGGTAGCGGATTAGGTCGCAAAAACAAGAACGGTCCGCTCCTACCCGACACTATAAGGAGCCTGATTGTAGGCCTCTCTAACTGTGGCAAGACAAACGTACTATTCAATCTACTTGTAGATCAGAACGGATTACGGTTCGAGAATGTGTACGTATTTTCAAAATCTCTGTATCAGCCAAAGTACCAACTACTGTCAAAGGTAATGCCGAAAGAAGTTGGATATTTCGCCTTTGATAATAACTCGCAGGTCATTACGACGGACGAGGCCAAAGAGAACTCAGTTATGGTTTTTGACGATATAGCTTGCGAAAAACACGATAACATCCGTAATTACTTCACTATGGGCAGACACAAGAACATAGACACGTTTTATCTCGGGCAAACGTACACGCACATACCTAAACAGCTTATCAGGGACGATGCCAACTTTATAATACTGTTCAAACAAGACGACATAAACCTGCGTTACGCCTATAGCGATCACGTAAATACCGACATGGACCTGGAAAAATTCAAGCAGTTGTGCAATATGGCTTGGAAGGACAGACACGGGTTTATAGTCATAAGCAAGGACGATGACATTGATAATGGAAGGTACCGCGTAGGTCTCGACAGTTTTGTTCAAGATCTATAATGGTTAGGATCTACACTTATAACGACATTAGAGGGTTCTCGAACCAGAGACTCCACAAAGTCAATTCAAATCTGTGTACATGGTACTACCCAGACAAGAAAAAATTTTGCGGTAATTACTGTAGCAGACGAACACCACACGGCTTTCTATTCAATAGAAGGTGTTGGAGACACAAACGCCAAGGACAGTACAGTGCAACCATTCCTCCTGTAATTCTGCTAATGATCTCGTCCAGCGAACGCTTTTATAACCGCGATATCTGGATAGAATTTTTGAAAAAGAGCCAAGAGAAAGGTGTACCATTTGAACTAGTTGTGTATCACGAAGACATGTTAAAGTGTACTGTGCGGGAATCACAGAACTTCTTGTCCAGATTCAGACCATTTCCAGATCAATTCGGAAAGCTTGTACCGCTGAGAAACGCGCACGGTGGTATACACTTTGCCCAAGTCTGTATAAAAATATTAGAGTACGGTTGTAAAATCCCACACGCCTCACGTTGCATCATTCTCACGGAGCGAACTATACCTATTAGGAAACCTGTTACAATCTACAGACACGTACTGGCATCAAAGTGTTACAGTGACATCAGCTACAACGTAGCGTACGGCCCGGTCCCTGACGGACTGCCGAGAGGCGAGAGGAACAAAGTGTTTGCAGGCGTAAAAAATCTGTGTCAGAGTCTCTTTACATCCGAATTTCTCAAGGCGGCTCTACCAACGGTGCCCATGTATTGCGACAGATTCGGAATAAGTCTGCGGGAAGGGGTGTATAGCATTACAGACCGTAAGCAGTTTGAGGCGTGGAGGCGGTTCACAGGAGCCAATCCGAGTGAGTTCTGGCTACTCAACTCTTACCTAATTCACATAAACGGTACAGTGAGAAACCCCATCGCACAGTTAAAAAGGTTTATGGATAAGACTGTAGAGAACGACAAGTATACAGTGGCCGAGATCCCCCAGTGGAGGGACGGCTGGAAGAGAACCTTTGTGTTCAGATCACGGGGACGAGTACAGATACCGAGATCGGTATACTTCAAGAAACTGGGTACGGAAGCGTCACTTTGTGAAATCATTCACTTCCTTCGTAAAAACAAAAAAAGGGCAATGTTCTTCAGACAAGTCGAACTACCTTGAAAATTGAGTGTATATAAGTGTTAAACGGTCAGATGGTGTCATCATTGATAAAAATGGAGCGGAACGAGAAACAGCTAAAGGCCGAGATATCAAAGTTAAGAACGGCTATTAAACGAAAGTACAAGGAGTTCAAACAAGGAAACCTGTCCTCCGAAGTCCGTCTGGAAAAACAGTACAAACCCCTCCTCTCGGAACTGCGAAAGCAAACCAAGGACCCCGATATTAAAGGGGAACCAAAAGAAGAGCATGACGAGGACGGTATAAAAGACGAACCAACCAAGTTTTCTCCACCCGTAACGTCTTCTCCGACAGTACCAGCTGTACACAATAAAGTGCTGGAAACCACGGTACCCGACGTAAGCACGGCCCTCTCCACGGCCGAAGGTCAGCTGGAGGCCTCACAGTGGGTCAAAGATTCATTCCAGAACGCGTTGACTGTCAAGTACATGAAGGCACTAATGAAGGACATTCCCAGCAATAGAAAGATTGATTCCATATACGGTCCACGCTACGAAAACAGTACACTAATGGTCGGGAACAAACCGTTAACTTTCGATAATGACGGCAGTATAGTCATAGATGACGTACACTACACGCCTACAAAGGGTCTTTATGAATTGCTCTTCAAACGTGCACCACTCAAGGAAGAGTACGTCGAAAACGATTTACACGCTTACAGGGATATAATGAAGCGGACACAGGCGCACAAAAGAGGTTACAATTATAAAAGCAACATAAACCGTAACAACTCCACAAAATATGAGCTCGTAATTTCAAAGTTATTCCCCAAAACACACACTGGTAAGGGATTCAAGGACCTGTCACGTCCTGACCCTGTGTACTATGACGACCCGAATGAATTGTGTGAGAGGCTAAGAGTGTTGGTAAGCTCCGCTGAGGCCGGTAATACGGGGCATAAAAACGAGATTATTAACATCGTAGAAGAGCTGAGGGAGCTAAAACTCATAAGCGGTAGTGGTAATGCCAGATACAGAGCTCTGGTATAAATGTATAGACAAAACCCCGTAATGTACAGTTTCGAAATGAGCGTGGACAAGTTTGGTCGCACCGGTAGTGAGGCCGGTAAGAGAGGTCCGCCTGGACAAGGATTCAGTCTCACAGTCGACGGCAACTACGATATCAAGGGCAAACGGTTATGTAACGTGGCCGATGCGCAGCAGAGTCTAGACGTTGTAAACTTGCAGACCTTGAAAAATAATGTGGATAGCGCAGTCCTCAAGACTGTGTCTGACGTTTCGCTTGTATCCAAGAAAAATGTGATGGACGCTAAAGGTAACAGGATTAGCAACATAGGTGATGCTATACTCTGGACCGATGCTCTGACTCTTCGCCGTCTTGCTAGTGAGGTGCCCTATAGGGACACGGAATATATCAAGTCGCACATTGACGGAAGTGTGACGTTCAGTCTTAAGGCAAACAATAGCACGCTAAAGTCCGAAGTATCGTGCAGTGAAGCGATACATTTTGAAAAGCCGAATTCGGTAGCCTCAGTACTTGGTTTCACCGCTAAGGAACTGGAGCCTCATAAGACCCACATGTCCGACCTCCCCGTCAGTATTATGGCGGTAAACACGATACGTGTCGAGTGCAACATTGCACGCGGTTCCTTTCAAAACGGTATGGAAGGACACGTGTTGCACGAGTTCTACCCCGATGTGGCTCCCGGGTATAAAATAGTTGAGAAACCGAGCACTGTCATCTATTTACCGATGAACGTCCGCAGAGTGAACAATATAGAGGTCTCTCTCAGAGACCAAAACGGCGATTTAATCAACTTTAGAAACGAACCCGTCTCGTTACGCTTGCACATTAGGAAGCGGCAATGGGTCTAGTATTTAGAGAAGTGTCTGCTCAGGCATTGGCCAGTAAACACCGGAAGACGGTAGTGTTAACATCGCTAAACATTCGGTTTCTAGCGTCACTGGGGTTCAAATATGGCGCTACTGGCAATAGAGTCGGCCGCAGAGTATGATGAAGTTGTTACAGGTTGGGAGTTTCACTCTCATAAGCCTTACGCCTCGTCAACTCTGAAGAACAACGACGAAATCAGAATTCCGATAAGTCAACAGGATATAATTACGGCACCGTTCGAAAGCAGTATACACATCACTGGTAAAGTGAGTGCCAAAAAAAGCTGACGGGAGTGAGGCCAGTATCTCACTAATAAACAATGCCATCGCATTTTTATTCGACGATGTAAGGTACGAGATAGGCGGTATAGAGGTTGACAGGACGAAAAATGTAGGTATAACGAGTACTATAAAAGGACTACTCTCCATTAGGGATGAAGAGCAAAAGTGTCTCGTAAACGCGTGCTGGCTCGGTCCCAATACGACAAGTGAGGCCGGTGAATTTACATATTCGGTGCCTCTGAAACTTTTGATGGGTTTTGCCGAGGATTACAAGAGAATTGTTGCGAATGTTAAGCAAGAGCTTGTTCTCTTGAGGTCAGCAACGGATGTTAACGCCGTTATCTCACCGGACGCGTCAAACCTCGACTTTCAGATTACATCGCTCGAGTGGCGTGTACCACATGTTACAGTGTCAGATAGTTACAAATTAAAATTATTGCGCGTGATTGAGAAAGACACTTTGATTCACCTACCGTTTCGGTCCTGGGAACTTCACGAATATCCTTCACTACCGCAAACGACTCGACAGAGCTGGACAATAAAAACGAGTTCGCAAATTGAAAAGCCTCGGTACGTGGTGCTGGCCTTTCAGACCGGTAGAAAGAACGACCTAAGAAAGGACGCCTCTACTTTTGACCGTTGTGCCCTTACGAATGTTAAACTTTATCTGAATTCACAGTACTACCCTTACGACAATGTCCACGGCGATCTCTGTATATTTTACGACATGTACACACGATTCCAAAGTTCGTACTATCAAAAACCAGGGTCTCCGCTGGTTGACTTTAAAACATTCACGTCTCATGTGCTTTCTGTACGTGATTGATTGTTCCAAGCAGAACGATTCGATCAAGTCGGGACCTGTAGATGTTAGGTTGGAATTTGAAGCTAAGGAGAATTTCCCGCCAAACACAGCTGCATACTGTCTCCTACTGCATGACTCCCACATGGCGTACACAGTGCTCACCGGTTCGGTACAACGTATAATGTAGGAGCGGTGGTGGTGGTGGTGGGGGAACTCTTATAAATAGCTGAATTTTGTACGTGTGTCTCATTCTGTGTCATGGAGGAGCTAAACAGTTTTCTAAACGAGCCTGACTCGCTCGATGCGATCCGATACCTAAAATTAAAGACCGAACTACTCTGCAAGGTCGAGGGTATGCGAAGACTCTTTGCTCAATTTAGACCTACAGTTAGAGTACCCAGTGACCCTTATAATTACGACCATTTCAAGGAATGCGTGTGGTCACGACCCGAGGCTACGTCAGGTCCTGACACTTGTCAGTGCTACTATATGGATTCATACATTGGGGGATCGATTACGATTTTGGATCAGTTAGTTGGTATGTACGACCCGTTTCTTTCGAGATTACAGGCTCTACTTGAACCCTTCCGTGATAACGCAACACAGTATTGTTAGGGTGGGGGTAATTGTATAAATTGAGGGTTCCTGATGCTAGACTTCATTAGCTCAATCATGTCTGACCGGGAGTGGCCTAAACAGTGTACCGTAACTATTCGACTGCTTAAAGATAACGAAACTGTTAGCACTAATAAGTTAGATGTAGAAGAGGGTGAGTCTGATTACGGAGATGATTACCATGTAAGCAAACTCCCAGAGTTTGATGCATTTAGGATCACATTTGAGAGATATGAACCTGTTAGCGAAGGATACAACGAGACTGTTCTTGAGGATTTCGCTAATGTAATATTCAAGAAAGAGGGTTGCTCTGTTGGCCAACTACTCATTAATGTGAAAGAGTGGAATCTGTTCCATTCTAAAATATTTTACGTCAAGGATTTTCCCGCCTTTGACGGTTTCGTGTTGGCGTATCTACAACACACTATTGATGATGGTTTGGAGTATTGCATGTATTGTAGCGATTACACATACGAGGTCCGTTACAATTAGAAAATTTAAATCTAACCGTATTTCCTAGCCCTCTTATTGGTCAAAATAAGCACGTCGCTGATTGGTCTAAATTGGGTATATAAGGGAGTAGTGTGAGGGGCTACGGTCAGACGGGACCTGGACTTCATTGGGTGCTGGAATTCATTAGCTCTCATCCACTCGGTGACATTCAAAATGGGCGTCGAAGCGTTTGTAACTGTTTACTTTTACAAAAACGGGAAATTATTAAAAAAAGGCCACATTAATTGCTACAAGTTTTCTTCCAATGCCGATATATACGATGTGAAGGACTACGACCAAATTAGGGTTAGGTTTTCCTCAGAATACGATTCAGACTTTGACTCTGACGAAGAGGAGGAGGAGGAGGAAGAGGAGGTAGACGCGGAAACGGAACCCTTACTTCGTTAATTTGCTGCTTTCCATTGGTCGAAATAAGCACGTCGCTGATTGGTCTAAATTGGGTGGTATATAAGGGGTAGTGTGAGGGGTTACGGTCAGACGGGACCATGCAGGCTTCAGTGATGGACGTGGAACCTGCGAAGGTTCCCAGGCGTAAGGAACGCATAAATTCGTTAACGGGTATTTTCCTAAAGTCGGTTTACTTTTTAGGTAGCGATCTATCAAAGTGTGTAATTGTGGGGTTGTTTAAAGACAGAGGCGATTCTCTCGGGGTGCTATTCCATGGTAAGAAGGGGAGCGTTTACTGGTCGCACGATGTATTTAATCAGTTTGCTCCGAATTTCAACTGTATCACTCAGGCTTTGGAGACCTCGCAGAGGTTGAATATCAAGGTGGACAGTGGGGAGGATGTCAGGGTTTCGAACGTCTTTGGTCAAATGCATGCGTATCTCTATGACGGGGAACGTTCTTTAACGCTTAACAAGACCGAGTGGGTTCAGTTCGTTAACAACCTCCCGTCGGTCTACATCGCACTACGGGATCTCTTTTCCATCGAGGTGTCAGCTAAGAGTGTTGTTCGGTGTCTGCTGGCTGGCGAGAAGGAGGAGGAGGACGTGGAGTATAACGACATCCCTAGTCCCGTACTTTGCAGACTGGTCCAGGAAGTTGAACTTTTTAAACGCTGGCCAAATGGAAGCGATAGTGGAGTTTCATGCATTCAAGGATAATGAGAACCGGTTTATTGTGAAGGAGTTTGTTGTGGTCAGTCATCTGTTTCGCTCACACATAGTGTTCAAACCCCCGTACAGCGTAACCGAATTAGATTCAAAAGCGGCTAGAACCGCCCGTTGGTTGGTGCGTCACTTTCATCATATTAATTGGAATGACGGAGGGATCCCTTTTGACGAAGATATCGTCCGCGCTCTCTGTAAACCCTTCGCTACTGTATATACTACGGGGTTAGAAAAAGTTCGATTTTTGTCTCGTTTTCACGATAACGTAGTTGATAGGAATATTGTAGATAGTAAGGAGGCTATTGTTTCCGATGCTCAATGTATTTTACCTCAACATAATAGTGACTGTACATATGCTTGTGCTTTAAAAAAGGCTCTAGGGCGGGGTGAGTGAGTGGCAAGCACCTAAGGCTGGCGTAAAACCTGTAAGTCCTGGGGTTTTCAACTGCTCTTACGGCAGGCCTAAACTCCGTAAGTCCGGGGGCGGTTGTGTGTGTGTTTGGATACCTCTATGGCAGGCCTAACCTCCGTAAGTCCAGAGGTACGAGCCTCGCTCTAGTTGCTAAAAAAGAGATGTAAAAAAATATACTAAAAAACAAAATGTTTCTTTGCGAGTGTTTTACGGGTTGCATTGAAAGGCTTCTCCGAGTAAAGCGGCTTGTTACACTAGCAAGGATTACAAAAAAAATACAAAAGTTGTAAAATAAAAAAAAATATGTTGGGAGGTAGCAAGTTTGTTATGGAGTGGCTACCACCGTAAAGAGCGATGGTTGGGGCTCTTTACACACACGTGGATAGGCCTACTGGGGAAGGAGCCACGTAAAATATCTCCTAACGCGCCGGGACCCTACCCCTTGGGTGGTGTGGAAACTTGGGTCACGTTGCAACAAGGACAAACGCACGTGTGGTGGGGGGTACGCTGCGCTTGCATATAAGTGACTGCTGCGAATGTATCCAGCATTGTGCAATCATGTACAGTTGCAGGCACCTTGTGTTGACGTTATCCGTGGGAGTTATGACTGTGTCTACGGCCTTGATAGCGATTCTCTGCCGAGCACGCCTGCCTCCCGGAGTCGGCTACACTCGCTTGATGCTGATACTGGTGAGCCTTCTTGTCGTTGCAGCACCCCTCGTTGCTGGTGACGACGACGAACCGCCTCCACGGAAAGTCCCTCGATTGGTGGTAATGTTATTATTACTATTATAGAATTAATAATTATATTCCGTTTTTCCGATTGGGTACAATTTGTTTTTGTTTTTTGAAGGGCAACGACGATGACCCCCGGCCCGATCCCCACCCCGAGGTCCAGGACTCCCCATTGTCGCCTGACCCTAATGACAGTGATGAGGTACGTGTGCGCTTGTGTTGGTTTTGTGTTTGTATCCGTGTTTGTTTGCATTACGGGCTGAATTGTTTTTTCTTTCCAGGAGTATGACTCGGATGCCACCGTGGAGAACCTGATACCCGGTGTAAGTACAATTGGCTTCCTTGTTTTGTCCGTCTCGTGTTTTTTTGCTATTTTCCTACGGTTTGTTTTTTTTTGCAGTCTCCTGACCCGTGGGCTTTTGGACCGAGGCCGAGGCAGAGGCCTCTCAATGACACAGCGGTTGAGGACCTTCTGCTGGGACCCTGGGAAGTGTTGGAGGCTGCCATCACGGGTATACCTCTACCACCGTCTCCATCACCGCCCCGGGCCGCAGCCCGCAGGCTCCCTCTCCAGATGATGCCGCTTCCTCAGCCGCGGCGACTTCCGAGGATAAGTATCGCCCCGGCCCAGGCCCCCTCGACGTCCCGGTCCTCTGGTGGGTCCAATGTAGCGACCGTCGCCCCGACCCTCTCGACGTCCCGGTCCTCTGCTGGGCCCAATGTCGCCTCGACCCAACCCTCTACCTCAACGGGTCGAACCGGCGCTTGTAGAAGGGTAAGTGTCCACCGGTAGTAGTGAGTAGTATTAGTAGTAGTGGTGATACCTTACTTGCTTTTCAGCCTCCTACAGCTGCATCAGGAGTAGATGTGGCACGGCAGAGGTTACGGGAACTGGTGCTGGACCACTTCCTTCAGGTATTTGTTTCGCCGGCGCACGCTCCCGTGGCGTGCACTGTGGGGGCGTTGGGTGCGATGTCCACCCTGAGGGCCGAGCTCAGGGATATGCTCTGGCTCGTCGACCATCTTCTCGACGAGACGCCCCGTGACCAGAGCCTCGTGATAGCGTACGCGCTTTGGAGGGAAGTGCGCTCGTCGTTGGAGGGTCTGCTCATCGGCATCGGCGAGAGCATGGAGTCGGCGGCCTCGAGGGATCCCTACGACATCGACCCTGAGGAACCGGAACCGTCGCCCCCGGCTAGGCACGTTCGCTGCTGTGTCTGTATGGACAGATTGCCGACGGTAGGGTTGAGGCCTTGTGGACACACTCTGTGCCCACAATGTGCCCATAGGCTCTTACGTTGTCCAATCTGTCGGGTGATCATCCACGGGAGGATGCCATTGTTATTTTCTTAAAATTTTTAAAATAAACAAGTTTTTTTTCTATGTAAGTATTTGATTTTTCAAAGTTCCCGCCACTTTTTTTTTGGTTCCCGTAATTTGATGGATTTTTTCCCGCGCGTGAGGGATTTTTTCCGCATTTTTTCCCGCGTGCGAGGGAATTTTCCCCGTCAGCGTGTGGGGAGTGACGTCAGGGGGCGGGGCTTAGCCGCCATCTATGATCACGTGACCTGCTCTCGACCAATCAGAGCGCGGGGCTATCCTCCGGGTTACTCTACTGGGGAGGCTCCAAAAAAAAGCTTGAACACCTATGCAGACCGCAACGAAATCTGACTTTGCCGTACTAAAAGTTATCAGTAACCCGAATTCTCTGGTAACGATTTGAAAGATGAGACTTGAATATATTTAGCGGGCAAAATTTAATACCAGATAGTACCAAGTTATTAAGAAGTTTCAGAGGGTTAATTGTGTCGAATGTTATACTAAGGACGCAAAAAACCAGGTACGTAATTTTTATGATTAACGTATGAAAGAACATATTTAGAAAATATACCAGCGGCATCGGTGGAGACATAGATGGAAGAAATTTAAATTCACTGTACCTCAAAATGGAAATCCTGAGATAGAAGTCAGAGTTTAAATCGAATAAAACATTCTAAGTCTCTACTGGTGGTTTGTAAAAGAAATATGGGACGGTGTTGTAAAGGCGTTGACCTACAGGCTTTCTTCAAAACCAACGTGACCTTAGAAACCTTCATGTGCGACAAATGACCCCCCTGAAGAAATGAGTTATTGTACAATTTATTGATAGGAGCTCTTAGGAGTCAAAAGAATCTAGGTGGAAAATTGTTTTGTGTTATAACAACTGTTTGTGCAAAGAATTTCCAAGCTTCTAGGTTTCTCTCCTGTAAGATATTTACAAAATATTTTTGAGCGTTTTAGAGATATTACGTGGATCAGATACAAAAACTTCATTATTGAATAGTTCCTGAATTCGTGACTCTTTTATATAAAGGTTTTCCACACTTTTCAGACACAATGTTTCATACGGTTTTTGCAGCATTTTTAGTTTCATTAATAATATTTACTTTTATTGCATGATTCCCAGGCAGAAACTTTTAGTAAATGCAGCTCCCGAACTACACTACCAGGACACCAATGTTATGATGCTTTAAGTTTAATCTGCAGTTATAACAGTTATTCGTTATACGTTTTGGAACTAAGGTGATATTATAACTTTTCCAATTTTGGCTATTTAGAACGAAATTTCCAAGACCCATTTTCTTATGACTAAATACATTACCATGGTTTTACTTTACTTTAGTAATATAATAATAATGAGTATGGAAATATAATAACTTTGGAAAAATTGTAAATTAAGGTATTTAATTTAAAATTTCATAATTACGTAAAACTGTATTGACAAACCTCAATAATATAAAAAAATTATTCGTTATATATGTTACCCACTAAGTTTATAAAAAAGAATAAATCGAAATCACAATAGTACTTTCAATGATTTAGTTGGATTTTTATTTTATAATTAAAAAAATAAATACAGCTTACAGTAAAGCATGTTGATTTTTAAAGCACCCTTCTGATTTTATTCGTAAATTTATAAAACGTATGAAAGAGCCAACATAAGATACAACGTGCAAAATAAAACTAGGCATAATGTATGTATACATTATTGGTTATCATTACAAATATTTTTGCACATACATTTTCAATGTATTATCTATTCTTAAAGAGTATATGTAACATATTTTTTATTATTATATTTGATAAATTTGTAATTAATAAAAGTTATATTTGAAAACTAAATAAAATTTAATATAATTTCAACCGTTTAAATTTATAAATAATATTTTATAAAAATATCAAATGCAACGTTCTGTTACATGGACCAAGAGTTAAATATGCGTAGTGAGGTATAAATAGGTCTTACGTCGCTGTAGGTAGTAAATCGCTTCATTCTATTTGATTCACCATTTCTCATATGTGTTTTACTGCCACAGCAGTATATCAAGATTTATACTCTCCAAAGCATGTCTTAAATTTTAAATGTTCTTTAAAAATAATAAATACATATTTATCCCTTACAAAAATTATGTCAGTGAAATTATGTACCATTTGTATTCAAATAATTTATATCCAAGTTTAAGTATTTTATAAATGCAATTATTAGATATTTTTCTAAAAGTTTCATTAATTAATTACTAATTATGATAAATATTGACTAAATCAAGCACTGTGATTATATATTTAAGTAACTTTTCATTGTTTCTTTGTGAACTACCATTCTACATAGTTAATGAAGATTACCTTGTTTTAAAAAATTGCTAAGAAAGTTAAACTGTATATTATTAATAACTAATTATTATAAGTTACTTCTCTTTAGTATAAAACTTATTATGATATTAATTCAACGTTTTTAATAAAACCTATTTAACTTTCTTGTAAAAAAATTATATTACTAAAATATGGAGTTTTGAAGAAATATATCAGTTATAAATAAATAAAAAAGCCTTTATCCATGAGCGATTTTCAACATTGATGTTGTTTTACAAAATAACTCAGGTCATGTATAAACTAAATATACAATATACAACCAAACTATAAAAATAACTTCACAATATTCCTTAAGCTAACATTTTTTTTTAATTTGTCTTTAAACGCCCTTATACTTAAGGGTGCGCTCTACCAAAGGCCAGAAATCGCAGTACGATGTTTCAAAAATCCGCTTGGAGCGCTGGCAAAATCGGTTGTAGAGAGGGCAATGAGTAGTTGCTGTGGAAGAGATCGGAACTTACCGAGCGCCTCCGACATTTGCCGAGCGAGGGACCCGAGTATCGGGACTATGGAGCATCTCAGCTATTTGCCGAAAGAAAATGCGTTCGGCTCGTAACAGTCGTAACAACGCACTCGCGCCACGTAGTGTGGAGATCAGCTAAATCAGTATGAAACTGTAACCGGTACTTTTCCTACCGTTACTCGTTGGTACAACATACTTTTATTATTATGTAATAAAACGTTTTAGTAAAATATATATAATTTTTGTTAATTTAAATTCGGTCTACTGAAATATTTGAAAACAAACAGAAACGTAATCATTCCAGTGATATTGTCAGATCAGAGTGTCTACCGATCTGGAATACGTGGAAAAACTGGGCAAGGCAGGAATTGTTATGAAAACCATAGAAAATTTAAATAATTGTAATGTTATCAACAAACCTAACATAATTTTATTAATTCTTCGATACATAATGTAAACCCATACATTTTCTTGTAAATATAATCATTCTTTCATGTTTTTAGAATTATCAGATCACATAAGATTTTTAAGACTAACTAACCACGCTACCAGCAACAGTACATTAAAAAAATTACATATTTTATGAGCTCAGTTCATATATTTACGACTTAATACACACAGCTAAATGTCACTCTCTGTGCGTCTGCCAAATTAGAATGTAATTATAACTTTGTAACAACAATAAACTTTACATAATTGAACAATAGTAACATAACAAAATTCAGCAACAAAAAACAAAGTCACAAGAAGACATTAAAATTACAATCAAGCAAAATATCACAAGACCAACATGAGAGAAATTACAGTTTTTACTTAACAAATTGTATAGGATAAAAATTTACCTGCGTAGCCTATATTACACTGAGTATATACAGGATGAATGGATAATTAATTTCAGACCTAATTTTTGGAGTTAGACTTTTTTATAACCACCATTGTATCAAATTTACACTGCATTATAACCCAAAAAATTTTGTCACACCAAGAGCCACTTACCCTGTATACTGGATTAGATGCAAAATGAATTAAATGTCTCTAACATCTTTCTTCAAATTTTGGAAACAACTCATTTTAGTTATAAAAATACAATTTCTATTACCCTCATTACGCAAAAATATTAATGTTGCATTCAAATTAATAACACATACGGACCTATCTGTTATATTTAATTGTGTAGTTTTTTTACCACTAGTCTCCATGACTGTAAGGGATAATATAGTCCGGACCCCCCCCCGAAATTTTAAGACATATTAAAAAATAAAGCATAGAGCAGGAGAAAAAATGAGAGTTATCATTACTCTTGTCTACAAAGATTAAATTGATTGATTTAATTGATTAAATTGACCGCTGTTAAAAATATAATTGTCCTTTCGTTTAAATCATAAAGTATCAAACGAGTAAAAGTATAAATCGCAAAGTAACCTGAACCGTAACACGGCGAACAGTTTAAATTAGCGACCACTTCGTTCAAATTCGTCTTGGGGACGTAAAATGACAGCTTAGAATTAAGTTACGACGTTGATTTTAGGTGTCATTAAACTGTAGACGTGTATATAATTATCGAAAAAATATAGAAAATCACTTTCGGTCGGAAAATACACTTGAAAAACTCTACTGATTAGAACTTCAACTAATTTGGACTTCAGTGTTTGAGGTAAACGTGGTGTTTTCAATTGAGTTAGGACGACGATTTTTGTTATCATTAAACTGTACACTGTACCTATATAATTATCGAGAAAAAAGTCACTTTCTGTCGGTAAATACCGAAAAAGCTTTCTATAGATTAAAGTTTTGGCGATTTTGGATTTCAATAGTTGAGTGGTTGAGGTAAATAAAAGTGGAACTTAGAATTATGTTAGGACGTTGATTTTATGTATTAATTCTACGCCGACTAATACATATATAATTATTGAGAAAAAACATTAAAACCACTTCCGGTTGGAAAATATCGAGGAAAAGCTCTACTGATTCAGATTTTGACGATTTTGGATTTCACTGGTTGAGTCGTTGAGGTAAAAGTGGTACTTAGAATTATGATAGAACATTGTTTTTGGATATCAATTGAACGCCGACTGATACCTATATAATTATCGAAGAAAAATTGAAAAAATTCCTTCCGGTCGGATAATATACCGGAAAAATTCTACTGATAAGAAGTTCCAACTACTTTGGATTTCATTGACTGAGGTATTATTTCATTTTCCTTAGTATATTCCGATCGGAAGTGATTATTTTTGTTTTTTACTCGATAATTATATATTTATTAGTCAGCGTAGAATTATTACATAAAAATAATGTCCCAACAAAATTATACGTACCACTTTTACCTCAACCACTCAACCAGTGAAATCCAAAATCGTCAAAACTTGAATCTGTAGAGAGCGTTTCTTCGGTATTTACCGACCGGAAGTGATTTTTTTCTCGATAATTATATAGGTAGTCGAGTACAGTTTAATGATAACAAAAATCGTCGTCCTAACTCAATCAAAAATGCCACGTTTACCTCAATAACTGAAGACCGAAATAGTTGAAGTTCTAATCATTTGAGTTTTAAAGGTGCATTTTATTGCACTGTTATCTAGTCTGTCTCTCACAGGAAGCCCTCGAGAGTATCTTGGGTTAACTAGTTCTGGCAATATGCATTTGTAGTAAAAAGTGGAATTTTAATTAAAATGTTAAAATTTTAATTCCTTTATTTTGTAATGGGTAATAGCTGCTCATGTAATGAGATTTGTTTAACAATCAAATGAAGCAGTCATACATTAAGTCAAATAAAACCTATTATAGTTAGACTATAATATTGCACTAAACAAAATATTTCATAATGAGGTATGTCACTCATATTTTGAAAATATTGACATTATTCAATAATTTATTGTTCCCCAGGAGGTAGAGGTAGTTGTTAAACGGAAAGAGTTCGCCAACACTATTTCGGTGATATGAAGATGTATATGAGAGCTTCCACACGACACGATCATTCATAGCATGGGCACGCAACGGTGGCGCGTAAGTAGTGTTTCGTCCATGGTCGTTGGAAAGACCCGGCGCCGCGCGGGGTAGATATTATAAATCAACAAATTGAAGGAACACCAACACTGAAAGGCCACACGTTATAACCTAGCGAAAGCGGGTGAGGGGAAATATCCAGCAGGTAGTGGTGGGAGAGTTGTCTACAGTTTCCGGCTGTAGCCGCCACGCGCGCCACCTGACAGAGCGTTGAATAGCGCTTGCAGACCTTTCATGTCTGCCTTATTGTACCTTAACTTCAGAACTTTTTAATAAACAGTTTGCAGTTTTACTCTTACTATATTCCAATCTACGAATGTCTGTATTTTATTCTTTAATAAAAATTCGCGTTTTTATTTTATGAAACGTTGAAAATACCCTTTTTTTAAAAACTTTCCACCTGATGTGCAGCTTAAGTTGAATCGAAATTAAAATTTCAAAAACTAATGCACGTATACAAATATTTACTTACTTAAATAACATCAATATGTTTGTAATAGCTCAAAAAATGAGCCTACAATGAGGCAGATTCAAAACCCTTGCATCAGCGTTCATCAGAGTGGTAGAGCGCAGCCTTAAATATTTCATTTCAGGCGGCAGGCTGTTGTACCGCTGGGGACCGAAGTGAGAAAAGCCCTTTTTCCCTCCTTCAAAGCGCACGCGCGGCACCGCAAGCAGGGCATCCTGTCTCGTCTTACGCTCCCTAATTATTGACCGGGCTACTAATTTATTTTTTAGATATGTTGTCCTACTGGTTGTCAGTACCTTGTGGACAAGAGACACAGTTTGAATTTTGCAAGTGTCCTGTATTGATGGAATTTGAGCCAATTTACGATAAGAACTGATATGGTCATATTTCCTCAAACCATACACAAATCTTATGGCTCTGTTTTCTAACTTTGTTAAAATTAATAATTTTCTTTGGTGAAACTATTTCCAAATGCAGGGAGAGCATAATATATTAAAGGTAATATCAATGACTTGACAATCTGGAGCTTAGCTGACACCGGCAGGAACGACCTCAGCCTGCAAACAATCCTCAATCTACAAATGACCTTCTGATATATATATATATATAAATATATATATATATTTTTTTTTTACGTGATTTGCAAACTCTAGTTGCGAGTCTATTTTACCACCCAGAATCTTAACAGGTTCACTGAGAGACAGGGACGAGTTGTTCAACATGACGTCACCGGGAAGAGATTCAAAATCAAATCAAATCAAAATCAATTTTATTTCAAAATTTGCAAACAAGCACAGTACACATAATATAAATGAAATTAGTCCCACATGGGCCATAGAGGCTTGTGCGTGGTGACGAGTCAGTTTCTAGTTGCTGTGCACAGCGGTATCATACATAATAGATTGGCTGGCATTATTAAATCTCAGATTTAAAATTGTACATTTATCTGGGTTTAACTTCAACCCATTTCTTTCCGACCACATTAGCACTTTTGATAAATCATTGTTAATTTTTCTTAGTGCCGTTTTTGCTTCTGAGGATGGGTAAGGAAGCAATAGCTGGTAATCGTCAGCATATGAGTGCAGGGATCAAAACCTTATCGTGTCGGCAAGATCAGACGTCTAGATGTAAAACAAAATAGGACCGAGGCAACTGCCCTGTGGAACTCCACCAGACCTGTGCAGTATGTTAGAGGAATCATTACCAATTTTGGTGATTTGAGATCTTCTACTTAAATAAGATGCAAAGAATCTTACAGAGGCATCATCAAACCCATAAAATGTAAGTTTTGCGATGAGCATTCGGTGATTGACAGAGTCAAACACCTGTGAATAATCTAAAGACAGGTACAGGTAATCAAGGTACAGCAGAGATTCCTATCAACTGCAGAATACATGTCATCAAGAATATCCACAAGAGCAGAAGAAGTGCTGAAATCCTTTCTGAAACCAGATTGATGTTCAGGCAAGACATTTTCTTGTTCTATAAAGGATGAAACTTGTTCAACTACTATCTTTTCTGAAATGAAAAACTGTTTTTAATTCTATCACACTGACTGTTCTCATAACACTCCAGCTGTTCCTCACTGATTCCTTTTTTACAACCCATTCGAGAAAAATAGTCATTCAAATCATCATGGTGAAAAACCATAAACATGACCTGCCTGTTTGGATTCCCATGCCCCCGAAGATCCAAGAGTAGCCCATAAAGCTTTCGAGTTTTTTAAGTTCAGATTATCATTGTAATATTTCTTTTTGGCCTTCCTTATATATGCATTCAGTTTATTTCTTGCCTCGCAGTATCGTCTTCTTGCTTCCACGCTATTATCTATGATACACATAGCTTTATATTTATTGTTTTGCCTAGTCAGTTCCCTGATTGCATCACATCTCCATGGACCTCTCTTTTTTGTTACTTTCTTTTTGACCATTGCTGCGCATATATAAAATATTCTTATAACGTTTTCGGACAGGCAGCCGACAATATCATTAATATCATCCTTCAAGAGAATGCTGTCCCAATCGGCTTCAGCCGCCAATTTCAGAAACCTTGAGGTATCAAATTTTTTAAAGTTTCTATAAGAAATATATCTTTCTTTTTTTGCTTCGTTTTGTGTGGATATCGCAGTAAGTTAGTTTGTGATCGGTCATAGGTTTTCCCCTATGATCTACTATAGACGAGGTATCAACAATGCCAATATTTGAGACATCCATCATATTAATTAAAATTATGTGATCTATTAAGGCTGAAGAAGTTGTTGTTATCCGTGTAGGACTTTCTATGAGCTGCCGAAGGTTCAGAGAACTGAGAATATTCAATAAAAACTTACTATCAGATTTGTCAGACTCATGAAGATTAATATTCAGATCCCCTAATAGAACCACACCATCAAAGCTTGGCATTTCATCTACAAACAATGAGTGGAAGATCGACCTCAAACAAGAATAAGAAACAGTTGGTGGTTTATATACAACACATACACAAAGCTTAAAACTTCTCAACAAAACCGATCCACAAACATACTCAACTCTATAATCGACATTGTCAAGAATTATTTGCTTTAAAATCAACTCATTTTTTGCATAGAGAGCAACACCACCACCACTGTCACCAATCTCCAGTAGTCTAACACAGCGCAACAAGCCATAACCTGGAATCCTGAAGCAATCAGAAGAAACTGCAGGTGTAAGCCATGTCTCAGTGACACCCAGAAAATCAAAAGCAAAATCCTCGACAACAAACCAGCTCCTCAAAGCCTGTGTTTATAGAACGGACATTGACGTGTGCTAACCGTGTGAGCGTCGATCGCCATCGTCCCAGTTTTCCGGCCGCCTAGCTGATCCTCTGACCTTGAAGGCGAGACAGTAGGCTCCACCGGAGACTCAGCAACAACAACACTCTCGTGGAATCCCTCGCCTTCAGGCATCTCACAGACGTTAAGAACTTCACGCACCCTATTCAATATAAACACGTCAAAGTGACCATTGAGAATCATGTTCTGGTGTCTGCCATCACGAGCAAGGTGACGCCTCAACAACCAACGATTAGCATCCACAAACAACACACCAAAATTGGTGCACATCAATGCCAGCTGCTCATTAAAGTTATCTATCGCCAGTGCACTGATATCATTACGAAGAAGGACCCCACTTGACATTATAAATGAATTAGGAAAACTGTGCCTCGCCACATTCAACAGATCGGCCATGGTGTGAAGTACCGCTCGCTTGCCCCAGCCGCCATTATAACCTTCACCACCATTGTAATTTTCGCACAGGTCGTTAGTTCCCACATGAATAAAAACCACTTTTGGCTGATTATTTACATATGTACGGATCAATTTTTCTTTAATTTTATGGATTCTCGTGCCTGGATTCACATCCACTTCAGCACCCGCAAGAGCGCAACCCCGACCCGAGTACTTCAACATACGAGAGAGTCTATAATCAGCAATACGCCCCCCAGAGGGCCAACACCTCCCGACTCCAACCCTCCAGCAACACCAGAGACCGCACACCTGAAAGTCAACCCAACAGTAGCTTCAGTGAGGGTATCCTTATTATTTGAAATCTCTGATTTCGATATGGCACTAATAGATACGATTCTGTTCTTATTTTTACACTTTATTTTTACACAATTAGATGATTTATTTACAGCAAGCCTACAATTAACATGTTTTGATGGTGAGATTTTTTTAGTACAGTGAACAGGTTTTTGTTTCCATGTACTAGATACATTCTTAATAATTATTTCATCGGTTTCAACTGTGCTTAGTATATCATATCTATTTTTACAATGTATTCTAGAGTGATTCATGGCTACTTTTTTCCGCCTTTGCTTCGATTTAAGAGTTTTCCATTCCCTATTGTTAACAATACTGAAGTCATTGTTTAGATTTTCATCAGGAAACAAAGTTATGCGTGTATATAGCTCTCAAAAAGAGTTTATATGAACTGTCCAGTTTTAATATTTACTAATTTTCTGATTTAGAAGAATACCTCATAATTTCCTTTATAATTAACTCGTTGTGTAGCAACAAATATTCGTATTGGAACGTGAGGTAAAGTTTAACTGTATGAGTTTTTATTTAGATCATGAGCAATAAGAACAGAAAAAAACATGATGCGTTATTTCTAAGAATACCATTATTTGGTTCATTTCATTTCAGTTTCTTATAAAAATAAATAAAAAATTACTCGGTTTACTGCTACTGGGTGAGAGTAATTATTTATTTCGATTTGGGGGGGGGGCGGGGATATGTAAAAATTCTTTATCGCATGCATTAGGTTTACAATATCATATATTTCTTTGGTTTACACAATAGTAAATTTAATAATGAAGATCGGAAAAATTATTTTACCCACGTTATACTAATTGCAACTATGTACAATGATGAAAATTATTGAATTAATTGTTAACTAACCAAGTTCCTATCTATACAAAGAAAGACGAGAAGAGTATAAAACTATGACATATGCAGAGCACAACCCAGCAGCGGCAATAAAGAACGCATTCTTGTGTTATTTGGACAACTAGTGAGTAATTGCTTCATTGTCCGGGGAATGAACTAGGTACAGCTGTGAATGACGCTGTACCTTTTCATTGAAAAGTTACAGAGTGAACTTGTGGAATAGTTAAAATGGTTGAACTGTAACTTTGAACTACATTTTATTAAACTCTACCGTTTCTTCTGCATTTTTCTCACCCCTAGATACAATTTATCAGGCCTTCAAAAAATATTCAATAAAATCAACCTATGATTTATAAATTTTTTTAAACTTAAAAGTTTTTCATTTAAAGACACGGTATAGTTAGACATTTTAAGTAGATTTAGTAGTATATAAATAATTGTAACTTAAATTTGCACGAATGTACTACATTAAAGGTAACTGTAAAATTGATTCGTTGATATTGATTTTCATGAAAAATATGCCCCAATTTATAAAATACTACGTCCATAAAACATTGATATTCTTTTATATCTAACAACCAATATATCCTAAAACATCAGAGTTGATCTTTGCATGCATATAAAAGGACTTATGTAATATAAGACGACCTATGGAACACGACATTTGCATTACATTTTAACTGCCTGTAACAAAATTCAGTTTTGCAATAAATATTACACACGTCTTATGACATTTTTTCATCCAGCTCTGTTTTAAAAGGTAATATCTATCTGGATACTCTTCGCACCTGTATAAACTTAATTATCTTCACCTAATACTATACCTAAATACTAAAAATAAACATTTTTATAAATTT
Source organism: Homalodisca vitripennis (assembly GCF_021130785.1). Classification (NCBI taxonomy): domain Eukaryota; kingdom Metazoa; phylum Arthropoda; class Insecta; order Hemiptera; family Cicadellidae; genus Homalodisca; species Homalodisca vitripennis. The sequence goes on along the minus strand of NC_060213.1, from coordinate 85,587,943 downwards.
AAAACAAATATTATGACAATTAATTAAAAACAATTTAATTTGAGATGGATAAGGCGGAAATTTGGTAAAGTATCTGCAATTTACTATTTAATAATACAGTATCCATGGTAATCTTATGTATACTAAGTAGTTTTTCCTATAAAACATATAAAGTTTGTTAGGTCAGTATCTTGTTAAATATCGGATGGTGATATAAACAGACAAAACTGTTCCAGTAGTAGAAATATGCTACACTCAACAATAAAAATATTTAATTAAAGTTATAGATATCATTATCTTTTGATCAAGTCTGACTTTCAACGTTGGATCCAAATAAGATATTGTTTTTCTGTTTGACTAATTGTTACAGAATTTATACGGTATTGTTATTGACTATAATAAGGAACCAGAATAAGAAGAATCCGAACATAACGGACTTCAAAAAGTGAATGGTTGGCGGCAGTATGAGTTCATTAACCAGAGGCTTTGTCTTCTCTGTGAATGTAAGCCAAAATTAGCATCTTATAGAAGTCTCTGGCAAGAGAACAAACCTTAGCCGACCCGTTTACGCGAACTTATTCATATCTTTGTAACAACCACATCTGCTATCGAGAATTTTAAGGGATTCATATTATTTATACAATCATTTATTGTGATTTAATTATAAAATCAATACAAAGCAATATTGAAGAGCTTTTTTTAATTAATACGTACATACAAATTATTCGTGGGCTATAAAACTACAAACACAAAATGGCATGAACGTGAAAAGATTATAAATGTATATTAAAAATCGTTTTGCAAAAAAACACGTAACGTTTTAAAACACAGATTTAAACAGTTACCTTTATCTGAAGGACTGATAAGATTTTCTCACGCCTCCCAAACCAAACTCCCTCTTGCACAGCGATAAAATCTGACATTCGGTTACACAGATTTCCCCTACTGTCCATAAAGCTTGTTATCGGTTCTCTCAAAACAACACAAAATGTTTTGGCCTCTTCTATGTACAAGCAGTTCAGTACTAATATATGAAGTATATGAAACGACAATATTTTGTAACAATAAGTAACACATTCAATTTTATGTAGTTATAAATGACATAAAAATTAATTATAAAACTTTGAATATTTGATAATACAAATATCCCAGTCAAAGAATGATTTTAGAAGGAAAGTCAGTAATCACAAATCTTATTACTGGATGTTGTTCCGAGTACCTATTACAATATCGTACTGTTGTTACAAGAAGGGTATAAAGAGGAATCAAATGTATTTCTGTTCACTTTTAGCTCGGTAGCAGTTTGTCCAAAAAGTTTTTCATTGATAGAAATAAATGTAATAATAATAGATCGTACACTTTTTATGTCTGTTATACTTAATGACACATAAGCTTTCGAAAGTTATAAATTTAATACACCACATTTCAAGATTTTTCTCAGCCTTCTGTCTTCTGTGACTCTAATATTAATTATAAAGGACTTTTTCTAGGAAGTGAATTGTAGAATATTAGAATTAACTCATTAGTATTTTATTGTTATTGTATCTAAAGTAAAAGTATTTTAAATATACACCTCATAATATTCGTAAAATCCAGCAAGGGGTGTTATGTTATGAGTTGATTTTTGTGGTTGTCGGGTGCAAACTTTTACATAACTAAAATAATTTCTAATCATTACTTTCGTTCGTAAGTCTTGAACTTGCTATAGATTGTTTATACATGTTAATACAAACTAGGTATATACTCTGATATACTGGTGTCGCAAATTATAGGGTCAAACTTCACCAAATTGTTCAGGAGGTCAAACTGAACGAAAAATGTTATTTACTGCATAGCCCTATCTTGCTTCGTTTACCTTAGATCGGCCATTTTGTTTTTTACATACAATTTATTTTATTTTTAATACGGGTTTACCGATTTTGTTGAAACTTAGCACAAATATTATAAACATGAACATAAGTTGTAAAAAAAATATTTTTAGAAAATCTTATGTGTATTTCCAAAATGGCGGCCATAAAAAACGGTTGGTTTTCAAGTTATTTAGGTTTTAATATTTTAAATGGCCGCCATTTTGAAAATACACATACAAGATTTAAAAAAAATATTTCAATTAAGTTTGTGGCCAACCGTCTATGATCAAAGTCCTATATCGATGTTGGAGCAGACTAAGATCGAAGTTTCTTGGAGTACACCTTCACCGAGGGTTGACATGGGATAGTCATGTAGACAATGTTTATTAAAAATAGTCCTCAGGCATTTATGTTTTGAGGCAGCTACCCAAATACTGCCCAATTCAGGTACTGATGACGGCATATTATGGATTGATATATCCCCACCTGTCATACGGAGTGGTCTTGTGAGGAGGTTGTGCAAATAAACATTTCTCTAGAGTGTTTACAATCCAGAAAAAAGCCGTTCGAACAAGTGCAAAAACTACAATTGAGAGGCGTGCAGACCAGCATTCATAGATCTGAAACTGTTGACATTACCCTGCCCCTACATTCTAGAGACGTCGTCTCCGTTTTACAGGTCAAAATGCAATCACATTAGAAGTAGAGATATACACTCATATGTGACTATAGGCAGGGAAAAATACCGACCTGGGTGACACAGGACGGTAGTACATGAGCGTTTGCCTTCTCAGGCAGGAGCTCACTTTGTCAACAAACGACCATATTTAATAAAAAGTGCCGCAATGCCTAAGGCATTTAAAACTCGTCTGAAAACCGAAATGCTCTCAGAAGCTTATTATAGTACAGAGAAGTTCATGGCACATGTTTGGGTGACCACATGATTGGCTGACTGGCGCTAGTGCTAGAGTGGAAAAATCGAATGAACGAGCAGTAGGATGGACGGAACAAAATTGTATGTGTGACAGTAACGTAGATATCATGTATGAATCCAAAATTTTAGCCTATTTTCTTCCTTGACATTTGCAATTACATGTACGTGTTATAAAGCAATAAAATTATTTTATTTATAGTTAATACGGCAAACCAATCGTAATGACTGTATTTGGTATTTTTAAATTTATTTTTATACAAAAATACTATTATATTTTTTGAACAATTGTATATCTTAAGCATCTAAAAATACTAATACATAAGAAATAAACTGACCATGACACACCGACCACGTTGCAAAAGCAAGATACCGTCTATTTAGTTATGTTTTGTAAGTATGCACTTGAAAAGCTTTGAAGACGCCAGATAATCTATAAGCCATTCAGTAGTTACAAAGACGAAGGATATAATCATGGGCTCTGAATAAAAGGGTCATAGACGTAGCAATGAGTTTGAAGTACCTTCTGAAAGGGACATTTTAGACTCTAGTGACACGAACAGGCTATTCATTGTCAAAAGATATTTTGCTCGGCTTCGAATTCCTAGAGTATATACGATGAAGCTTTGAAAATATTTTAATTATAGGTAGAGATTACTAAATTATGTACTCCTGAATTCTATTGTTACTAAAAATCAATCTAAAATCGGGTTAATAATATTTATAATGCCATGTATCAATATTATTCAATGCAATTTATGGTGTTTCTACAAAACATTTAGGTTTTATATTGTTGTGTTTTTAGAGTATCAAAGAAAGAAATGTGAACGAAAATTGTTCGTATACTGTATTTAATTTTGTATCTTTGACGGATTTTTGCACAGTTGGAACTGTTTCGTCGTAAAGTTTAGTGTCCATACAATTCACCTCATAGGTTTGGGAAGAGCCAAACATTTTACTAAAATGGTCTAATGTATTTTAGGATATCTCACCAAAAATTAATACACATTTAGTTTGTTGTAAACTTCCTGTAAGCAATCATAGAAGGTAATAATACGAAAATATTTCCACCTATTCTTAGGTTTTTTTGTTATAATGTACCGTATGATGGCGATAACACATGGGGGTGGTGACTTCTGAGGTCGTAGTAATAAATACTAGAAATACAAAGTTTACTTATAAGTTCAGTTTAATTACGAAAACTTAAAAGCAACCACTTTTAGATGGTAAAGGAAAAGTTATGTAATGCCACGTTGCTGCCAATTAGAATATAATAACTAAAAAAGTATATCTTCTAGGTGGGCCTAAGATATCCAATGTTCTATTGAATTATGCGTACGACGTATTACTTACAAAACAATAATATTTTCACTTCCCTTCGCAATAGGTAGACTCACAACCCGGGTGTCGGCGTCTTGGCACGAGACATTGAAGCTGTAGTCTAAGAACGGTTATTTCTTGAAGAGGAGTAGAAGTTAGGAAGTGGTAGCCATCTATTCAAACAACACGTGAGGTACATCAGCTACGTAAACTCGCCTAAAACAAATTCGCGACGGTATTAGCCATTTAATGATACAAATTACAATTTATAACAACGTGCTCGTCGCCATAAGGACGACGCCACAACCTTTTATCTATCTCCATCAAGCAAATAAAAGATCTTCAAGGGTAAGTTACTTTACTATTCACATATTTACTTTACGTTACATTCATTTTTATACGTTTGGCATCAAAGGGCTAAAATTTAATAATACGAAAAGATAAATTTTACTTACGGACAAAGCGCGCGAGGTCAGATCGGTTACGTAGTTGGGCTGCTACAAAGGGTTAGAAGAAAAAATTCATACGCGTGCCAATTAGGTAGTTACTCACCCGCCCAATAATTTAGTTCCGGAACATTGATGTAAAATAATATTATATTATACTGGCTGATTAGGTTGCGAAATTTACATTGTATGAAATTTAATTAACTAATTTACGGTACAGAATATCCCCCCTGTTTTGATTTCGCAACCTAATTAGTCGCTTTAACTTTAAACATATTCTAAATAACAAACTTAATTCAACCTTTTATTAATTACATAAATTCAAATTCAACCATAACAATACGATAGCGCGGGTTTCAAAAGTTTCCTATCAAATCCGCTAGATCGCATGCCAATGCAGTTCTATGACTGCTCGCTTAGGGACCAAAAATAGAAAATCAATTTAGGCAAACTATTTTTATGCAGTGCACGTTGCAGCGTTTTAGAATTTTGCGGGTCGTTTTGTAAGAATAAGGACATTTAAGGCGATTAAATCGTGAACAAGTGTAGTGTTAGTGTTTTTGTTATATAGGCGGCCACATTCATACTTCTTTTTTGCATTCATACCAGTGTTTTTGTGTATAGTGTTTTGCCATTAAATACCCTGAGACTTGCGGACAAGTTACCAATATGGATCGAATACTTTTGGAATGAAACGTCCCCTCACGAGAAGCTAAGTCTCACATTTCTTATTACTACTCATCACTCTTAATATACATATTTACATACAACAACATCCTATACATCTTACATCTACATGAAATTTTAACACTTCAAATATATCCACAAAATTCAAACTTCAATATTTTGACATACATACAAAAGACACAGACACAACTTTTCATATTTGTTTCCTATATTACAAACAGGATCAAACTCTGTCTCATTTCTTTATACAAAGTCTACCTACAAACTCTTTTTCTATATTTTATTTCCATTGAAACATTCGTTAAGAATTCACTAAACAATTAACTTCCTGGATTTTTATCTTATCTTTTAAATTTGGCAGCAAGTGGTTCCTTAAGCTAGGGATGCTACAAAGTTTTTTTTATACAGAACAGTCTTAATTTAATTTTAAATCTACAATATGAACCTTTTTTACATTCAAAAACATTTTCAGTGTGTTGTATCAATACAAGTTACAGGGCTTAAAAAAATATAAAATTCTATAAAATTCCTACAATATTTTTGGTGCTAAATTTTGCACAAAACTTTTCTACTTTATTGCTTAAATAGTGGGTTTCTAATCCATACTAAGGAGTTGCAACTTAAAGGGATGTTTTACATTTTGCTATGAGTACTTTTGTCTATTACTGTTATGTGCTATACTCCCTTTTTACATTCACCACAGCTCTCTTTAAATTGTTTACAACAGTTTCCTTGGACAAATTCTCACCAATTAGATCATTTAGCTTCCATAAATTAGATAAAGCATTATTACAGGAATGATTAAACATTAAATCAAAGGCAGCAAAACCTGTGCTTTCATTATGGGCGGTGTTTAAACTCAATTGTATATAGCCTAGGTCATTATCCCAATTACTATGACAGTTGTGATAGAAACTACGTAATAATGTAGATATGTTTCTAATATGCCTTTCTGATTGATTTCCATTAGCCCTGTAAGGCGCTAGTCTACGGTGTTCAATAAAATTCTTAAATAAGAAACTTCTTAAAATACAGTGATGTAAAATATGCGGCATTGTCTGACACTATTATTTTAGGTACAGAAAAGTTGTTAAAAAATTATGCGGTCTAATTTATTACATATTTCAGCACTCTTACATTCCCTCAAAGGGATTAGCCATAGGAATTTTACTGGCGGCATCTACAACTACAAAGTAAATATACATTGCTGTTTTCTAGTTCTCACTAAGGGACCTAAAAGATCTATGAATAAACAATCCATATTGTTCTTAAATGGCACAGATACTAATTCGCCTTCATATTTCCTTTGGCACACTTTACTCATTTTACAAACATTACATTCTTTGACTTTTGCCTTTATAATTTCGTCTAAATCAGGTCTATAAAAATACTGATTAATTTTTCTTTTGCGTTCTAGCAATGCCTAAATGACCTCCTATTAAAGAACTGTGGAAGAATTCATATACTAAATCAATTAACTGTACAGGCAAAAATATCTTACTCTTACTTTTTACATTCCTTTTGTACATCAGTAAATTGTTTTTTATAAAATAACATAAATTGTTACTATTGCTTTTTTACAGATTGAATGGTTTCGCTGAGTTTCTTTTCTTTATCTTGAAGTTGATATCTTTCTAAATCTTTAAACGCTAATGGCAAATCATTAATTAACAACCACAAATTATCCTTGTTATTGCACTTATTATTTATTTTATTATTATTATTTATTTTATTTTATTTTATTTACATTTATTATTATTATTTTATTATTTATTTATTTTATTTATCTGCATTTTAGGCTTTATATTAGATGTTCGTTTACATGTTTGCCTTCGGGAGGAGTTTGAATGGCAGAAGGAAATCGATAATCTATTTTTATCCTGTCTGGAACGTTCCGGCAGTCACTGGGGCTCGGATCAGCTGTTCCCGTCGACTCGCCCTCAAACATACGTGAAAGGGCGTCTGCCAGCGCATTATCGGTGGAACTTTTAAATTCCACCTCAAATGGCAAATTCAAAATCCTCTCGATCCACCGTGCAAGTCTTCCTACCTTCCTTTTGTGATTGAGGACATAGGATAAAGCTTGGTTATCAGTTATTAATTTAAAGGTTCTTACTTCTAAAAATTCGTGCCATTTTTTCTATGCAAATTAGTGCACTCAAAGCTTCTTTTTCATAAACAGTATATTTTAATTCGGCATCAGTAAATTTCCTAGAGTAATAGGCTATTGGCATTAATTCATTTTGGTCGTTTTCCCTGTAACAAACAACCACCTGCGGCTATTCCACTAGCATCTGTCATTACTATAAATTGCTTTGAAAAATCGGCTAACTGGAGTACAGGAGGATTCATTATAGCTTCTTTTTAACTTTACAAACGAATCTTGACATTCACTTGTCCAAACAAATTTAGCGTTTTTCCTTTCCTTAAACGATTTAAAGGATTACATAATTCGGCATAATTATTTAATAAATTTTGAAAAGAAATTGGTCATACCTAAAAACTGTGAATATTGTTTGGCGTTTCTTAGGCGGCATAAATTCTCTTATACTCCTTGTTCGCTCGGGATCTATAGTTACTGTATTATTTTTTATTAAGTTCCCCAAAAAGGATATTTCCTCAAAACAAAACTTTGCTTTCTCTAGGTTTGCCGTTAAGCCCTGTTTGCTTAGTCCTATTTACAATCTCTCTGACATGTACTAAATGCGAATTAAGGTCTTTACTGTACACTAAGATATCATCACAAAGATTTATCACATATTTAAATTTTATATTGTCTAGGACTTTATCCAGATAGGCGGACAATACAGCACTACCAACATGTAAACCAAAGGGTACTCGTTTAAATTTATATTTACCAAAATATAGTGCTAAATGAGGTAAGATCTTGACTATCAAGTGATAATGGACATTGCAAAAAACTTTTTCTTAAATCTATTATTGAAAAATATTTGGCTCCACTAAGATGTTGATAATAATTATTTAAATCACCAATGGGAAAATCAATTTTCTGTAACTTTTTATTTAATTCGGTATAATTGACTACAAGTCTGTCCTTTTTTGGTTAAAAAAGGCTGGGCTGGAGTAGGCTGAAGTACTGGGTTCAATTATTCCTTGGTCCAACCAATCCTGTATTATTGTTTTTCCATCTTATTTACAGTAGGAGGGCTCATAAAATAAGGCCTAATATTTACAGGTGTGGGGTCATTTAGAACTAATCTCACTTCCAAATCTAGAGCCACTACCTAATTTTTGGAGTAAAAACATTTGGAAAATCCCCTATAAGGTTTTTGTATCTCAGCCTCAGCTCTAGTGCACCCTATTTTTTACATCAACACTGTTTACTTCATGTTCAAAAGGCTGTTGTCTGACAATAGTTATTTTCTCATTACAATTGAATTTAAAATAACATGAATCTCCATCAAGGATCTAAAAATTAATTTGCTATTAGTTTTTATAAATGGTTTCCCAATACAATGTCCCATTTTAAATTATCCAATACAATAAATTTTACTTTCCAACAAAATTTAGAAATTTTTATCTTAGCATAACAGTAAACCAAAACATTTTATTTCAGTGTTATTTGCAGCAAACATTCTATCATCTGACTTCATTAATTTAGAAACATTTTTTATTCAACAATAGGCTATCATAAAATTCTTTACTAATTATATCTCTTGTAGCACCAGTATCTAATAAGCAGTTTTTTTTTTTACATTTTTATACCCACTATAGCTTCAATTAAAGGCATATTGTTACACTGTCTAACATTTAGTCTTAAATTAGGTTTTCTATAGTTTAATTTACTCCAATTTTTAATTACCTTACCATAGACTCTCATAAAATAGTGTTTTTCTTTTCTTACTGCCTTACTATTTATAAAATTATTATTCTTAGACTTATGAAACCGGGGAGGGATATTTTTAGGTGTTGTGTGTAATACCACTCCCCTATCAACTAGTTTTTTGGATTCCTAAAACAATTTTTTTGCTAAGTGACCAGGCCTATTACAATTGAAACACAACTTTGGGTTTTTTGACAGTAGGCCTACTTTTTTCTAAGTTCAACATGTGGTGGATACATGTTGTTAACATATGTCTTACTTAAATTGTCCCTTAAGTTATCATTAAAGGTTATATTGTTACTAGCTATACACAATTTTTTCCAAATCTGTAAAACAAATGGGATTGTTTTCAAAAATTAACTTATTTCTATCTGTAGGCTTAATACCTCTTTTTATACAAGTTACCAAGTCCTGTTCACTTATGTTACACAATAAAACTTGACTGAGCTCTTTGGTGTCATAGATGTAATTCATACAGTGGCTCATCAAACCTTTGTGGCCTATAAACTAAATCTAGTCTCAGTCTTTCAATTAGGCCTACAGGGATAAAAGCAACTAATTAATTCCCTGTGTAGATAGTTGACATTAGGCATGATAGACTTACACTGTATTATTTTGGCTAAAAGTGGACCTTTTGCATAACATGGTAACAATGCTAATATTTCATATCTGATAGGCTAGTTTCACATTTTAGTTTTAACAAAGTTTTCAAAAAGTTTATTAGCTTCAGGTACTACTAAGCCATTTGTTACTGTAAAATTTTGTAAATAACATTCTACAGGGTTTGTATTAACTTATTAAACATATTTAAACCAGACATAGGTTGACTAATACAATCATTGTTTGCATTATAAATAGGCATTATAGGCAAAGTGGGGGTACTGGCAGTAGGCTGTGATATTGTTGGCGGTTGTACAGAAATAGGGCCTATTTGTTTCTTTCACTGCCTGTTTCCATAGCCACATCTTGTTCTAATGATTCATTTAAATTGGCTTCTAAACACTTTAAGCTGTTCTAGGTTCACTGTTGGTAGCAAGTTTTTTAGCTAACTGTTGTTCAACATTTACTAGCCTACACTTTAAAGCTGATAAAGTTTCACTATGTACAGAAACTTAGTTCTAGCTGGTTGTCTAAAAAATAAACGTTTATTAAATGTTTACACTTTTCTTGGAATTTGGTGATTTCTAAAGGTGAACTAGCACTGTTCAATTCACTGCACCCATGTTCTAATAATATCACTTTTTCACTGAGAAGTTTTACTTCCTGATTGTGGTCTATTTTTAATAGGCTACTAGGAGTAGGTAAAATATTTGTTTCTCAAGCACTGTCTTAAGGACTTTCTGAGTTCATTTACTGTACTGTCACTATTTAATTTAATACCTCTAGATATCAGTTCAAATACCAACTCATCTTTAGACAAAATATTCTATTTTAATGGCAGGCATTGTGGCGTTTTCACTCAGTTTCACCCAGTTGATGGCAGAGTAGGCACATCAAAAGCAGAGTGGCGCAATAAAATTGTGTACCGTATGACGATAACACATGGGGGTGGTGACTTCTGAGGTCGTAGTAATAAATACTAGAAATACAAAGTTTACTTATAAGTTCAGTTTAATTACGAAAACTTAAAAGCACCACTTTTAGATGGTAAAGGAAAAGATATGTAATGCCACGTTGCTGCCAATTAGAATATAATAACTAAAAAGTATATCTTCTAGGTGGGCCTAAGATATCCAATGTTCTATTGAATTATGCGTACGACGTATTACTTTAACAAAACAATAATATTTCACTTCCCTTCGCAATAGGTAGACTCACAACCCGGGTGTCGGCGTCTTGGCACGAGACATTGAAGCTGTAGTCTAAGAACGGTTATTTCTTGAAGAGGAGTAGAAGTTAGGAAGTGGTAGCCATCTATTCAAACAACACGTGAGGTACATCAGCTACGTAAACTCGCCTAAAACAAATTCGCGACGGTATTAGCCATTTAATGATACAAATTACAATTTATAACAACGTGCTCGTCGCCATAAGGACGACGCCACAACCTTTTATCTATCTCCATCAAGCAAATAAAAGATCTTCAAGGGTAAGTTACTTTACTATTCACATATTTACTTTACGTTACATTCATTTTATATACGTTTGGCATCAAAGGGCTAATTTAATAATACGAAAAGATAAATTTTACCTTACGGACAAAGCGCGCGAGGGTCAGATCGGTTACGTAAGTTGGGCTGCTACAAAGGGTTAGAAGAAAAAATTCATAACGCGTGCCAATTAGGTAGTTACTCCGCCCAATAATTTTAGTTCCGGAACATTGGATGTAAAATAATATTATATTATACTGGCTGATTAGGTTGCGAAATTTACATTGTATGAAATTTAATTAACTAATTTACGGTACAATAAGAAAGAGCTAACGAAAGAAAAGTGAACAAAAATATAAGTCAAATTTTTTCAAATTTTTGTATTTTATTTTCAATTAGATTTTATATATGTTATAAACTTTCAATCAGGGGTCGTATAATGTGACAGAGTTTAAATTTAGTGTTAAAATTTCGCAATACATTTTGTAGTAGTTGCACTTTAGTTTAGTTCCTGTCAGTACACGAGCGGAAGGGGTATATAGGGTAATGACATAAGTTATTCAAAAAGGAATCTCACATCCTTCCACCTGTCTTTACATTTAAAACCCACACCATAAACTGTCGTAACTGCACGACCCATTTCATCTGAAATCCTGTTTGTTGAAGCCTTTTTTATAATAATTTGGTAATATCACATGTCACAAGACAGTGGTTGTAGTTTTAGAATGTAAAGTCTCTGCCTTCTGTCCCCTTTGAAATGGGGGGGAGGGTAAACTTTTATTTACAGTAAAAAAATAAATTTAATAAGTATGGTGAAGGTTGGAAATTCATATCTCAATCAGCTTGGAATATCAAATCAAAATCAAATCAACATTTATTCCTTAAACAAATGCACACTTTATAGATACAAATTAAAATACAGGAATAATCCCTGCAAAGACTGTAGGTCTGTGAGCGGGGAGAGTTCAACGTTAAAGTTGCACACATTAATCTAAAAATACAAAATAAATAACTTCTTACACATGGTACTTAATTAATTATACATTGTAGGTTTATAATTAAAAAAAAGTTAACTAATATAAATTTATTCTTAAGTACTTAATAACTTTGTACTATTTAGAATAATTAGATTAACAAGTGTGGATTATCCATCAGAATATGCGATTTTCTTTGTTTTTATGAGTTTGGAATATATCCAGGCGTATCAAGGCTTAATTTAAACCTTTAGTTGTAGGGGGTTCTTTGTCAATAACTTTTTATAGGATCGTCGAAGAGATGTGTTGTTCATGTCGCTATTTATCTTTCAAATTATATCATTTTGTGTGTTTGTGTGTGTGTGTGTGTGTGTGTGTGTGTGTGTGTGTGTTTTAAATATCTAAAAATCTCATTGTTTATTGAAAATGCAGGCATATATTCTGTTTAGTAATGAGATTCATATAGACAAACTAACAAACCAATATATCTAATTACAAAACAAATTTGTATCCATGTATGCATATAAAAGGAATAAGGAAATATAAGACGACCTTCTAAACATAATAATTGCATTATAATAGAATGAGACAAAGATGTGTACCGAAATAAAAATCACACACGTAATTGATAATTTTGTAGTAAAATTTGTTTAACAAATGAAGCCAACTTGTATGCCATTTCCATCTGTATAAGCATATGATTAGATATTACATAAGACTTACAAACATTTAAACACCAAGCATTTTTTTACTTCTAAAAACTGAAAATATTGTTTCCACGCTATGTAATAAAATACAGGATTATATCTCTTCTATTTATAGAAAAATTAAAGAAAAGTTCCTACAGTAATATGTTATATAAATGAAATTTATTTATGTGAATTATATTATGTATTAAGTTAAAGAGAGACCAAAATTTTGTTTTTAAATGAAATAACAGTAATATGAGACGTTGCAAATACGCATCGCTAATAATTAAAAGGTCAAAATTCACTAGATGTGAGAACAGTGCAATATTGCATTAGTCTTTCCCAAAATAATGTTATGACGCCGTTCCGATCCGTTATTCAAAATCTTCAAAATGGATGTCATTAAACACAAACAAAAAGTAAATTGGTTTAAAAACAAACTAGTCAATCTCACCTGCATATTATTAGTTAAACCCTAAGGTTTTAAAATCTTGGACGCATTGTATTCCAAATTTTCATATTTCTCTTTATTACTCAATACATATTTCATGAAGGCAAAATTAAAGAATTCTGAAATTCTTCTGCAATGAAAAAAGAAAGTAATTAAGAATAATTTATTTTTATTTTTAAATCGAATATGCCTTAAATGTGGATTTTGTCCAAAGTTTTCAGAAAATAACATTTGCAAATCAGATTAAATATACATACGGTTCTCAAAGGTGTAATTCCTTTAGTATATCCTCTTACTGTAATTCCACTGGAAACGAAATAGATAATATTGTTTTCAGAGTTTTCTACTCTTACTTCTATATTGTATCACATAATATTAAACTGTAATATATGCTGTTATGGCAATGTTACGTTCAAAAAATTCCATACTGATTTTAGCAATTACCTAAATTTAAATTACGTATATGATTAGATAATAATCTAATACATTTATCTATTATAAAATTATAAACTTTTAATTTTATTTCTGTATGGCCAAGTGGTTAAAAATTACAAACGTACAAATAATAATAACAATAAAAAAATTACCATTAAGTAGGCAATATGACCCTTGTTAGCATCACACTTGTCATTTATATGGTAACGTTATATAAAACTGATCTAGTGAAATCGTGAAGTTTTACCGGTTATCTAATTTTTTTTATATTTCGTAGGCTAAATCGGTACTAAGAGCCGTAATTTATTTATGTATTCACATATTGTACGGTACAAGATACAGACGGATTTCAAAACTTATGGAATATCTAAGAAAGTGTACTACGCAAAATTATTACCTTTTATTGTCATAGGTTAAATATGTAACATTATTTTATGTTTATAAAAGCAATTATATAACTTTAAACTTTACAAATATGAATGACCATGTTAGAACCAAATTTACCTTTTAAAAATTCTATAGTACATTTTATTGGAAAGAATTTTGGTATAAATTAAAACTTTTTTTAGCGATCCAAACATGTTTAACCTTTCCGTTATAAGTTGGCTGTTATTGTACTGTAATCTAGAGGTCTTTTTCGTGACAAACAGTTACGTCTCGACCGGAAATCTCATCAAACATAATTGTTACTGTGAATATTGTTACTTATAAAACTTTATGAATACATTTGGGCCAGGAAAATGTTTTAAACGATTGCTAAAAAAGAACTATATTTCAGCAAAATTATTTAACAATGTTGTAGTTTAAATATTTGGAATTTATTATTTGGCAACAAATGTTAAACTTTGAGCAACAAATCGTTATACAAAAAGGACGAGTTTTAATTATGTGAGTTTGAGTATACCATGGGTTTCGGAAGATATCAACCTATAAAATGTACAAAATTACTCTGTGACCAGAGACCAAGGGTCAAGGAATTTTAGTGACCGAATTTCTTATTACGTAAGGTCTGTGATAGAGAATGACAGAGATCTGCCTTAATAGTATGACCAATGAAATCGATTGAATCGTGTTTACATGTTAAAATATGTTTATTGTATTTTGGTGTATTACTATTCCGTATATTAGAGAGTATTACTTTTATTACAGAATATTTTAGCTATTTTCTGTTTTATTTCAAGTCTATCTACTTTTTAAATACTAGTAATTTGCATTATTGTTGTCATTAAAGTAAAAGAAAAAATACCAAAGTTAAAAAATTGGAAAGGAATTACGTAAAATCTTTAACGTAGCATTGATAGCATCATACATTTAAACGTAGAAAAGTTAGTGGTGTTAGAGGATCTTGAATTTATAACGTAAGCGTATTAAAGATTAGGGAGGTTATTATGAACACACTCCACTGTATAAACCGATTGTATAATTTAAGCCAAATTATATTTTAGTCTTTATGGCTCGAAGAATATATCAATTACAAGAAACGTTACAGCACACTCAGACTCTAGAGCTTTGAGTCTGAAGGGCATAAGTAGCATTGTATGGTTGGCGTCGCTCTAATTATTTCAGGAATTCTTTACAAAGACCATTTTAGAATAAATTTATATCAGAAGTCAAATGCATACATTCGGTAAGGTGGAAAAAAGGATGTTAGTTTTACATTCAGATCTTCATATAATAATACTCTTGGACAGTATAAGTAAATAAGTCGCATTTAAATATATCAATACGCCTGTATTATTGTTTCTATACTGCTAATTTCTCTTTGCCATCCCATTAAAACTCATGTAATAAGTAATTCATTATTCCGTACATAAAAAATGAAGTTTCAATTAAAATTTCACGTTTAGAATTCAGTTTGCTTTTGACACACCATACAGACAGAAACACAATTTTTCTACAACTAGAGTAATGTACTTCGACAAACCTCATCATTACACCTGATTTTAAATTTATATAAAGAGTATTTAATTAGTACTATCAGTGTTTGTGTATTCTTCTTTGCGTACCGCAAGAGAATTTACATGACATCGTTACGAACCATCACGAAATAGAAATAATAAGAAAAATGAATTAAATCATTAGACATTAGAAAGTGAATGGCTGGCAGTGCGAGAAACTAGTTACAGTTGATTATCCAAAGCAATTGTCTTATCTTTTAATGTGAGCCAAAATTAGCAACTTACAGTACATGAGTCCCTGGCAAGAGAACAATCATTGCCCGACTTATTCACGCCCGTCTTATATTATTTGAAAACCATGAACTTCTACTGCTACTGAGAATATAAGTATTAAAAGATTTATAATTTGTAAAGTTATCGAATATCTTTTAAGATAAAAACACATCACATTGTAAACACAGTCTTTGAAGGCTTCATGTATCTGGGGCATTTATTGTAACGCTTCCCAAACAAGGCGCCCTTTGTAACCCAGATTTCCACTACGGTTTATAATATTATTATTGCCGCTTTTCAACACAAGACGATTTTATCCCCCTATTTTTAGTTTGGTAATAATAATATAAAGTAAGTTAAACAAAAATATGTTTTTATTATAATTAACAGACAAACGTTAAATTATTCTAAATCTGTGACATTTAAGAATTATGTTTTTATCATTTGATAGTACAACTAGCCTTACCAACTAATGATTCTGGTGATTACTAAAATAAAGAGCTATAACGAGTTATGGGACCTTGTTTATGGTACGGAGTGTTATAAACTAACTGAAATCATCAGTCTTAGAGGTGTCAAAAGAGGTGGGAAGGAAAGTCGAATGTCCCTTTATTTTTTAACCTTTATCACAGTAGAGGTTGACCTTACAAAAACTTTAAAGTTATACAAAGTTAAAAAACAAAAAATTGAGTTAAAAACTTCTAGGTATTTTACTTAATTGATTTAGATATATCTAACTGTTTTTTATATATAGCCTTTCGTAAATTAAATATATTTCCAAACTTTCTACTATTGTACATCAAGTTTTTATTCCACACTAAATGTATTGTAATAGTTATTCTAGGGATTAAAATGTAATAATATATGTATTTCTGTTTTATACGAAATTAATGGATGGTACAGAGTGTTAAAGAATTTTACTAGATTGAGCAATTTTGCTAGAAGGCAACATTAATTACCAAATTAGTTATATTTTATATTCTTATTATACAGGGTGTGTACATAAATTCATGCACAGGTATAATATTTTCTGAACGATATAATATAAATCAACAAGATTTAGTACATCAATACTACACCTAAAAATCTACTTTTTGAAGGAACTATCAGTTTTCTGTAATATCATGGGGACGTCCCGCAAGGAGTCAGAAGGAAATCTTAAATAGGAGCATAGGTCAATATGCACATCATTTTAAAAGGGCTTATCTAGCAGAGTTTAATGCCTCAAAAACCGCACTCAAAAAGAATTTTCTAGTACAAAAATGGCGACTGTGTAAAGGTTTTACTTGGTTAAATTGTATTATTACCCATAACCCCAGTAAAGCAAAACTGCAACCAAACGAATACTGCAGCTAAATACTACATTATGCTTGTCAGTTGTACAGAAGTGAATTATGACGTTGTTATCCTCAAGCGTTACAAATTTGGTCCTAATATATTGATAAACGGGGAAAACCTGATAATAGTAACAATTAGAAATTTCTTATCTTTTGGGTCGCAGTTAGGACCTATAGCCAGTCTACTCATAGTAGGCTATTCTAGTTTTCTTGTTTTTAGTAGTGCTGTCCAACCTTTCAATCAGTGCGCTTTAGTACAAAAGAGTTTGTCGTATAGCTTGTAGTTCTTCAACTACACTATGTCGCTTGACGAACGTGAAACGGTATAACACTTCTTATGATGGTTGGTTGGGGGAAAATAACAGACGATTCATACGAGGAAGCATTTATTTAATGGACTACTTTCACGAGAGGCAGCTAATTTTTAGAACAACTGTAGGGAGAACTGTTCAACGCTTTATAGAAACAGGAAGTGTTTCCTATCGTCATAGGTCAGGAAGGCCCGCTACTGCGACAACCGAAAACAACTCTTTAGATGTATTGCAGTTAATTGATTGAGAATCCGCAAGGGTTCCTACGCTCAGCAGCACAAACTCATGACATCTCTGTTACGTCTGTTAAAAAAATTCTGAAAGGGTCTAATTTTAAGCCTTATAAAGTTCATTTGGTGGCACGAACTGAACGAAGATGATTTCGATCGAGGTATAGAATTTTGTAAAACTATGATGGCCAAAATAGATCGCAACGAAATTGATGTAAACAATATTGTGTTTTCGGACGAGTGTTCATTTTTACTGAATGGAAGCGTTAAACAGGCACAATTGCTGTTACTGGAGTAAGGAAAGTCCTCACTGGATGCGGGAGGCACATACACAGTATCCACTAAAGGTGAATGCCTGGCTTGGTGTGATAGGTACCCATTTTGGTAGGTCCTTTCTTTATTGAAGGAAATTTAAAATGCAATATTCATACCAACGTTCCTGTAAAATGAAATTACACCAGCACTTCGAAACATGTTTGGAACATTTCCAGAATATCTGGTTTCAACAGGACGGAGCACCTCCACACTACGGCATCGACGTAAGAGCCTAATCAAACAGTGTTTTTTGGCAAACGGTGGATCGGAAGGCGGGGGACTGTAGAATGGCCAGCACTTTCACCAGTTCTGTCTCCATTTAGACTGTTTTGTTTGGGGTTACCTAAAAACAACGTCTACAAAAACTAAGCCTCAAAAGTTAAATGAACTGAGACAAAGAATACTTTAAGAATTTCAGACGATTCCTCAATTTGACCTGCAAAATTCTGTTAATAGTTTTTATGTGCGTCTTTCCAACTGTCAAATAACCGGAGGTGAACAATGCGAACATTTAGTCTGAAAACATTTGGTAAGTAAAGATTTTTTTAAAATAAAACCTTTGAGCAGCCGCCATTTTAACCGTACTGGATCAATCTTTTTTGAGTGCGTGTTGTGGGGCATTAAACTCTGCTAGATAAGCCCTTTAAAATGATGTGCATATTGACCTATGCTCCTATTTAAGATTTCCTTCTGACTCCTTGCGGGACGTCCTCATGATATTACAGAAAACTGATATTTCCTTCAAAAAGTAGATTTTTAGGTGTAGTATTGATGTACCAAATCTTGTTGATTTATCTATTATCGTTCAGAAAATATTTATACCCGTGCAGGACTTTATGTACACCCTGTATTAATTTATTCATTAGTTTCTGTCATTAAAAATTAATTTTGATTATAATAAAATCACAAGCTTATTCTCAGGTTTTAATGAGTGCTTTAGAATACACGCAGTGTATGGTTTTATTAATTTTAGTTTGTAATAGCATATAACAAACTAAAACAATAAACAAAATATAGATTTATGATAAAACACGGTTAGTAAGAAGATAAAATACGTTGCTTGTTTTAGAATATGATGGTAGTCATAAATAAAATTTTCAGGCGACTGAAATTAATGTTATAGCCAACACAAAAGAAGATTCGGTTAATTTCATCATTTTAAATTGTAATATTTGTGTGGAGTACATATGAAATCTTAGATATCATTGCTACATCTCACTTTCTAAACACTACACCAGTTTCCTTTAATCAATGAGATATAAACCTAAAATATGGTTAACGTTATTAAAGCGTATTCTACAAATATTTCATTGGAATGGATACGTTTTTTTTTTCAGGAATGGCTGATCCCCCATTAAGAATTATTCTCGTAGTCGTGAGCCACTGGCCTGTGCAAGGATGTT
This sequence comes from Homalodisca vitripennis, assembly GCF_021130785.1. Lineage (NCBI taxonomy): Eukaryota > Metazoa > Arthropoda > Insecta > Hemiptera > Cicadellidae > Homalodisca > Homalodisca vitripennis. The sequence goes on along the minus strand of NC_060213.1, from coordinate 85,568,480 downwards.
ATAAAAGATGTTGATTAGCAGAGTTGTTACAGTACAAGGTCATTAATACCCATGATAAATGGAAAGTTTTAATTCTGCGCTAACTCAAACTCAGATTTGAAGATATAGACATTGCGACTATCAACTCTCAAAAATTGTTGTGATATCAACTCTTCACTTTCTTTATTGAATGAAGAGATGCTTAATATTAATCCATAAAGTGGTGGTTTTAGATAGTAAATATCTGGTTTTGTCATCGGTTAATCTATTAATCTTTAACAACAAAAACAGAAAAGAAACACATTTGTAAAACGATTACTATTGAATTTACGGAATAAACTTCAAATTATTTTCTGCATTCGTCTAACGCATGCTAGAATTTACTAGTCTAAGGTTTATTCTAGGGAAATAATTTACTTATCTCAACACGATTCCCAAGAGATTTTGACTCAAACCCTGACTGTAAAGTGCTACCACATAAATACTGTTCGCTATTACTTTGAAGTGTCTATGTTTTCAATTAGTTAAATTTCAAACATTCCTTGAAGAAAGCGAAGGATACATCATGTCCCACCGAATATTTTTAGATTAATAAATTTATTATTACTTCACAAATATCCATGAAATAATATTATTCTTCGAAGTGTACCATATAATGTCCATTCCTTCAATCCCCTGCGATAATTATGAAGGTGTTAAATAGCAGAGAAGAATGTGAAGTCCTAAATTCACCTCTATGAAGACGTTTTTCATGTCATTATTCTAGGAAAAATATTTATATGTTTAAATAATTTTTAAAAGAATATTAATTTATATTTGTTATAACAGTTAATAATGTGCATTATACAAAAGAATTTTTAAAAGAGTAAGAAAATGGTATAAAGGAGATTGATTTTAAATTCTTAAATGGCTTTATCTTGTGATAATATGTCATAATGAGTTAAAGGTAAAATATATTATATCATGACAGTTGATATATTTGAAAAGTTCCAATGGCAATATCAGTTTACATATGTTTCTTAGTTACGTAATAAATTATAAAAAAAGCCTACAATAAATTCTTTTATATATAAAATAATAATTAAATATTAAAAATGACAGTAAAAAATGTTAATCTAAATGAAGATGTTTTATAATGAAAGTAAAACTAGTAACAGGAATTGTTTTCAAAAATTCAGTTACTGCCTCCCCTAGACTGGCAGCTGAATCTTATTTGAATAATAAAGCCAAATTAAACTACTTCCATTTTTCATAAATTATAATCTACTTCTTAAAGAACTTTACAAAACCTTACAGTTAGTACTCACTGCCTTACGCAGTTATGGCTTAATTATAATAATAAATAATACATTCTTATTTAGCCTTCGCAACTTGGGTGAGTCACTGCAATGATAAACTGTTACAATAATAATGTTATTGTATAAAAAAACTGAAATGAAAATTGTTGAGCACAATTTATTATGGTATAACTTTAACTTTAAATATGAGTTAATCTTAAATTACTTAAAATTAAATTTTCTTAAAATGTTAAATGTTCCTAATCTGAACGTTTCCATTTACGCTAGTGTTCAGTCATAATAAAAATGACTGTTGAATCAGGGCAGTTGTAATAAATTACAATTTTACATGTAATAGATTTACTCATACTCAGTGATGCAATTTCAGAGCACTCTTACCACCCTCGCATGTCGTACCCTCATCGGATTACCGGAACTTTCATTAATTCTCGTCTGAATCGTTTTCATTTCACTCATGTAAATGCTGAGTTCTATATAAGGATAAAATTTACTTATTGCATTAAGCGTACCACATAGCATTGAGAAATGCCATATAGATATGCTACTGATCTGGTGGACTCCTGCTGATCTTTAATGAATGTTCTACAATTACAAACTGTTAGTGTTAGCCTAAATGAGGCCGATTAGCGCGTTGATCATCAGAAATGAATCCAAATACTAGAAACCTAACTAATTTTTACTTTACTTACCTAATCATTTTTATTTTATCGTCGTAATTATGAGACATTACTACTCGTAAGCAGCAATACTTTGAGAATATTATTTAAAAGTCAGAATAATAAAGTGATTTAAAATCAGGAACTGTAATAACACCAAAACACTTAAGCATTTCTAAAAACACTTCACAAAAAGTAACCACACAATAATGATACCACTGGATAATAATAACGCTCCACTGAATAATAATCACTCTAAAAATATGACCTGTTCTGACGAGATTGAAACAAAGGGGAACTTTTTGCAATAAACAGTTGTTCGAACCAAGAAAGCCCGGTTACTGTTTGCAAATAACCAACTTATCAGTATAATTTATAATCCTAACTGGATCCTTAATGCATTGCATTCCTAATTGATTCATAACCCAAAATACTAATAAACCTGTTTTAACACAGGCGATAACTTTACAAAAGATTAAAGTGTAAATACCTAATTAAAATCTTCATGACCTAATATGTTTTATTGGAAAAAGATAGCGATCACTATTTTTCATTATTCTTTAATTTATTATGCTCTCTGAAATGACGGGATACTTGAGATAGGTTTACGATTGAAATTTTGAAGTTGCCTAAAAAATTCCGTATTTTTTGGACACAACACATTTTCAAAATCAACCTATTGCAACTTCCTTTTCTACATACACCACCTACTAAAGGATACATTTTTATATAAACTTTATAACAAAGTAGAGGGGGGTCCTGACTTTTTCCTAAACCTGTATAATTATAATGTTGCTGTTATCCAATTGGAATGTTAATTAAGTGTTTTAGCATGGTTACTTGTAATATTTTAATCTCAAAATAAAATATCTAACATCTTAAATATATGTAATTGTACATGATGTCACAGAATCATATGTAATTGAGTTAGTGGTCCATAGTTATTATCAACACCCTAAAAACACGAAGTTAATAGTTTTTAGTATTGAATTACGTAATATTTAACGAATAAAAAGAATAACGCTACAAACAAACAAAAAAAAAATTAATAACTATATTTCTGTGGAAAACAACAATGAATGCAATATTTGGTAATGATAATGTCTCAATAGTGTTTCCATATCAAATTGTTCCCTTATGTCCCTTAGGCAACGATTTGATAGAAGTGTGGACTCCATATTTATTTTACCGATATATTATAGCTTAAAGCTTTACGTAATATGAGTACAAGTTTGCTTAAAATGCAGTTTTACTAGTAAATATTGTACTATCTGTTAATATAATTGAGAATTATATTATTGTCAAATGAAAATTACCCAAATATTTCAAAATTAGACGAGCTGTAAAATGTATTGCTTTTTATTAGTTATAAAGTGTATATGATCAATAGGAACCAAAATTCTCTGAGGTGACTTATGTAATTACAATAAGTAACATAACCGAAAAGATTTAATTAACATTTGTACGTGAAATTTTAACAGTTCATTTTAACGTCCAAAACCATGACCTTTCTGGTCACATGGAATGTCATGGTGCCAGCCAGCGTCATGAAATTTACAGTATGCACTATTTTGTCCTTGGAAGAAGGTCATTTAAAAACCATAGGAGGCTAAACTAACAAAGGGGTGTTAAGTTCTTGTTAATTTTTACTAAAACCATAAACAATAAAGAATCACATTCACTCTGCATTACTATGTTTAAACATAAACTAGGTTGCTAGAAGTAGTATTTGGCAAAAACTGTTTTTATGAGAACTTGTTACTGTCATTATAATGACAAAAGTGTGCCAATATGATATTTGGATTATTATTTAGTATATTTATTAACTTCGATTACGCACTACTAATACAAATTCCTGCCTAACATCCGGTAAAGTCTAGTGGTATATAATTGGAAAATGATTATGAAGGTTTATCATAATCATGTTGAATAACAATGTGGATAGACTTGTTCTAAAATTCGACTTATTCGCAGAGCATAAAGCTAGTAATGTCATGATATTTTATTCATTTCAGACTATTGACAACTATCCTTAACTAGATCAAAAACTTTCAATTCTTACATGCTTTTGTTCACTTTATGTTTAATTTATTTTGTTATATTTTTAATTTAATAAAAATGGTTTGGAATACAAATAAAGTAAAAGACATCCAGATGTAACATTTATAAAGCTTATAATCGTACAAAAATCATACAACGAACAAACATATAATTATTGATTTATATGTTTGTTCGTTGTGTTTTTGTTGTACTTTAATAAGGTTTATAAATGTTATATCTGCTTTTCGTCTACTTTATTTGTATTCCAAACCCTTTTTATGAAATTAAAAATGTCATATATTGATATGTCCAAATTCAAAACCACTATATTGGACAAACCAGCCTATCCTGAGAACTAGATATAATAAAAATATAAAAGCCACGAATACATATACATTTACTCCATACAAAGAATTATGGTAATACATACACAAATATGAAAAAGATCCTGATATTTACAAGAAAATTCTTATAGTCAACTTAAGAACATTTGAACTTATATATCAATCTGCAAAAATATATATTTATGTGTGGCCTATATATGTATTATTGTAATAAATTTAAACTTAGTATATGATTAGTAAAATTTTTATACATAATATATCATTCTATCTGTATCTAGTCACTTGAAAAATATACAACAGTAAAGAAAAATATGTTCCTCTTAACAAAATAATGTAACTTTATAAAAATTTTAATAATCGGATTATTTTCTACGATTAAGAACATTTCGGAAGCTATAAAACCTATTACACTACGAATTAACTAGTAATGGAGTAAGAAGACAAGTCTGACTGTACTATACTTATCAAGTCATGTCTGATAAGAACAGAGAATACAAATTGTGATATATCTTACAATACCGGTGTCTGAGTTAATTACTCCTAGTTTATTATCTGAAAGAATAAACTGACCCAGTTTCGTAGTTCGCAATTAGGTTACAAATTACCTCCAGAAGGTTGCCACGTTGTGTGAGAGTTCACTACATCTCTCGTAAATGGTGGGGAGGGGGATGTAATAAGATTCTATCTCATACTACAGAGAATCTAACTATACACCGTTAGTCTGTCCTCATACCTTATATTCACAATACCCAATAGCACTGTAACATCATTGTAAAGAAATGGTGCACGAAATGTACAATTCGGTAATAAAGATCGTAAAAATAGTTTAACCAATATTTTTATATATGGTAACTAAAAACCTGATGGTATTAATAAAAATATTTTTTTAAACTAGTTAAAAACCCTACCTACAGATTTTGAACAATGGAAGATGTAGTGCACACCATATAAAAGCGGCAATAAAGGTGGCATTCTTTTATGAGTTTGCCAAATAGTGACTGATTGCTTCATTGTTATGAAACTGAAATATAAACAGCTGTGAATGACGCCATACAATCTCATTGATAGGTCGCACAGTGCTAATGTGAAATAGTTGAACAAATTTTTCACTCCCTAGTTTTAGTTTGAATACATTATAAAAAACAAAATATAGTATATATACAAGTTTTTGCCAAATTATATAACTTTGATACATTAATATGTTAAGTATAGTACGATTTTACTAATATAATTTTACATGCATACAAGACATTACTAGATAGATTTAAACAACAATACCAATATATGAGCGATAACCCCCCATTATCGTTACACAGAACTTGTTAAGCTAAGTCTATAAATTTTGCTGCTATCTAAAATAGCATTGAATATATTGTACTTGAGGACATTAATATATACATTAGCATTTATATATTATAATATTCAAGAAAATATTTATCAAATGAGTTTTTTACATATTTATAAGATCATTTGTAAGATTTGCAATCATGACATAGATTATATTTTGATATAGACTAAATAAGTTAGAATTATGACACCATTTACATTAAATTTTACAAGAATTTTAATCTAACTTACTGAGAATGTAAATAGATAAAAAACATACTTTTAGATTACGCATATGCATTCAATATTGTGGTTGTGTAATCTTGTGAAAGACCTATTTTTGAAAAGCAAATAAAATATATATTAGAATAAAAAAACCCATATCATGTATATATCAACACCTGGTGTAATTCTACTTCCAAAGTAATACAAAATGCCTTGTAAATGTTGATTACAACTACTTCTATGGTGTATTTAATGATATTAAACTGTTTCTAATTATTTATTGTTTGTAAGATCTGTAATCATGTCATAGATTTTATTTACATACTAAAAAAATTTAATTATGACACAATTTAAGTTATTTTAGTATTTAAACAAATTCAACGACAAGGCTAGTACCAACATATCCATTAAAAAAGCAAAGATTTGAATTTTTATTTATAACGTTTAGTAGCCAGCCGCACATCCCTTAATGTACCGTTATAAACAGGCTGTTATTTTACTAGACTCCCAAGGGTGATTTATTAACGAAGAATTACGTCTCGGCCGGGGATACCAGCCTGTCTAATTGTTACTAATGATGCTGTTACTTTTGAAACTGTCAGTTTATTTTCGTACTAGAAGAAGTCAACAACTGTTGAAATAAAACCTAAGTTGTCAGTTATTTTAGGAATAGTATTGTAGATTATTGAAATCTTTACTTGATGCTTTTGCAAGCAATTCCGGAATGATGAGTCTTGTTATATAATAATTTATTATAAAAATTAAATGTTACTTGGTAAATTAGTTTAGTGACCAAAATGGCAATTTCGTCTATCAATGATGGGCAACGATCTAAATAAGCTTTAATGGTTTAAAATAAAATATAATTTAGGCCATTTATAAATTACCTAAATAAATAGCTAATAGTTTTCATAATTTTTCAAGTGCATTGCAAGAGAACAAATTTAAAAGGGAATAATAATTATAGAAAGTTTCAAACTAGAGTTGCCTACATCATGCAAAAAATATAGGGACTTTATTGGCAAAGTGTAAGTTTGAAGAAACTCATGTTGAAGAGGAGTTAAGTTAAAAAGCACACTGTAAATATTAATTCTATTTCATTATTTCTATTATCTAAATTCATACGATCTTTATAATGTTATTTCTGAGCCTTATGCAGCGTTAAATGTTCCTAAGAATATTTTAGGCATGGTCATCAAGGGGGCTAATGATGGGAATTGTCCCAACTAAGTTTGAAAATTACCAATACTTATCAGGCATTAGGTCTACCGATCATAGGTTAGTTTAGTTATTGAAATGCATATGTGACAGAAACGGCAAAATTCTAAATACAATTTTGTAAATCAAAACGTTTTTGGGTGTAGTGGCAGCGCACTCATACGAGCAAGTGAGAGATCTGTGTTCGTGTCCCGGTGGAGCAAGTACTGTTTGTGATTCAATATTTATTAAAATTAAATTATTCTCTATCCATTGAGAAGAATTTATATAAATCTCACAAACTAATAAATTTCGAAAAACTAAATGCATTACAATTTTTATATTAGAATCATATATTCATGAAATTAATTATTTATGTACGTTCTTTAAGTCTTTAATATAAAAACATTAGGTATACATAATTAACAGTAAAAATGTTAACCCAAAAGTAGATGCTCGATACTCAACGTGGGTACTAGTGACTGGTATTCGTTTAAATAATTCAATTTACCCGCTGACAGTTGAAACGTATTTGAATCACAAAGCCGAAGCGAATTATTTCCAATTAGCTTACTTTGTGTATAAAATTTAATAAATTGCGTAAGAACCTTTAAAACCCTTAAAGTGCATGTTCTTATACTACCAACATATTTTCATTTTGTTTAATCAATCATTTGTACATTAAATGAGTGAGTTAAAAATGTTTTATTTTATGGTTTTAATTGCAATTTCAAGATGCTGATTTAAAACTCATATTACTGCTCACTATTGGTATATGTGGAGACTCAGGTCACTACAAGGGTAAATTCTATGACAGAGATATCATAAAATACAACGTGCAGAATGGACCTGGGTATAACTTATGTGGTCTTTCCCAGTTTACCTTATAAATATGTTTACAGGTGAATTTTATAAAGGATTAATAACTTTTGAAGATAATGAACATATCAAATACGACATTCTATTGCACTGACAAGAGTTCGATATGAGTAGTGAGGTGTAATAAACTCGCTGTGGAACAACAGATATCTATATTAGAAGGTGAGGTAAAGTTTGCCTGTATCAATTTGATTTAGAATACGAACAATAAGAACGAAATATACACGCTGCGTTGTTCCTAACAATACCTTTTATCTGGATCAATTACTTCCAATTCCTTATTCCAATTCCAAAAAGTTATTCTAAACTTACACAGTTTACTGTCACTGTGTAATAGTAATTATTTCTTTCAATAGGGGATGTAAAAATTCTCATACCTTAGGTCTAAAATATCCACCAGCAGGGCTACATTATTCTGAGGGACTTATATAGTTCTCTGGTCAATACAAAAGTAAATTTTATAATGAAGATTGGAAAAATAATTTCACCCACTTTATACTAATTGTCATTATATACCATGATAATAACTACTGACTAAGTGTGTAAAAGAAAAAGTTCAAAACCCTACCAAAAATGATTAGAGGAGTATAATACTATGACTTATGTAGAGCACAACCTGGCAGCGGCAATAAAGAAGGCATTTTTGTGTTAGTTGGGCAACTAGTGAGTAATTGCTTCATTGTCCGGGGAACGTACTAGGAACAGCTGTGAATGCCACCGTGCCTTTTCATTGAAAGGTTACAGAGTGCATATGTGGAATGGTTCTACAATAACACTGAACTAATTTTAATTAAACTTTACTGGTTCTGCTGGACCGGTGTTTTTTTATCACTAGTTACAAATTATCTGGCTGTAAAATATATTCCTTTGCAAACCGAATTAATTTATGATTTACGGATATCATTGATCACTCTGATGGTATTTTTAATCTTACAAATTATCTATCTAAAGACACCGAATAGTTGTACATTTTAATTAGAATTAATAGTATATATATATATATATATATATATATATATATATATATATATATATATTTATTTATAACTTAAATTAGCACTAACGTCCTACATTAAAGGTAACTATAATCCATAAAATATGAATATTCTTTTATAACTAATAACCAATACATCCCAAAACATCAGAATTTATCTATGCATGCATATAAAAGGACTTTGCAATATAAGAGGACCCAGTGAACACGATAGTTGCATCACATTTTAACTGACTGTAACAAAATTCTGTATTGCAATAAATATTACACACGTCTTTAACAATTTTTCCATCCAGTTTCGTTTTAAAAGGTCATATGTATCTGGATACGCTTTGCATCTGTATAAGCTTAACTCGCTTTACCTAATAATATACCAAAATACTAGAAGTAAAACTTTTTATACATTTAAAACAATTATTAGAAAGTTATTTTATCTTTGCAAATTTTACACAGCTTTAAAAGCTTAATCAAATTTTTACCACGCTCCTAAGTATTAGAAATTAAATATCTCTGCTATTTAGTATCGTAGAGTAAAATGTATCAACATTTTGAATTTAATAGTATGTAGATGATTTTTTTCGAAGTATTATATGACTTATATATGAGGATGAAAACATCCAAATCTTTTACGTTTACACAACTATTATGTAAACCTAAGCAGTGATGTGATCTGATACAATAGACAACACAGTTAATTTGAGACTCCAAATGAACCATATGTAATACAAGAACATTATCGCTTATCTTTTCTATAAATATTTTAATGTGCCAGTCCCATCTGTCGTTAAAAGTATTTTTCAATTGCTTTTAAAACAGGAAACAAAATACATACTTTGTAAATTATCAATTATGAAAAAAATTATCAATTGTAAATTAGTTAATTTTATTTGCACATTATTATATATTTGCTAAGTTTTCAAAATTTTGGCAAATAAAATTAAAAAATATATAATTTTATTTATTACTCTCAAAAAAAAATCATAAAGACGAGTTAGAACAATTCGAATTGTTTTTAAAGCGATATTATAAATCAAATTTATAAGATCTTACATGATTGTATTCATATTTCTTTAAATTATATATTTTGCTAATTTCTGTTTGTCATCCGGGTTAATGTTAACATTTGCTAACTAGTTTTTCTATAAAAAGAGTTCTAGTTTGTTAGGTCTGTTTCTTGTGAAATATCGCATAGCCATATAGACAGACCTTATTTGAAACCTTGTTTCAACAACTTCAGTAATAGAAATACCGTACACTTAACAATAAAAATATTAAAATAACGTAATATTCATCATTATCTTTTGATCTAGTTTTATTTTTAACGTTAGATTCAGTTTGTTTTGTATTTATTCGGTTTGAATTACCGTAATACAATTTAGACGGTATTGTTATTGGCTTGTATAAGGAACAAGAATAAGAAGAATCCGAACATAACGCATTTCACAAAGTGAATGGTTGGCGGCAGTATGAGAACCGAATTACGGTTACATTACATTAACCAGAGCCTTTGTCTTCTCTGTGAATGTGAGCCAAAATTAGCATCTTAAAGAAGTCTCTGGCATGAGAACAATCATTAGCTGACCCTTCACGCGGACTTATTCGTATCTTTGTAACGACCAAAAACCACATCTGCTATCAAGAATTTTAAGGGATTCATATTTATAAAATTATTGAATATGTTTTAATCAAAATTAGCAAATTAGGATAAGGTATTATAAAATAGACTTTTAAATTAATATCTAGAAATTTTTAATAAATTAATAATAGGCAATAAAAACACAAACAAAAATAGCATAAAAAGATAAAAGACTATACATTTCTGTCAACAAATATTTTTTGCATGTTTATGAAACGACAATATTTTGTAACAATAAGTATCATATACGATTTTATGTACTTCCTAAGTGCATGACATTTAATTAACAATTGTAAACGATTGATAATACAACCAGCCCTGTCAACCAATAATTTTAGAAGGAAAGTCAATAAGCATAAAATCACTTACTGGGTGTTGTTCCTATTACATAACATACAAACCATTTTCAGTCATGCGGTATGTACCAAGAGGGGTGTAGAGAAGGATAAAATGTATTTCTTCGCCTTTACCTCGGTAGGAGTTTAATCTTAAAAAGTTTTACAGAGATAAAAATAAAAGTAATAATATTTAATATATTTTTTGTTGGTACACTTTTTATGACTGTTACGCTTAATGAAGTCTGAAGCTTTCGTAAATTATAAAATACCTTACTTCAAAAATTTTTCCAGCTTTCTGTTTTTTTGTGACTCCACATGCAATACAAAGAATTTTTGCTGGAAAGGTGATATAGAGAATTAATTTTTTTGTAGTTTATGTATTTAAAAAACCAGCAAAGCATGTTATGTAGTTAGTTGTTTTTGTGGGTCTTGGTTGCATAACTGTTACATAAATAAAAAGGATTTCTAATCATTACTTTTTTATCGTAAATCGTGAATTTAATGTTAGTGTAGTTAGTTATACATGTTAATTTACACTAGGAATATACTGTCATACATATGAGAGTTACCCTCATTAATATTTTTGCAGTACAATTATATCTATATAAACCTGGTTCGGAATTCTTGTTTAGTTATATTCAGAACAAGACAATACAGTGAAAGTAATGTTAAGTAAAGATGTCTTATTTTACAAGGCGAAGTTAGTGCTAACAAGCCCTCTCTAACCAGAGCCTTTGTCTTCTCTGTGAATGTGAGCCAAAATTAGCATCTTAAAGAAGTCTCTGGCATGAGAACAATCATTAGCTGACCCTTCACGCGGACTTATTCGTATCTTTGTAACGACCAAAAACCACATCTGCTATCAAGAATTTTAAGGGATTCATATTTATAAAATTATTGAATATGTTTTAATCAAAATTAGCAAATTAGGATAAGGTTAATTAGCACTTAACCTGGGGACCAACGGCTTAAAGGTGACCTCCGAACTACCACCAACCGCCCGGCAGGCGGGCAGCTTGCAAGGACTGGATTTATGGGATCTTGATTAGTGGACAGATATGAGCAACCTTCTATGTATCAGGAAAATACCAGCTCGCAAAGATCCATAAAAATTCAAGTAAGAGGTGGAAGTATGTTAAACAAGATAAGTTTCACCAGTCGAATTTATATTATCAGCACCTAGTTGCATTTGTACTGATTCTGTTGAATACATGCAGGAATTCTAACTGCATCACTGGCTTAAAATGAAACAGAGTATATGCATGCTCTGTGAGGGGCAGACTTTGCAATTGGTAGATATAATTGTTTTGAGCAACATTATTGTTTGTTCGATAAAATAAGAGACAATAATCATCTAAATCATTCAAGGGAAATCGAATTGGGACTGGAGAGGGCTGGAAATGGCAAAGTCCTACTGTTTTACATTACGCCACATGACTGAAAAATTCTGTTACGAAGGCTCTGCTTCTCTCTTTCAGAGTCGGCGATAATCCATTGCCACCTCATCGCTAGTCCTCCGATAAACTACATCAAGTTGGCCTTAAAATAAAAATGTCTCCTATGAGCCAATGCAATGGGAGCCTGTTTATTTACTCGATTTTTAACAATGGGAAAATGCTTTTAAAGTGATAATATCAGTAATTAAATTGTAGTAAGCTTTTCACTAACATTCGCCTGTTTTTTCAGAGTGCCATGGTGCTTGAATAACAACTTCTAGAAAGACATTCTTATCCAAACGCATAAAATCCATTTATTTTAAAATCCTTACAGTATGCTCAGGCGTTCTTTAGGAAAGCACAAGGAAAATAATATCATATTTTGAAACTGCAGGGCTTGAAATTTGCCCTTTGAAAGAAATGTCATTAGGATCGCTGACTGCAATAATGTGGGATTCAGGAGTGTGATATGTAGATATGCAGACGTAGTTGGATATATTGGTTTAACGTATTAAAACAATTATACAGATATGCCTTATAAAAGTTTATAAAATACTATAAAACATTATTATGCAGTTATGACTTCTGGAGTTGGATAACCTCATAATAGGTATTTGGTTTATAGCACTTTCGTCATACTGATTAGATTTATACCACACAAAGGCCCTGTATCAACTCACCTGTCCAAAGTACTCAGTCATTGATAGTGGTGCGCTAGTCCCATTCATCCTTATTTTGAAAGTACTAGGGATTGTACTTGCAAATAATATTATTATTTTATATATTAGATAGAATAACCCATTTTCAGGTTAATTAGATTTCAATTTCCATTATAATAAGCTAGATGAGTTAATTAAAGAGTATTATTTCGTAGGCAATCCATGCAGTACGTTTAGCTCAGGGTAGGTTGGATCTATTTCATTAAACCAAAGTTAATGTACATTAATTTAACTTATCAGAACATAGATTTTATTGCAAGTATGATATGTAGTACTAATATATTATACCTAATATAATGTTTTATAGTTAATACAATAAATCAAACGCAATGCTGAATATAACTTGTAATTGGTATGACTGTAGCATGTATAGAATGACGGACACTGTTACTGTTGTAACAATTGTAATTTCCTTTTCATCCAGTCAACAGGCGAATAGTTAACTCTGTCAGCAAGATAGCATTTATATTAACTACTCTTTGTGGTTAGCTCCAACACAAATTATTGTAGTTTAATATTGTATTTTTACAAAAAACATTCATTGTACCAATCAATAACAGATTGTTTTCATATGTTTTGTAAGTTGAATAATTAGGCTGTGGTCCTGGTGTCGATTTGTATTGCAGTAAACAGGCTGACAACTTAATAAACTCATCATAAAACACTACTTACATGTTTTAGAGTAACTCTATTTACTGGGTCTGGAATTGAATGCTACGGGTAAAAGTAAAACCTCAGTGTAAATGGTTATTCAAGCTTTCATTTATGTCGAGATAACAAACAGTAATGTTATAATAGAAAGAAAAACATTATTATAGAGTATGTGTTAAGCCTGTGTACTATCCTGGTTCTCTTACTATTACCCCGCAAGAAATATTTCTTTGTAAATAAATGCACCCAAACTAGCTGGTTCATTTCAAATATATTTTTACTGTAGTAAAACTTTCCTGACTGGTTATACATATTTACATTTATTTTCTACTGAAACTGCTATTATTATACAGGATAAATGTCAAAAAATAAAAGCAAAGACACTATTATTGTATTTGGTTTAGTACTTGCTATATAATTCATATAGTAGTTCTTATTAAATTCCTATGAAGGGCATTACTTAGTCTGCTATTATATTAAAACAGAACTTCAAGAGCTGATGGAATACCTACAAAATCACTTATATTTGATCTTTAGTATTTAGATGCTAATTTTTATTTTACAATAAAGAGCTTGCATATTCGTCTTATTGTATATTCGTATCCTACATACTCCAAGAGAAAGGTATTCACAGAAAATTGATTTTAAAAATCCAGTTTACTGCCTGCCCTTAACTGACAGCTACTTTTCTTTAAATAACAAAGTTAAATAAGAAACAAACTGGCATACTTCGCGTTTATTTTTAATCCACTGTGTTATAGTATTTATAAAGCCTTATACTGAGGACTCACTGTCGTACGCACTTATTATCTCATAAACTGTTAAATTGTAGATATTATACAAGTTTTATGCAAAAAATACTACTTTAATTATTTAGTCGTATTTTATATACTTTGTGTATATACAGCAATCTATTCGTGATGACTTTACTGGGTAGTTTAATATTTTATTTTTATACATATATTACTATAAAGTTTTTTTTTTAATTTTATATTTGAAGCATCTAAAAAATTCAATAAATAAAACATAAACTGGCCATGAAATGTAGTAAAAGCAAGACACCGTTTTGTAATTATGGCTTTGTACGGATGCACTTGGAAAAGCTTTGAAGACGCCAGATGATCTATGAGGTATTCAGTAGTTACAAAGACGAAGTATATATTTAGGGGCTCTGAATAAAAGAGTCATAGACATAGCAATGAGGTTGAAATGTCTTCTGAAAGGGACATTCTAGACTCCAGTGCCCCGAACATGCTATTCATTGTCATTATATATTTTTCTTAGCTTCGAATTTCCTACAGTATAGTAAGATGAAGCTTTGAAAACCTTTTAATGCTAGGTAGATATTACTAAACTGTGTACTCCTAAAGTCTAATATGAAATCCCATATATATATATATATATATATATACATATATATTTGTGGAGTCACCTGATAATAAAACGTTTGGTTAAGTTTAGTGTCCGTCTACAGTTCACCTCTTAGGTTTGGGAAGAGTTACAAATTTAAAAAAATGATCTACTTTATTTTAGTATTTCTTACAAAAAACTAATATACATTAAGTTTGTTTTAAATTGTCTACAAGCAAATGTAGAAAGTAATAATGCATATATATTTCCTTCTATTCTAAAGTTTGTTTATAAGAAAAGTTCAACGATAGAAAAGTGAACAACAATATGAGTCAGTTTTTTCAACTGTTGTATTTTTTTAACATATTTTATAAACTTTCAAGCAGGGATTCGTATAATGAGACAGAGTTTAAATTTGGTTGTAAAATTTTGTTATAAATTTTGTAGTAGTTGCACTTTAGTTTAGTTCCTGTCAGTACACGAGCGGAAGGGGTATATAGGGTAATGACATAAGTTATTCAACAGGGAATCTCACATCCTTCCACCTGCCTTTACATTTAAACCCACACCACAGATTTATCTGCAAAGCTGATTTCATCTGAAATCCTGTTTTTTTGATTATTATAATTTTATGATATGAAATGCCACAAGACAGGGGTTGTAGTTTCAAAATGTAAAGTCACTGCCTTCTGCCCCCTATCTCAATCAGTTTGTTCACGTCACTGTTTTTATTTTGAATTTACCTTTCAAATTTATAATTTTTTTGATTTGTGCATTTTTATTGTATATATTAGATATATATATATATATATATGGATATATTCTTTTAAATAATGAGATTCATATAAACAAACTAACAAACCGATATATCTAATTACAAAACAAACATGTATCCATGTATGCATATAACATGGATAAGGCATTATAAGACGACCTTCTAAACATAATAATTCAATGACGTTATAATAGAATGAGATAAAGGTTTAGTATAAAATCCACATACGTAATTGATAATTTTGTAGTAAACTTTGTTTTAACAAATCAAGCCAACTCGTATGCCATTTCCATCAGTATAAGTATATTTTGTATGTTATATAAGACTTAAAAATATTTAAAGACTAAGCATTTTTACTTTTATAAAAGCTTAAAATATTTTTTCCAAGCTACGAAATAAAATACACGATTATACCTCATCTGTTTATAGCATCAAAGAGAAAAAAATAAAGAATTGTTCCTAAGGTAATATGTTATGTAAATTAAATTTATTTGTATAAATTATCTTACGTGAATTTATATGAATTATATTACGTACCAAGATAAAGATGGACCGAAGTTTTCTTATTAAATGAAATAACAGTAATACGAGATGTTACACAACGCTATAGATTAAAATGACAAAATTAACTAGATGTGAAAATAGTGCAATATTGCATTAGCCTTTTCTATAAATAGTTTAATCATGCCGTTCCAATTCGTTGATCAAAATCATCAAAATGGCTGTTATTAAACACACACAATAATAAATAGGTTTTTAAAACAAACTAGTCAATCTCACTTGCATATTATTAGATAATTCCTAGGATTTTAAGATCTTAGACGCATTGTATTCCAAAATTGCATATACTCTTTATTACTCAATACAAATTGTATAAAGGCAAAATTAAATAATTCTGATATTCTTCTGCAATAAAAAAGAAATTAATTAAGAATAAGTTTTTTTTGATCGCGTATGGTTTAAATGTATATTTACTGTAAAGTTTTTGGAAAATATGTTTGAAAATCAGATTATATATACATACGGTTCTCAAAGGTGTAATTCCTTTAGTATATCCTCTTACTGTAATTCCACTGGAAACGAAATAGATAATATTGTTTTCAGAGTTCTCTACTGCTACTTCTATATTGTATCACATATTGTTAAACTTTTAAATATGCTTTCATCATAATATTCCGTTTGAAAACCTTCATTTAATCGTTTAGCAAGTAGCTACAATTAAATGACATATATAATTAGATACTAATCTAATACTTTTATCTAATTATAAAATTGTAAAATTTTAATTTGATATAATGTATGGCCAAGTAGTTATAAATTAAAATCTATAAATAACAATTACAATTACAAAAAATTACATTAGGTAAGCAGTAGGACCCTTGTTAGCATAACACTTGTCTTCTAAATGTAACGTTTTAGAACTTATCTAGTCAAATCGTCAGGTTTACTTGTAATCTAATTTTAGTTGTTTTTGACGTGACAACGTCTTAAATTAGGTTGCGGCTCGGAGTCACTCATGAAAAAGTGTAACGCCCGGTAACGTTACTATGCCCGTCCAGTGGGTCCGCCGCACGGGATCCGCACGGGATACAGCAGATAACTGTGGGTCCGCCGCACGGGATAAAGCAGATAACTATGTTTATTCGTGAAAATGTGGAGTGCTTAGATTCGTCATTTACAACAACTACAACAATAAAGGTAAATAATTGTACACTGATATTTCATTATCGTAAACTATGATTGATTGATTAATTGTTAGATTGACACAAAAGTTGAGAAACTGAGTTTATAGGTTATGTCATACTATTGACAAATTTTGATAGTGTTAAGTAAATTATTAGTTTAAATCACTCTGCAATCAATCGTAATTCAGTCGATTGAGAAGAAACAGCGCGTATTGCTAGTCAAACATTTAAAATAAAAAATTATAACCTCTAACCTGTCATAACAGTGCGACCAAACAAACGAACTAAACCGACCAATCACCACGCGCGAAGTTAGAATTTAACTGTGTTTAGCAAGAATTTCAAATTCCAATTTTAGTAAATGTTTTATTCAACTTTACCATTTACAATAACAAATTTTAATTAATTTCAAATTATGTACAATGTTTTAGTAAACAAAATATATTTCTATAGTTAAAATTTGTGCAATTCTTATTTTCATTCAATTCCTTGTTCCTATTGTGCAATTTAATAATATTCATATCAATAAATATTCTACCGAGAAAAAGACGTTGTCACGTAAAATCTTCGCCCGTAAAACCGACTTTACAGGCAACCATAATTTTTTTAGGATATATTTTAATTGAGAGCGTAATTTATTCACATATTGTACGGTTCAAGATGCAGTCGGATCTGTTAATATGGAAGGTCTAAGGAAGAGTACCCCGCTAAAATATTACCTTTTATTGTACGTTAAATATTTAACATGTGTTTATTTTTATAAACCAATTATATAACCTTAAACTCTACAAATATGAATGACCATGTTAGAACCAAACTTTCCGATTAAACATTCTACATTATATTTTATTGCAATGAATTTTGTTATAAATGATTATTTTTTGGTTGCCCGTTGTTTCACTGTAATCTCGACGGCTTTTCGGGTACAAACAGTTACGTCTCGCCCGGAATTCTCAGTAAACATAATTTTTACTGCGAATATTGATACTTTAAATGCATTGGTGCCAGAAATGTTTTAAAAACAATTGCTAATAAAAGAACCATATTTCATCAAACTTATTTAACAATTTTGTAGTTTCAGTATTTTGAATTTATTATGTAGCAATAAATGTAAAAATTTGAGCACCAAATTGTTACAAAAAAAGGATGAGTTTTAATATATACTATTAGATTCTGAAGATATCAAACTGTAAGAGGTACAAAATTACTTTGTGAACAGTGATCAGGAGTAAAGGAATTTCAGTGACCGAGACTTTAATTACGTAAGGTCTATGATAGAGAATGACAGAGATCTGCATTAATACTGTAACCGATCAGATCGAATGATACGTGTTTATATGTTGAAAAATATTTATTGCATTTTAGTTTATAATACTTCCGCTTATTAGAGATTATTATTTTTATTACAGGATATTTGAGCTATTTTCTGTTTTATTTCGAGTAAAACGGTCTACCTACATTTTGTTACTGGTAATTTACATTCTTTTGTCACTACAATGACAGAGAAAATACTAAAGATATTAAATAGGAAATTAATTACGTAAAATATTTAAATTATCATTGTTAGCATTATACATTTAAACGTACGAAAATTAGTGTTGTTTATAGGATCTTGAATGTAAATGAAGGGTATTTTCGATTAGGTAGGTTATTATGAGCACACTCCGCTGTATAAACCGATTGTATAATTTCAAGCAAAATTATATTTTCGTGTTTATGACTCGAAGAATATATCAGTTACAAGAAATGTTAAAGCATACTCTAGAGCTTACAGTATGAAGGGCATAAGTAGCATTGTATGGTTGGCGTCACTCTAATTATTATTCGCAAATTCATTATTAAGACCATTTTAGAATAGATTTAAAGAAGAAGTCAAATACATACATTCGGTAAGGCGGAACAAAAGGACGTTACTTTTACATTGAGATGTTCACATAATAATACTCTTAGACAGTATAAGTGAATAAGTCACATATAAATATACAATACGCTTGTACTATTGTATCTACACCGCTAATTTCTCTGTGCCATCCCAGTTATCCATAAAAGCACGTAATCAGTAATTTAGTATTCCGTACATAAAATTTTAGATTCAATCAACATTTCACGTTTTAAATTCAGTTTGTTTTTGACATACATGGCAGGCAGAAAGCAACCTTTTCTACAACTACAGTAATATAATATATGAGGCCAATTAGTGCGTTGATCATCGGAAATGAATCCAAATACTAGAAACCTAATCATTTTTATTTTACCGTCGTAATTATGGAACATTACTGCTCGTAAGCAGCAATACTTTGAGAATATTAGTTAAAAGTCAGAATGATAAAGTGATTCAAAATCAGTAACTGTAATAACACCAAAACACTTAATCATTTTTTCAAAACACTTCACAAAAAAGTAACCACAGAATAATGATACCACTGGATAATAATAACGCTCCACTGAATAATAATCACTCTAAAAATATGACCTGTTCTGACGAGATTGAAACAAAGGGGGACTTTTTGTAATAAACAGTTGTTAGAACCGGGAAAGCCCGGTTACTGTTTGCAAATTGACCATCTTATCAGTATAATTTATAATCGTAACTGGATCGTTAGTCAATTGCATTCCTAATTGATTCATAACATAAGACTAATAAACCTGTTTAACGCAGACGATATATTTACAAAACATTAAAGTGTAAATACCTAATTAAAATCTTCACGACCTATTATGTTTTATTGGAAAGAGATAGTGATCACTAATTTTCACTACTCTGTAAGTTTTTTATGCTCTCCACAATGAGGGGTTACTTGAGATAGGTTTACGTTTGAAATTTTGAAGTTGCTGCCGAAATTCCGTATTTTTGGGACGCAAAACATTATCAAAATGACCTATTGAATCTTCCTTTTCTACTTACACCACCTACTAAAGGACACATGCTTATATAAACTTTATAAAAATGTAGAGGGTGGTCCACACTTTTTCCTAACCCTGTATAAAATGTTGACGGTATCCAATTGGAATGTTAATTAAGTGTTTTACAATGGTTAATTGTAATATTTTAATCTAAAAATAAAATGTCTTACTAACACCCTAAATAAATGTAATTGTACATGATGTCACAAAAATGTATGTAATTGAGTTAGTGTTCCATAGTTATTATTAACACCCAAAAAACACGTAGTTAAAGTTATTAGTATTGAATTACGTTATATGTAAGGAATAATAAGAATAACGCTACAAAAAAATAATTGTAGTAACTATATTTCTGTAGAAACCAATAATGAACTTAATTTTCGGTAATAATAAAGTTTCAACCAGTGTTTATGTATAAAATGTTTCCATTATTTCCCTAGGCAGCGATTTGATGGAAGTGTGGACTCATATTTATCTTAGCGATGTCTTGTAGCTTAATGCTTTACCTAATTATATGACTACAAGTTTGCTTAAAATGCAGTTTTTTTTGTAAACGTTGTATTATCTGTTAATATAAATAAGTATTATATTATCGTTAAATGAAAATTATCCAAAAATTTTAAAAGTAGACGAGCTGTAATATGTTTTGTTATTATTAGTTTTAAAGTGTATATGATCAATGGGAACTAAAATTCTCTAAGATAACTTATGTAATTACAATAAGGAACATAACGGAAAAGAATTGAATTTACATTTGTAAGTGAGGTTTTAACAGATTTTCACGTCCAAATCCATGACCTTTCTGGTCACCTGGAATGTCATGGTGCCAGCCAACGTCATGAAATGACAATGTGCACTATTATACCCTCGGAAGAGAGTAATTTACAAACCATAGGAGGCTAAACGAACAAAGGGGTGTCAATTTCTTGTTAATTTTTACTAAAACCATGAAAACTAAAAAATCACATTAACTGCGATTAATAAAAAAAACTTTTACTAGAAGTTGTTACTGACATTATAACGAGAAAAGTATGCCAAAACTTATTTAGATTATTATTTATTTTATTTATCAACCCCGATTACGCACTACTAATGCAAATGCCTAGCATTGGTTAAAGTCAAGTGGTATCAGCAACATTGGAAAATGAAAATGGAGGTTTTATAATAATAAATTTAAATAACAGCGTGGATAGACTTGTTCTTCAATTCGTCCTATTGGACTTTTTACGGAGCATAAAGCTTGTAATGTCATAAAGTTTTATTAATTTCATACTATGGTAAACTAATCTTAACTAAATAAAAACTTTCAACACTTACATGCTCTTGCTCACTTTGTGCTTTTTAAATTTATTTTATATATATAGTTACTTTCATAAAAAGGGTTTGGAATACAAATAAAGTAGACTACATGCAGATGAAACTTTTATAAACCTTTCAGACGTACAACTATCACCCTACGAACAAACATATAATCCAATATATGTCCAAATTTAAAACCAGTATATTTGACAAACCAATCGATCCTGAGAATTAGACGTAGTAAAAATATGAAACAATATATAAATCCCCAAATTCTAAATATAATTTCCATATAATACATTTTGAGAATAAATACACAAATATGGAAAAATATTTTGGTAAAAAGAATTCACTTATATCAACTTATGAACATTTGAAATATATAAAACTGCACAAATAATCTCGATATTTTATAGTATGTGTGGCCTATACATATACTATTGTAATATATTTACGCTTATTATATGATTAGTCACATATTTTATACTTAATATATGATTCTATCTGTATCTAGTCACTTGAAAAATATATAACAGTAAAAAAATATGTTCCTCATAACAAAATAATGTAACTTAATAAAACTGTAATAATCGGATTATTTTATACGTTTAAGATAATTTCGGAAGGTATAAAACCTTCTACACTACGGTTAAACTAATAATAGAGGAAGAATACAATAAAATACAAGTCTGGCTGTACTATACTTATCAGTCATGTCTGATAAGAACAGAGAATACAAACTGTGATGTTTCTTACAATACCGGTGTGTGAGTTAATTACTCCAAGTTTATTATCTGAAAGAATAAATTGACCCAGTTTTGTAGTTCGCAATTAGGTTACAAATTACCTCCAGAAGGTTGCCAAGCTGTGTGAGAGTTTACTACATCTTTCGTAAATAGAAGGGGGGGGAATATGACAAGATTCTATCTCACACTACAGAGAAGTTAACTATACAACGTTATTCTGTGCTTATACCTTAGGTCCATAATACCCAATAGCATTGCAAAATCATTGTAATGAAATGGTGCACGAAATGTACAATTCGATAATAAAGATCGTAAAAATAGTTTAACCCAGATTTTTTACATATTGTAACTAAAATCCTGATGGTATTAATAAAAATATTTTGTGTAACTAGTTCAAAACCCTACCTACAGATTTTGAACAATGGAAGATATAGTGCACACCATATAAAAGCGGCAATAAAGGTGGCATTCTTTTATGAGTTTGCCAAATAGTGACTGATTGCTTCATTGTTATGAAACTGAAATAGAAACAGCTGTGAATGACGCCATACTATCTCATTGATAGGTCGCACAGTGCTAATGTGAAATAGTTGAAACAACTTTTCACTCCCTAGTTTTAGTTTGAATACATTATAAAAAAAAAAACAAAATATAGTATATATACAAGTTTTTACCAAATTATATAACTTTGATACATTAATATGTTAAGTAAAGTACGATTTTAATAATATTATTTTACATGCATACAAGACCTTACTAGATAGATTTAAACAACAATACCAATATACCTGTATGAGCGATAACCCCTCATTATCGTTACTCTTGTCATACAAATGTTGACGTCACAGAACTTGTTAAGCTAAGTCTATAAATGTTGCTGCTATCTAAAATAGCATTGAATATATTGTACTTGAGGACATTAATATATACATTAGCATTTATATATTATAATATTCAAGAAAATATTTATTAAATAAGTTCTTACGTATTTATAAGAACATTTGTTAGATTTGTAATCATGACATAGATTATATTTTTATATAGACTAAATAAGTAAGAATTATGACACCATTTACACCAAGTTTAGGCTAACTTACTACAAATGTAAATAAATAAAAAACATACTTTTAGATTACGCATATGCATTCAATATTGTGGTTCTGTAAACTTGTGAAAGAAAAGCAAATAAAACTTGTATTTTATTTGAAAATCAAACAAAGTAGGTATACTTTAGAATTAAAAAAACCATCTCATGTATATATGAACGCCTGGTGTAATTCTACTTGCAACGTAATACGTAATGTCTTGTAAATGTTGACTATAGGTACTTCTATGGTGTATTTAATCATATTAAATTGTATTATAATAATACGTTTAAATCATTTATACCGTTATTTACGTAATATTTTATTAACAATAACCAATAACTGTAATGGATTTATATATATATATATATATATATTTATATATTATGTATATATAATTTAATTTCAATTAATTAACATTGAATCACAAAAAGTACTTGCTCCGCCGGGACTCGAACCCAGATATATAACTTGCTGGGTAAATGTGATACCATTACACCACATAGCCTTACGATTAAATTGTTTTTGTATTTGGCTGTTTCTTTTACGTATGTGTTTAAATTACCAAACTAACATATGATCGGAAGATCAAATACCTGTAAAATGACTTTTATTTACGTTTATTAAATTTGTATAAGTTGCAATAGCCTAATTTAATTGAATTTCAATAAACATAGATACCCTTATATAATTTGAAATAACACTATAAAAACCTAGATACTTTTATATTTTAAGGAAAGTCTTATTGGTCAAATCGTTTTATTTTATATACAAACAATGATTACTGATAGATTTAAACAGGAATATTATTAGTTGAGCTATAAAACCCTCATAATAAGTAGTATTGTTATTTAAATGATGACATCCCAGAACATTTTGTAAGATCTGTAATCCATAGCATTAAATTTTATATTCATATTGACTCAATAAATTAGAATCATACACCATTTAAATTACTTCTAGTACTTAAAAATTTCAACAAGGTTAGTACCAACATATCCATTAACAAAGAAAGATTTTAGATTTTAGATTATCTATTTATAACGTGTAGTAACCAGCATCATATAAATTAATGTACCATTATAACCAGGCTGTTATTTTACTAGACTCCCAAGGGTGATTAAGTAACGAAGAATTACGTCTCGGCCGGGGATACCAGCCTGTCTAATTGTTACTAATGATGCTGTCTTTTTGAAACTGTCAGTTTATTTTCGTACTAGAAGAAGTAAGTCAACAACTGTTAAAATAATACGTTAACTGTTCGAATTATAGGAATAGTGTTGTAAATTATTGATATTTCTACTTGATGCTTTTGCAACCAATGCCGGAATAATGAGTCTTGTTATATAATAATGTATTATAAAAATAGAATGTTATTTAATAAATTAGTTTAGTGACCAAAATTGCAAATTCGTCTATCAATGATTGGCAACGACCTAAATAAGCTGCAATGGTTTTAAAATGAAATATATTTTAGGCAATTTATAAATTACCTAAATAAACAGCTAAAAGTTGCAATACTTTTTCATAATTTTTTCAACTGCATTGCAACGGAAAAAATTTAAAAGGTAAAAATGATTGTAGAAACTTTTAAACTAGAGTTGTCTACATCATTCAAAACATAAAGAAACTTTGTTGGCAAAGTGTAAGTTTGAAGAAACTCATGTTAAAGAGGAGTTAAGTTAAAAGGCACAATTTAAATATTAATTCTATTTAATTTTTCTATTATATAATATCATACAATCTTTATAATGATATTTCTGAGCCTTATGCAGCGTTAAATGTTACTAAGAATATTTTAGGCATGGACATCAAGGGGGCTAATGATGGGAATAGTCCCAACTAAATCGAAAATTACCAATTTATGATTTCAGTACATTTTGATACTATAAATAGAGGCCGTAAAGTAACTAATTGAAACATTAGTTCATTATTGACCATTAATTGTTGTTTACTTACGGTGTTATAAAATTAAAAGCTATTAACCAGCTTATAGACATTTAAAGAAACTAACAATAAAATTAAATAATATATACTTGCGATTGTAACAATATATGTAAAACTTAGTAGTACGCACCACCACATCTGTCTTATTTCTTCGCTAAGGTTACATAAATTATTTCAAATCTAGCTGATTTCTATATTGAAGATGTCAGGCGGAAATATAGAGAGTGGGTGTCCAATTTCTTGGATTGTACCGAATTGGTGCAGCCATTGGCTTTCAGGCGTATTAAGAGTTAATTCACATGAGTAAATATGTAAGATGAGTTAAAATCTATAATTCTTGTATTCCGTTATTTTAAAAATGTATCTAATCTGTTAATTTCTCTTTGCCATCCTTATTATTTATAACACCAATGTAACATGAATGCAGACTCAATTTTGTTTATTTGGAAATACAGTCTTATCCTGTATTGTAGATTATAAGCTAGTTAATTTTAAAATATAATGTGGATAGGTACGCAAATAGACTAATTGAATAAACATTTTGCAGTTACATTGTGTTTAGTTTCGTGCTCAAGTGCTCAAGCCAGTAAAAAAAGTAATGTAATATAAAACGTAATCATACGATTATTTTTTTCTTTTATATTAGGGTAAGTATAAATGTTTATTGAATATACTGTATACTAAATACTTATTGTCACATGGTAAAAGAATGTAGACAAAATTCTTATTGACTGCTAAAATCTCCAGAATAAAGAGAATTCGGACATCGGACGTTAGAAAGCGAATGGCTGGTATTGGGAAAAACTAACTTTGATTCACTAAACAAGGATATTGTGCCTTGCTCTCCACCTCCCTAGGTAACTGTAATCTGTTACCTTGTGTAGCAGAGTTGCTGGAATCTGCAAACTCCTCAGCTACTTATCAGAAAATCAAGTTTAAATTTATATACATTTGAGGTTTTAAGTTCAGTCTCATTAAATTTTGAAAAAGGGCACTCCAGAAAGAAGGAGTATGTAAAAGCGAGTCGAACGCTCGTACCGCCCAGTGAATTGTGATTATCATCAATGACATGATATCACTTCTTTTCACTATAATGTTGTCTTGTAGTGGTCTTCGGACCTATCTACGACTGAAGAGACTAAACAAAGTCGAAACAACAGAAGCACACCTCCATCCTGAAAGACGGAATGGTTGTAATTTATTGACGCAGGCTCAATCAATTTAGAACATGCAAGCCACGCCGGAACGGATTCGGACACACACGAAACGTAACGTGCGCCGACATCAATACTCGGAGAGGTTGATGTTTTGGTCTTGAATTCTAAATGTAATTAAAACAATTGGCAAAGGGTTTATCCCTTTCAACCTTATAAAATGATAACCTGTAATGGCGTCAATAATTCCCCATCACTATTACGCGCAACCGGGTTAAAGACGTGGGGCACGTGATTTTAATCGCAGCTATCAACCAGTAAAAAGCCATCTTGGCTATGGGAACCCACACGATCGCCGGATAAGCAGATGCTGACACGAATTGTGAAATAGAGCCTAAACGTGCAACTGTCTGATGGTACAAACGATCTTGAACGTCTGATTGAGAAGACGACCTCATATCACCGAGGATTTAAAGAACTACACACCCTACCGCAACACCTTATAACCAATACAAATTTTGAGTGTTACACTAGTTAGGTGCAAGTATTCAACACTTCACTTCTATATTTAAAATTCTAAATTTTGAAGGTTTGTGGAAAGAAGCAAAGTGCTATGAATTTGGGGTTTACATCAGGTAAAGAACGCCCTAGTGGCGGATCGTTTCATCCAATGTAAATGTGTGTTGCCTTGAGCAACACCAAGAAGTTACCATCTGTTTCGGTCTCAGAGCTAAAAAGCTCGTACCTCATCAGGTGTACACTTTAGTACACGACAGATTTAATAATTAAAGGTTAACTTCAGATGAAGAGATTCTGAAGTATAAAATTTCGAAAACGAATTAAAATCAATTGAAACTTAATTCGGTCAAACTTGTAATTTTTGAAATTTTGGAACAAACTGATTTCTGAGTTTCACGGGGCACACCCGAGTCTGTATTTAGAACGGTGGTTTGATATTTATTGAGGAGAGAATGTTTACTAAACAAGGATATTGTGCCTTGCTCTCCACCTCCCCTAGGTAACTGTAATCTGTTACCTTGTGGTAGCAGAGTTGCTGGAATCTGCAACTCCTCAGCTACTTATCAGAAAATCAAGTTTAAAATTTATATACATTTGAGGTTTAAGTTCAGTCTCATTAAATTTTGAAAAAGGGCACTCCAGAAAGAAGGAGTATGTAAAGCGAGTCGAACGCTCGTACCGCCCAGTGAATTGTGATTATCATCAATGACATGATATCACTTCTTTTCACTATAATGTTGTCTTGTAGTGGTCTTCGGACCTATCTACGACTGAAGAGACTAAACAAAGTCGAAAACAACAGAAGCACACCTCCATCCTGAAAGACGGAATGGTTGTAATTTATTGACGCAGGCTCAATCAATTTAGAACATGCAAGCCACGCCGGAACGGATTCGGACACACACGAAAACGTAACGTGCGCCGACATCAATTACTCGGAGAGGTTGATGTTTTGGTCTTGAATTCTAAATGTAATTAAAACAATTGGCAAAGGGTTTATCCCTTTCAACCTTATAAAATGATAACCTGTAATGGCGTCAATAATTCCCCTGTACTAAAGTGTGGCGTGTACTAAAGTGTACACCTGATGAGGTACGAGCTTTTTTAGCTCTGAGGACCGAAACAGATGGTACTTCTTGGTGTTGCTCAAGGCAACACACATTTACATTGGATGAAACGATCCGCCACTAGGGCGTTCTTACCTGATGTAAACCCCAAATTCATAGCACTTTGCTTCTTTCCACAAACCTTCAAAATTTAGAATTTTAAATATAGAAGTGAAGTGTTGAATACTTGCACCTAACTAGTGTAACACTCAAAATTTGTATTGGTATAAGGTGTTGCGGTAGGGTGTGTAGTTCTTAAATCCTCGGTGATATGAGGTCGTCTTCTCAATCAGACGTTCAAGATCGTTTGTACCATCAGACAGTTGCACGTTTAGGCTCTATTTTCACAATTCGTGTCAGCATCTGCTTATCCGGCGATCGTGTGGGTTCCCATAGCCAAGATGGCTTTTACTGGTTGATAGCTGCGATTAAAATCAGCGTGCCCCACGTCTTTAACCCGGTTGCGCGTAATAGTGATGGGGAAATTATTGACGCCATTACAGGTTATCATTTTATAAGGTTGAAAGGGATAAACCCCTTTGCCAATTGTTTTTTAATTTACATTTAGAATTCAAGACCAAAACATCAACCTCTCCGAGTATTGATGTCGGCGCACGTTACGTTTCGTGTGTGTCCGAATCCGTTCCGGCGTGGCTTGCATGTTCTAAAATTGATTGAGCCTGCGTCAATAAATTACAACCATTCCGTCTTTCAGGATGGAGGTGTGCTTCTGTTGTTTCGACTTTGTTTAGTCTCTTCAGTCGTAGATAGGTCCGAAGACCACTACAAGACAACATTATAGTGAAAAGAAGTGATATCATGTCATTGATGATAATCACAATTCACTGGGCGGTACGAGCGTTCGACTCGCTTTTACATACTCCTTCTTTCTGGAGTGCCCTTTTTCAAAATTTAATGAGACTGAACTTAAACCTCAAATGTATAAAAATTTAAACTTGATTTTCTGATAAGTAGCTGAGGAGTTGCAGATTCCAGCAACTCTGCTACACAAGGTAACAGATTACAGTTACCTAGGGAGGTGGGAGAGCAAGGCACAATATCCTTGTTTTAGTAAACATTCTCTCCTCAATAAATATCAAACACCGTTCTAAATAACTTTGATTCATTAAACAAATGCATTGTTTACTCTGTAAGTGTGAATCAATATTAGCAACATGCAGAAGTATCTGGCAAGAGAGCCAATATTAGCCCATTCATTTCTAACCATCTCTTATACAACTTAGTAAAGACCATAAACCACATCTGCCATTGAGAAGTTAACATTTTCAAGGGTCATTGAACAAGTCATCTTTTACACAATATGTTCAGGCCAAGATAGGATATTTTTACCCTATTTAACCTTATTACAGACAAAATCTTAATAGATTACCGATTAGAAAAAAACATGAACAGAAACAAAGGCCTGTGATTAGAACTTTATTGTACGAGTTGCTATCAATATATCTCCTTTAGGGAAAAATCAGTATAATATATAGCAGTTATTCTCACAGCTGTCCTTATCAGAGCCGCTAGTAAGATATTCTCACGCCTCCCAAAATAAATACTCTTCTGTACAGCGATACAATCTGACATTCTGTTACCCAGATTTCCCCCACGGTTCATAAATCTTGTTATTGCTGCTTCTAAAACAACTCAAGATTTATTTGATCACCTACATGTAGATTATATGTTTTCTATGTATAATATGACTTATATACCAGGATGAAAATAGCCAATCTTTTAGGTTTAAACAACTATGATGTAAATCTAAGAAGTGATGTGTTCTGATACAATAGACAATGCAGTTGATTTGAGACTCCAAACGAACCATATGTGATACAAGAACATTATAGCTTATCTGTTCTATAACTATTTTAATGTCCGATTGCTATCTGTCATTCAAAGTATTTTTACTTGGCTTTGAAAACTTGAGACAAAATACATACTTTGTAAAATAAACTAGATAATCTACTTGCACATTATTATACATTTGAAAAGTTTTTCAAGATGTTGGCAACCAAAATTTAAAAATATACAATTTTATTTGTCGCTCTCTAAAACATTATACATTATATTAAAAACGAGTTAAAACAATATAGATTTTTTTATTTGGAAGGCATATTATAAAGAAAAAATTATAAGATCTTTCATGATTGTATTCATATTAGTTTAAATTATATATTTTGGTAATTTCTGTTTGTAATCTTAATGTTTGTTAACTGGTTTTTCTATAAAAAGAGTTCGAGTTTGTTAGGTTAGTTTCTTTTTAAATATCGTATAGCCGTATCGACAGACAAAACCTTGTATCAACTACTTCAGTAATAGAAATACCGTACACTTAACAATAAAAATATTAAAATAACGTAATATGCATTATTATCTTTTGATCTAGAAATGAATTTTTAACGTTGGATTCGTTGTAGGTTTTAATTTTTCTGTTTGACTTATTGTAACACAATTTAGACGGTATTGTTATTGGCTATAATAAGGAACAAGAATAAGAAGAATCCGAACACAACGGACTTCAAACAGTGAATGGTTGGCGGCAGTATGAGAACCGAATTACGGTTCATTAACCGGAGCCATTGTCTTCTGTGTGAATGTGAGCCAAAATTAGCATCTTAAAGAAGTATATGGCAAGAGAACAATCATTAGCCGACCCTTGACGCGAAATTATTCATATCTTTGTAACGACCACAAACCACATCTGCTATCGAGAATTTTAAGGGATTCATATATATTAAGAATTTCTACATATTTTTTTAAAAAATCTCTTTAATATTGCCTTATTCTGATTTACTAGTTTTAATTAAAACATATTCAATGATTATATATATATATATATTAAAGAGATTTTTTAATTAATATGTAGAAATTCTTAATAAATTATTAATTGGCAATAAAAACAAAAACACAAAATGGCATACATTTATAAAAGATTGTACATTTCTTTAAAAAAATCTTGTTTGCAAAAAAACCAAGTACACGTTTAAAACACAGATTTACACAGTTCCCTGTATATGAGGCGCTGATAAGATTTTCTCACGCCTCCCAAACCAAACTCCCTCATGAACAGCGATACAATCTGACATTCGGTTATCCAGATTTCCCCTACTGTCCATAAATCTTGTTTTCGGCTTTTTCGGTACAACACAAAATGTTTTGGCATCTTCTACGCGTAGGGCGTTCGGTCCTAATGTTGTAATAAGTTTATGAAATTACAAAATTTTGTAATAATAAGTAACATATACATTTTTATGCAGTTTAATATTACATGATATTTAATTTAGAAGTGTAAATATTTAATAATACAGCTAGTGCAGTTAAATAAAGAGTATTATTTCAAAGGCAATCCATGCAGTACGCTTAACGTAGTGTGTATTTGCCCTATTTTAATTAAAGAAAAGTTAATTAATGTCAATAATTTAATGTATCAAAAGTTATAAATCTATTGCAACTTTGATATGTAATACTAAAATATATAGTTTTGTATATTTATTACAATAAATCAAACACAATGCTGAATATAACTTGTAATTGGTGTGACTGTAGCATGTATAATATGACGGCACTGTTACAGTTGTAGGAATTGTAATTTCCTTTTAATCCAAAGTTAACAGACACTAATATTCAACTTTGTCAACAAGATAGCATGTTATAAACCTAGTGTTTGTTGCTAGCCCCAACAGCAAATGTAGGTTAGTATTGTTTTTTTGATGAAAAACATTATTGTACTAATCAATAAAAGAAGGTTTTAATATGTTTTAAAATGGAATAACCAGGCTATGATCCTGGTGTCGGTTTGTATTACAATAAACAGGCTGAGAACTTGTAATAACCTCATCATAAAGCACTCACTACCTATGTTATTTTAAAGTAACTCTATTTAATGTGTGTGGAATTAAATGCTAAAGTTCAACACTAGGTAAATAGTATTTCAAGCTTTAAGTTAGGTCGAAATAATACACAGTCATATAATAATGGAATAAAAACATTTACTATAGAGTATGTGTATCCTGAACCTATTATCCTGGTGATCTTACGTTTACTGTACTTCGCAAGAAATATTTCTTTATAAATAAATGTACCCAAACAAGCTGGTTCATTTCAAAAGCTTTTCACGCCATTAATAGCTGTATGGGATGGTTATACATCTTTATATTCATTCTTCTACTAAAGCTGCGGTTATTACAATACAAGATAAAGGTAAACCTCACAAATGAAAGCATATCCACTGTTTATTTATTTGCTTTATTACTTAATGTATAAGATTAACCAACGTAATAATAACTAATGAATCGGTAGGACTTTGTCACTCATATAGCTCTTTATATAAAGTCTTAATAAATGTCGTATAATCTCTTTGAACCCTGTAAGAAACCTTAGACCACACAGATAATTTCAAATAAAGTTATAAATCAACATATACGGAAACCAAACTGAGTTAAATACTTAGTATATAAAAACGTTAAGAAAATATTAAAATTGATCTTACCAAAAATTATACTAAATAAATAAAAGATAACCGATACTCTAAGAAGACTAATTACAGGAATTATTTTTAATATCATTTTACGGCCTCCCTTCGACTGATAGCTGAATTTCTGTTAAATAACAAAGTAAAATTAGAAAAAATTGCATACTTTGCGTTTAAATTTAATCGAATGTTAGAAATAATTTATAAAGCTGTGTGAGTACTCACTGTGTTTAGCACTTATTGTATCGTAAAATGCGAAATTTTCATACGGATATAGATTTTATGTTAGATTTATGCGAAAATGTATTACTATTTTCTATATTTCGTAGTATTTTACGTACCTTGTAAAGGATATTACATTAGTCAATATAACAGACCGACGTAAGCTGTTGAGGTAATGAGTAAAAATAACTTCTTTTCCAACTTTAGTACTTAGTCGCTAATTTTTATTCTACAGTAACAAGCTTGTATGTTCGTCTTATCTAGATTTTTTTTTATACGATGGTCACGCCACAGTTAATACAGGAAACTAATCGTGATGACTACTGGGTAGTTTATTATTTATTTTTATACATAAATTACTAATCCATTTTTAATTGTATATTTTAAGCATCTAAAATAAATAAAAAATAAACTGATCATGAAATTTTTAAAAAGCAAGACATCGCTTTGTATTATGTATTTGTAAGTATGAACTTGGAAAAGATTTAAAGACGCCAGGTGATCTATGAGATATTCACTAGTTACAAAGACGAAGGATATAATCAGGGGCTCTGAATAAAAGGGTCATAGACGTAGGAATGAGGTTGAAGTGCCTTCTGAAAGGGACATTCTAGACTCCAGTGACCCGAACATGCTATTCTTTGTCACGATATACTTTTCTTGGATTCGAATTCCTAGAGTATATTAAAATGAAGCTTCGAAATTTTTTGATGCCAGGTAGACATTACTAATTCTATACTCCTGAAGTCTAATATGAAATCCCACGTATATATGTGAGGAGTCGCCTGATAATGAACCCTTTGGTTTGGAAAAGCCTTGTAAAAATTAACAATTTGGACAAGTATTGTTTTTATTATTATTTAGTAATAATAAAAATATTTTAAATAAAATATTTAAAATATTTTACTAAAAATAAATTAAAAACGGGAAAATAAAATGTATAATGCTGTGTATTCTTAGTATTCAATGCAATTTATGGTGTTTCTAAAAATAATTTGGTTTTTATGCTGTTGTGTTTTTAGTGTAATACACAATAGAATGTGACCGAAAATAGTACGTATACTGTACTTTATTTTGTATAGATTTTGACTGATTTTTGCGCAATCGGAAATGTTTCGACGTAAAGTTTAGTGTCCGTACAATTCACCTCTTAGGTTTGAAAAGAGCTACAAATTCTACTAAAATGATCTACTTTATTTTAGGATTTCTTACCAAAAAGTAATATAAATTCAGTTTGTTATAAATTGTCTATAAGCAATTGTGGAAGGCAATACGAGAATATATTTCCTTAAATACAAAAGATTTTTTATACGAAAGAGTCAACGAAACAAAAGTGAACAACAATACGAGTCACTTTTTTCTAATTTTATCATTTATTTTAAAACATATGTTATATATCTTATAAAATTTTAATCAGGGGTTCTTACAATGAGACTGTGTTAAATTTGGTGTTAAAATTATGCAATATATTTTGTAGTAGTTATACTTTAGTTTAGTTCCTGTCAGCACACGAGCGGAAGGGTATATAGGGTAATGACATAAGTTATTGAACAAGTAATCTCACATCCTTCCAACTATCTTTACATTTAAAACCACATCTGAAATCCTGTTTGTTGAATCTTTGGTTATAAGAATTTTATAATATGACATGTAACGAGACAGGGTTTGTAGTTTGATAATGTAAAGTCACCGCTTTCTGCCCACTTTTAAAGGGAGGTAAACTTTTATTTACAGTAAAAAAAACTAATTTAATAAGTAGGGTAAAGGATGGACATTGATATCTCAATCGATTTGCAATATATCCATGCGTATAAAGACTTAATTTATAACTTTAGTTGTAAGGGGTTGTTTGTCAATAACTTTTGAGAGAATCGTCGTAGAGAGGTTTTGTTCACGGCGTTGTGTTTATTTTGAAATCATCTTTCAAATTATATCATTTGTGTGACGTGTGTTTTTGTGTGTGTGTGTTAAATATCTAAAAATCATTGTTTATTGAAAATGTATGGGTATATTCTGTTAAATAATGAGAATCATATAGCCAAACCAATATATCTAATTAGAAAACAAACATGTAACCATGTATGCATGTAAGAGGGATAAGGCAATATAAGACGACTTAAAAAATAATAATTGCAAGACGTTATATTAGAATGAGACAACGGTGTGTATCGAAATAAAAATCAAACACGCATAATTGATAATTTTGTAGTAAACTTTGTTTTAACAAATCAAGCCAACTTGTATGCCATTTCCATCTATATATGCATATTTAAATATTACATAAGACTTACAAATATTTAAAGACTAAGCATTTTTTACACTTCTAAAAGCTTAAAATATTATTTCCACGCTACGTAATAAAAATTGCCAATGGCGTAGTGTAGTGGGTACGGCGGTTATCGCCAGATAACCAGATCAAGCAACGCCGAGCGTGGCTGCTGCTTGGACAGGTGACCGCTGAGCGATCCTGTCCTTGCAAGCGGCCCGCCTGCCCGGCCATTGGTGGTGGTTCGGAAGTCACCTTTAAGCCGTTGGTCCCCAGGTTAAGTGTTAGAGAGGGCTTCTTAGCCCTAACTTCGCCTGGTAAAATAAGACATTCTTTACTTTACTTTACTTTAAAATACACGAGTATATATCTTCTATTTATAGCGTCATATAGAAAAAAGGAAAGAAATGTTCCTAAAGTAACATGTTTTTAACTTAAATTTATTTATGTGACCTATATTATGTATTAAGTTAAAGAGGGACCAACCTTTTTTTTAAATGAAATAATAGTAATATGAGACGTTAAAAATACGCAACGCTGATAATTAATTAGGTCAAAATTAACTAGATGTGAAAATAGTGCAATATTGCATTGAACTTTCCCATAAATGATGTCATGACGCCGTTCGAATCCGTTATTCAAAATCTTCAAAATGGATGTCATTAAACACAAACAAAAAGTAAATTGGTTTAAAAACAAACTACTCAATCTCATTTGTATATTATTAGTTAAACCATAAAGTTTACAATCTTGGACGCATTGTATTCCAAATTTGTATATTTCTCTTTATTACTCATTACAAATTTTATGAAGGCAAAATTAAAGAATTCTGACATTTTTTCTGCAATTAAAAAAGGAAGAAATTAAGAATAATATTTTTTTATCGAATATTCTTTATATGTAGATTTTGTCCCAAGTTTTCAGAAAATAACATTTGCAAATCAGATTAAATATACATACGGTTCTCAAAGGTGTAATTCCTTCAGTACATCCTCTTATTGTAATTCCACTGGAAACGAATAGATAATATTGTTTTCAGAGTTCTCTAATGCTACTTCTATATTGTATCACATAATATTATGATGTTATCACTATGTTACGTTCAAAAAATTCCTATTAATTGTTAGCAATTAGCTACATTTGAATAACATATATGATTAGATAATAATGTTATACTTTGATCTAATTATAAAATTATAAACTTTTAATTTGATTTATGTATGGCCAAGTGGTTAAAAATTACAACCTATAAATAATAAAAACAATAAATAAAATTACCATTATGTAGGCAATATGACACTTGTTAGCATCATACTTATCATTTATATGGTAACGTTATAAAACTTTATACGATATAAAATCGTCAGGTTTACCTGTTATCTAATTGTTTATATTTCGTAGGCTAAATCGATACTAAGAGCCGTAATATATTTATGTATTCACATATTGTGCAGTACAAGATACAGTCGGATTTCTTTAACTATGTAAGATCTAAGAAAGTTTACTACGCAAAACTATTACCTTTTATTGTCATAAGGTAACAATTTAACATTAATTTATGTTTATAAAAGCAATTATATTACTTTAACTTTACAAATATGAATTATCATGTTATAAACAATATTTCCTTTAAAACTTTTATAGGATATTTTATTGCAAAGAATGTTTGTATAAATTATAAGTTTTTGTAGCGAACCAAACATGTTTAAGCCTTCCATTATAGGTTGGCTGTTATTGTACTGTAATCTCGAGGTCTTTTCAGTGACAAACAATTACGTCTTGACCGGAAATCTCAGCAAACATAATTGTAACTATGGATATTGTTACATATGAAACTTTTTAAATACATGTGTGCCAGGAAAAGGTTTTAAACGATTGGCAAAAAAGAACCATATTTCAGGATATTTTTTTAACATTGTTGCAGTTTAAGTATTTTGAATTTACTATTTAGTAACAAATTTTAAACTTTGAGCAACAAATCGTTATATAAAAAGGAGTTTGATTTTGAGTATATACTTACCATGGGATTCTGAATATATCAACCTGTGAGAGGTACAAAATTACTCTGTGACCAGGGAGATCAAGGGTCCAGGAATTCCAGTGACCGTATGTTTAATTACGTATGGTCTATGATAGAGATTGGCATAGATCTTCCTTAATACTGTGACCGATGAGATCGAATGAATCGTGTTTATATGTTAAAATATGTTTATTGTATTTTGGTGTATAATATATCCGTATATTAGAGAGTATTATTTTTATTACAATATATTTTTGGTATTTGCCATCCACTTTTTATTACTGGTAATTTGAATTGTTTTGTCACTACAATATAATATAAAAGACAAAAGATGTTAAATACGAAAGGAATTACGTAAAATCTAGTATCATTTATGATTACTAGTATCATTGTTGCATCATAAATTTAAACGTAGGAAAATTATCTGGTGTTATATAGGATCTTGAATTTAAAGTAAGCGTATTACAGATTAGGTAGGTTATTATGAACACACTCCGATGTAAAAACCGATTGTATATTTTTAAGCTAAATTATATTTTAGTCTTTATGACTCGGAGAATATATCAGTTACAAGAAATTTTAAAGCACACTCTAAAGCTTTCTGAAGAGTATGAGTAGCATTGTATGTTTGGCGTTGCGCTAATTATTTCACGAATTCTTAACTAAAACCATTTTTAAATAAATTTATATCAGGAGTCAAATGCATACATTCGGTAAGATGGAACAAAAGGACGTACCTTCAGATCTTCTTATGATAATACTCTTAGACAGTATAAGTGAATAAGTCAACACACACACACACACACACACACACACACACACACACACACACACACACACACACACACACACACACACACACACACACACACACACACACACACACACACACACACACATATATATATATATATATAAATAAATAATACGCTTGTACGATTGTATCTACACTGGTAATTTGTCTTTGCCATCCCAACTATCCATAAAACCAAGTAATCAGTAATTTAATATTCCGAACATAAAAATGAGGATTTTTATGTTCGGAATTTTGACGTGACAACAAAATTTCACGTCTTAAATTAAGTTTGTTTTTGACATACCATGCAGACAGGAAGCAAATTTTCCTACAACTAAAGTTATATAATTCGCCAAACCACATAATTATGCCTGATTTTAAAGTTATATAGAGAGTATTTAATTAGTAATATCAATGTTAGTTTATTCTTCTTTGATTACCGCAAGATAATCTCTCGTAATTTTGATGACATCGTTACTAACCATATGAATTATTAACTATACTGTAATACGAAGTAATAAGGTAACATTTAATTGACTCACGATTATCCTTAACTACAACAGTAAATGCAGTAGGGTATAGTATATTTGATGAAAACCGTTCATTGAACTGACTAACTATTATATCCAAATCTTCAATATATGTCAATGTATTGGGGATTCATTTTATTAACAGGTCCAAGCTGAGAAACAACTAGAGCTAAGTATAAGAGAGCTCTTAGATTCGATGCTCTATGATCTTCGTCTGCTATCAACTACCGAGTTCCCGGCATCTAGAATATCAATTAATAGAATATTTTGAATTGCAGTAAAGGTTTCCAAGCGCAATTGCAAATACATGCCACGGTAAACGAAATAATACTTGTTATAAAACGAAAAATATTGCAATTCACACACAATAAATGTTGATTTCTGTTTTCCTAATTCTTAGAAGAACATTGTAAATCTTAAGAAAGGTCTTAACACCAATGCTAATAAGACGACAGTAATAGTTGACTTACACTAATTTAAATTAGAAATATAGGTATGTCGTGAAAGATAGTATATTTGACGTGAATTTTTAAGGATGCTCATTATTAGTGTCAAGTGTCTCTGTCTTTGCTTAGTTGGATTTTATACATTCCTTGAGGAAAGCGAAGGATATATATTATGCCATCATACCTGTGCAAAAATTTTAATAACAGTTTTTATTTATTTTCACGCAATAATATACTGTAAGAGTTAATAAATTAATTTTTTAACAAATATCCAAAAACACAAAAACCTAGGCTCCTAAGTGTATTATACAATTCCAAGTGTATTATACTTTCAATCCTCTGCGAGCATGAAGAGGTTATGTGGAAGAGAAAACTGTTAAGTTTCTAACATCGCTTCTATAAAAACATATTTCATGTCATAATTCTCTCGAAAATATTGATGCAATTTTATGACATATAAAAATTAGAGAATTTGTATTTTTTTACAACAGATAATAATGTGCATTACACAAAAATATTAAAACAGATAGATAAAACGGTGTAATGGAATGATTTCAAGATATTAAAATTCTGGATCTCAAGATAAATATTCATAATGAGTTAAAGTAAATGATGTTACATCATGAACAGATAATGTATTTGAAAAATCACTTTAAAATGTTCCTTAGTTACAAAATAAAGTATATTTATATCAAATTACAGTAATTCGTTTCACATTACATATGAAGATAATAAATAAATATTAAAAATGACAGTACGAAATGATAATATAAGTGAAGATGTTTGATAATCAAAGTGGAAACTAGTGACAGGAATTTATTAAAAAAAATTCAATTTACCGCCTCCCCTCGACTGACAGCTGAATCTTATTTGAATAACAAAGTCAAATTGAACGACTTCCATTTTACATACTTCGAGTTTAAATTATAATTTACCCTGTAAAGAACTGTACAAACCCTTACAATG
This sequence comes from Homalodisca vitripennis, assembly GCF_021130785.1. Lineage (NCBI taxonomy): Eukaryota > Metazoa > Arthropoda > Insecta > Hemiptera > Cicadellidae > Homalodisca > Homalodisca vitripennis. The sequence continues at coordinate 85,528,469 of NC_060213.1, read as the reverse complement.
AGTACTGTCATTACCTAGTCACTTCTATACGCATTTTTTAGCTCTTAATACCCAAAAGTTTATATAAATATAGATTAGAAATTAATCTTCAAAGATAATAAAAACTACATTCTTATTTTAGTTCGCTTTTTTCTCTTGTATAAGACATTCCATTGGTCGTTTTATAATAAACTGATATGGTCTGTAGCATTGCTTAGCACAAATATAATATCATTTGAATTTTAATATTGGGTAATTTTTTATTCTACATGCACATTTTAAATTTTCATCTTAATCAGAACGTTTATATTTGTTATGCAGGTGTTTATTAATATTAAACATGAAAAATTAGGCATGATCGTTCGATTAAGTAATTGTAGTATTGATTTCTATAAAATTGCCACAAAAGAGAATATTTCAATTTTTTAACAAACTAAGTTGACATAAGTGACAAATTTACATGTAATAGTTTTACTCACATTCAGTGACAGGATGCGATTTCAGAGCACTCTTACCACCCTAGCGTCATACCTTCTAGATACTCGAAACATAATTACTTATTTTTTAAATATTTCCTTGTCACAGGTCTATCGGGATGTGGAACAATAAACAATCTTTCTGCTGAGTGATAATTTCCATTCGAAGCCCATGAAATCATTTATATTTTATCGTCTTTACTGCAGGGCATTACTAGTCGTAGACAGTAATAATTTAAAAGTATTATTTAAAGTTAAGACAGATAAAGTGATTCTAAATCGGTAACTGTAATAACACTAAAACACTTTTCGAAAAAGTAAACACAAAATAATGATCTTCTGGATAATAATAGCTCTAAAAATCTGACCTTTTCAGTCGAGATCGAAACAAGGGGGGACTATTTGAAAATACCCTTTTTATCGGTATAATTTCTAATACTAATTGGATCCTTCGTCTATTACATTCCTTATCGATTCTGAACACAAAAGACTAAGAAGCCGGTTTTTACGCAGGCAGTAATTTTACAAAACATTTAAGCATTTTCGGGACACAAACTTTTTTTTGGTAAAATAAAATTTACATTCATAATAAATAATACCACCTACCACCTAAGGATAAAATTTTCTATATAAACTTTATTACAAAGAAGAGGTGGGTCCTGACTCTTTACTAATCCTGTAGTAAATATTTATTGTGGCCGTTTAAAAACGTGATTAATTGTTTTACCATTGTTACTTGTAATAGTTTACATTTCATAATAAAAGTTTAACTAATATCATAACTATATGTAATTGTTCATGATGTCACAGAATATTAAGTAACCCAGTTATTAATCCATAGTTATTATTAACACACTAAAAATACTTTGTTTGAACTATAAATCACTTATATTACATGGTTAAAAATTGTTATAATTAAATTACGTAATAGTTAACGAATAATACGAATAAAGCTACAAACCAAATAGTAGCAGTAACTATAAATCTGTGGAAAACAGTTTAAATTAAGTATCATAAAGTTTGAATAGTGCTTACATATAATATTTGTAACCCGATGTGCCCTAGGCAACGGTTTGATGGATGGGTAGACGCATATTTATTATAGAAATACTTTTTAAGTTAAAGCTTCATTTAAATGAGTACAAATTTGCTTAAAATGCAGTTCTACTTATACATATTAAATTTTTTTAAACAATTGAGATTAACTTTTTTCATCAACTGTTAATTATACAAATATTTTGAAAGTAGACGAGCTGTAATTGTAATGTATTGGTTTTTGTTATTTATAATGTGTGTATGATAAGTACAATTAAACATTCTCTGAATAGACTAACTTAATTACAATAAGGGTCGTAACCGCAAAGAATTTGATTAACATTTGTATGTGATATTTTAACAGTTCATTTTCACGTCCAAAAAAACCACAATCTTTCTGGTCACCTGGAGTGTCATGTTGTCAGCCAGCGTCATGAAAGGACAGTGTGCACTATTCTATCCTTGGATGAAAGTCATTTACAAACTAAAGGAGGCTAAACGAACAAAGGGGTGTTAATTTCTTGTTATTTTTACTAAAACCAGGAACACTAAAGAATCATGTTCTCTTTGTAGTACTGTTTTTAAACATAAGCTACGTTGCTAGAAGTAGTATTTGGCAAAAATGTTTTTTACGAAAACTTTTCACTGACATTATAATGTCAAAAGTATGCCTTAATATACTTTGATTATTATTTAGTATATTTACCAACCCTGATTACGCTCTATTAATACTAATTCCTCCCTAGCATTGAGTAAAGTCTACTGATATATAATTGGAAAATGAATATGGAGATTTTATGATAATCAATTTTAATAACAATATTAATAGACTTGTTCGTCAATTCGACCTAATGGGCCATTAACAGAGCATAAAAACTAGTAATGTCATGAAATTTTATTAATTTTAGACAATAGAAAACTAATCTTAACTAGATAAAAAACGTTCAACTCTTACATGCTTTTTTCACTTTATGTTTTACTTATTTTAGTTATATTTATACTTTCATAACAAGGGTTGCAAATACAAATAAAGTATCCGACATGCAGATGTAACTTTTATAAACCTTATAAACGTAGAAAAATCACACAGCGATATAATTCAATATATGTCCAAATTAAAAACTACTATATTGGACAAACCAGCCGATCCTGAGAATTAGACCTGAAAATAAACATATAAAAGGAATGAATAAATCATTAAATTCTAAATATAATCTTCATACAAAGAATTCTGACAATAGATACACAAATACGAGACAATCCTGATATTTTTACAAGAAAATTCCTTTATTGTCAACTTAATAACAACATTGAAATATATACAACTACAACAATAATCTCAATATATATTATTGTATGGCCTATACATGTATTACTGTAATAAATCTAAACTTATTATATGATTAGTCACAAATGTTTTTACATAATATATGATTCTATCTGTATATTGTCACTATGAAAATATAAAAAAGTGAAGAAAAATCAAACATACTTCTTTCTTTACAAAATAATGTTGCTTAGTATAAACTGTAAAAACTAGATTATTTGCTATATTTAAGAACATTTTGGAAACTTTAAAACCTATTACTTATCTTTAAAAGGAACTCACCACGGATAAACTAATAATGGAGGAGTAGGACAAATTTGAATGTAATATACTTTTAAAGATCATTAGTGATAAAGAAAAGAGAATACAAACTTTGATGTTTCTTACAATACCGGTATCTGAATTAAACAATCTTAGTTTATTATCTGAAAGAAAAGACTGACCCAATTTCTAAGTTTACAATTAGGTTACAAATTACCTCCAGAAGGTTGCCACTCTGTGTGAGGGTTTAGTACGTCTTTCGGTAGTGATGGAGAGGGGGGATATAACAAGATTCTATCTCGTACTACAAAGAAAGAAACTCTACACCTTAGTCTCTCCTCATACCTTAGGTCCACACTATACATAACAACATTGCAGCATCGGTATAAATAAATTACTCACATTTTAATATATTGTAACTAATAAACATGATATTATAATTGAAAATATTTTTAACTAGTTAAAAACCCTACCTAAAGATTTTTGAACAATGAAGATCTAGTAAACATCATATAGAAGCGGGAACAATGTAGGACCTCTCTTATTAGTTTGCCAACTATTGATAAATTGCTTCATTGTCTTGGGACTGAAATAGAAAAAGCTGTAAATGACGCCATACTATCTCATTGATACGTCACACAGTGCAAACGTAAAATAGTTTAAAACAATTCTTCACCACCTCATAACTCCTAGGGTCCTAGTTTTAAGTGGAATACATTTTGTAAAATCAAATGTATGTTAATTTAATTAATAATAATTTAATATTAATTATGTTATATATATACAAGTTTTTACCACTTCAGTACGAATATAAGCATGGATGTAAAACCTAAACGTATATTGTTTATAAATTCAATGTTTGAAATTGTATTGTTGATGAAATGCATCAAAAATATAGTAACCAGCAAACCTTGGCGAAATAAAAGGATAGGTCGTGATATTACCTTATATAACTTATCTATAAAGAGAAATATTAGCTCGTGTAGACGTTATAGATTATTAGTAGTAAATTAATATATATTTTATTTCTATTTTACAATTTAAAATGTAAATTGCACTATAATGTAGCTTTGAATGTTAATCTATCTTATAGCATACCATCTTTGAGACAAGAATATATGTTTATATATAACGACCAGTAAAGAGTGATTCCAATAAACTTTGATTTTCGAAAACTTTGTTGTACAATACACATTGGTTTGCAAAAGCTTACTTTCCTAGAAAATTGAGAATTTGTAAATTATCTTCTTTTAAACAACACGTATTGTTCACTTTGACGTTCGGCTAGAAAAACGAAATTAACCTACAAACCAATTTATGAAATTGATAATTCTTAAAGAATGTAACTGATTGAGCTTAGTAGCTTTTCAAATGAAATTAAAACACGCCTTTAATAATTACGTACCCAAATTCACTTTAATAAATCATGTCAATTAAATGACAAGTAAAATTAATACTTCAATGTAACTAGATATGCACATAGAACATTGCTTACATTAGTGTCGACTATAAATATTTTAAAAATGACGTTCCCAACTGTTATTCAAAATCTTTTAGATATTGTTTATTCTAAACCACAAAAAGATATAGTTGTTATAATTAATGTTTTCAAACTAACCTGTATATTATGACATATTTCTAGGAGTTTGTAAATGAAGTTTTACAATATTTCAAATGTGCCTATGTTTACTTACACATATTAATATACTACAAAATATCGTAGAGAAAAAACATATTTTGGTTAACTAGCTGAAAATCAAAATAAATTAAAAAACATACTTTTATATTACGCATATTCTTTTAATAATGTAGTTATGTAAATTTTTCAAAAATCTATATTTAAAGAGATAATTAGATATACTTTAGAATTTTAAATATACAATCTCATGTATATATAAACACCTAGTGTATTTGTAGTAGCATAGTGATAAGCAATATCTTGTCAATGTTAAATACAGCCACTTCTATGGTTTATTTAATCATATTCAACTTTTGAATTAAATTTTAATATTTTATTACGTTTAAACCGTTTGTAACACTGTTTTAGTAATTTTCTCAATGTCTTTAAAAATTACTATAGAGTTATATATTATATTTTAGTATCATATCTAATATCACATAACCCTGATACTTTAATATTTTAATGAAATTCTAATTGATTAAGTATTTTTATTTTATATAGAGACAATATATTACTGAACCATTTACACAACAATACCACTATTAAAGCGGTAAAACCCGCGTTATCATTAAACTTGTCTTTTAAATGGTGAAGTTTCAGAACTTGTCAAGCCACGTCGTAAATTTTTGCTACTAAGACTACATTTTGGTATCTAAGATATCATTAGACATATTTTACTTGAGTACTTAACTATACTTTAGTATTAGTAACAATATTCCAGATATATATATATATATATATATATATATATATATATATATATATATATATATATATATATATATATATATATATATATATATATATATATATAATTAGTTTTTAACATATTTATAACATCATCATTTGTAATATATGTAATCATGTCATAGATTATATTTTCATACGGACTAAATAAGTTATAATTATGACACTATTCCCATTACTTTTAGTGGTAAAAGATATTAACGTCAAGATAAGTACCAACATATCCTTTATCAAAGGTAAGATTCGACTCTTTAGAATTGTTATTTATAACTTTTAGTAGCCAGCTGCACATCTTTTAATGTACCATTATAACCAGGCTGTTACTTTACTAGACTCCCAAGGGAGATTCATTAACGAAGAATTACGTCTCGACTGGGGATACCAGCCTGTCTAATTGTTACTAATGATGCTGTTACTTTGAAACTGTCTGTTTATTTTCGTACAAGAAGAAGGAAGTCAATAACTGTTAAAATAAAATCAAAACTGTGTCAGTTATTTTAGTAATAGTTTTTGTAGATTATGTAAAATTCTACTTATTTTTTTGCAGGCAATTGCAAAATAAAGAGTCTTGTTCTGTAATTGTTCTTTATAAAATAAGAATTGTACTCAGTATATATCCTGGGATTGTAGACATCTCGTATGTAAGAACTAGATCGTCAGTAAAACAAAAGTATCAAAGATAAAGGAGTTTAGTGACCAAAATTAAATATACGTTAATCTTTGGTGGGAAATAACCATGGTCTAAGATAAAATATAATGCAGGTAATTTGTAAAATACTTAAATAGCTAATTAATAGTTTATATTTTATAAGATATTATATTTCTGAGTAAAAGATGATTATGACATCATATTGTAGAAATTTTTATGAAGGTGTATTTAATCATTTTCATACTTTATTCACCATTTTAAACTAGAGTTTTTTTTAATAATACACAACATTACAGGGAGTTTGGTAGTAAAAGTTAAGCTTGAAAGCAACTCATGATAAGAGGAGTTAGTTTAAAAAGCACACTGTCAACATTGATACTGATTCAAGAACACATTTCAAGTATATAAATTTCAAGTCCTTAGCTGACTCCATATTCAAGATTTCCGGCAGATAATTAGACAATGAGTGTCCGATGTCCTGGATTTGTCAACCATGGACTCTCTGGCGTATTAACAGTTAAGTCACGTTCAAATCTAAAATGTTAAAAGCATTCTGATTGAATATGTTTCTTTTATATCACATTTACTATGAATGTTTATTGTATATACTCTATACCGCTAAGTGAGAGATGCGGGTTAGAGTCCTGGTGGAACAAGTACTTTTAGTAATTGAATAAATATTGAAATTTAATAAGACTATAACCATTGACATATGATGAATGGTTAATATTGGTCTTACAAACTTATAATAAAAAAAAAATTTAATGAGGCATGACTTAAATATTAGAATCATAGGTTTCTAATATTAATTATTTATGAAAAAGTAGTTTAATAAGTCTTCATTATGAAAACATTAAGTTAATTTTAAAATTGACAGTTAAAAATATGAATAAATTTAGATGCTCGATACTAAAGACAAGTATTTGTTTAAATAATTCAATTTACAGCCTATTCCTGGCTGAAAAACGAAACTTATTTCAATCATAAAGCCGAATTGGGTTATTTCCAATTAGCTTACTTTGTGTATACATTTTAATCTACTATGTAAGGACCTTTGAAACCCGTTTATTTAAATGTGTACTCTTGAAGTCTAAATTGAAATTCCAAATAATTGATGACCGATTCACATTAAAGTACAAATAAAGTGCTTGCCCTTAAACTACCAACATCTTTTAATTTCCTTAAGTAATAATTTGTTAAGAAAATAAGTAAAGTAAAAAAATATTTAAATTTGTTTACCGCTTTCTTCACGAGTCGTCTCCATTGAAAAGCCGTGGCATAGTGCGGCAAGAATTTGTACAAAAAATGAAAATCTACCTTGTTCACACGGAGTTTAAACACATAATGAATTAAAATAGCAAAAGATAATTCGGTCATAGCAGTGTGTTATATAATCAGTCATGCAATTCCGCCTGACACTGTAAAATTAATTTTTTTTACTTTCATATTATTAGCTACACTGGTAAAAGCTTTACATACCGTCAAAAAGTAAAATATATTTAATAGAAAGGCGCTATTAGATGGTAGAAATGGTTAAATGTTTTGGTAAATAATTAATATTGCTTGCATTAGTTCGGTATTAGCACAGAAAAGAGCTCTATTCATAAGTTTTCTATAAGCTTAGTTACCTTCATTTAGCCATTACTTATTTACTGAAAAATGCTCCATGGCAAAGTATATTCAAAGATTAACTAAATCAGCTACATTTTTATTTAGAGGATAGCTGTAGTGCTCCTTAAGAGACTCAAAGATTTTAGACTTATAACATTATATCACACATTGTAACATCTGTTATAATATTAAAAATTACAGTAAGAGCTTCTTGACTAATTTTTTCTATCTAGATAAACAGTTTTTATTTCTATACATAGTATTTGTAATTAGTGGTTCATTTAAATATAGTTTTTGTGCTTAATAATGGGAGTTTATTATGTATTAGGCAACTATATGTGGCAGAAAGTAGTCCATACAGTAAAATAATTTCCTACAAACTTTGACTGATTTTGCATGATAGAATTGTATTAGAGGGAGTAGTATTAGTCTACATGTCACAATCTTAAGTTTACTTGGTGCTTATAATATCATTCTATGGTTCACACTCTCAGATAAAAGAGGAGCTGTTATATCAGTTAACAGCTAACCCTCTCAGGTTTTGAGGTTGCTGTAACAAAAGTCAACAAGTTACAATATTAAGGTTTGGAAGGTGCTGTAATATGAGTCTACGAATCTCCCTTTCATTTTTGGTAGGTGGTATTAAAACAGAATACATTTTATGCTAGTTTTACTTATTAGAAATAAAAAGACAACGTGTCACTATAAGATTTAAAATATTAAAAAGTTGTAGTTTATTCTGATATATAGTTTTATGACTTTCCGTCAATATCTTTGTATGAAAAATATCTCATAGGCATGAGATTGGAATTAAAATATATTTTACAGTAAACAGTTTAGTTCCTGTCAGCACACAAGCGGAAGGAGTCTAGGGCAATGACATAAGTTATTCAGCAAGGAAACTCATATGCTTGCACATGTCTTTACGGTTGAATACAACGCCCTAAGACGTCATTGCACAGCTGCATTTTCTGGAATCATGCAAATTCAAATCTTTGATTTTAATGCTATTATTTTTAGTTTTATTCTTGGTAATCACATACATTAACAAGAAAAAACTAATTTAACCATCTATAAATACAATATAGATACCTATCGCTGATTTCGTGATTAAATCATATAAGTATCCGAAAATTACTTATCCTACCTGATTTCCCATTGTTAGCGTTCAATCTTTATTACTAATCATTCTGGACATGTTCAATGGTGTTTGTATGTCTATCTTCCTGTACGCACAATAATAGAAAGACTAACTGACATATGGATAAGACATTTAACATGTACTTTGATTAAATATTAGCAACATTTGGTCGGAAAACGTTCCTAGTATTTCCTAAAGATTTTATTAATCAGTTTTATGAGTAAAAATAATACTAGTAAGAAAAAGAATGCATTAATATTTTAATCAGATTACAAGCATATGGTATTGTAACATGTCGTATTTTAAATCGTAGACTAAAGAAAAAAAGTAGTAGCGTAGAAATGTTATATGTTTATATTCAGTTCCATGATTGAATTCTCCTCATTCTATCTTCGTAAGTTGTAATTCTCCCTAGGTCACCAGAAATCTTATCAATTTACGCTGCTATGAAACTTTCTTTAATGAAAAACAATTTGAAATAAAAATTTGCATGATATCCTGCTAAGAATGTCCTGTAGACAACATTTTGCAAGTAGTTTTGCTTCAATGTAGACATGAATTAGGTCATAGAAGATCAAGTGCAAGTCCACCTACGTGATTTAGCTGAGCACCGTTAAGCCCAGACACAACCTCTCTTTTTTTCTTAGAGGGATATTAAATTATCTTTTTCTGTATGTTTATATGTTTTCCCTCTGTCCATAAAGCACCTCGAGGATAAAATGAGCTACATATTTGCGAATTCTTTTAATAAAGAGCGCTACAGAATAGAAATAAGTGTACGTAACCAATCTCCAATTTTAATATGCAATATCTTGTACAAAGTCCCAAAATTAATATGTATTGTATAAAAATTGATGTTAAAGATGAAAATTTGTAAACATATAGCCATTTATATTATCACGATTATTAATCAGTGCTTACGGTATATAATGAGATATATGATCTTGAAATCTTTAATGCTAGAAACAATAAACCAATAATATTGTTTCATATTCAAATAATAAGACAAATAAATTAAGTGAATAAAGCACGGTTTTCATTGAAACCTCGTAAGGAAAGTGTATACACTTCATAAATGAATGAGAGAGCATCTATAAAAGTCTATGGTATTGAAGAGTGAACCATTTAATTTTAATAGCCTCTTATTATTATTTAAAAACAAATACTGGGTCCTAAAAATGTATCTACTCAAATAGAAACAATGTGTTTTTTTATATTTAATTAAATATTCTATTTTAAAGTTTATTTTTGACGATGAAAGGATTGTGAAGAAAAAAGGATTTTCCGGACATTTGCCATCGTTCAGTGAAAAAGAAAATCAGTGATATTAGGTTTCTAGATCTGCAATCTGATCTTTTCTTCAGGTAAATAAATAACCTAATACATAATTACAAAATAGGTTAAAATTAACAAATCATACAAATCATTGCCATAGAAAGTAATAATACGTAAATATTATGTATAGTAATCTTAAGTATTAAAAAACTGTTTTTTTAGACGAATGGTGTTGTCCTGTTTGCCCAAGGCAACAATCTGATGGGTGTTTAGGATCATATTTACTGTAAGGATACATTGTATCCTATACATGTGGTGGTACGAGAACTACTTTGCTGTAGATGATGCTTTATATGTGTTTATTGGATTATTCGTCAATACAATTGAGAATTAGTTTATCATTTTAGGAATGTGATACTGATATATTTTCAATATTTTATTTCTAAAATTTTATTTCTTTCAATTAGTTATATAGTACATATGCTAAATGGGATTCAAATATTTTAAGAGTAATTAGAAAAACTATTTCATCTTATCAGTAATAACTCATTATGTAACAAATTCAGAGTGTACAAGTACGAAAAACTGACTTGGTAGGACTAAAATTTTACATTTTGCCAAACATTGCTAAACTCTACGATAGAATCAGTGATTATTTGAACAAAGAATAGGAGCTTAAGACACCCAACTAGTTTAACGGGATCAGTGTTTGTCGAAAAATGCGAGAACTTGAAAATAAAATTCCATGGCGTAGCCATCTTTAAGTGATATTAGGTACTGTACATTTCATCCTTGGAAGACTGTGACTTACAAACCGTAGATTTGAGCTCAAATATACAATCACCCCAGTGAGAGAGGAAAGAATAAAAATTACGTCATGTAAAAGTTACTTTATATTCGTATTCGCAGTTTTTATCGTAGTAACTTTGTCATGGGGAGTTGGAAAACATATTTCTCTTTCAAAACTATTTATTTTTTAACTAGACACTTCGCATCGTGTAAGAAAACAAAAAAACTCCAATGTTCAACGTTTACAAATACCACTTGAAACAATTTCTACTTATACAGAATGAGGTATATCACGGTGCCTATGTAAAATCCTGACATTTGGCTAAACGTCACTAAAGGCTATGCCAGTAGGATGAAACGGTATCTCCTTTACCTTCCGAAGGTGAGTTAAGGGTTCTCTATGATTGTCGTCAATTTTTCTATCGATCCTTAGGAAATCTCAAAAATTATACGCGCTATCGCTGTGAAAGATTGCATCCACACTCAGCGAAGCCTGTTACGCGACACAAAATTTGGCGTATTCCTACCTTGAAATATATTCAATTTTAATAACGAACGAAATGCCTTACAATTATTTATTTTTAGCAATATACTAGTTTATTTTCTTTAAAAATTATTAAACTATTTTAGTGATATTATTAACTTAACTAAGAAGTTTTAAATATGTTAATTAAGTTAATAAAATATCAGAGCGTTTATTATAACTGAAGTTTCGTAAGTTACAAAGGAGTAATCGTAATGAATATAGAGATCATAACAAAAAGTCAATGCTCAAGTTTGTTAAAAGCATATTTTTGATAATTTTTCAAAATTATGCTTACATAATTATTGCAATTTTGGGGTCTTATAACAAATACTTTGTGTTGCAAAGCTTATTTATAAGTATAATGATATCAAATAACCCTACAAGCACCATTTTGAGATATTAACATATAAGTTTTACTTGCCACGATGTTGCTAATGTAGAGTAATAATGAACGTAGATTGTGTCTCAAAGGGTGGGCCTTGTAGTTCCAATGTATTTTTGGAAATTTTTCCTACGAACTCAATCACTTAATTAGAAAAATAACTTCCCTACACGTTTAAGTGGACTCACACACCGTGGCGTCAGAATTATAGTTCTACTTGCGGCTGTAATAAAAAAGGGTTATTAAAAGACTACAAGCGTAGAACATGAATACTAGAAATATTTAAATTTGAAATAAAATCATTTTACTCGAAGTTGAACCAGAACTCACTTAAAACAAAATCGCAACGGTATTATCCATTTTTCTTTACAAAGTGTTTCCTCGGAGGAACATCACCAAAAGTAACATTAATATTATCTGTCAAATAAAATATCATCTTAGGTTAGTTACTTTACTATTAAAAATTTACTTTATTTTTACATTCACAATAGATTTCACCCATAAAAGGGCTAATTTATGCTGAAATATATTTAAATTTAACTTATGAGCTTTTGGGTGGTAACCAGTAAGGTGTGATTTGGCTACAAAGTTCAAGAGAGAACAAATTATTGCTCGTCCCAATTAGGTTATTATTCCGCCAAGAATTTAATTCCAAGCATATCATAAAATATTAATAAGAAACTAGTGATAACCAGTAATGAGTAACAGGGTTGAGAAAATATTGATGTTATAATAATAATGCAACTTAATAATGGTACAATATATTACTGTTGCAGTAAAAGTACTGATTAGGAACGAAAAGTCACATAAAATGAAGCCGCTCAATAGCTCTATTGACGTAAAACCTTTTCTATCCTACGTATTCAGTCCTTACTTCGTAATTAATATCATTGAATGTTGTAATTTAAAATAAATATAAGAAATTAAAACCTCTGATACTAAAATTATTACAGTTATTAGGTTTAAAATATACAATATTTCTCGAGATATCTTTCCAAAAAAAAACCATTTCTTTTTTTGGTACGTAAATTAGGTTTTACGACAAATAACACATTTCCTGTAAACTATGGGGATACTATAATGCAATAGTGCAGGGTGTGTGCTGATCTTAAATATAATATCGTCACTTTTCAAATCTCAAATGATTTAATTATGTTTGTTTAAAAATGTATGATTGCAATATTTTTATCGTTGCCATCGTTGTTAATATAAGCAAACCTTGACGATATGGCTTGAAATGTTCAGTAACTTTACCTAATAAATTCCAACAGTAACGATAACGAGGGTCATACGTTCCACCTTTTGGTATTTTTTCTTTTAAATAATTAATTTTCCATACATATAGTGAAAGACAAACGCAAATCTGCTTAGACATATAAATACTATCCTTTATCTGAGAATACACATCATTTTACAGTTATTTCAAAGACCTTGAGTAATTTACTAAAAAAACAGTATTAACGGTTTGAAACGTTATATTATAATAAGATCTGATTGTACAGTGGGATACCATTAGTGAAACAATAGCAATAGCGATATAGTAAAATTTTAATATACGAGTACTTCTGCTTATACGTAACAGGTTATTTTGGTAACAATTTTTTATATTTAAGAATTAATAATATTAGCAACTTAAAATAATATTTCTCTGATACAATTAATATAGAACTATAATTATACAATTAAAATTTGTTTCTTTGCATGCTGTAAGTTTTTAATGATATGGTAGGTCGTCATTTATAAGCAGTGAGTCACAAGGTGGCCAACTAACATAAGAATGCCTCCTTTATTACCGCTACCAGATAGTGCACCGAATATTTCATTTTCATCTTGTTTGATAGTACTGTATTCTTAATGTTTGCTTTTTAACTTTTTGAAACTATACTTTAATGAATACAAATATAACTGTATGTGTTCAAATATGTTTATATAATCATTATTTATTTTTATCTTGTTCTCCATTTCATACATATTGATTTCTTCATAATGATGTTGCAATGCTGGTAGATGCTGTGGACCTGAGATATAAGCACAGACTAACGATGTATAGTTTGATCCTCCACTGCTACTAAAGAAGTAATGAACTCTCACAGAGCGTGGCAGCCTTTTGAGCTGTTGTAACTTTAGTGTCAACTGCAAAACTGGGTGAGTTGATTCTTTAGATTTGAAACAAACCTGTTGGAGTAATTAACCCAGATAACCGGTATTGTAAGAAACAATACAGTATGTATTCTCTATTTTTATTCGTCATTTTCTTGATAAGACTAGTACAGTAGGTTTTATTCTGTGTTCTCATTACTTATTTTACCTCAGTGGGTTTGTCAAAAGCAAAGCACAAGATTTTAATGCTTTAAATTTAAGTTAACAATATTAGATTATTTAATTTTGACAGTCTCTGTCTATATTTACAGACTTTTGTAATGATAAATAAAATAATATGAGATTGTGACTGGTTATTCGTGATTGAATTAACACCAATAAATTAATACAGTGACAAAATTTGTATACGGTATATTATATATATAAATTTTTATTTATATAAATGGCAAAAGCTGGATGGGGGGGGGGGGGTGGGGGGGGGGGGGGGTGGGGGGGGGGGGGGGTGGGGGGGGGGGGGGGTGGGGGGGGGGGGGGGTGGGGGGGGGGGGGGGTGGGGGGGATATTGGTTCAACTTCCCTAAGGGGGTTTGTTTGGTGATGAAGGATTTAGTAAGATTCTAAACAAGAGGAAATGAGTCTGCTTCTCACGTTTATTACTCGCTACGGTTTTGTAACTCACGGTCCCTTCCCAAGAAATGAAAAAAGTGCAGTACCTTAAATCCACTTCAATAATGGTTTTTTGCCATGGTATTTTCATTTTTTTTATAAGTTTACTCTGATCCCGTTAAACTGGGTTGGGATGCGTCCTTTTCAGCTCCTACTCTTTGTTCTCAAAATAATCACTGAATCTAGATCGTAGAGTTTAGAATACGCATGTGATTATCGTAGGGAGTTACCTATTTTTATATTAATTTGTTTTTACAAATTTTAGCATTTTTACGTTCCTGTTTTGCCAAGTCAGGCAAATTTTGGGTAGATATGTTCTTAAACAAACGCATTTTGAATTTGCAACCTTTTATTTAATATTAAAGTTACTATTTAATAATTTCCTCCATTTTAGGGCTCCAACAATTTTAATTTTACTCGTGAACTTTGATAGTAATATTGGAATTATTATGCATAATTCCAATTACTATTTCGTTAGTGTATATTAAAATTGTACTTTTATATCTCAAATAATACAGAGGTGCTTATATTAATGTCTCGGAAAACGGAAAACACCCTCAAAATATATCCTTTAATAATTTAAATATAAATTTTGGAAACAAAAAACCTTCTTTACAATCGTGGATAGGACATTGGGCATCTTACTTTTGTGGAACAGATGTTTTGTTATGTCACACCAAACGAGGGGACGTCCTGCCGAGGGTATCCGTGAATATATCCTTTAATGGAAAGCCTAATACTCTTGTGATACATTAATTTTAAAAGGTAATAGCTTTACTGAATTTAGAATGCACAACAAACTCCGCATCTCAAAGGAATTATTCTATCTCAGAAAAATAGAGCCATTTTTAAGTATTCATAAAATTTACTTGGATGTTCAACAATGTAATTTTAACAATGGTTCTTTGCCACCAAAATGTGGTTACACTACATTTTTTAAGCATTTTTTTAAATGTTTCAATTAAAAATAAAATAAACAATTTTATTTTTTAAGCTGGTTTCATTAGATACAAATTTACCAGTTTTTGATTACAATGGCAAATAAAAACTTATGAGTCACTTTTCTCTGAGTTACTTTATGAATCTGTACTTGGTGTTTTCCAGTCAGCAGGAAAGGTTTTAAAGAGACAAAGGTCACATAGCCCTATGAGAAACATTATTGTGTTAATTAATCGATCTGGTCTACAGGTTTTAGTTTGGTTGAGCATGGAGCTTTCACTAGACCAGGTCTTCTAAGCTTGGGAATTTACAAAAATGGACAAAGGTCATAATCATGTCCTGGTCGAGTTAATCAGTTGGTCTGCTGAAGCATTGCTGTCAACAAGTTATCTAATTTGACAGTTTAGTTCAGTTTTTATTTGGCATTTTAATGGAATTGTCTGAAAGAGAACGAATTACTCTGTTGATGATGCGAGGATATGAACGATCGTCAAAGATCTTATCGGGAAGTTTTGTAATTTGTTTAATGACACTTTCCCAGAAAGGAATCCCATAAGTGTTTCAACAATATCAAAAATATTGAGCGTTTTTGAAATGACAGGGAGTGTACGTAATCGGCCCAAAGTCAGGTAGGATACAATCTGCAACAGATGAAGAACATGCACTAGATGTTTTGCAAACATTTATTGAAGACCCACATACATCGCACAGAAAAGCTGCACAGCAACATGATATGCACCCTATGTCTGTGAGTAAGATTTTGAAAATTAATAAATACAAACCATTTAAAGTTCATTTAGTCCAACAGTTAAGTGAGGATGATTACGACAGAAGAGTTGAGTTTTGTGAACTTGTGATGCGCAAATGTGATGACAATAGAGATTTTCTGACCAACATACTATTTTCTGATGAGGCAACTTTTTTCCTAAATGGCAATGTTAACAGGCACAATTGCCGTTAACTGGGCTAGTGAAAACCCACATTGGATTACTGAGTCCCATTCACAGCAACCACAAAAACTGAACGTACGGTGTGGAATTTTAGGTAACAAAATTGTTGGACCCTTTTTCATCAATGGAAATTTAAATGCCGAACTTTACTACAATATGCTCCAAAATGAAATAATCCCAGCTATTCAAATTGCATCAGGAGAATACTTTGATAATGTATGGTTTCAGCAGGATGGTGCTCCACCCCATTATGGGAGAGTATTTGGATTTAAGGTTTCCTCATAAATGGATTGGCCGAAGAGGAGAAATCGAATGGCCTCCAAGATCTCCGGATTTGTCACCAATCGATTATTTCCTATGGGGTCATTTAAAATCCAATGTTTATAGAAGAAAGCCTCATAATTTGGAAGACCTAAGAAACAGGATTATAGAGGAGATTGCTTTGATAACTGAAGAAATGTTAGGCAACTCTGTCGAATCATTTTACACAAGATTGGCTCATTGTCAAACCGTAGAAGGAACACAGTTCGAACAATTGCTTTGACACCAAATGCAGGTAAAACGTTTGTTGTAAGATTTTTCTAACAGCATACATTATTTTTTATTTGTAATAAGAAATCAATAACATAAGTATTTCCATAATTGTACTGTAATAAAAACTGGCAAATTTGTGCTAATAGAACCAGCTTAAAATGAAATTTTTGTTTTATTTAATTGAACATTTAAAAAAATGCTAACAAATTAGTGTAACACATTTTGTGGCAAGAACCATGTTAAAATTACATTGTTGAACATCAGTAAATTTTCAATACTAAAAAATGCTCTATTTTCTGATAGAATAATTCCTTTGAGATGCGGTTTGTGGCATTCAATTCAGTAAGCTATTACCTTTAAAATTATGTATCACAAGGTATAGGCTTCCATTAAGAATATTTCACGATACCCTCGGCAGGACGTCCCCCGTTGGTGTGACATAACAAAACATTGTTCCAAAAAGTAGATGCCCAATCTCTATCACGATTGTAAGAGGTTTCAAATTTATATTTAAATTATTAAAGGATATATTTGGGTGTTTCCAGACATAATATACACCCTGTATTATGTTTGTTTGACGAATTGTACTATATTTTAAAGTAACAATCTACAATGTTAATGGCATATCATACAAAAGAGTTTATAGTAGATAATTTAACTATAATAAAGAAAATAAAATATAGTAGTTTCCATATGTAGGATAGCATTTGTTATTGCCACCTGTATTCTGTAGTTCAGTTTTAATGATTGGAGTTGTTTCTAGTTTTTTTTAATAGGTACATGTTTTAAAGTTAGTGAAGTTGACACAAAACATTGGTGGTTGTAATTCCTGACTTACGCGTGTAACAACGCATTGGTATGATTAGTTTTATTTTAATAGTTTGTAATTAATCATGTTAGTTATTTACCTGAAGAAGAGATCAGATTTGCAGATCTTGAAATGTAATGTTACTGATTTTTTTTCACTGAATGATCCGCGCAAAATTCCGGAAAATCCTCTTTTCTTCACGATCCTTCCATCGTCAAAAATAAACTTCAAATAAGTATATAGAAACAAAGATTTTAGAAACCACTATTTTTCAAACTGTTTAGATATATCTTTAGGACACAGTGTTTTTTAAAAATAAATTTGAGGCTATTAAAATTGAATTTTCTCACACTTAAATACCACAGACTTTTTAATAGATACTCACTCATTAATTTATTAACTGTACATTTTCATTAGAAGGTTCTCTGTGAAAAACCATGCTTTATTCGCTTTATTTTTTACTTATCATTATTTGAATATGAAACATTAATATTGGTTTTATGTTTCCAGCAATACAAATTTCAAGATTATGTGTCTCATTATATACCGTAAACATTGATTAATATTCGTAATTTATTAATTAGCTATATTTTTTACAAATTATTAAACCTTAAACACTTATTTTGATATAAGACATATTAAATTTGTAGGCCTTTATTAAGGATTTGTTAAGACGTATAGCTATTTCTTTTCTGTAATCCAGTTTATAAAAAGGAAGGGAATAAGTCACACAATATGTCGCATGACAGGACTGACTGAAGCTGGGTTTGATTGATAATTCGAAGATATGTAGCTTAACTTTATTCTCGATGTGCCTTATGGATAGAAGGAAAACATATAATCACACAGAAAAAAGACAATTTAACACATCCCCCTTACAAAAAAGACATGTTGTTCTTCGCTTTATCGACGCTCAGCTAAATACCGTAGGTGGACTTGCACTTCATCTTCTATGACCTCATTCCTCTTTACTTAGAAGCAATGTTACTTGCAAAATGTTAAGTGTACAGGTAACTATTTACAGGATATCTTGACACTTTATATTTTCAAACATTTTTTCATTAACAAGAATTTCATGGCAGCACAAATTAATGAAAATTCTGTGGTGAACAAGGAAGAGATTACGACATTACGAAGTTAGAATGAGGAAAAATTCAATCATGGCACTGAATAAGAACGTAATATAAATTTCTACTCCTATTTCTCTTTTTCTCTTTAGTCTACGATTTTACTAGTAAAATATGCCAGGTTAAAATACCATATCCTTGTAATCTGTTTGTTTAACATTTTATGTACTCCTTTTCTCACTAGTATTACTTTCTCCCCATAAAAATATTTCGTAATGCTCAGTAAAATCTCCAGGAAATACAAGGACCGTTTTCCGACTAAATGTTCCCAATATTTAATCGAAGTATATGTTAAATGCCTTTTCCTTACGTCAGTTAGTTGTTCTTCTATTATGCGTACAGGAAGATTAACATACAAAAAGAGTTTAACATTTCCAGATTGACTAATAATAGGGATTAAACGCTAACAATGAGAAATCTGGTAGGATAATTATTTTCGGATATTGATAAGATTTAATCACGAAATAAGCGATAGGTATTTATATTGTATTTATAGATGGTTACGTGCGTTTTTTCTTGTTAATTTATGTAATCAACAAGAATCAAAGTCAAATTAATAGCATTTAAATCAGTTTCAACTGCATTATTCCAGAAATTTCAGCTGTGCAATGATTTCTTTTGGTGTAGTGTTTAAACCGTAAAGACATGTGCAAGCATATGAAATTCCTTGCTGAATAACTTATGTCATTGCCCTAGACTCCTTCCGCTTGTGTGCTGACAGGAACTAAACTGTTTACTGCAAAAAACAATTTAACTCCAATCTGATGCCTATGAGATATTTTTTGTGCATCGATTTGACGGAAAGTCATAAAACTATATTTTAAAATAAACTACAACTTTTCAGTATTTTAAATCGTATCATGTCACAATGTTTATTTATTGTTATTAAGAAAAACTAAGATAAAATGTGTTCTGTTTTGATAGCATAACACAAACCGGAGAGGGAGAGCTGATACTACACTCTATATTAAACTTCTACCATGCTAAATCAGTCAAAGTTTTCAGAAAGTTATTTTACTGTACGGACTACTTTCTGCCACATATAGTTGCCTAATACACACTAAGCCCCCAGTAGTAAGCCCAAAATTATATTCAAAGAAACCACTAATTTCAAATATTATGTAAAAAATAAAAACCATTTATCTAGGTTGAAAAGAATTAGTCTAGAAGCTCCTATTGTACTTGTGAATATTATATTAGATGTTACACCGTGTGATATAATGTTACAAGTGTAACTTCTTTGAATCTCGCGAGTGGCAATACAGGTGTCCTCCAAACAAAAACATAGCAAATTTACATAATCTTCTTGAATACTTTCACATGGAGCATTTTTCAGTCAATAAGAAATGTCTAAATGAAGGCATCTGAGCTAATAGGGAACTTATGAATTGAGCTTATAATTTGTGCAAATAATTGACTAATCCGACAAATATTACTTATTTACCACAAATTTTAACCATTTCTACCATCTAATAGCGCATTTCAAATATATTTTACTTTTTGACGATATGTAAGGTTTTACCATGGTTAGCTACTTATAAAATTAATTTTTAACGTGTCAGGTGAAATTGCATAACTGATTATAAAACACACTGCTATAACCGAATTATCTTTTGGTATTTTAATTCATTATGTGTTACAACTCCGTGTCAATAATGTAGGTTTTCATTTTTTTTACAAATTCTCGCCGCACTAAGCCACTCTAGGCTTTTCAATGGGGACCACTCATGAAGAAAGCAGTAAACATATTTAAGTATTTGTTTTTACTGCTCTTATTTTCTTAACAAATTATTACCAAAGAAATTAAAAGATATTCGTAGTTTAAGAGCAGGCACTTTATTTGTACTTCAATATGAATTGGTCGTAAACTATTTGGAATTTCGTGTTTGATTATAAGAGTACACACACTTAAATGTAAGGGTTTAACAGGTCCTTACGGAGTATATTAAAATTTATACACAAATTAAGCCAATTGGAAATAACTCAATTCGGCTTTGTAATTCGAATAAGTTTCGTTTGTCAACAGGGTTTAGGCTGTAAATAGGATTATTTACACGAATACTAGTAATTATTATTCACATTGAGTATTGATCATCTAAATTTATTCATATTTTTATTGTAAATTATTAAATATACTTAATGATTACATATTATAGACTTTTTGAACTTTTCATTCATAAATAATTTATATCAGAAAACTATGTTTCTAATATTGAAGTCATGCCTCATTTAGACTTTTTTATTATTAGTTAGTAAGACATATATTAATCATTCTTCAATTATCAATGGTTATAGCCTACTTTAATTTCAATAAATATTTAATTACAAAAAGTACTTACTCCACCTCCACTCGAACCCGGGTCTCTCACTTTCCGGGTGAGTACGCTGACACTGCACTACAGACCTCTTAGTTTTACAAAATGTTATTTTGTATTTGGCGGTTCCTGTCACATATGGTGTAAAATAACCAAACTCACATATGATCAGAAGAACAAATCCCTGTCAAATGACTTTTATTTTACATTCTTCATTTGTATAAACGGCAATATCCTAATTTCACCCGAGTTCCCTTCGGAGCAAGTACTTTTTGTGATTCTATCTTTATTGAAATTAAATTTGGCTATTTTCGTATATACAAACTTAATGGATGTATATTTATACAACCTTTATGTGCTAGCTGGCCAGATCAATGATCGATATTGCATGAAACAATTATGCTAAATCTATAATAACAAGCACTATATTGGTAGCTAATTTTCTGAATTACAAAATTGGATTTAGAATAACAATTCTAGATTGAAAACAGAGGTAAAATTTAAAATATGCCCTTCTCAAGCAAATATAATGAAACTGAAAGCTCTAAGTAAGTTTTACATTTTACGACAATAGGTTTACTATATTAGTAAATTAGAATTCCGTTTCATAATCCTGTTCAAATTGATGACTAAGATGTAAAGATTCCTTCCTATAGAAGATTATATATAGTGTATTAAAAGCTATTTATTTTCAATTCTCATCAACATCGCGAAAGGTGTATTCGTTTAAAATTTAATTAAGTGTAAATAACTATTACAAAGCTATTATTTGTTTTTAAAACTGAAGTTCTATTTAATTAACGGCTTAAATGTTATAGCCTACTTTCAATTAGTATTATAATATTGTAATATATATCTAAGGCTTTGAACACAATTACACACACACACACACACCACACACACACACACACACATATATATCATGTTTTAATTATGTAGCGTTTTTATAGCTTCATTGGTTGATTTTTTATTAAAACTTAAATTAAATAAAATTGTGCGAAAGAAATATTGGGATTTAATTTTAATTTGATTGTGAAAAGTAAGATAAATACGAATATGTAATCCTTTGCCAAGTTAGTTCTGGTGACTTTTAATTATTAAGAAGGCGGTTTACTGCCTTGAATTCATCAGAGCATGTCTTGTGTACTGCAGTTTTCGTCAGACCTGAGAGGGCTATTGTTCTCAAGTTGGATACGGCTGGGGCAATGAGAGAACGCCGCGGATGTCCATCAGATTTGGGGGGAAAGGGAACTATAAAAACCGCCAGCACATAATTTTCGCCCTTCTTTTGGTAATTATCGTGATTTAAGTTGATGGCAGTGCGCACCGTGTATCTAAATATTTTTTTCCGCGAGGGATTTTAGGTAAGCACTACATTTTATTGTACGTTATATTGAAATAGTCTTCCAGATCTGATGTTCAATTAATTTTGTTGTATTTTTTATAGGAAAAATTAAATTTATAGAAACTACACAGCAATCTGCATAACTGATTCGTGATGAACAATAAACAAGTTACATTTGGTTCAAACTTGCAAGAAAATTGAATTAAAATTGAACTTTTTAATAACTTTGATCGAATTTTTTGAATTTATTAATTAATGAATATTTAATTTGAACTCTTTTATTATTAAATTTTTATAGGAAATTAATTGAACTTTAATAATAGTTTGAGAGAGGTGTGTGGGAATTGCAAAGACTTGAAAGTTAAGGTACAACTAGTGGAAAGAGAAGTTTGATTTTTTATTTTTGAAGTTTGAGTGAACTTAGTTTGAAGTGAAAATTTGTATTTTTGATATTTCCAAGTAGTATTTGATTTTTATTTTTAAATTTTATAATTTTATTTCAGGGGAAAGCTCTGATTTTTAGTTTGATATATTTGACTGAAATTTATATTTCTTGCTAAAGGACCTTTTTACTATTATTAAACGGTTTGTCAATTCTTTGGTGAAAATAAAGAGTGATGTAATTCTGAAACGTTGAACTTTTTAATTTGCCAGTTTAAGAGAAAATCCATTCAAATTTATTTGATAAGAAATGCATTTTGGTGTATTCGAGCCCGAAATCTGGAGAGTAAAACTGTGTTAAAAAAATTATATATGTCCAATTTCGATAATAATTTTCTTAGTATACCTTCGACGATTCCAGTATTGCTTGTATTGTTTAAGTTAGTGTACAGGAATCACATTTGTAGTCCATAGGACTCTTTCTTGAAACACTTTTGTACACATCCAAGCTTCATAGTAATTTTAAAAGATGTGTAGGATTATTAAGATTATATTTCAATATTCAAGAAATACATCTAATTATTAGAGTAGCTTTTTGAGTGAAACATTAAAATAAACCAAACAAAAATAAATATAATATAATATTTGTGATTAGTTTAATTTCCTGAAAGAAAACATTTGCCTGTTTTAAGAGCCACTCGATAATTGTACTTTAGGTACTCAATAGTAAAACAATATTGCATAACCGTACGTTCCAATTTCAGTTTCAATTGTTATAATTTATGCATTTATTTATTTAATATTATTTTCTACTTTCTAAATGCTATTTATTATGAAACATTATTTACTATTCCTTTCGATATATAAGTACTATGAAACGCCTTACGCTTGTAGGAGACCAAATACATCTTGTATTGTTTTGGACACAGCGTTAACTAAATTTATTAATAGTGGGGGAAATCCGGGTAACAAAATGTTAGATTATATCACTGTACAGTAGGGAGTTTCTTTTTGGGAGGCGTGAGAATATCTTATTAGCGGCTGTGATACAAAGCTGTGAGAATCATTGTTATAAACTATGCTGCATTTACCTTAGAGAATATTTCTTGATAAAAACTCATATAATAAAGTTCTAATTGCAGTAATGCTTTTATTTTAATGACTTAAAATTAGTAACCTTGTAGCGTTTTTAATGGTACATTGATTTATTTTTTTAATTAAAACTTAAATTAAATAAAAAATGTTTGGATCGAAATATTGGGATTTAATTTTAGACTAGATTGTGAAAAAGTCAGGGTAAAAACGAACATGTAATCCCTTGGCAACTTAGTACTGGTAGTTTTAAATTGTTAGGAAGGCAGGTTGACTGACTTGAATTGATTAGAGCTTTCTCGAGGAACAATAGAGCATAATAGAATCATACAAGTTACATTTGGTTCATGCTTGCAAGAAAAGTGAATTAAAATTTAACTCCGTTAAAACTTTAATTGAGATTTGGAAAAGTATTAATTTATTAATATTTAACTGGAACTGTTTTATTGTGAATTATTAATTGGAAATTAATTGAACATTAATAATTGTTTTGAGAGAGTTGTAATCTGAATTGCAGAGACTTGAAAGTTAAGTTTCAACTAGTGTAAAGAGAAGTTTACATTTTTATTTTTTGAATTACGAGTGTACTTAGAAGTGAACATTTTTGTTTAAGTTATTTCCAAGAGGTATTGGATTTTTATTTTAAAACTTTATTATTTTATTTTAGAAGAGAGCTCTGATTTTTAGTTTGATATATTTAATTAATAGTTTTTATTGCTTGCCAAAGGAACTTTTAAATTTACTAAACGGTTTGTCAATTCCTTGTGGAACATAGAGTGATAAATATTTCTGAAACGTTGAACTTATTAATTTGCCAGTTTAAAATAAATCCATTATTTTTATTTAGAACTGTGATTTTTATTTTAGACACACCAGATCATATTTAATAGTTAACAAATTTAGTAATAAATTGTACTTAATATTCACTAGGAGCTTACTAATCAAAAAATATTTTATATCATCTTGGATGTCTCATTGGTAATTTAAATATTAATACTCTGAAATATTGTTATCTACAATCCAAGTCGTTATAAACCTATTACATTTTGTTCCCAATAATGTTAAATAGGGTGAACATTTCATATCTTGGCCCGAATATGTTTTGTAAATATGACTTGTTCAACGATCTTTAAAACCTCTTCTTCTCAATACCAAATATAGTTTATAGCCTTTACTAAGATAAGAGATGATTATAAGTGGATATGCTAATGATTATTCTCTTGCCAGATATATTGTAAGTTGCTACCACTTTAAAAGAGAAAATAATGCATTTGGTTAATATAGCATAATTAGTTTTTACCACTGAAGGCCATTCACTTTCTAACGCGCAATGCCACGAATCTCCTCCTTCCAGAGATTTTAGCAGTCAGTAGCGAATCCATCAATATTCTCGTACCATTTTACAATCAGTATGTCTATATAGTATATAAAATACCAAATAAATACAGTATGTTCATAGTAAATGTGATAGAAAAGAAACAAGTTCAATCAAAATGCTTTATGCTTTATATTACGTTATTTTTGTATTTTTTACAGACTTCAGTGCGAAACCTAACACACTGTTGCTGGAAAGTTTAATTTCTGTTGGGTCTATTTTTATATCTATCCACATTATATTTTGAAAATTAACTGACCTAAAGAACAGCAATTTGGCATAAAGCTGTATTTACAAATAGGAAAAATCGAGTTTCCAAACTTATTACATTGGTCATATAGAAAATGAGGATGGCAAATATAATTTAGCAGAATAAATATATTTGTAAAATATCGGAATACAAGCATTTTTAGGTTTTAACATTTGAATTAACATTTGTTACATCGGGGAGCCCATGGCTGAAAAACCCAAGACCCTAGATATTCTTTGTCTAATTGCCTCCAGAAATCTTGAATATGGAATCACCTATGGACTTGAAATTTATATACTTGAAATTTGTTCATAATTTATTATTAATGTTGACAGTGTGCTTTTTCAAACTAACTCCTCTTATCATGAGTTGCTTTAAGCTTAGCTTTTACTAACAAACTCCCTGTAATATTTTGTGTTATTTAAAATAACTCTAGTTTAAGATTGTGAAGAAAGTATGAAAATGAATTGTACTCTGAAGAATTGCGCCCCTCACATTAAATAAACCTTCATAAAATACCTAAATTATGATCTCATAATATTCTTTTACTCTAAAATATTATATTTTATAAATATAAAAACCATTAATAATCTTTTTAAGTATTTTATAAATTACCTTCATTATATTTTATCTTAGGCCATTATGGTCATCGCCCACCAAAGATTAACGTATATTTAATTTTGCTCACTAAACTCCTTTATCTTTGATACTTTTGTTTTACTGACTATCTAGTTCTTACATACGAGATATCTACAATCCCATGATATATACTGAGTAAAATTCTTATTTTTTAATAAGCAATTACACAACAAGACTCGTTATTTTGAAATTGTCTGCAAATGCAACAAGTAGAAATTTACATTATCTACAAAAACTATTACTAAAATAACCGACCCAGTTTTGAATTTATTTTAAACAGTTATTGACTTCCTTCTTCTAGTACGAAAATAAACAAACAGTTTCAAAGTAACAGCATCATTAGTAACAATTAGACAGGCTGGTATTCCCGGCCGAGACGTAATTCTTCGTTACTGAATCAACCTTGGGAGTCTAGTAAAATAACAGCCCAGTTATAACGGTACATTAAAAGATGTGCAGCTAGCTACTAAAAGTTATAAATAACAATTCTAAAGAGTCGAATCTTACCTTTGATAAAGGATATGTTGGTACTTATCTTGACGTTAATATCTTTTACCACTAAAAGTAATGGGAATAGTGTCATAATTATAACTTTTTTAGTCCGTATGAAAATATAATCTATGACATGATTACATATATTACAAATGATGATGTTATAAATATGTTAAAAACTAATTATATATATATATATATATATATATAATTAGTTTTTACATATATATATATATATATATATATATATAATATATATATATATATATATATATATATATATATATATATATATATATATATATATACATATCTGGAATATTGTTATCAATACTAAAAGTATAGTAAAGTACTCAAGTAAAATATGTCTAATGAATATCTTAGATACAAAATGTAGTCTTAGTAGCAAAAAATTTACGACGTAGCTTGACAAGTTCTGAAACTTTACCATTTAAAAGACAAGTGTAATGATAACGCGGGTTTTTACCGCTTTAAATAGTGGTATTGTTGTGTAAATGGTTCAGTAATATATTGTCTCTATATAAAATAAAAATACTTAATTAATTAGAATTTCATTAAAATATTAAAGTATCAAGGTTATGTGATATTAGATATGATACTAAAATATAATATATAACACTATAGTAAGTAATTTTTAGACATTGAGTAAATTACTAAAACAGTGTTACAAAGGGTTTAAAAAACGTAATAAAACATTAAAATTTAATTCAAAAAGTTGAATATGATTAAATAAACCATAGAAGTGGCTGTATTTAACATTGACAAGATATTGCTTATCACTATGCTACTACAAATACACTAGGTGTTTATATATACATGAGATTGTATATTAAAAATTCTAAAGTATATCTAATTATCTCTTTAAATATAGTTTTTTGAAAAATTTACATAACTACATTATTAAAAGAATATGCGTAATATAAAAGTATGTTTTTTAATTTATTTTGATTTTCAGCTAGTTAACCAAAATATGTTTTTCTCTACGATATTTTGTAGTATATTAAGATGTGTAAGTAAACATAGGCACATTTGAAATATTGTAAAACTTCATTTACAAACTCCCAGAAATATGTCATAATATACAGGTTAGTTTGACTACATTAATTATATTTTATCATATGTTTCTTCTATTTTACACATATGTTTTTTTCTGTAAACATTGTCAAACTGATGATGCCTTAACCGGCGAAAGCGCTATTTTAATAAATTTTATGTGGAAGTATACAAAATATGTCTTTTCCATTAAAACCAACTTACTTCCACCAAGGATACAAAGCAGAAAATACATTAATTATAACAACTATATCTTTTTGTGGTTTAGAATAAACAATATCTAAAAGATGTTGAATAACAGTTGGGAACGTTATCTTTAAAATATTTATAGTCGACACTAATGTAAGCAATGTTCATGTGCATATCGAGTTACATTGAAGTATTAATTTTACTTGTCATTTAATTGACATGATTTATTAAAGTGAAGTTGGGTACGTAATTATTGAAGGCGTGTTTTTAATTTCATTTGGAAAGCTACTAAGCTCAATCAGTTACATTATTTAAGAATTATCAATTTCATAAATTGGTTTGTAGGTTAATTTCGTTTTTCTAGCCGAACGTCAAAGTGAACAATACGTGTTGTCTAAAAGAAGATGTTTTACAAATTCTCAATTTTCTAGGAATGTAAGCTTTTGCAAACCAATGTGTATTGTACAACAAAGTTTTCGAAAATCAAAGTTTATTGGAATCACTCTTTACTGGTCGTTATATATAAAACGTATATTCTTGTCTCAAAGATGGTATGCTATAAGATAGATTAACATTCAAAGCTACAGTATAGTGCAATTTACATTTTAAATTGTAAAATAGAAATAAAATATATATTAATTTACTACTAATAATCTATAACGTCTACACGAGCTAATATTTCTCTTTATAGATAAGTTATATAAGGCAATATCACGACCTATCCTTTTATTTCGCCAAGGTTTGCTGGTTACTATATTTTTGATGCATTTCATCAACAATACAATTTCAAACATAGAATTTATAAACAATATATATTTAGGTTTTACATCCATGCTTATATTCGTACTGATGTGGTGAAAACTTGTATATATAACATAAATAATATTAAATTATTATTAATTAAATTAACATAGATTTGATTTTATAAAATGTATTCCACTTCAAACTAGGACCCTAGGAGTTATGAGGTGGTGAAGAATTGTTTAAACTATTTTACGTTTGCACTGTGTGACGTATCAATGAGATAGTATGGCGTCATTTACAGCTTTTTCTATTTCAGTCCCTAGACAATGAAGCAATTTATCAATAGTTGGCAAACTAATAAGAGAGGTCCTACATTGTTCCCGCTTCTATATGATGTTTACTAGATCTTCATTGTTTCAAAAATCTTTAGGTAGGGTCTTTAACTAGTTAAAAATATTTTCAATTATACTATCATGTTTATTAGTTACAATATATTAAAATGTGAGTAATCTATTTTATACCGATGCTGCAATGTTGTTATGTATAGTGGACCTAAGGTATGAGGAGAGACTAAGGTGTAGAGTTTTCTTTCTTTGTAGTACGAGATAGAATCTTGTTATATCCCCCCTCTCCATCACTACTGAAAGACGTACTAAACCCTCACAACAGAGTGGCAACCTTCTGGAGGTAATTTGTAACCTAATTGTAAACTTAGAAATTGGGTCAGTCTTTTCTTTCAGATAATAAACTAAGATTGTTTTAATTCATATACCGGTATTGTAAGAAAACATCACAGTTTGTATTCTCTGTTCTTTATCACTAATGATCTTTATAAGTATATTACATTCAAATTTGTCCTACTCCTCCATTATTAGTTTATCCGTGGTGAGCAAAGTAATAGGTTTTAAAGTTTCCAAAATTTTCTTTAACATAGCAAATAATCTAGTTTTTACAGTTTATACTAAGCAACATTATTTTGTAAAGAAAGAAGTATGTTTGATTTTTCTTCACTTTGTTATATTTTCATAGTGACAATATACAGATAGAATCATATATTATGTAAAAGTTTTTGACTATTTATATAATAAGTTTAGATTTATTACAGTAAAACATGTAATATAGGCCATAAAATAATACATATTGAGATTAATGTTGCAGTTGTATATATTTCAAATGTTATTAAGTTGACAATAAACGAATTTTCTTGTAAAATATCAGGATTGTCTCGTATTTGTGATATCTATTGTCAGAATTCTTTGTATGAAGATTATATTTAGAATTTAATGATTTATTCATTGCTTTTATATGTTTTTATTTTTCAGGTCTAATTCTCAGGATCGGCTGGTTTGTCCAATATAGTAATTTTATAATTTGGACATATATTGAATTATATCGTTGTGTGATTGTTCTACGTTTATAAGGTTTATAAAAGTTACATCTGCCTGTCGGATACTTGTATTTGCAACCCTTGTTATAAAAGTATAAATATAACTAAATAAGTAAAACACAAAGTGAAAAAAGCATGTAAGAGTTGAACGTTTTTTATCTAGTAAGGATTAGTTTTCTATTGTCTAAAAATTAATAAAATTTCATGACATTACTAGCTTTATGCTCTGTTAATGGCCCATTAGGTCGAATTGACGAACAAGTCCTATCGATATTGTTATTAAAATTGATTATTATAAAATCTCCATATTCATTTTCCAATTATATATCAATAAACTTTACCCAATTCTAGGGAGTAATCAGTTATTATTAGAGCGTAATCAGGGTTTGTAAATAAACTAAATAATAATCAAAGTATTTTTAAGGCATAATTTTTGACCATTACACATTATACAACACAGTACTACAAAGAGAACATGATTCTTTAGTGTTCATGGTTTTAGTAAAAATAACAAGAAATTAACACCCCTTTGTTCGTTTAGCCTCCTTTAGTTTGTAAATGACCTTCATCCAAGGATAAAATAGTGCACACTGTCCTTTCATGACGCTGGCTGACAACATGACACTCCAGGTGACTAGAAAAAAGATCGTGGTTTTGGACGTGAAAATGAACTGTTCAAATATCACATACAAATGTTAATCAAATTCTTTGCGGTTACGCCCCCTTATTGTAGTCACTTTAGTCTATTCAGAGAATGTTTAATTGTATTTATCATACACACACATTATAAATAACAAAAACCAATACATTTTTACAGCTCGTCTACTTTCAAAATATTTGTATAATTAACAGTTTGATGAAAAAATTTATCTCAATTGTTTAAAAATATTTAATATGTATAAGTAAAACTGCATTTTAAGCAAATTTGTACTCATTTAAATGAAGCATTAACCTACAAATTATCTCTATAATAAATATGCGTCTACCCATCCATCCGTTGCCTAGGGCACATCGGGTTACAAATATTATATGTAAACACTATTCAAACTTTATGTTACTTAATATAAATTGTTTTCCACATATTTATAGTTACTGCTACTATTTGGTTTGTAGCTTTATTTGTATTATTCGTTAACTATTACGTAATTTAATTATAACAATTTTTAACCATGTAATATAAGTGATTTATAGTTTAACCAAAGTATTTGTAGTGTGTTAATAATAACTATGGATTAATAACTGGGTTACTTAATATTCTGTGACATCATGTACAATTACATATAGTTATGATATTAGTTAGACTTTATTATGAGATTTAAACTATTACAAGTAACAATGGTAAAACAATTAATCACGATTTAAAACGGCTACAATACATATTTACTACAGGATTAATAAAGAGTCAGGACCCGCCTCTTCTTTGTAATAAAGTTTATATAGAAATTTATCCTTAGGTGGTAGGTGGTATTATTATGAATGTAAATTTTATTTTACCCAAAAAAAGTGTGTGTCCCGAAAACGCTTAAAGGTTTTGTAAAATTACTGCCTTGCGTAAAAACCGGCTTATTAGTCTTTTGTGTTCTGAATCGATAAGGAATGTAATAGACGAAGGATCCAATTAGTATTAGAAATTATACCGATAAAAAGGGTATTTTCAAATAGTCCCCCCTTGTTTCAATCTCGACTGAAAAGGTCAGATTTTTAGAGCTATTATTATCCAGAAGATCATTATTTTGTGTGTTTAATTTTTCGAAAAGTGTTTTAGGGTTATTACAGTTACCGATTTAGAATCACTTTATCTGTCTTAACTTTAAATAATACTTTTAAATTATTACTGTCTACGACTAGTAATGCCCCGTAGTAAAGACGATAAAATAAAAATGATTTCATGGGCTTCAAATGGAAATTATCACTCAGCAGAGTGTTTGTTTATTGTTCCAAATCCCGATAGACCTGTGACATGGAAATAATTAAAAAATAAGTATTTAGGTTCCGAGTATCTAGAGGGTATGACGAGGGTGGTAAGAGTGCTCTGAAATCGCATCCTGTCACTGAATGTGAGTAAAACTATTACATGTTAATTTGTCACTTATGTCAACTTAGTTTGTTAAAAGAATTTAAATATTCTCTTTTTGTAGCGATTTCATAGAAAATCAATACTACAATCACTTAATCCAACGATCACGCCTAATTTGTTCATGTTTAATATTACTAAACACCTGCATAACAAATATAAACGTTCTGATTAAGAAGAAAATTTAAAATGTGCATGTAGAATAAAAATTACCCAATATTAAAATTCAAATTATATTATATTTGTGCTAAGCAATGCTACAGACCATATCAGTTTTATTATAAAACGACCAATGGAATGTCTTATATAAGAGAAAAAAAGCGAACTAAAATAAGAATGTAGTTTTTATTATCTTTGAAGATTAATTTCTAATCTATATTTATATAAACTTTTGGGTATTAAGAGCTAAAAAATGCGTATAGAAGTGACTAGGTAATGACAGTACTCATTGTAAGGGTTTGTACAGTTCTTTACAGGGTAAATAATAATTTAAACTCGAAGTATGCAAAATGGAAGTCGTTCAATTTGACTTTGTTATTCAAATAAGATTCAGCTGTCAGTCGAGGGGAGGCGGTAAATTGAATTTTTTTAATAAATTCCTGTCACTAGTTTCCACTTTGATTATCAAACATCTTCACTTATAATATCATTTCGTACTGTCATTTTTAATATTTATTTATTATCTTCATATGTAATGTGAAACGAATTACTGTAATTTGATATAAATATACTTTATTTTGTAACTAAGGAACATTTTAAGTGATTTTTCAAATACATTATCTGTTTCATGATGTAACATCATTTACTTTAACTCATTATGAATATTTATCTTGAGATCCCGAATTTTAATATCTTGAAATCATTCCATTACACCGTTTTATCTATCTGTTTTAATATTTTTCTGTAATGCACATTATTATCTATTGTAAAAAAATACAAATTCTCTAATTTTTATATGTCATAAAATTGCATCAATATTTTCGAGAGAATAATGACATGAAATATGTTTTTATAGAAGCGATGTTAGAACTTAACAGTTTTCTCTTCCACATAACCTCTTCATTCTCGCAGAGGATTGAAAGTATAATACACTTGGAATTGTATAACACACTTAGGAGCCTAGGTTTCTGTGTTTTTGGATATTTGTAAAAAAATTAATTTATTAACTCTTATATTATTGCGTGAAAATAAATAAAAACTGTTATTAAAATTTTTGCACAGGTATGATGGCATAATATATATCCTTTCTTCGCTTTCCTCAAGGAATGTATAAAATCCAACTAAGCAAAGACAGAGACACTTGACACTAATAATGAACATCCTTAAAAATTCACGTCAAATATACTATCTTTCACGACATACCTATATTTTTAATTGAAATTAGTGTAAGTCAACTATTATTGTCGTCTTATTAGCATTGGTGTTAAGACCTTTCTTAAGATTTACAATGTTGTTCTAAGAATTAGGAAAACATAAATCAACATTTATTGTGTGTGAATTGCAATATTTTTTCGTTTTTAACAAGTATTATTTCGTTTACCGTGGCATGTATTTGCAATTGCGCGTGGAAACCTTTACTGCAATTCAAAATATTCTATTAATTGATATTCTAGATGCCGGGAACTCGGTAGTTGATAGCAGAACGAAGATCATAGAGCATCGAATCTAAGAGCTCTCTTAGCTCTAGTTGTTTCTCAGCTTGGACCTGTTAATAAAATCAATCCCCAATACATTGACATATATTGGAAGATTTGGATATAATTGTTAGTCAGTTCATTGAACAGTTTTTTCATCAAATATACTATACCCAACTGCATTTACTGTTGTAGTTAAGGATAATCGTGAGTCAATTAAATGTTACCTTATTACTTCTTATTATGGTTAGTAACGATGTTACATCTAAAATAATCTTGCGGTAATCAAAGAAGAATAAACTAACATTAATATTAATAATTAAATACTCTCAATGTAACTTTAAAATCAGGCATAATTATGTGGTTTGGTGAATTATATAACTTTAGTTGTAGGAAAATTTGCTTCCTGTCTGCATAGTATGTCAAAAACCAAATTAATTTGAGACTTTAAGACGTGAAATTTTGCTTGAATTCTCATTTTTTATGTTCGGAATATTAAATTACTGATTACGTGGTTGTATGGATAGTTGGGATGGCAAAGACAAATTACCGGTGCATTATATATATATATATATATATATATATATATATATATATATATATATATATATATATATATATGTATGTGTGTGTGTGTGTGTGTGTGTGTGTGTGTGTGTGTGTGTGTGTGTGTGTGTGTGTGTGTTTGAACTTGTTCACTTATACTGTCTAATAGTAATTATCATAAGAAGATCTGAAGGTACGTCCTTTTGTTCCATCTTACCGAATGTATGCATTTGACTCCTGATATAAATTTATTTAAAAATGGTTTTAGTAAAGAATTCATGAAATAATTAGCGCAACGCCAAACATACAATGCTACTCATGCTCTTCATACTCAAAGCTTTAGAGTGTGCTGCTTTAAAATTTCTTGTAACTGATATATTCTCCTTATATATTCTCATAAAGACTAAAATATAATTTAGCTTAAAAATATACAATCGGTTTATACATGGGAGTGTGTTCATAATAACCTACCTAATCTGTAATACGCTTACTTTAAATTCAAGATCCTATATAACACCACTAATTTTCCTACGCTTAAATTTATGATTGCGATAATGATACTTGTAATCATAAATGATACTAGATTTTACGTAATTCCTTTCGTATTTAACATCTTTTGTCTTTTATATTATATTGTAGTGACAAAACAATTAAAATTACCAGTAATACACAGTGGATGGCAAATACCAAAAATATATTGTAATAAAAATAATACTCTCTAATATACGGATATATTATACACCAAAATACAATAAACATATTTTAACATATAAAACATGATTCATTCGATGTCATCGGTCCACAGTATTAAGGAAGATCTATGCCAATCTCTATCATAGACCATACGTAATTAAACATACGGTCACTGTGAATTCCTGGACCCTTGATCTCCCTGGTCACAGAGTAATTTTTGTACCTCTCACAGGTTTGATATCTTCAGAATCCCATGGTAAAGTAATATACTCAAAATCAAAACTCCTTTTTATATAACGATTTGTTGCTCAAGAGTTTAAAATAGTAAATTCAAAACACTTAAACTGCAGCAATGTTAAATAAATATCCTAAAATATGGTTCTTTTTTGCCCAATCGTTTAAAAACTTTTCCTGGCACACATGTATTTTAAAAAAGTTTCATAAGTAACAACATACATAGTAACAATTATGTTTTGCTGAGATTTCCGGGCAAGACGTAATTGTTTTGTCACTGAAAAGACCTCGAGATTACAGTACAATAACAGCCAACCTATAATGGAAGGCTTAAACATGTTTGGTTCGCTACAAAAAACTTATAATTTATATACAAACATTCTTTGCAATAAAATATCCTATACAAGTTTTAAGGGGAAATATTGTTTATAACATGATAATTTATATTTTGTAAAGTTAAAGTAATATAAATGCTTTTATAAACATAAATGTTAAATTGTTACCCTTATGGCAATAATAGGTAATAGTTTTGCGTGGTAAACTTTCTTAGAATCTTACATAGTTAAAGAAATCCGCCTGTATCTTGTACCGTACAATATGTGAATACATAAATATATTACGGCTCTTAGTATCGATTTAGCCTACGAAATATAAAACAATTAGATAAAACAGGTAAAACCTGACGATTTGACTAGATAAGTTTTGTAACGTTACCATATAAATGATAAGTATGATGCTAACAAGTGTCATATTGCCTACATAATGGTAATTTTATTTATTGTTTTTATTATTTTATAGGTAGTAATTTTTTACCACTTTGCCATACATAAATCAAATTAAAAGTATATAATTTTATAATTAGATCAAAGTATAACATTATTATCTAATCATATATGTTATTCAAATGTAAGCTAAATTGCGAAACAATTATAAGGAATTTTTTGAACGTAAACATAGTGATAACATCATAATATTATGTGATACAATATAGAAGTAGTCATTATAGAACTCCTGGAAACAATATTATCTATTCGTTTCCAGTGGAATGAAAATAAGAGAATTGTACTGAAGAAATTACACCTTTGAGAACCGTATGTATATTTAATCTGATTTGCAAATGTTATTTTCTGAAAACTTGAGACAAAATCTACATATAAATAATATTTGCGATAAAAAAATATTATTCTTTTTCCTTTTTTAATTGCAGAAAAAAGTCAGAATTCTTTAATTTTGCCTTCATAAAATTTTGTAATGAGTGATAAAGAGAAATGTACAAATTTGGAATACAATGCGTCCAAGATTGTAAACTTTATGGTTTAACTAATAATATAACAAAGGAGATTGAGTAGTTTTTGTTTTTTAAACCAATTTACTTTTTGTTTGTGTTTAATGACATCCATTTTGAAGATTCTGAATAAACGGATTCGAGAACGGCGTCATGACATCATTTATGGGAAAGTTCAATGCAATATTGCACTATTTTCACATCTAGTTAATTTTTGACCTAATTAATTATCAGCGTTGCGTATTTTTAACGTCTCATATTACTATTATTTAATTTAAAAAAAGGTTGGTCCCTCTTTAACTTAATTACATAATATAGGTCACATAAATAAATTTAAGTTAAAAACATGTTACTTTAGGAACATTTCTTTCCTTTTTTCTATATGACGCTATAAATAGAAGATGTATTACCACGCTACATATTACCACTCGTGTATTTTAATAACGTAGCGGTGGAAATAATTTTTTAAGCTTTTAGAAGTGTAAAAAATGCTTAGTCTTTAAATATTTGTAAGTCTTATGTAATATTTAAATATGCATATATAGATGGAAATGGCATACAAGTTGGCTTGATTTGTTAAAACAAAGTTTACTACAAATTACCAATTATGCGTGTTTGATTTTTTATTTTCGATACACACCGTTGTCTCATTCTAATATAACGTCTTGCAATTATTATTTTTTTAAAGTCGTCTTATATTGCCTTATCTCTTTTACATGCATACGTGGTTACATGTTTGTTTTCTAATTAGATATATTGGTTTGGCTATATAATGATTCTCATTATTTAACAGAATATACCCATACATTTTCAATGAACAATTATTTTGTAGATATTTAACACACACACAAAAACACACGTCACACACAAATGATATAATTTGAAAGATGATTTCAAAATAAACACAACACCGTGAACAAAACCTCTCTACCGACGATTCTATCAACAGTTATTGACAAAAACCCCTTACAACTAAAGTTTTAAATTAAGTATTGATACGCATGGACATATTCCAAACCGATTGAGATATCAATGTCCATCCTTTACCCTACTTATTAAATTAGTTTTTTTATGTAAATAAACGTTTTACCCCCCTTTAACAGTGGGGCAAGAAGGCGGTGACTTTACATTATCAAACTACAAACCCTGTCTCGTTACATGTCATATTATAAAATTCCTTATAAACCAAAGATTCGACAAACAGGATTTTCAGATGTGGTTTTAAATGTAAAGATAGTTGGAAGGATGTAAGATTACTTGTTTAATAACTTATATCATTACCCTATATACCCCTTCCGCTCGTGTGCTGACAGGAACTAAACTAAAGTGCAACTACTACAAAATATATTGATTAATTTTAACACCAAATTTAACCCTGTCTCATTGTAAGAACCCCTTTTAAAAAAATGATAAAATTAGAAAAAAGTGACTCGTATTGTTGTTCACTTTTGTTTTGTTGACTCTTTCGTATAAAAATCTTTTTGTATTTAAGGAAATATATTCCTCGTATTGCCTTCTACAATTGCTTATAGACAATTTATAACAAACTGAATTTATAATACTTTTTGGTAAGAAATCCTAAAATAAAGTAGATCAATTTTAGTAGAATTTGTTGCTCTTTCCAAACCTAAGAGGTGAATTGTACGGACACTAAACTTTACGTCGAAACATTTCCGATTGCACAAAAAATCAGTCAAAATTTATACAAAATAAAGTACAGTATAACGTACTATTTTCGGTCACATTCTACGATTCTACTATTTATTGTACGAGTTGCTATCAATATATCTCCTTTAGGGAAAAATCAGTATAATATATAGCAGTTATTCTCTCAGCTGTCCTTATCAGAGCCGCTAGTAAGATATTTTCATGCCTCCCAAAATAAATACTCTTCTGTACAGCGATACAATCTGACATTCTGTTACCCAGATTTCCCCCACGGTTAATAAATCTTATTATTTCTGCTTCTAAAACAACTCAAGATTTATTTGATCACCTACATGTAGATTATATGTTTTTCTATGTATAATATGACTTATATACCAGGATGAAAATAGCCAATCTTTTAGGTTTACATAACTATCATGTAAATCTAAGAAGTGATGTGTTCTGATACAATAAACAATGCAGTTGATTTGAGACTCCAAACGAACCATATGTGATACAAGAACATTATAGCTTATCTCTTTCTATAACTATTTTTATGTCCAATTGCCATCTGTCATTCAAAGTATTTTTACTTGGCTTTGAAAACTTGAGGCAAAATACATACTTTGTAAAATAGACTAGATAATCTTACTTGCACATTATTATACATTAGAAAAGTTTTCAAGATCTTGGCAACCAAAATTTAAAAATATACAATTTTATTTGTCGCTCTCTAAAACATTATTTAAAACATATATTTTTAAACGAGTTAAAACAATATAAATATTTTTATTTGGAAGGAATATTATAAAGAAAAAATTATAAGATCTTACATGATTGTATTCATATTAGTTTAAATTATATTTTTTGTAATTTCTGTTTGTAACCTTAATGTTTGTTAACTGGTTTTTCTATAAAAAGAGTTCGAGTTTGTTAGGTTAGTTTGTTTTTAAATATCGTATAGCCGTATCGACAGACAAAACCTTGTATCAACTACTTCAGTAATAGAAATACCGTACACTTAACAATAAAAATATTAAAATACGTAATATGCATTATTATCTTTTGATCTAGAAATGAATTTTTAACTTTGGATTCCTTGTAGGTTTTACTTTTTCTCGTTTGACTTATTGTAACACAATTTAGACTGTATTGTTACTGGCTATAATAAGGAACAAGAATAAGAAGAATCCGAACACAACGCACTTCAAAAAGTGAATGGTTGGCGGCAGTATGAGAACCGAATTACGGTTCATTAACCGTAGCCATTGTCTTCTGTGTGAAGGTGAGCCAAAATTAGCATCTTAAAGAAGTATATGGCAAGAGAACAATCATTAGCCAACCCTTCACGCGAAATTATTCATATCTTTGTAACGACCACAAACCACATCTGCTATCGAGAATTTTAAAGGGATTCATATATATTAAGAATTTCTACATGTTATTTAAAAAATCTCTTTAATATTGCCTTATTCTGATTTACTAGTTTTGATTAAAACATATTCAATGATTATATTGTATATATTAAAGATTTTTTAATTAATATGTAGAAACTCTTAATACATTATTAATTGGCAATAAAAACAAAAAAACAAAATGGCATCCATTTATAAAAGATTGTACATTTCTTTAAAAAAATCTTGTTTGCAAAAAAACGAAGTACACGTTTAAAACACAGATTTACACAGTTCCCTGTATATGAGGCGCTGATAAGATTTTCTCACGCCTCCCAAACCAAACTCCCTCATGAACAGCGATACAATCTGACATTCGGTTATCCAGATTTCCCCTACTGTCCATAAATCTTGTTTTCGGCTCTTCCGGTACAACACAAAACGTTTTGGCATCTTCTACCCCGTAGGGCGTTCGGTCCTAATGTTTGTAATCAGTTTATGAAATGACAAAATTTTCTAATAATAAGTAACATATACATTTGTATGTAGTTTAATATTACATGATATTTAATTTAGAAGTTTAAATATTTGATAATACAGCTAGTGCAGTTAAATAAAGAGTATTATTTCAAAGGCAATCCATGCAGTACGCTCATCGTAGTGTGTATTTGCCCTTTTTAATTAAAGAAAAGTTAATTAATGTCAATAATTTAATGTATCAAAAGTTATAAATCTATTGCAACTTTGATATGTAATACTAAAATATATAGTTTTTTATATTTATTACAATAAATCAAACACAATGCTGAATGTAACTTTGTAATTGGTGTGACTGGTAGCAGGTATAATAATGACGGCACTGTTTTACAGTTGTAGGAATTGTAATTTCCTTTTAATACAAAGTTAAGAGACACTAATATTCAACTTTGTCAACAAGATAGCATATTATAAACCTAGTCTTTGTTGTTAGCCCCAACAGCAAATGTAGGTTAGTATTGTTATTTTATGAAAAACATTATTGTACTAATCAATAACAGAAGGTTTTCATATGTTTTAAAGATGTAATAACTACGCTATGATCCTGTGTCGGTCTGTATTACAATAAACAGGCTGAGAACTTGTAATAACCTCCTCATAAAGCACTCACTACCTATGTTATTTTAAAGTAACTCTATTTAATGTGTGTGGAATTAAATGCCTAAAGTTCAACACTAGGTAAATAGTATTTCAAGCTTTAAGTTAGGTCGAAATAATACACAGTCATATAATAATGGAATAAAAACATTTATTATAGAGTATGTGTATCCTGAACGTATTATCCTGGTGATCTTACGTTTACTGTACTTCGCAAGAAATATTTCTTTATAAATAAATGTACCCAAACAAGCTGGTTCATTTCAAAAGCTTTTCACGCCATTAATAGCTGTATGGGATGGTTATACATCTTTATATTCATTCTTCT
This sequence comes from Homalodisca vitripennis, assembly GCF_021130785.1. Taxonomy (NCBI): domain Eukaryota; kingdom Metazoa; phylum Arthropoda; class Insecta; order Hemiptera; family Cicadellidae; genus Homalodisca; species Homalodisca vitripennis. Next base: position 85,487,215 of record NC_060213.1, on the reverse strand, counting down.
ACTAAAGCTGTGGTTATTACAATACAAGATAAAGGTAAACCTCACAAATGAAAGCATATCCACTGTTTATTTATTTGCTTTAATTACTTAATGTATAAGATTAACCAACGTAATAATAACTAATGAATCGGTAGGACTTTGTCACTCATATAGCTTTTTATATAAAGTCGTAATAAATGTCGTATAATCTCTTTGAACCCTGTAAGAAACCTTAGACCACACAGATAATTTCAAATAAAGTTATAAATCAACGTATACGGGAACCAAACTTAGTTAAATACTTAGTATATAAAAACGTTAAGAAAATATTAAAATTGATCTTACCAAAAATTATACTAAATAAATAAAAGATAACCGATACTCCTAAAAAAAGACTAATTTAACATATCCCATTTGTTAATACGGCCTCTCCTTCGACTGATAGCTGAATGTTCTGTTAAATAAACAAAGTAATATTAGAAAAAAATGTGGCATACTTTTTGCCGTTTAAAATTTAATCAGAATGTTAGAAATAAATTTATAAAGCTAGTTGTGGAGTACTCACCTGTCTTGTATAGCACTCTTACTTGTTAATCGTAAAAATGTCGAAATTTTGCCATATGGATACGACATAGAATTTTATGTTTAGATTTTATGTGAAAATGTATTAACTGATTTTCTTTATTTCGTAGTATTTTACGTACCTTTGTAAAAGGATATTACATTTAAAGTCCAATATAAGTAGACCGACCCGTAAGCTGTTGAGGTAATGAGTAAAAAATAACTTTCTTTATATCAACTTTAGTACTATAGTCGCTAAATTTTTAGTTCTACAGTAACAAGCTTGTAGTGTTTCCGTCCATCTAAGATATTATTTTTTTTATTGGTTTATTTTACGATGGTCACGCAAGCATCCACATGTTAATACAGGCAAAACTAATCGTGATGACTACTGGGTAGTTGTAATATTTTATTTTTTGATACATACAATTAACTAATGCCCATTTTTTAATTGTATATTTTTAAAACATCTAAAAAAAAATAAAAAAATAAACTGTATCCATTACATTTTTAAAAAGCAAGAAACTATTCGTTTTAGGTATTAATGTATTTGATAAAGTATGAACTTGGAAAAGATTTAAAGACGCCCAAAAACTAAAGAAAATAATTCAATAGTTACAAAGACGAAGGAATAATAATCCAGGGGCTCTGTGAATAAAGGGGTCATAGACGTAGGAAAGGAGGTTGAAGTGCCTTCTGAAAGTGGACCATTCTAGACTAGACTCCAGTTGACCCGGAACAATGCTAATTCTTTGTGCACGATATACTTTTCTTGGATTATAATTCCTACGAGATATAAATTAAAATGAAGCTTAGACATTTTTTTAGATGCTAGGTAAGACATTTACTAATCTCCATATCTCCTGAAGTCTAAAATGAAATTCCCATGTGATATATGTGTGGAGTCGCCTGATAATGAAGTCCTTTGGTTTAGGAAAATCCCTTGTAAAAAAATTAACAATTTGGACCAAGTATGTGTTTTTATTATTATTTTAGTAATAATGAAAATAATTTTACTAAAAATAAGATTAAAAACACGGGAATGCTAGAGGTGGTATTCTTAGTAATTCAATGCCAATTGATGGTGTTTCTACAAATAATTTAGTTTTTTAATTTTATACCGTTGTGTTTTTAGTGTAATAACAACAATAGAATGTGAACCGAAAATAGTACGTAAATCATGTACTTTATTTTTGGTGGTATAAATTTTTGAGCTTGATTTTTTGGTGCAATCGGAAATGTTATTCGACGTAAAGTTTTAGTGTCCGTACAATTTCAGCCTCTTAGGGGTTTGTGAAAGAGCAACAAATTCTACTAGAAATGATCTACTTTATTTTTAGGATTTTCTTACGGACAAAAAAAGTATTATAAATTCAGTTTGTTATAAATTGTCTATAAGCAATTGTAGAAAGGCAATACGAGAATATATTTACCTTAAATACAAAAAGATTTTTATACGTAAAGAGTACAACAAAACAAAAGTGAACAACAATACGCGACGAGTCACTTTTTTCTAATTTTTATCATTTTTTTTAAAAGGGGTTCTTACAATGAGACAGTGGTTAAATTTGGTGTTAAAATTTTAAGATCAATATATTTTGTAGTATTGCACTTTAGTTTAGTTCCTGTCAGCAGCATCGAATAGCGGAAGGGGTATATAGGAATAATGATATAAGTATTAATTAAACAAGATAATCTTACATCCTTCCAACTATGTAAGAAAACGCAAATAAAACTTGTATTTTATTTGAAAAGTCAAATAAAATAGGTATAACTTTAGGATTAAAAAAACCATCATCATGTATGTAATGAACGCCCTGGTGTAAATCTCTACTTGTCAACGTAATACGTAATGGTCTTGTAAATGTTGACTATAGGTACTTCTATGGTGTAATATAATCCATATTAAATTGTATTATAAAAATACGTTTAAACCATTTATAACCGTTATTTACGTAATATTTTTATTACCAATAACCAATAACTGTAATGGATTTATATATATTTATATATTATGTATATATAATTTAATTCAATTAATTAACATTGAATCACAAAAAGTACTTGCTCTGCCGTGACTCTCGAACCCAGATATATAACTTGGCTGGGTTAAATGTGATACCATTACACCACATAGCCTTACGATTAAATTGTTTTTGTATTTGGCTGTTTCTTTTACGTAAGTGTTTTTATGATTAACCAAACTAACATATGATCTGTAAGATCAAATACCTGTAAAATGACTTTTATTTACGTTTATTATATTTGTATAAGTTGCAATAGCCTAATTTAATTGAATTTCAATAAACATAGATTACCCTTATATAATTTGAAATAACACTATAAAAAACCTAGATACTTTTTATAATTTAAAAGGAAAGTCTTATTGGTCAAATCGATTTAATTTTATATACAAACAATGATTACTGATTAGGATTTAAACAGGAATATATTATTAGTTTTGAGCTGGGACAATTAATTCCATCATTAGCCCCCTTGATGTCCATGCCTAAAATATTCCTTAGTAACAATTAACGCCTGCATAAGGCTCAGAAATATCCATATAAAGATTGTATGATATATATATAATTATACAAATTAAATAGAATTAATATTTAAATAGTGCCTTTTAACTTAACTCCTCTTTAACATGAGTTTTCTTCAAACTTACACTTTGCCAACAAAGTTTCTTTATGTTTTGAATGATGTAGACAACTCCTATGTTTAAAAAGTTTTCTACAATCATTTTTACCTTTTTTAAATATTTTTCCTTGCAGATGCAGTTGAAAAAAATTTATGAAAAAGTATAGCAACCTTTAACTGTTTATTTAGGTAATTTATAAATTGCCTAAAATAATATTTCATTTTAAACCATTGCAGCTTATTTAGGTCTTTGCCAATCATTGATAGACGAATTTGCAATTTTGGTCACTAAACTAATTTTATTAAATAACATTCTATTTTTATAATACACTATTAAATAAACAAGAACTCATTAATTCCGGCATTGGTTGCAAAAGCATCAAGTAGAAATACTCAATAATTTTTACAACACTATTTCCTATAATTCGAACAGTTACCGTTTAATTATTTTAACAGTTGTTGACTTACTTCTTCTAGTACGAAAATATCTGACAGTTTCAAAAAGACAGCAACATTTAGTAACAATTAGACAGGCTGGTATCCCCGGCCGAGACTTAATTCTCTTCGTTACATAATCAACCTTGGGAGTCAAGTAAATTAAGCAGCCTGGTTATAATGGTACATTAATTTATATGAGCCTGGTTCCTACACGTTATAAATAAGATAATCTAAAATCTAAAATCTTTCTTTGTTAATGGATATGTTGGAGTACTAACCTTGTTCAAATTTATTAAGTACTAGAAGTAATTTAAATGGGTGTAAAGATTCTAATTTATTGAGTCAATATGAATATAAAGATTTAATGCTATGAAGTACAGATCTTACATAATGTTCCTGGGTTTCATCTTTTTAAATAAAAATTACTACTTATTTATGAGGGTTTTATAGCTCAACTAATAATGGGGGGGGGGGGGGTGGGGGGGGGGGGGGGTGGGGGGGGGGGGGGGTGGGGGGGGGGGGGGGTGGGGGGGGGGGGGGGTGGGGGGGGGGGGGGGTGGGGATGATATGCAATATTAAGGAAAACGTGAAATAAATAAATGCGACAAAATTTAATAAACTGTGGAGTTTTGTTTTTGAAATGAAAATTAAACATCCCCTTAAAAATCTCGTATATAATTTTATTTTAATAAACCACGTCAACCTGATGGTCGTTTTGCATCTATATACGCTTCGTCATCTATTCCATATAACTTTACATGCTTAAAATAGAATTTATTTTTACATTTTAAAGAAATAATGTTATGTATATTGTTTTATATTTCAAATGTTATCCCTTGTAAAGTTTTGAACATGATTTTCCCAAACTGCAAAACAAAAGATTAATTATATCTTAGCTATAGAGCATCATAACGCCGCCTGGTAAAGAATATTAAACACAAGAATTACATGAATAAACTTTTATATGTCCTCTCACATATGAACATGAATAATCCCAAATGTTTAGTGTTATACAAATATTAATTGTGAATAACACGAGCTGATAAAATACACATTGACTTTGATTAAAGAAATTAAATGAATTAGATATAAACATAGAATATTGTTACATTAATCAGTTCTATAATCATTTTAAAAATAATTATCCTAATATTATTCCAAATCTGTATGTTAAATAATTGGTATAAATCGAAAAAAAGAATAGTATAGGTTATAAAATTAAAATATTCATACTCAAATGGTTATGCTAAAAATATTCACTGGGGCTTCAAATGAAAGCCGCGCAATATTAAAAATTTTATTATGTATACTTTCAAATTAAACCAAGTAAATTTTAAAATTTTTAATAAAATACTTAAATTTAAAAGAAATTGTTAATAAAATATTTTTAGTTGACGCAAATATGTTTAAAGTTTTGTTGTTGTTTTCGTTAAAACAATATTTTTTGGAAATTAAAATACAAATACTTACGATTTTGAAACATACAACCTCTAGTACAAATCAACAACTCGTATATATTATCGTATCTATTTAAACCATGGATATGGTACACATAATCCTATCGAACTGCAACATACGAATAATCAATCTAAATAATTTTCCAATCTTGAACGTAAAATTTGATGTATATAAATAAAATATATATATTATATAAATATATATATATAAATAATATATATATATATATATATATATAAATAAATATATATATATATATATATATAAATAAATATATATATATATATATAATATATATATAAATATAAATTGTACATACAAAAAATGTTGGTAAGAAATCTAAAACTGGCTCGAATTTGTTAAATTTAGCAGCACGTATGATATCAAAGGATCTATTATGTTACTGTATTAAATTAAACAATTATCATCGTTTCTATTTATTTTCATTGAATTATATGTTTTTATTAAACCAATATTTTGTAATATATAACTCTTTGCTCTAGGCTCAACAATCTATTCTCATTATTTTAATTTCCATTGATAGTAGCGTTGGTTATAAATCGTGTTTAGAGATGTAAAACACATTTTATGTCTATCTCTAGTCGGAGTGATATATTTATTACACAGTAATTGCACAATTTTACAGAATGGAAACTAGATAGCTTACTGAGTTTCTATTAGTTAGTCACATAATTTAAAGATAAATACAATTTATTATGCCTCAAAAATATGGTAATACAATTTATTTGTTACTCTACATTTTCATCACTCCAAAAAGATTACAAAAATTTAATAAAGAATGTGTAGAATTTTATAAAAATATTAATCTTCTATATGGAAACCATAACGATATAGAAACATTTTACTAAACAATTGTAATCTAATTGAAGATGCTCGATACTGAAAATGGAAACTAGTGACAGGTATCCGTTGAAAAAAATCCAATTTACCGCCTCCCCTTGACTGACAGCTGAATCTTATTTGAATAACAAAGCCGAGTTAAATGACTTCCAATTTGCATATTTCACGTTTAAATTTTAATCATCTTTACAAAACACTTTGCAAACCCCTAACACCGAGTACTCACGGCCTTACGTACTTTTGTCTCATTAAATCCTTATGTTTACTTTAGATGAAGGTTGGGTTCAGGGGTTTGTGTACATTATACATAGTATTTCATACTTTATTGCTTGTTTTGTCTCTAGTATATGGTATTATTTGAATCATTCATAAATAAACTGACTTTTGTTTAACTTAAAAATCTCTTTTTCTTTACTTTGGTACGCAGAAACTATACAATTAAATTTCTAGGACTACTATCTATCATATTTCTTATATGTTAATTTATTGTATTGCGTTAATTTTCAATAATTACACATTTTTAATCATAGGAAAAAAATTGTATTTTAATTAGTAACTTATACATAAGTCATTAAATTATGCAATGATAGAAAATACCGTGCTTAGAAACTTAAAGTTGTGAATATACACAAAAGTACACCACACTTTCATCATTTGTTGAAAATAAACTAAATCAAAAAGACGAATAACATTTTTATGCGTGATTTTAGAAAAATATATTCTATTAATACAGTAACACTGAAGAAAATCTTTAAGCTATTTCTTAGTAATAACCTACATAAATTCAGATCAAGTAAACATTATATAAAACACGTAAAACTTCAAACATATTTCCACCGCTAAAAGTAGTTGCTTAATAAAAAACAAGAGTAATAGAAACAGTATATATATCAAGATGTATACCCACGCTACATTTCTAGCCTATTCTCAATTTTTTACTATATTTTGCCAAATTGTTTGTAAAAAAGACAAGTTTGTTTGTAAAGAGTTCACGTTAGTTTATTTCCTGTCAGAACACGAGCGGAAGAAGACTAGGTTAAAGACAGAAGTTATTCAGCAGTGAATCTCATCTCCTTGCATCTGTATTTACGGTTCTACAGTATACTACCATTGCTCACCTATTTTTGCGCAGCTAAATAATATTTGCGGACTAAATCTTTTTGTCTTTAATACATTTTGCAGTAAACAGAACTGTTAAACTTAATCTTATATAGGGCACCCTATGTAATATAAAACCTAATATTTTAAAGAGTGACTCTCATCTTTTTCCCCGTAGACTCGTCTGTAATAAGAGATATAAAGTATCAATAATTATTTAGTCATAAACATAAAACTTTATATATATATATATATCAAATTAAAATAAATTGTTTGTTTTGTACAATATTGTTACATAATGAATAAGCATTGTAATATCTTCTATGCTTTTATGCAATTATTAAATAACGTGAGAGTTTGTAATATGGAAATTTAAATTTATAATAATATTCATATTGTAGTGTCTAAAATGAAAAATAACAGTAAAAAATTTTAATCAAAATGAAAATTTTTTTATACTCCAAGTAGAAACTAGTGACAGGAATTCGTTTCAAAAATCCAATTTACCGCCTCCCCTCGACTGACAACTGAATCTTATTTGAATAACAAAGCTGAGTTGAATGACTACCAATTTGCATACTTTGCGTTTAAATTTTAATCTACTGCATAAAGACTTTGCAATACCTTAATGGAATATTCACCTCTTTAGGTATTTGTGTCTAGTTAAATACCTGACGTTTACCTATGTGGACGTAGATAAAGATTAGGTACAAAAGCTTTCGTACATAATAGACATTTGCAATCGTTCTTTAACATCTTTTTATAGTTTGTGTTGCAAGTTATATTAGACATTATAATTATAATTAATAAATAAACTGACATAAACTAATGCATTGGTCAAAAGTAAGTTAGTATTTTAGTATACAATTTCATTTTGACGACTAAAATATAACCTCTTTCATAAGTGTCAATACACTGTAATACATACAATTCGCGGATGGATGTAAAATGTTTCCATGTGTTATGCTGGTTTTTATACCAGATGAGGTGCCAGTTATCTTCAAAACAACAAATATCTAGACCTAATGACAAAATTATTTAATTTTATACGTAAACCAAAACTGCCGTTTTCAACTTTACACAATTACACATATTGTAATCGTATGACAATATTTTGATTTTAGTTAGTACCCGATAGATAGTTCAAAAAAAATTGGTTTAATTCAGACACCGATAGAAGAAGTTGCACTTCAGTCTTTGGAGGACGAGGAATAGGCTGTTTGGTCACAAACTAAAGTTATAACCAGGGTTTACAAATCGAAGGGTATACAATTTAGTAATGGTTTGCAGGGAACTCCTGTAGATATTGATTGTCTAACTGAAGTGCAGAAATGAAAGTATAATCATAAATAACAATAAATGTGATTTTAAAGATAGTCAATTTCATAACAGATAATCCATGAATATTAATTTTTATATAACGGAAAACATAAATCAAAAGAAAAAATATTTTCCATATTTGTATGGAAATTGAACAATGCAATGAAAACGAACCTGTGAAATTAATAGTTGGTACACAAGGTGACTTTTTAAGGAAAGTTTTTTTTTGAAATGATAATAAAACGTGTATTTTACAATATCAAAACTCCTTTAAGAAATCATGCCAACATTCAGGTACTTTGCAACTCTATACATTTCTTCATTTATTTCATATTACTTTACATAATAAGCATTGAATTTAATGTAAAGTTAAAATGAATCATTTGAACTTATATCCAATTTACATTCTATACTTCATACCTCCTAAAACCATGAACATCATCTTACCAAGTTTTGAAACAAAAGATATGTAATTGAGAGAGGGGGTCTAACTATAATTCTTTGTTTGTATCTTAATATGTTCCAGAGAATGTACTAAGTAACATTTTAAATATTTATAATATCAGGTCATGTAAAATCATATTTTGTAATAATTCTAAAAATCATGAATTATGCATTCATATTGAATTAGTAAGTGTAATTTATGACAACTATTACAATACTTTAATTTGTACCTAATATGAAGGTCCAAGATCAGTACCAACACGTGCTTTAGCAAAAAGATTATCTGATTTTACAGAACTTCAGTATTACTAATAACTTTTTGTAGGTTGTCGAACACGACCTAATCTTCCTTATAACTGGGTTTTTATTTCACTAGACTCCCAAGTGTGATAGAGTAACGAAGAATTACGTCTCAGTGGGGGATCCCAGGCTGCCTAATTGTTACTAATAGTGTTGTTACTTTTGAAACTGTCAGTTAATTTCTTTTACAACAAGAAGTTAGTCAATAAAAGTAAAAATAAAAGGAAAACACATATCTAATATACTATACAGCCGCATGTGAAAACTGACTGACTCACTCACTGATATTTAGATACAAATTCTAACATAGTTCTAGAAGTGCTGGAAAACGTGAAATTTGGCATGCAGGTACCTTTCACAATATGACCCGGAGGAAAAGTCTGAAAACCGGACTTTTTTACTTATAAACCCCTAAAAACATTCGAGAAATTTCGCGCATTTTTCACCCCTGCAGGCATTTTTTGTAAGCCCGATAGCGGGCGAACCGTTCGAGCTAGCTCGGATCTGAAGAAAAATTCATAGTCAGGAATGAATTGAAATACAAAAAAGGTCTATTGACTTTTTGCTCTATCTTCCATGGTTAAGCGACAAAACGCTCTAATATTAGACATTCCAGAGATTTTTCGCTAAAAATAATGTTTCGAGCCCTTTAGCGGCCGAACCGTTGGTCGTAGCTCAAATCTGATTGACCCATCAAACTATCAAATTGTGCGATCTACAGAAAAGGTCTAGTAACGTTTTGCCCTATCTCCATTTTTTTTGGCCGAAAAAACGTAATTACGTGCAATTTTTGTGTAATTTTCACGTGAAAAACTTTGTTTTTGGGGAAGATAGCGGTGAAACCATTGGTCGGAGGTCAAAATGAAAAAAAGACTAGATTTAGGAAATAATATGATCTACAAAAAAGGTTTGGTGACTTTTTACTATATCTCAATTAGTTTGACCGCAAAACGCGATTAAGTGAAAATATTTGGAAATTTTCGCCTACAAAATTTACATTCCGCGCTTTATAGCGGCCTAAACGGTTGGTCGTAGCTCAAAACACGTAATTTAATAAGTTTTAGTAAACAACGTGTTCTACAAAAAAAGTCTAGTCACTTTTTTGCTCTATCCTAAATGTTCTGGCCGGAAAAAAACCTGTTTAAAAGAAAATAGTTTATAATTTTTAGGTGAAAATTTTATTTCTGGAGGCGGTAGCTGCCGAACCATTGGTCATAACCTAAATCCTAAAAGTTCAATAACTAGACAATCTAGAGATCTAAAAAAAAGGATAGGTAGCTTTTTGTCGTATATCCTTACGTAAGCCCTAAAATCTCTATTAATGGCAAAATCTTGGTTGTATTTAGCAATTTCAGGAGTTGTAAATATGATGCGACTGTAATTTGTGCAATCCGTTCTTGTTCTGGATTTAACTCGTGTTACTAATTTAACGAGTGACTACAACCCCACATCGTGAATCGGCTGAGCGTTAGAGAAGGTAACATTTAACCCCCCTGGAATTTCCTTGTATGACCACAACCTCCTGAAAAAAATGAACCCCTGATGTGTTAACCTCCCGGTAAAATTAACCCCCCCCCAGAGAACTTCCTGGCTTGACTAAATAATCTCCTGATTATATTAAACCATTATATATGTATAATTATGTAATGATTAGATCACCACTCGGAGAACAAAAATTCAGAGGTTAAGTAACTATGGTAACCAAATTTTGAAATGAGCCGTCCTTATTTGCCCAGCTACCAAAATAAGCCTTAATCGTTTAAAATGAAATTTAACGTATGCAAATTATAAAATACTTAATTAGATCATTAATAGTTGGATATTATACTTTTAAATAAAAGAAAACTATAACAGCATATTATAGATTATAATAATTATCATTTGATTATAAATATATTATATAGAAGGAGGTTTCTTTCATGTAAAAAGGGCCTAATTACTTAGAGTTTAATTAACTTTTTTATGTTATACATTTGTAATGCAATAAAACAAAAATTAAATTTAAAATGATTTATAGAAACTTGAAATTTTAACATTAAGTTTTATTATTTTGATTTATTTGAACATTCATAAGACTTTTCGAATAGTCTTTCTGAGTCTCATTTAGTTTTGAACATTACTAAAGGCATTTGGAAAGGGAGGGAATACGTATTACAAGCTGATGATGGGAATCTCTCCCAATTAAGTCTTGAAATTACTAATCAGGCAGTTGTAGTGCGCATTACTGTAAAACTAAGACGTTAGTTGATCCAAAGACAATAAATTATGATTTTATTGAATCGCAGTTTTTAATATAAATAAATTGAACAGGAATTTAAATAGGTCTCAAAAACTATTAATTTACTACATATCAACAACTGTAATCTTATATGCACTAGTTAGGAGTCCTCCCCAGCACGTTTCACACAAAACCGTTCGCTAACAATTTCAAAACAAACTTTCAAATATAATCCCGATTTCATTCATAAGATATGCAGCGGACAGATAGACAGTTAAGAAGTTATACAGAAAAACAATTGTTTACGTGTCTTTGGCAAACTAAATGAATTGTGTCATCCTTAAAATTGATTTGGTGTCTCATAAAACTTAGTGAATACCACAAAAATATATCCTCTAATGAAAAGTTATAGTTTTAAAGATTCATTGAATAATTTATCTTCTACCCTAAATGTATAGGTCAAGATGGAAAAATAGGTCACCGTATTATAAAATATCTTGGACAAAACTAATAGGTTACTAATTTGACAAAAAATATTGTAAGAGAAACAAAGGAATAAGATTTGAAATGTAATATTTACTTTGACAAAAACAGCTATATTTATAGATGCGGATAAGATATCTTCATGCTTCTGGAAACAACAAAAGGTTTGTTTGCCCTTTAAACGCGTAAGGTGTTCAGTAACACTATTTTAATTTAGTTAAAGAGAAAATGTTGTGTTATGTGAAAATTCTGATTACACACTACGTAATTCTAGGATTCATATCCAAGACGAATACTAAATTGTAACATTTAAAATACAAAATGATATAAGCAGTATATATCATGCATCATGTTAAGTATTACTAGTACTTTAAAAGTTTTATAACAACCTCCACTTTGAAAACCAACCAATTAAAATATGAAAAATAAAAAGTCATAATATTTCGTAGGTTTGAAAAATATATTAGTCTGTATTTTTAAATTGCACTTTATATTACCCTCTACAAAATACAATTAATTTCATGTTTATGTTTTAAAAATATTGATATTGCTTTAAAGAAAGACTGAAAAGGTAAATTTTCAATAATGATATTCCATATATAATATTTATAGCTTTATGTTAAAATTGGACAACAGTACATTACCTATTTAAAAAATCATACTATCATTAAGATGCTTATCATGCCTGCTCCAAGCTTCTTAACCATAACCTGTTGTGGCGTACTTTTACCTGTATTAATATTTATGAGAATTTAGACGTAAATAGATGATATTTCATGGATTCGCTAAAATTATGGAGCAAAGCACGTATGTTTGTACAGTAACGGCTGAGGAAATGGCAGACGCCCAAATTGAAAATGTCACTTCAAGTGCTCAAGCATTCAACAAGGTTGATTTTTTTTAGTAGATAAGAAATATATTAGTTTTTACGCTGTACTTAACTGATGTTTAAGGTAAAACCGATTAGAGTGTTTCGCCATCACATTATATTTTTATTGTGTATTATAACTATTTACTGAATTTAATATGTATGCTATCAGTTTAATTACGATAAATTTATACATTTTTTTAATGTTACAAAAACTACAGGTAGGTTTATAGAAAATATAAAATTCTAAATAATTTATTGCAATTATTGCTTATACTATATGTTATAAAAAACATAAAAATATCTTACTGTGGACAATTTCCACCGTTATATACTCAAAAAGCAATGTCAAATAGATTTAATGTAAATAAGCGTATGGTATAAATTATTAGTGTATATACAAGTATAGGAACAATACCAAATCAATGGATTACTTTTATTCTAGATATTATTAATCTTGTTAAAGAATTCTATTTAATAAATAAATGAATGAATATATAACCTTACGGTATTTATGATTTACCGTATTATGAAGAGTTATTGTATTTATTGTTGGAATTATTATTAATTACAAAGCTAATGAAGTCAATATTATTAGCGTAATATATAAATGTTTAGTTTACTAACTTTATTTTTTATATATTCCTATGAAATGAATACTACTTGACTAAACTGTAATTATTTTCAAGTTAGGTACTCAAATCTTGGTTTAAAATACTTGAAAGGCATTTTTAAAGTAGCAGATAAACAAAATTGTTTATGGAGGACATAAAATTATAAGAAAAAATTTTAGCAATCAGTGAGCGCAGCGAGTCCGCAGTCATTGCAAAAAGTTAACAATCCAATTTATTTACTACAAAATACTTATTAGATGCATAATATTTTATATAAATACTAGCAGTTTCCCGCGGCTTCGCACGCAATTTCCTGTTGAAAAACAATACACTATATTCACTTATTCTTTTTCTGTCACATTCTTAAACACTTCTGATATAATTGATAGTCGTTCATTCGTGAGCCTCTTGAGCGCATTATGAAGGTATAAACAATATTTCCTGATCTGTCTTTCGTGGTTTTTGCTAGGTGTTGATAAGTTATTCAGTACAATTACTATGTATAGATGAATGTCGATAAACTATTTTGTTTATAAAGAATCAAATTCGGTTTGTTAAAATTAATTTTCTGTCTAAGATATTTCCAGTATTGTTGTGGAGTTTGCCTTGTGCTCCGATCAAGAAAATGTATCAACGAAAACCAATTTCGATCATAAAGCGTCTTCTTTCGGCTCTTTTCATTTACCTTCAGTCTAACCAAATTCGATTACCTTATGTACAAACTTTCACGGCTTTCAACAATGAGGTGGTTTTTTATAACAGCGTTCAATAGTATTTTCTTTGCATTAGATAGTTTATTGACCATTGGTGCAATCTAAATTTAAAATTAGGTAATAACTTCGTCTTTGCAATCTGCATTACACTACTAATTAAGCACTTAACAATAATAATTTTCTAAATTTTAAATGTAAACAAATGTTTCTGCCTCTTTGATGAACTTCAGCTGAAAGTATAAACAGCTGTTAAGTATCAGTTCATTTTGTATTACGTGTCGCAGCGCAGCAGTCTGCCGGATCGAAGGTAAAATATTATAAAATCAACAACTATTTAGAAATTAAAAATTAATTATTAAAACATTTTCCAGTGGACCAAACCACCTCTCTAAAAGTATGCCTATGTTACTTCCAGGAACGTGTAGAATCACTGTACAAAATTTCACGATAATTCGTGCATTGGTTCCAGAGTTATAACGGAACATACAAACAAACATTTGCATTTATATATATATATATATATATATATATATATATATATATATATATATATATATATATATATATATACTAGCTGTTTCCCGCGGCTTCGCACGCTTTTCGTAAGTTTTGCCCGCGTATGAGCATTTCTGGTTGAAGTAAATTATATTTCCAACCCCGATGTAGATTTTACCTTGATGTCACGATCAAGAAAATATGTCAAAAATGTATTGTACATGCATAATGTATTTTATTACAAAGTGGTCTACCACTCAACCTTTAAGTTCAACCAAAAATTTAGTTTAGACAATTATACATCATAACTTAGCGCCTTCAAATAGTGTTTCACTGTTTAATATTCGTATCTATCTCGTAATTGCAGGTTATAATGTGCAGGCGCTTTGAAAAGTTTTCTTCATTTTATTCGTTTATATTCACGACATAAGCGAATAATTCAGATAATAACTATCCTATCTTCTAAGTTAGACTAAATTACGGATACATGTGAAATTTGATTGAAATTGGTTCAGTCGTTTTGGAGTTTATTGGCAACATACATCGTGACTCAAGATTTTTATATATATATAAGATAGACAGTTTTATGAAACATAATGTAAATAATTATAATATAACCTCCAAAGTACTATATATTTGTAATTTTCTGGTTGTTTTCGTAAAATAATTCATAAAAACCGATTTTATGTATATGTGTGTAAACGCTTACTTCTATCATAAAAAAATCTAAGGCTGAATATTCTGTACATTTCATTCAACTTAAAGTAGATTCTTGAACAAAACTAAACCTTGCAATAACTTTTTTTATATTAAGTTACAGTTCAGATGATTACTGCTTTATAACCTATATTGGGAAGTAAATTTAAATAGCTTCTAGTATCCTATATATCAATTTAAAAACCTACTAGAAGAAGAGAAATTCACTTCTTACTCTTAATTTTCATCACCACTTAGAAACGCAAACCTTGTCTACTGAGAGAGAAAATCAACTGTCGTAAAGTGTGCAACTTACTTGACGCTTTTAGTTAAGTTAATTTCCCTTGAGAAGAACATGTTTTTCGTTTTAATTTGATTTTCCAAGTAGAATTTTGATTCCAATTCCAACATGCTTTTCTATGTTGCAGCTAATCGTCTGAAGGCACGTTGTTTATAGATTTTGCTGTTTTCATATTAAATAATCATAACCATATTTAAGAATTTTTACTGTATTTATATTTCAAGATACGAAATTTACAAAAGTAAAAATATAGGTTTTGTTTATAATAACAATTGTAAGTTATCTTAAAAAGCAAAAAGATTTTACAAATCTATCCATTATACATTGTTTGACTTTTCAGTTCTTTCCATGGTGATAAATGTTTTAATGACTGCTACATTTTATTTCAATTTCTGAATAACAGAAGATGTTTGAATATGAAATATTTTATTTATAAATATATTCATATTCTATATGTAAACAATAAAAAAATTACTGTGCAAAATGTCTAAATGACGAGTGTCGATACTCAGAGTAGAAACTAATGACAGGTATCACTTGAAAAAATCCAATTTACCGCATTCCCTTGAATGACGGCTGAATCTTATTTGAATAACAAAGCCGAATTTAATGATTCCAATTTGCATACTTCAGGTTTAAATTTTAATCCACTGCATAAAAGACTTTACAAAACCTTACAACGAATACTCAACGTCTTATTTATATGTAGTCTCATTAAATATCATACGTCCATCTATATAGATAAAGATTATACACATAACCTTTCGTACATATTATTTAAATTTGTAACAATCATTAATTTGGATTGACTTTTAATTTATAACAACAATATCTATATCTATTCAACTTTGAGAACTTTACGTTTACTCGTTTTAATCAACATATTTACAAAATTATTGATTAGATTATTTATCATGGGAGGTATTCTAGCAAATATAAGTAATTTTGTGTATAAATTGCAGACAATGCCACGGATATGTGCTAGTTATTAAATAAACTAACCAAAAACAGAAGCATTATTGGGTACAAAAAACATATTTGTTCGAACTTTAGCATACAGAACGTATAAAAGTACATAGATTTTAATGTTTAAAATCTATCCTCTTTCTTATGTCTGAATAAACTGAAACGTATAAAGTTTTCGGTTTTTTTATTAAACGGTATTCGACATTTGTTCATACTTTAATTAGTAAAGGATAAACAGTACATTGACATTGTTTAAGTAGGACATGTTAGGAAAGTGATAGTTATGAGTTTTTAATTGTGAACTTGGAAAAAACAGTGGATACGGACGACTTTTAGGTTGTTTACTAGTTATAAATTCCAAGATTACAATCAGGGTTCCTGCTTCGAAGGATTCATTAATGGGGTTGTAGGAACCCGCTGAATAAGATGTCGGTCTAACTCAACTAGAGCATTGAGAGTATAATTATAAATAACAATTAACATACAGCAAACATACTTCTCACTATTAAAATTTTTTCCATTGAATAAAATTTCTGAGATCTTAAATTTATATTTAGTTATAATTAACATAAATGAAACTTTTTGTAAATGATATATAAATACACGTAAAACTTAAATATTGAAATATTTTTCACTTATTTATATGGTTTCTAACCTTAAAACATTCTATAATTCTGTTTTATGTTTCTGTCCAATATATTCTTTCTAGGGCATCGGGCAGTTATAAAACAAAAATTAAATTATCCTAGGTCACAACCCCAAAAAATGTATTTTCGTGGTCGCCCTTGATCTTGCATTACTATCTGAGGAGTACGAGGAACATGTATGCCATATTTCAATGTTATAGGACATTAGGAAGCTAAAAAAGTTGAATATAGTTCTTGTAGAGGGTATACCTAGTGTTTTAAATCTGTAATCAGTAACATCTCAGTATATTGGCAGCACTTGAGATTACATACTGTTATAATGTTATTTTATGGTTTTTTATGTATAGAACTTGTATTTAACAAATGATGTTACAAATATATTTTCTGGTCTATTGAAGTCTTTGATTTAGGAACGACGATATACTCGTACTTTAGTTTTCTACTTAAATCTTGACGTATACTACGTTTACCTTTATGCGATATCGGGAAGTGGGAGATAAGCCCTAATATATATATGTATATATATATATATATATATATATATATATATATATATTAGAGCTAATTATATATATATATATATATATATATATATATACATATAATGATAATGACAACTGAAGGAGATAGACATAAGTAGTGGGGCAGAAATATAAATTGCAAAAGTGGAGGTATTGAGGGACTTAATTTTACTTGATTCCTCCTTCGTCATCTACTACTGATACTGCTGCAAAATCAACGCTTTTATTTTATCAAATATTCCGATATTAAAACATTAATATATACATATTTTAAACTAATAAAGTATTTGATTACTTATTTTTTGTGTTAAACATAATTTTGGAATATATAATTAACTTTATTCGCGTTGAGTTCTACGCGATATTCATGAAAAGATTATAAAAAAGTAACATACATTTTTAACTGTACCGGCTTTCTAAAAACTTTAAGTTAATAATTTAGTCTTATTGTACAGATTTGCACAGGTTTGATACCCCGAGATTTTAGGAAATTCCTGGCATAATAAACTAGTACTATATCAATTGCTGCACTATAGTAGTAATTATTCGACCTAGTAAAAACTTTCTGAATATTTAATTGCTATGGACATTATACATATATCATTTAATTTTAAAACAATTTAAATTAAAGCTACCTAATCTTTTATTATTGCAAAATATTATAGTGCGTTCCTTTTTTATAGGATGTACTACATCTAAAGATGTTTTTAATAAAATATTTTGAAAATGCCTCATTTATACACCAAATATACAGAATTTATTTTAAGATTCTGTTAAGACTGAAGATACATGAAACACGTGGGATGTAGATATATGAAATAGTTGTATGTACTACTTTATTATTTTAGATACTATTGGATGCATTATAGCCTTGATCGTAGTTCAAAGAATTCGATTCGGAGTAACCAATAATGAAAGAGAAGATCGAAATTGAACTTACCATTCTAATCAAGATAATCACGGGTAAAATAAAAATTGCATACCGTGTTGTTTCGTACAATACCATGAATCTAGAATAATTACTCCAAGTTTCTTATCTGAAAGAATAAAACTGACCCAGTCTGGTAGTTTATATAAAAGTTACAACTACTACTTCTACAAGACTGCTTCGTTGTGAGAGTTCATTACTTCTTCCGTGAACGGGAGGGATGTATAAGTATTCTCTAACTTAGTTCCACAATATCCAGCTGAGTAACATTATTTTGAGAAAATAACACGTTAGAAATTGTTTGCATAACGTAAAACACGGTAAAGAAGTATGAAAATAATTTTCATTTACTTTATTGTAAATAAACAATAGGTTGGTTTTAATAATCTATTTTTGTTAAAGGTTCAAATACCCATCAGAGGATTGTAAGACCATCAAACAATGAGAGATTACAACAATTTGGCAGCTGCAATAAAGAAGACATTCTTGTGTTAGTTGGACAACTAGTGAATAATTGCTTCATTGTTCGGGGACTAATATAGGTACAGTTCTGAATGACACCGTACCCTTTCATTCAAAACTCGCAGAGTGCACATATGCAACAGTTGAAACCATAACGTATAATTCTGTTGTACTTTAAATTACAAATAGACCTGGCATTATGTTCTAACTATCAAAATGTTTAAAAGTTTACAATATTGGTAAGCGAATCAAATCACTTGTTATAAATCCTGACATGATTTTTAGGACCCAATAGTACT
The DNA here is from genome assembly GCF_021130785.1 of Homalodisca vitripennis. Lineage (NCBI taxonomy): Eukaryota > Metazoa > Arthropoda > Insecta > Hemiptera > Cicadellidae > Homalodisca > Homalodisca vitripennis. The sequence continues at coordinate 85,467,902 of NC_060213.1, read as the reverse complement.
ACCTATACATATATAATCAGGGCAAAAGACATCTAACATTAATATGAGCTCTTTCCAAGCAACATTAAACGGTCATGACAAAATCTTAAAGTTTGTCTGTCTGGAGAGACCTAAATGATAAAAATATTATTGATTTTTGTATTATATATATATATATATATATATATATATATATATTATATATATATATATGCCACATGATACATTTGTATATATATTAATTCCTTTTAATTAATTGCACTATATACAGGGAAAAATTCATAATATTATACTTTTACAGCTGTTCTAATGACAGGACATCCACAAGATACGTATATTTTATTATTACAAAAACTAAAATACATAAAAAGACAACGATAAATACCGTAAGCATATAAAAGGGTTTATGCAATATCAAATGCGGTTTCAAAAAAAGTATTTAAGATAATATTATGCGTGCCTTTAATAATATCCAACCGTCCTTTATAGAATAATAAACATTTAATATTAAGCCTTTTTAATCTTTACAGCTTCTTGACTAATTCCTTTCTACATAGATAAATATTTTTATTTCTGTACATAATATTTGCAATTTGTGGTTTCTTTAAGTATAGTTTTCGGCTTATTACTGGGAGTTTATTGTGTATTAGGCAACTGTATTTGACAGAAAGTAGTCCGTACAGTAAAACAACTTCCTAAAAACTTTGACTGATTTAGCACGGTAGAACTGTTTTACAGAATATAGTATCAGTCTATATGTCACAATCTTAGGTTTAGTAGGTGCTACAATATCATTCTGTGGTTCACACTCTCAGATAAAAGAGGAGCTGCAATATCAGTTATCAGCTAACCCTCTCAGGTTTTGAAGTTTGCTATAATAAATGTCAACAAGTTACAATTTTTAGGTTTAGGCGGAGCTACAATATGAGTCTACGGTTCTGCCTATCATGTTTGGGAGATGGTATCACAACAGAACACACTGTATGCTAGTTTTACTTACTAAAAATAAACAAATAACCTGTCATGATACGATTTAAAATATTGATAAGTTGTAGTTTATTCTGAAATATAGTTTTATGATTTTCCGTCAAATCGTTGTATAAACATAATCTCTCATAGGCATGAGATTGGAGTTGACAGTTTAGTTCCTGTCAGACACAAGCGGAAGCAGTCTAGGGCGATGGCATACGTTTTTCAGCAAGGAATCTCATATGCTTATACATTTTTTATGGTTGACAAAAACACCAGAAAACATCATAAAATTTTCTGGAATCACATCAATTGAATCTTTGATTTTAATGCTATTAATTTGACTTTTATTCTTGTTGATCACATCAATTAACAAGAAAACTTGCATGTAACAATCTATAAATACAATATAGATACCTATCGCTGATTTCGTGATTAAATCATATAAGTATCCGAAAATTACGTATCCTACCTGATTTCCCATTGTTAGCGTCTTATCCTTATTAGTAGTCAATCTGGAAATGTTCAATTCAGTTGGTATGTCTATCTTCCTGTACGCGCAATAAAAGAACAACTAACTGACATATGGAAAAGACATTTAACATATACTTCGATTAAATATTAAGAAAATTTAGTCGGAAAACAGTCCTTGTATTTCCTGGAGATTTTACTGAGCATACAAAATTTTTATGGGTAAAAATAATAATACTCAGAAAAATAATACATAAATTTTTAAAGCAACACTGGTATTGTAACTTGTCATATTTTAAATCGTAGATTAAATAGAAAAATCGGTAGAGTAGAAACTTTACATGTTCATATTCAGTACCATGATCTAATTCTCTTCATTCTACCTTCTTATGTCGTAATCTCCCTAGGTAACCAGTATTTTTATTAATTTACGCTGCCATGAAACTCTCATTAATGAAAACAATGTTTGAAAATATAAAGTGGCAAGATATCCTGTAAATAATTACCTGTACGCTTACAATTTGCAAGTAACTGCTTCTAAGTAGACAAGAATGAGGTCATACAAGATAAAGTGCCATTCCACCTACGGGATTTTGCTGCGCATCGTTAAAGTAAAGCAGAACATATCATTTTTGTTAGGGGGATGTTACATTATCTTTTTCTGTGTGATTATATGTTTTCCTTTTATCGATAAGGCACATCAAGAATAAAATAAGCTACATATCTTCGAATTTTCAATGAAACCCAGCTTCAGTCCTGTTATGCAACATATTGTGTGGCGTATCTCTCATTTTATAAACAGAATTACAGAAAAGAAATAGCTGTACGTCTTAAAAAATCCCCAATCATAGTATTTAACTTCTCGTATAAAGTTCCAAAATTAATATGTCTTATATCAAAAAAAAGTTTTACAGGTGATAATTTGTAAATGTAAAGCTATTTATATTATCACGAGTATTAATCAATGGTTTACGGTATATAATCTGATACATGATCTTGAAATTGTTATTGCTTGAAGCATAAAACCTTTAATATTGTTTCATATAAAAAAAAATTAATAAATTAAGAGAATAAAGCACGGTTTTCACCGAGATCTAATGAAAATGTACAGTTAATAAATTAATGAGAGAGCATCTATAAATTTAAGGTATTTATGCGTGAAAAATACTATTTTAATAGCCTTTAATTGTTATTTTAAAACATTACTGGGTTCCCAAAGTTATATCTAAACATTAAAAAAAATTTAGTTCTAAAATATTTGTTTAAATATAGTAGATATTGGTTTTTAAATTTGTTAAATTCAACATATTACAAAGAAAATAAATTTTAATATTATACTTAAATAATATTTCATATGTATTGAGAAACAATATAAATATTTCAAATTTATACATATAAATGTGGAAACGTAACTACTATATTTCATGTTCTTTATTATAATAAAACTATCTACTATAAACAATTTTGTACGATATGAATTAAAATTTTTGAGATCGGTATTTAAAACATAGTACAATTCTTTAAACAATGTATATTTTGGAGATATCAGTACAGTTTACTGGCACTACTAAATACTAATTGTAATTAGCTTATTGATTCAATTATACTATCAAAGAACATGAAGTAAGATTAAACTTTTTGATACTACCTTACCTTTTCATAACTTTTGAACTTTTGGCGATAACGAGGTCCTTACGTCCCAACTACTGGTATTTTTTCTTGTTAATAAATTACTTTCCCATACATAAAATGGAATGAAAAAGTTGTACTATCCTTCAACTTTAACGTTTTATAGTTGGCATTATCCCAGAATATGCATCTTTTACGGTTATTTACAATACCTTGAGAAAATTACTAAAACAACAGTATAACGGTTTAAAACGTTAAATTACAAAAACGATCGAATTGTACAGTTGAATATCATTAGTTAAACAATAGAAATAGCTGTAGTGAAATTGAGATACGAAGATTTCTCCTTATACTTAATAGGTTATTTTAGTAACAAAATTTTTATTTAAAAATATTTAAGTAATATTAATGTTTAGCCACTTAAAATCAAATGTCTCAGAAACATGTAGCATAGAAGTATAATTAGACAATTAAATATTTTTCATGTGCATCCTTCAAGTTTTCAATAAGATGGTACAACGTCATTCAAAAGCAATGAGTCTCAAGTTGGCCAACTAACAAATGATTGCCTTTTTTATTGCCGCTGCCAAAGAGTGCTCAGAATCATTCATTGTTTGATAGTCTTGTAATCTTCAGGTATTTTTTATTTTTAACCTTTTCAAACAATATTTTAATGGAAACAAATATTGCACTGTATGTGTTAAAATATTTTTATATCATCATTATTTAATTTCATTTTGTGCTTCATTTCATATATATTGATTTCTTCATAATGATGTTGCTATGCTAGTGGATATTGGGGACCTGAGATACAAGCACAGACTAACGATGTATAGTTTGATCCTCCACTGCTACTAAAGAAGTAATGAACTCTCACAGAGCGTGGCAGCCTTTTGAGGTGTTGTAACTTTAGTGTCAACTACCAAACTGGGTGAATTCATTCTTTTAGATTTGTAACAAACCTAGTGGAGTAATTAACCCAGATAACCGGTATTGCAAGAAGCAACACAGTATGTATTCTCTATTTGTTTCTTCATTATCTTGATAAGACTGGCACAGTTAGTTTTATTCTCTTTTCTCATTACTTATTTTATCTCAGTGGGTTTGTCAAAAGCAAAGCACAAGGTTTTAATGCTTTAAATTTAAGTTAACAATATTAGATGATTTAATTTTGACAGTCTCTGTCTATATTTACAGACTTTTGTGATGATAAATAAAATAATATGAGATTGTGACCGGTTATTCGTGATTGAAATAACACCAATAAATTAATACAGTGACAAAATTTGTATACGGTATATTTATAAATTTTTATTTCTATAATTGGCAAAAGCTGATTTTAATTTCAATAAACATTCGATCACAAAAAGTACTTGCTCCGCCGGGACTCAAACCCGGATCCGAATGTCCTCGCACCAGCCGGGTGAATATCCTACTATTACACCACGGAGCCTTTACTTTTTACAATTGAATTATTTTGTATTTGGCCGTGTCTATCACATATGCATTTAAATACCTAAACTAACATATGGCCGAAAGACCAAATACCTGTCAAACGACTTTATATTTACATTAAATTTGAATAAATGGCAATAGCCGAATTTAATTTCAATAAATTTAAATTGAATATCTTTATATATTATTATATATATATATATATATATATATATATATATATATATATATATATATATATATATATATTGTTGTGTGCGTGTTGTATGGGGCTGAACTCCTCCTAAACGGGTGAACCGATTTTAATGAAACTTTTTGTGTGTCTTCAGGTGGATCCGAGAATGGTTTATATTCACAATTTGGTCCAATTTAAATAGTTTATTTAATTAATTTTTTAATAAATAAATTTGTTGTTTATGTTGGAGTGTTTTACATTGGATCCGCCAGACTGCGCTACGACACGTAATACAAAGTGAACTGTTACTTAACAACTGTTAATACTTTCAGCTGAAGTTCATCAAAGAAGCAGAAACATTTGTTTACATTTAAAATTTAGAAAATTGTTATTGTAAAGTGCTTGATCAGTAGTGTAATGCAGGTTGCAAAGATGAAGTTTCACCAAAATTGTTCTATGTAAACATTATAATATTACAACACAGCCATAATGTTTTTCTATTTTGTGCCGACAGTTTGTGCTGCTATCAAATTTGTGTGTTGTTTTATAACATCGTGTAATTATTGTGCTAAGTGCTAATTGTAATAATACATTAATAGAGATTGAAGATGTTTGAAGTGATAAAAACTATAGTTATTTATTCAAGTTATTGAACTAATTTTGCTAATTTGATGAAGTGAGTATATTGATCTCATAACCTCAAATAACCTAAGTACCATACAAATCAAAAGGTTGTTTTTCTATGTGTGAATAACTATTGTTAACAGTTTAAATAGTCAAGTTTTAAACTAATTGGATTTAATATAATTTGTTGTAATTTAAATTTTTAATCTGCTGTCAAAATTGGTCACATAAGTTCAAATTAAGTAGCATACAAATCACATGTGTAAATAACTATTGTTAATAGTGTAGGAATTGGTTTTAAATTAAATTCTGTTGGCCAGTTCCGATCCTAGGCTATACTGTAATTAAAATAACTAATTTTATAACGTATATTTTTTTCAATTCACAACTTAATTTATCATAATAATGCCATTGAATGTACAATATATTTTGTTAATGCTTCAGGAGTATACACAAACAAATTAGATAGTTTTCCGACAGGGCTGAAGTATAATAAGTGGCCTCCATCACAATCTAATTATTGATATTTCTGAATAGCCTATCTAAACTACTATCCGAATTAGATTATAGTTATGTAAAGGCTGAAGTGTAATAAGCGGCCACCATCACAGTCGAATTATTGATATTTTTGATTAGCCTATCTAAACTACCGAATTTCATTATAGTAATTTAAAATTACAGTATAGTATCGGAACTGGATCTGAATTAGATTATCGTTATTTAAAGGCTGAAGTATAATAAGCGGCCACCATCACAATTGAATTATTGATAATTCCGATTAGTCTATCTAAACTACCAATTTACATTATACTTATTTAAAATTACAGTATATTATCGGAACTGGCCAACAGAATTTAATTTATCTAAAATACTAAATAAGTATTCCCTATAGCGCTGAAGTATATTAAGTGGCCACCATCACAATCGAATTATTGATATTTCTGAATAGCCTATCAAAACTACTAAAATGACGAACCGAATTAGATTGTAGTTATTTAAAGGCTGAAGTATAATAAGCGGCCACCATCACAATCAAATTATTGATATTTCTAAGCCTATCTAAACTACCGAATTTCATTATCTTTATATTTATATTTCTTGTTTCTTGTTTCGGTAGTTTAGATAGGCTTAGAAATATCAATAATTTGATTGTGATGGTGGCCGCTTATTATACTTCAGCCTTTAAATAACTACAATCTAATTCGGTTCGTCATTTTAGTAGTTTTGATAGGCTATTCAGAAATATCAATAATTCGATTGTGATGGTGGCCACTTAATATACTTCAGCGCTATAGGGAATACTTATTTAGTATTTTAGATAAATTAAATTATGTTAGCCAGTTCCGATACTATACTGTAATTTTAAATAAGTATAATGAAATTCGGTAGTTTAGATAAACTAATCAGAAATATCAATATTTCGATTGTGATAGTGGCCGCTTATTATACTTCAGCTTTTACTTAACTATAATCTAATTCGGATAGTAGTTTAGATACGATATTCAGAAATATCAATAATTTTATAGTGATGGAGGCCACTTATTATAATTCAGCCCTATCAGAAAACGATCTAATTTGTTTGTGTATACTCCTGAAGGATTAACAAAAAATATTGTACATTTAATGGCATTACGAAAAATTAAGTTGTAAATTGAAAAATATACCTGTTATAAAATAGTTTGTTTCAACTCTTTTTACCTTCAGATTAAGTAAGTTTAAGATTTATTTAAAACATCCTCTACATTTCACATCACTCATGTTATACTCACACACTATCGGTTGGTCGAAGTGTGGTTAAATGTACATGTAATGAAGTAAGATATTGTAATAACTTTGTAATAGACATGTTTATCAGAACAGCCCAGATTGTTACAGATTAATCAAAGTTTAAAATTTTCGAATGAAAGACGTGTGTAGAGGACAACGTCTGTCGGGTCTGCTAGTATATATATATATATATATATATGTACATACATGTACATATATATATATGTACATATATATGTATATATATACATATATATGTATGTATATATGTATGTATTTAGCATAGAGTATTAAAAAGTGAATGGCTGGCAGTCTGAAAAACGAACAATTCGTTATTAACAAAACCAATTTTCTAGTGTGTGAAAGTGAGTTAAAACTATTATCACGTGATTATGTGCAATTGTTATTTTCACATCCATTAACATTACTATATAACTTAGTAAAGAGCACAAACCACATCTGCTACTGAATATTTAAACGTTAGTTGAATAAGTCTTTCTTTTTCACATAAAATGTTCACATTATTTTAGACAAAATTTTAATAGCATACTATTTTCAAGAAAAGTTTCAGAGAAAAACTTAGATTAGAACTTCGATTAAGAACTGCGATTAGAACTTCATAGGTTTTGTTGTTAATTGTTAACATAACATCTTCTTAAACGAAAAATGCATATTTTATAGCACTGATTCTCACAGCTGCTTATGAGATCCGCTGATAAGATATTCTTACGCTTCCCAAAATAAACTTCCTACTGTATAGCGACATAATCTGACATTCGGTTACCCAGATTACCAAGTGGTGCTTATATAAATTTATAGCTGCTTCCAACACAGGACAATATGTATTTTGGCCTGCTGTACGTGTATGTTGTTCAGTATTTTTGTTTTAAGTAAATTAATAGAAAATTTAGTTTTTAAGTAAATAGCATAAATATTACAATATTAATATTATGAATAATTCGACAAATAATATGCAGTATAATGTTGAAATATTTATAGGTTCTTTGAGGAAAACATTTATATATTTATATAAAGGTCAGTGAGTTCACAGTGTAAGGTTTTGTAAAGCCTTTTAGTAGTCAATCGAGGATAGGCTGTAAATTGATTTATAAAACGAATATCTTTCACTGGTTTCAACTTTGAGTATCAAATATATTTATTTAGATAGATATATTTTAATATTTACTCATGTTTAAATATGGATAATTATCAATCTTTTGTTCTAAAATTTTAATATTAAAATTTACGTCTGGTTCCTTTATCTCGTAATTTTTACTTGTAGTAAACCATTCTCAGTTTATTATGAGGTGGATTTTAGGAATGCTGTCAACAATCTTTTTTCAAAATTATTGTATACAAATAATTATTATTATAAATTATTATAGCTTTAAGAGACGGTACATTCCAGGAGATAGACCGGTGCAGAAGGCCAAGAATTCTGGAGGCTGGAACCTCAAGTTTCATTGCCTAGATATTTAATTTTTGGCAGAGTGTAATATTTCAATATTTGTTTCTCATTTTTTTATTTTTACCATGTTACAATTATTCCGAGGTTATTTTTGTTCTGTATAACTGTTATAATAATAGTGGCAGAGGACAATAGGGTGGAGAAGAAGCAACAGATCACGATTAACGTACTATGTGGAATATTTATGCACCCTCTCAAATCTGACTTGGTTGTACGATATTGCAAATAAAATATTGTAACGCATCTAACTGGTGTAAAAAGGTGGTGTAAATTTATTGCTTTCCCAATAATGAAGTATCCCCTTTAACCAGACTTTGAAAAAATCCACAATGGATGACCTATTTCATTAGGATGGAGAAGAAGCTTAAAAGACGAAAACTGTTACAAGGGATCAGTTTTCGTAAGGAGCTGCCATCATCAACTGAACGGAAATTTCACGATTAAGCCGCCATTAAATGTAATTAAGCAATATTTCATCCTTGGGCAAAGGTCAGTTACAAACCTATCCCTTTCGTTTAGTCTTATTTAAACCTTTAACCCGACTTTAAGGTTCCTTACGGAACCCCTTCTACTTTGCCGTACTATTTTGAACATGAATGAAGTTGCCAAAATTGCAGGAAGCAAAAATTTCATTTATGACCTTTGGCAGTTTCTACTGATTTTATAATATATGCGGTTTCACATTTAAAATGTTGTTTAGTTTATGTATTAACACTGATTAGATGTTATTAAATTCTTAGACTGCCTACCAGTGGATAAAGTTTTATTATATAAAATTGGAAAATAATTTTGGATAATTAATCATAATTAGTTGGAGTAAAAATAGGCGAAGATTTTTGTTCCTAAATGCAAACTATTAGGATTTTCACAAAGGATACAACTAACTTTATCAAGACAAGTTAACAAATGTATAATCTGGATAAACAATTTTAAACTTATCAAAAGATATGTTTAATTATAACAGTAATTGTTAAATACAAGTTTTATTAGTTGTAATTACTATTTTTCTGTCATGCAATGGGTTTTACATACACGAAATGAGATGACAGGCCAATGGAACTTTTAGAAGCCTTATATAAATTAACACATTCACCGCTACGTAGAATAGAATTTAAATTATGTCCAAATTGAAAAACACTTCCTTCGACAAACCGGCCGTTTCTCCTAAATTATATTTAATAAACAGATAAAAGACAACACAAAAATATAAGCTATGCTGATCGTAAAAATAATGCTGGCCACACTTACACAAATATCGATAAAATATTTTACAAGAGAAGTCAATTATTGTCAATTTAAGAACATTTTTAAAAGTAAAACCGTTCAGAAATTAACCTAGATATATTAATTAATTTTTATCTCTTAATATCGTACTTGAAGGTGAGTTCTCTAAACTTTAAATGTACATAGTACATATAAAAAACAATACAATTATTACATGTTATTTATACTTCTTACTCAAATTATGTCGTGTCTAGTGAAATGAATACACTTCTTCTTTTAAAAACTGGTAAAATTATAAAAGTTTCACGTTACAATCTTAAAGGATTTACTCAGACTGTTTACAACATTTATCTAATCTTCATTTTTATCTGAATTCCTTTCTAAATTTCCTATCTAAATCTAAACTATAGTGTTGTACAAAAACAATAAAAAGGTTTTTGCTAACACTGATAAAATTCAAATGTCTTGATATGCTTCATCATTGAACTCAATAATGGTAATATAAATGAAAGTTTAATTTTAAGTGTAAAAGTCGGTACTTTAGCGAAATATTGATAGGACAGACATATAGACAATGTAAATATGTAAACTTATTACCTGTTGAATTACATATACATTATAGAAACTACATAATATATGTACCGATCCGTGTAAAGTTAATTGAAATATATAATACAGACATGTAAATTAATAAAAATTTAACAATATATACAATAAAAGAACTTATAGTAAAATCTGTAATACTTTTATTATGTAATAATCATCGAGACGCCTAGACTAAATTCAAATGTGGAATGTTGAAAAAACGTTGGGGGGAAACAAAACCTAATCCTTTTCTTTTTAAGAAACTCGCCGCGGATTATATTATAATTGAGGAAGAAAACAAATCTGACTGTAATACTATTATCAAGATCAAGACTGATATGAACAATGAATGTACGTACTGTGATGTTTATTACAATACCGGTTATACCTAGAGTGAACTGAACCAGACTGGTTGTTTGTACTCTAGTTAAAAATTACCTCCAGAAGGTTGCCACGATGTGTGACAGATCATTAGTTCTTTAAGTAGTGGTGGGATTTAAAACAAGCCTCTGTGTTATTCTACACAAGATCATACTGTATCTCGTTAGTCTGTGCTCGTACTTTAGGTCCACAATATCCTCCAGCAGTGCAACATCATTATGAATATATGATAATTATTAAATGGTCCATACAATTTACAATTCATTAATGAATATCGCAAAAAATATTGTTGCTGTTATTTAACTATATTGTCATGAGCAAAATGTTAATATTCAACAGTTTCGCAACTGGATATAAACCTTATCTAAAGATTGGAAAGCTAAAAAGCAATGAGAAATGTATTGAATGATCCAGCAGTAATAAAGAAGGCATTCATGTAGCCTATTAGTTGGAACACTAGTGAGTAATTGCTTCATTGTCAAGGGACTGAAATAGGAACAGCTGTAAATGACGCTATACTATCTCGTTAACATGTCACACAGTATTAATATTTTTAATTATGTAAATGAATGTCTACAATACTCTGTGTTTCAAGAAACCTAGGTTCAATGGCTTCCATTAATAGCTCATACGCATTTTATAATATTCATAACAGCTCTTAGATTAGCATGAAGTAAGCACCAATGTTAAGTAATTATGTACTGTATATACTGCATTATCTGCTCAAACTTACTTAATATTCATACAACAGACCACAATCTGTATTAACCAGCAATTCTATACGAAATAACAAAAGATGCTCTTAGTGTGACATTAAACAACCTGATATTAAGTTTACAATAAATAACAAGCTTGATTACATAAAAATCGATCTTATAAAACTAATCAATCTGCAGATGATCCTTGATATATTAAAGTTCTTTTATATATAACGACCAATTTAATCCTAAACCACAAAGTTTTCCATGTATTTATTTAAAAGAATTATGCAATATAAATTAACACGTGAAATAAATAAATGCAAAAAAAATTTATAAACTGTGGAAATTTGTTTTTGAAGTGAAACTAAAACATCTTGTATCTAAATTTATTTTAATAAACCACGTCAACCTGAAGGTCGTTTGCATCTCTATACACTTCTTCATATATTCCATATAACTTTACATTCTAAAAATATAATTTATTTTTAAATTAAAAATAAATAATGTTATGCAGATTGTTTATATTTCAAATTTTATATGTAAAAAATTTTGAACATGGTTTTACCAGATTGCGAAAAAAAAGATTAAATATCTTAGCTATAGAGCATCATAACGCCGTCTGGTAAAGAATATTAAACACAAGAATTACATGAATAAACTTTTATATATTCTAACACATATAAAAATGAATAAACCCAAATGTTTAGTGCTATACAAATGTTAAATAGCAATAACGCGAGTTTATAAAATACACATGGACTTTGATTAAAGAAATTAAAATTAACTAGATACAAACATAGAATATTATTGCATTACTCACTTTTATAAGATACACTTATTCTAGTTATTCTATATATAATTATTCAAGTATTATTCCAAATATTTAAGTTTAAATAATTGCTATAACTGGAGAAAAAGAACAATATAGGTTATAAAACTAAACTATTCGAACTCATCTGAATATGCTAAAATATTTACTGGGGCTTCAAATGGAGGCGACGCAATATTAAAAATGTTTTTGTGGATACTTTCAAATGTACCACACTAATATATATAGTACATAAATACATTTTTAAATGTTTAATAAAATACTTAAATTTGAAAGAAATTGTTCATAAACTATTTTTAGTTAGTGCAACAAATATTGTTATTTTGTTCTAAAGAAATACTTTTTGGAAATTAAAATAAATATATTTATGATTTTGAAACATACAACCTCTAATACATATCTACACCTCGATTAATTCCATTAACATAGTTACAGGTATAATCATATATTTTTACCATAGCTGTGGTACACGTATTCTTATTGAACTGCAACATACGAAGTTATTATAACATTATGTTTAACCCTGGATTGGTAAGGCGTCGTCTTGATGACGACGCAAAACAGCAGTTTTGTGTGTACTGCGGAAACGGTTTGTTTGTTTTACGTGTCCGTTAGTGCCAACTCAGTTGACCTTGATCCGGCGTGCGTGAGTGGAGGGGATAGGCGCTAGCCCTGTTGTATCTGTGCGTAAAGTGGTCTAGTAGTCACTCCGACGAACCCTTACCGTGTAAGTAAGTTTTAAGTTTATATTGCGTAGTTCTGTGGACGAATCCTTACTTGTTTCATAGAACGTTTGTTTGACGAAGCAATACTTCTTGTGTGTTAGTTACGTCGTCACAGTGACGAAACGGTACATTGTTCTGTTTAAATTATATGTTTACTGACCTGTGTGTGTGTTCTTTGTGCGGTTGGTTTTTTTTTTATTATTTCCTATCCAAAGTAAATATAATTTTTTGACAGGTTTCAAAATGAATTCTGATGAACTAAAAAGGCTACAGTGTATTGAACGTTACCTAAATGAGAACACTGACTCAAGAAAGTGATGTTTCTGCCGATTGTGATGATAGAACCATATTTTTCGGGTTTAGACAATTGTAGTGATGATACAGATGCCGACCCTGATTACGAACCAGATAGCGGGCTTAGTGATGATGAAGACTTAGTATGTATAGTAGAGGACTCAAAAAAGAATGAAGATGATTGCTGTTAAAACAACGATTGAATTTGTAATCAGAAAATATTGTTATGCATCATCAGATCTTAAAGCTGAAAAATTGTACTGCTGGAACTAGACCTCTAGCTGTAAACCAAGCTCCATTACCATCTCCTCCTTCTGTTCAGGACTATTGAGGCTCCACTCCCTGGTGCTGAAACAGGTGAAGACATGGAGTTGGATGAAGAAAACTCGGTTTCCGCAACTATTGAATGTGTAATTGAAAACTTACTCTCGGGAATCACCACTTCCTACTGAAGCACCACTGGCCCCTACTAAAGCAACACTACCCCCTACTGAAGCACCATGGCCCCTACTAAAGCAACACCACCCCCTACTGAAGCACCATCGCCCCCAACAGAAGCACCATCGCCTCTACTGAAGCAGCACCGCCTGCTGCTGAAGCACCACCACCTCCGGGCCCTTTCTGCTAACCAGTCGCCTACGAGTAAACTTCCAGAATCGTCTCATCCAAAACACGTTGTCTGCCCTATTCGTGTCATGAGAGGAAAAAATGGTAAATTTTGGAAAAAATATTCCTTCCCAACACAACACCCGAGCCGCTGCCCGAAAATGTTGTGCACATTCGTCAAGGTCCTACTGGTGACGCAAGAAATAAAATAACTCCCTTTACAATGTTTTTCTTTGTTTCTGACTGAACAAATTAAACAAAATTATCACTCAACATACAAACGCTAACATACTAAGGCAGCAACAGAATTATGCTTCAATCACATCCACATGTTCTGAGACTCCAAAACGAGGAATTTGATGCTTTTTTAGGCATTCTTGTATTAAGTGCTGCTCAAGAAGGACAATCATCTTCATATTGAAGAACTATTTAATAGCGAGTTTTGTGGGGAGAGAGATACAAAGCAGCAATGAGTGCTAAACGATTTTCGTTTTTGTTGAATTGTCTTAGGTTTTGATGCCAAAGAGACGAGAGAGGAGAGACAAGCAGAAGACCCGCTTTGCTCCAGTACGAGAAATATGGGAACTTTTCATTGCTTCTTGTAAAGAAAACTTACAGACCTGGATCATACACTACGATTGATGAGCAACTCCTTGCTTTCAGAGGCGGTTGTAAATTCCGCATGTACATGCCAAACAAGCCTGCAAAATATGGCATAAAAAAATTAGTTATGATGTGTGACTCGGGAACCAAGTATATGTGTTATGCAATGCCTTATTTAGGCAGAACACCACCCACGAGATGTTCCTCAAGCTCTATATTTCGCCAAAGAATTGATGAGGCCAATTTATGGTACAAACCGAAATGTGACATTAGATAACTGGTTCACGTTCCATCCCTTTAGCTGAGCAAATGTTAGCACCTCCTATATCTTTGACTTTGGTCGGGACATTGCGCCGTGACAAACCCGAAGTACCTCCAGAAATGAAAGATCCGGGAACTAGAGAAATTGGTTCTTCAATGTTTTGTTTTGACGGTCAGAAAACCATGGTGTCTTACAAAACTAAGAACAAAAAAGTTGTTTTACTTTTATCTACGATGCACGATCAACCCAGTATCAATAATAAAAGCAACAAGCCAGAAATAATTGAGAGTTACAACTCCACCAAAGGAGGGGTTGACTCCTTAGACCAAATGTGTTGTCAAATGTCGACCAGCCGAAAAACAAGGCGCTGGCCTCTTTGTGTATTTTATGGTGTATTAAATATAGTTTTGGTTTAATTCCTACGTTATATATGTTCATAACAAAGTGTCCAAAGGAGAAAAACCTATTCCAAGAAGGCAATTTGCAAAGGAAACTCAGCTGTGAGCTTCTCCGTCCTTGGATGGAACATCGTTTGCAATGACTAACTTAAGCAAACCTCTTCTTCAATCCCATTGCGAGAATTCTTCATGTAGAAGAACCAGCAGCTCGTCCAGTTCCTGTCCAACAGCAAGGACGGAAAATATGCAGTTTCTGCCCTTCAAAAAAACGCCGGATGACAACTCACTTCTGCGAGCGTTGTTACCGAGCGATGTGTGGAGAGCATCAAGGACAATGGTGCAAGGAATGCACAATCTAACGTAAGTTACTGAAACTATTTACCTTGTGTAATATTTAAAAACTTCTGTAAACAAAAAATTCATTTTTGTAAAATAAAATATAGTAAAAAATAATTGTTTTTCTTAAAGTAGTCTCCCTGACGAAGCCTTACCAGTATAGTAAGTTTTAGGAGCGTTACCAATCTAGGGTTAAACGGTCCGTACGGTCCTTTATTAATTCTCTAAAGTTATAGTAAAATAAGTATAATGGATGTATATGCTATGATAATATCTAAACACTAAGTATTCATGTTAATTGTTTTTCAATTTTAATGTGACTAGCCATAGATTACAAGAACAATGCCTTTAGGTGAGCGACGAGTCCTTCGTTAGCATTACACTTGTCATTCATATGAGGACGTCACAGAACTAGTCAAGCCTCGTTTCAAGTTTTACTGCTTTATTAAAAACCATAAACCACAAAATAATATATTCGAATTGAGGCCCGTAATATATTCCTGTAATTATATATTATAATGTTCCATAGATTATACTAAGCAAGCTTTTAACTATTTGTAAGATCACAGATTTAATATAATCATTTGTAATTCTTTACGAGTAGACATATAAAGGATTATATATTTCTATGCAGTTAATATACCTGTGCCAATTGCAAAAAATTTTTTTATTAAAACACCGCTTACGATAATTTACATCATATAATGCAGCGCAAATCTAAATCTTACGTTTATATACCTTTAATTAAATATATCATTTCATAAGTTGACCATTTATTTTTTAATTTTTATTTACACCAAGTTAAAATTTAGATTATTATTTTGAGTTTATATAAAGGGATATAAACAAATAGGTTCCAGTACGCTACATATCATCTTTAAAAAATCGTCTGCAAGAAGGGAAATTCACATCTTTGTCTTGATTTCCAACACCACTGAGAAATGCAAGCCTTGTCTACTGAGAAAGAAAAGAAGTGTCGTAAAGTGTACAACTTACTTGGAGCTTTTAGTTTTGTTAATTTCCCTTGAGAAGAACTCGTTTTAAAATTTGACCCTACGTTGAAAGCGGAATTGTGATTCTAAATCAAATATTGGAATTCAGTCTTGGAATTGCTAGACAACATTTTAAAGACAATTGTTATAGATTTGGCAAAATGTACTTATACAGTATAATAATAATTACAAACCTTTACTGTATAAACATTTTTGGGGAAAAATTGTATCCAGTAAAAGTAAAGATTTTGTTCCAATAATAATATGATGTTCATTTATCAATCAATAATATTCCAATCTTGAACGTAAAATTTGATGTATATGTAATATATTGTAGATACATATTAATAATAATTATATATTAATAAACACACACACACACTCGCTCTCTCACACACACACACACACACACACACACACGCACGCGCGCGCGCGCGCGCGCACAAATAAATAAATATATATATATATATATATATATATATAATATATATATATATATATATATATATATATATATATATATATCCAAAGGGAGTGTGTTGTTTTATAATGTTCATGTAATGTTCATGTAAAATAGGAGTTGCTTAAAAAGTTAATAAAGGAATATATTGAATTCAGTTCTTAAAACACAACACATATGAAGTAAAAATATAAACAGTGTTACTTTAAATCAAATGAATACGTTGAACTAAAAGTTATGCTGATGATTAATAATGTAGGTTTAATGACAAAACTAGTAACATCACTTTGTATTTTGTTATTTAACATGAAAGGGTATCAATTTTTGGGTCAAACGAATAATCAATAGAGTATTTCAAATTAGGTTTATATTATTTATTGAATATAGCAAAAAACTAATATTTTTACGTACATCCTAATGTTCCCCTAATAGCATAATTGTTTCTTTGAATGATTAATATACTAAAAAAACCTTTAATTAAGGATATTGTTTAATTGCTGCGTACGTCTCAGCCCACAATGGAATAGGTACTACAAGCTTTCTATTTCAGTTAAATATAATACTATTGTTCATTTACTCAAGGGTACTTTCTATACTCTCCATGTTTTTGTGTTTCATTAACATTAATAATTTAAATATTTTAGTCTCACTGTAAAAAGCCTCCTTCAGCGAATAGATGTCAGACTAAAACATAATCTGTTGTCATGACAGCAGCGGTATAAATCCACGATTACAAGTTGGTGTTACTGATTGTCTTCTACGTAACCAAGATACTTCAATTTACATAACATCGGAGGGAAATTTTAGTTAACTATGCTCTACGAGTAAATATATTTTTATAGAATTAATAACAAAGTGTGAAAAAACATCATGTTGCTTAACATTTTATGTGTACAATGTGTTTCCTTTTTCCAGATATAAATATTGCGATATATTTATATATGGCATTCTTTCTGTGGTCAGAAGGGTGGATTAAATTTTAAAGACTAATGCTATTTTGTGGATATGCTTGTAAGAAATATAAAACTGGTTCGAATTCAGTTAAATTTAGCAGCGTGGGATATCAAAGAATATATTGTGTTCCCGTAATAAATACAATATTATCACCGTTTCTATTCATTTCCTTTGAATTATATAAAAGTTATTAAATTAATCACTTAAAAAATACGAATATATAAATCTCTGCTGTAGGCTTATCAAACTATTGTCATTACTTCAATTTCCATTTATAGAGCGTTGGTTATAAACCATTTTTAGAGATGTAAAAAAACATTTTATTTTTATTTCAGGTCTCATTATAATATGTATAACATAGTAATTTTTACTAGTTTATAGAGTGGAAACCTGATAGGTTACTAATTTTCTATTAGTAAGTCCTACAATTTAAAGATAAAAATAATCTGTTGGGATTTAAATATATGGTTGTACACTGTATTTGTTGTGATACATTGTCATCATTCCTACAAAAATACTAAATTAGGTGTAAAATTCAATAACAATATTCATTCTCGATATGTAAAAAAAAGATACACATTCCAGTAAACAATTTTAATCAAATTGAAGATCCTCGATACTCAAAGTTGAAACTAGTGACAGGTAACCGTCGAAAAATCCAATTTACCGCCTCCCCTTGACTGACAGATGAATCGTATTTGAATAACAAAGCCGAGTTAAATTACTTCCAATTTTTCATACTTCGCGTTTAAATTTTAGTCTACTTCATAAAAGACTATACAAAATACTACACCGAGTACTCACCGCCTCATGTATTTGTTGTCTCATTAAATCCTAATTTCAAACATTATAGTATTTAGATAAAGACCAGGTGCATAGATATTTGTACAAGAAACATATAGGGTGATATGATTATTTTAGTTTTTTTTATCTTGTATAAGGCAATATATTATTCATGAAGAAGTAAACTGATATAAACTGACGCATTTTAGACTTCCTAAAGTCTTTTGTACTTTAGTACACAAACATTACAAAATTATATTTCGAGGTCTAAAATAAACCCTCTTTCTTTCTTAAGGTGTAAATAAACTCTGTTTATTTTTAATAAGTATAAATAAAATTTGTATCATTTATATATATATATATTAAAAAATAAAAATGTTCATATAGAATGTGCTGACTGTATTATTCCAGATGAGGGTCCAAATATCTTCATAATAAACCATATTTACTTAATGATAGAGTGATTTAATTTTACTAGTTTTGTGTCAAGAAAAACTGCTGTTTCATCTATAGACAATTACGTATATTTTAATCGTACGAAAAAAATCTTATTTGAATTAGTACCGAATAAATAAGGGATATAGAATTTTTTAAATAAGGCATTCATAGAATACTCTGTACTTAGGACTTTGTAGTTGTATACTTGAAAAGGCAGTGGAGAAAGCGGACGACGAGTGGGGCTGTTTGGCTAAAAAGACATAGGTTAGAATCAGGGTTTCTAGATCGAATTGTTCAAAATTTCGTACTGGGATTGCAGAGACCTCCCAAAGATGGTGACGGTCTAAATGAAGTGGAGCTTGAGAGCATAATAGCAAAAGCCTATTAACATACACACACAAATACATCTCACTTTCATAATTTATTTAAAAATAAACTAAAAAAATAAGATAGAACTAATTTTATTGTGTGATTTTAGAAAACTATATTCTATTAATATATTAACACTTAAGAGACTCTTAAAGCTATTTCTTAGTAATAACCTACATAAATTAAGGTTAAGTAAACAATATAAATACATGTACATTTTCGTACATATTTTCACCTCTATAAGTGGTTTTCAAATAAAAAAAGGTAGCAGAAACATAACATATATCACGATATATATTCACGCCTAATGTTTAGCCTATTCTCAATATTTTACTATATTTTGCCAGATTTTAGTGACTTTTTTTGTAAAAAAAAAATAGTAAAGAGTTTACGCTAGTTTAGTTCCTGTCAGCACACGAGCGGAAGATGTCTAGGTTAATGACATAAGTTATTCAGCAGTGAATCTCATCTCCTTGCATCTGTATTTACGGTTTGTACCACACATTACCATTAAATGACATCATTGCACATATATTGTTGCGCCAGCTATATGTTATTTACGGAATAATCCTTTATGTTAGTAATTATATTACTTGTAATTTTAATCATCATGTAAGATATTAAGTTACTACGTTTATAGATCATAAAAATTACTTTGATTAATCTGACGCTATAGTCTCATTAACTTATATGATATAATCATGCCACTTTGTAATTTCTTTTAACATGTGATAAGGTCCTGGATTTAAACACTAAGGCCAAAACCTTCCCCAGAATCACTTCATGATAGCTTATACTTACCTGTAAAACTTACATAACATACAGCAAAATCATAGACCATGTAAAATTTTTCAGGAGTGGCATATAATTACCCGCAAAACCAAGGTTTGGATTAAAAGGTTATTTGATCAGAATTTCCTGAACCTGAGGTGACCATCCTACCATTCCGTAAGGAAGCATAAAGTTCCTTTAGGATTAAATGCAAAAAAAGACCCCTTACCTTATTGTTTAAACTTAAGGACTAGCATGATCTCTTCACAATGTTCTAATAGCTATATGTTAACGATCAAAATGGTTGTGGTGAGAAGACAGGAGTTGGAAATGTTATCTAGTAATTTATACCAAGGAACTGCAAGCAAGGTAATGTGAAATGTTATATGTTAATGCCCTTGTTCGATATTTTGTTGTTAGGTATATTATATTGTTAATTTGTATAGTTCTTTCATAACTCAGATATAAAGCCAGGCGTTAAACCCGTTTTAGCACATTTAAAGGTAATATTTAATAACAGTAGGTTAGTTTAGCTACTTTAAGCTGATTATGCTAATTTCACAACTGTATTTAATTAAAATATTGAGATAGTTTAACTTATTATAATAATTATGTTGGATTTTTATGAAAGTATGTCATATAATTTTTTCTAAAATCGTTTATTAAGCAAGCAGAACGTATATAAAAACATAAACGTAAGATATAGACACAATATAAGATAATATTGATAATTTCTGCGACAGAATCATGCTGATATAACAAAAATTATTTCATAATTAAACATTAAACTTTTTAATTTCTCTCAGAGATTAGCAACTATACTTTAACATTTTTATAACTACTGGTAATTATAAGAATATTCCTGTTTGAATTACGAAGGAAAAACTCTTAAGAAGGTGTAATAAACTATGTATTAAATATGTCCTAGCCTACTAAAAGTGTCTGATCTGTGATTTATAATTTATAGCATCTAAGAAAAGTGAGTACGTATAGGATTTTCGTGGTTGCACCAATGATAATCTGCATTGTATCAAGATAATTTAATTCAAGATATGTAATTTTCAGAAAGTTTCAATAAAATTAACACTATTATGAATTAATGAAAACGGAAGGAGGAAAGAGGTTGTTGAAATCCGTTGGAAAAACTAAAACCAACATTATGTTCCTTTTTCTTAAGACATTACAAAAAGTTAAACTGGTGCTATGTTCAGTTTATTCGAGAGTAAGTTCGTCGATTTCCGCTAGCTCA
Source organism: Homalodisca vitripennis (assembly GCF_021130785.1). Lineage (NCBI taxonomy): Eukaryota > Metazoa > Arthropoda > Insecta > Hemiptera > Cicadellidae > Homalodisca > Homalodisca vitripennis. Next base: position 85,446,405 of record NC_060213.1, on the reverse strand, counting down.
GGTAATGAAAATATATCATAATGTAGTTTATCTATGCAAAACAATTAGATGTAAGCAAACTACAACCTCACTTATTGTACATAAAGAACGACCAGATTTTAAAACTTGCTTTATAATGGTTACTTGATGGTTTGTTTGGTTGAATTTCTTTAATGTTTTCTGTAAATTCCACATAATTAGTTTCAAATATTATCTCTATTCTGTACTGTAATTATGTACTGAAAATAAAACTTAAGCATGAAAATAACAGTACACAATGTTAATCTAAATAAAAATTTTCTATAATCCAAGTGGAAACAAAGACGAGTTGAATGAATACCGATTTGCATACTTTGCGTTTAAATTTTAATCTACTGCATAAAAGACTTTACAATACCTTACATGGAATACCTACCTATTTAGGTATTTATGTCTCATTAAATACATGACGTTCGCCCATGTGGACGTAGATAAAGATTAAGCACAAAGGTTTTCCTACATAATACACATTGTCTATCGTTCTTTATCATATTTTTATAGTTTGTGTTGCAATTTATATTACACATCAAATTAATCGTTAATAAGTAAACTTACATAAACTAATGCATTGGTCATAAAAAAACTCCTTTGTTAATTGTAGTGTACCAAAAATAAGTTAGTATTTTATTATACAATTTCATTTTGACGCCTAAAATATAACCTCTATCTTAAGTGTCAATAAACTCTAATACATTCCATTCGCTAAAAAGATAATAGTATCCATGTGTTATGCTGATAATCTTATATCAGATCAAGTTCCACTTATATTCAAACAAAAGATCTAGACTTAATGACAGAAGTGTTTAGTTTTATATATTATATGTGAAGCAAAACTGCCCGTTTCAACTATACATAATTTCATAAATTGTAATCACAAGAAAAGAATTTAGATTTTCATTAGTTACATATAAATAACTCAAAGAAATTGGTTCAACACTGATAGAAGAGGCTGTACTTAAGGGTTTATAGTTGTACAGTAGGCAAACAGTTGGAGACGTGCGGCCCAGGAATGAGCTGTTTGGTCACAAACACTAACGTTATATCCAGAGTTTACAAATCGAAGGATTGCAAATTTAGTAATGGGGTTGCAGGAATCTCCTGTAGAGAGTCTAACTGAAGTGCACCTATGAGACTATAATCATAAGTAAAACACTTAGCATGGTTTCAAATCTAGTCATTCTCATAGCAGGTCCTCCTTAAAATAAGAATATTTATATATAACGAATAACTTAAATCAAAGCAAAAAACATTATCCATGTATGTATACAATTTGAACAATGCGATAAAACGAACTGAGAAATTAATATACCTTACACACTAAACATTGTATTTATTTTTAAATTTTAAATAAATCATTTAAATGTATTTAGACTTTATATTCCAGATGTTTTACCTTCTGAAACTTTGAATTAATTCTTACCAAGTTTCGCTAGAAAAGTTAATTCATTGTGGAAGTGGTTCTTACTTAAATTCTCTATTTATACCTTATAATGTTCCAGATAATGTACTAAGTAACATTTAAATAATTGATTTCAGTTTTATAGATTATTTAAATATCGACTAACCTTTTGCAAGCAGCGTCACAGTAATGAGACGTGTAGGATAATAGATTTTATTGTATAAAAAATATCCTGTTATACAGTATATACCAAAGGATTATATATGTATGGTATGTATATTATATATAGATATGTATATACCTAATTATGAAAGGATTAGACCATCAATCTGAGGCCAAAACTTTCAAAGGTATAGTAATAAAATTTTAAAAATTATCCGTCCTTATTGGCAACAACCAAAATAAGCCCTAATCGCCTAGGATAAAATATAATATATGAAAATTATAAAATACTCAAAATAGATCATTAATATTTGTATAATTTATTTTCAAATAAAATAAAACTATAAGAGCATATTCTAGATTTTTATGAAAGTTTATTTGATTTGAAAGGGCCTAGTTACTACGAGTTCAATTAATTTATATATTCTTTACAGTTTTAATCAGAAAAAAAACACAAAATCAAATTTAAAAGGAGTTATAGGAAGTTTAAATAATACTTATTTGGTTTAAATCGTGCACAGGCATGCACACAGACAGGCAAGGAGCTTGGTAGCATAACGTAAGTTTTAAGTAATTCATATTTAAGAGGATTTAGGTCTTCTCTTAACAATTTTACACTGCAAACTATAACACCGAGTTTTTAAATTTTTAATTATTTTAACAATTATACGACTTACGGAATAGTCTTTCTAAGTCTCATTTAGTGTTTAACATTACTAAGGGCATTTGGCAAGGGAGGGAATAAGTTATACAAGCTGATGATGGGAATCTCCCCCAATCAACTCTTCAAGTTACTAATGAGACGTTGTAATGCCCTTTATTGTGAAACAAAACGTTAGTTGATCACAGACAATAAATTATAATTTCTTGGATGCGCATTTTATATAAATAAAATTTAACATGAATTAAAAAAGGTCTTAATACTATTTATTTAGTATTTATCAACCATTGTAACCTACCATGTAAAAGGTTTGCCCCACCACGTTTCACAGAAAACCATTTAAAGAAAAGTAAAATATAATTTCAAATCTATAGCTCTTTTTTCGCATGTGATATCCAGCGGACAGATATGCAGTTTAGAACTCATACAGAAAAAAATGTTTACATGTCCTCGGCAGACTAAATAAATTATGTCAACCTTATCATTGATTTGCTTCAAAGACGCGAGATCGACGCGACGGTTCTTATAAAAAGTGCAATGGCCACAAATAGGATTATCCCTACACTATCACTGACTCAGCTCCTATGTCTGACATGTCAAACCGTGCAGCAATCGGTGCCTCAATGTATAACAGTAACGTTACAGGGACTATATGTCTCAGTAAAGTGTATTTTAAAAATGTATCTATTCTGCTAATTTTTCTTTGCCACCGTGGTTATACAACGTTACCAACCTAACTACCAACTCCATGTTTGCCTATATAGAAAAAGAAGCCTCATGTTGAACGTCTGTTTTTTTTAGGTCAGCCTATTTTCCAAATATAACGTGAATAGGTATATAACTTGAAGAACAGAAATTAGATCTTTCTTGTTACTGTGTGTATAGCTTTTCCAACGCTCAGCCAATAAAATTACAATTAGAACTAAATATAAATCATAATCTTTTAATCGAAATTTATCTTTAATATATGGTTTATTATGAATGATTTTTAGCTACTGATTGTTGCACTGTAAAAATTGTACCCGGCATTACTACCTGACTGCCAAAAGTCGCAAACGAAGGAGAATCCAGATATTAGACGTTATAAAGTGACAATTAGCCAGTGTGAGTAACGAATTTTGCTTCATAAACCAATGGCATTGTCAACTCCGTGAATGCAAGGCAAACATTTATCTTCAGGACTCTCTGGCAAGTGAACAATCATTACGCGCATCTCTTATAACTTATTAAAGACCACAAACTATATCCTCTAATGAGGTTCGTTTATACTTTTAAAGATTTATTGAATAATTAATCTTTTACCCAAAATGTATATGTTACGAAAGGAAAATAGTTACTATTTCCTATTTTAAAATATTATGGACAAAACTCTAATAGGTTACTCATTTGACAAAATATTTTGTAACACAAACATATAAATAAGATAAGAAAATCATTGCATAAGTTGTTATTGTAATATTTACTTTGAGAAAAAACAGCTATATTTATAGCTGCTGATAAGATATCTTCACGCTTCTGGAAACAACACAAGGTTTATTTTTGCCCTTTAAACGCCTAAGGTGTTCAGTTATACTATTTTAATTAAATTAACGAGAACATTTTTTGTTTTGTGAAAATTCCGATAACACACTACGTAATTTTAGGATTCATGTCCGATACGAATACTAAATTGTGACATTTAATAATACAAAATGATATAAGCAGTATATATCTCATGCGTCATGTTAAGTATTATTTTTAGGATACAAGATTTATATATATTAACCTCCACTTTGAAAAGCAACCAATTAAAATATACAACAGTTACAATATTATAAGGACATAAAATTTCGTAGGTTTGAAGGAAATATTAGTCTGTATTTTGAAATAGCACTTTATAATACCCTCTACAAAATATAATTCATTTTAAGTTTATGTTTTTTGAAAATATTTATATTAGTTTAACAAATGACTGAAAAAGTAAATTTTCAATAATGCATATTCCCTTATATAATATTTATATATTTCATGTTAAAGTTGGACAACAGTACATTACCAATTAAATAAATCATTAAGATGCTTATCATCATGCTTGCTCCAAGCTTGTTAACCATCACCTGTTGTGGCGTACTTTTACCTGTATTAATATTATGTTAATTTAGACTTAAATAGATGATATTTCAAGGATTCGCTAAAATTATGGAGCAAAGCACGTATGTTTGTACAGTAACGGTTCAGGAGATGGCAGACGCCCAAATTGAAAATGTCACTTCAAGTGCTCAAGCATTCAACAAGGTTGAAACTTTTTAGTACAAAGGAAGTATATTAGTTTTACGCTGTACTTAATTTATGTGTAAGGTAACAACGATTAGAGTGTTTCGCCATGAAATTATATTTTTATTGTGTGTTATAATTGTTTACTGAATTTAATATGTATACTATCAGAATAATTAAAATAAAATTCTAAAATTGTTAAAACGTTACAAAAACTACAGGTACATTTATAGAAAAATAAATTGTAAACTGCTTATACTATATATAATAATAACATATAAATATCTTACTGTGGCCAATTACTACATTTATATACTTCAAATACGATTTAATGTAAATAAGCGTATGGTATAAATGATAAGTGTTTATACATGTATATGAGCAATACCAAATCAATAGATTACTTTATTCTAGGTTATTATTTAGTCTTGTTAAAGAGTTCTATTTAATGAATAAATATATGAATTTATAAACCTTATGGTATTGATGATTGCAATTTAATTATACATTGAGTACATCCCAAACTAATGTTATAGTTAATATAATAAATATTATTCAATGGCTGTAAATTATAATTTACTAAACACAAAGTGTTAAGTTATATTATTCAATACCTTGTTATAATTTGAAAAAAATACGAAGATTTAGAAGACATTAGTATGTTCAGGATATGTTTTATGATTAGTTATAAGAGTCTTGTGTGCATATGTCTACGAAACAACACTTTTTAAATATTTTCTTAGTACAGTAAATAACAAATAGAGCTCTTTCATTAAAAATATACTATCTTTAAATAGTTTAAAACACAATTCGAAGAGGAATTATTGCATTCATTGTAGGAACTATTAATAATTACAAGGTTGATAAAGTCAATATTATTAGCGTAATATATTAATTTTTAGTTTACTAAACTTAATTTTTTTTAATATTCCTATGAAATGAATAATGCACGACTAAACTTTAATTTTTTAAGTTAGGTAAATCAAATCGGGTTTTAACATATTTTGAAGGCATTTTTACAGTAGCAGAATAAAAAAATGTTAATGGAGGACATAAAATTGTAAGAAAAATTTCAGCAATCAGTGAGCGCAGCGAGTCCGCAACCATTGCAAAAGTTAACAATGCAATGTATTTAACACAAAATTCAGTTGATAAAAATTTACCAATTAAATTTTTTAATCACATTGATCACCATTAGGCGGATCAATCGCACTGATCAAACGATACTTATTAGAAACATAATAGTTTATATAAATGTAGACCTTATTATGAAACATAATGTAAATAATTATTATATAACCTCTAAAATACTATATATTTGTAATTTTCTTGATTTCGTAAAATAAATCATAAAAACAGGTTTATGTGTAATGTATATGTCTGTACACACTTACTTCTATAATACAAAAAATCTAATGCTGAATATTCTGTACATTCAATTCAACTTTAAGAAGATTCTTGAACAAAAAGAAACCTTGCAATATTTTTGTTTATATTTAGTTACAGTTCAAAATGAATACTGCTTTATAATCTATATTGGGAAGTAAATTTAAATAGTTTCTAATATCCTATATATCAATTTAAAAAAATCTTCTAGAAGAAGAGAAATTCACTTCTTACTCTTGATTTTCAACACCACTGAGAAACGCAAACCTTGTCTACTGAGAGAGAAAAACAACTGTCGTAAAGTGTGCAACTTACTTGAAGCTTTTAGTTACGTTTAATTTTCCCTTGAGAAGAAGAACACGTTTTTCATTTTAAATTGATTTTTTAAGTAGAGTTTTGATTCTAAATATAATATGCTATTCGATGTTGCAGCTAAGCGTTTGAAGGCACGTTTGTTTATAAATGAATTGGTCATTTGAGAAACCCCATAAGTCAATTTTTAGCTAAATTTAGTTTTTTATATTTTTGCAATCAACAGATATAAATACACAGTTCCTCTGAGAAACAACATAAGTCAGACTTTTTTTACCAACTTTATAATGCCACAAAGTTTTAGTTCACTTGAGAAAACACCATAAGTCAGTGACTTATAGTGTTTCTCAAGTGAACAGCAGCAACAGCTGACACCTTGATCAGTGATCAGCTGTTTACATTGCACTAACAATTCCAGCCCAGGTTTGAGGTTATGGTGGGATATTAAAGAGTAGCCTATTTTCTTTGTTCGTCTAATATCGAAATTGAAACATTTTAAAATCATTATCAGAAATGAATGAGCTAGATGTTAATTTAGAGATTCAGAAACGTAAAAGGAAAAAGGGTGTTCTCAATAAATCCGAGTACAAGGCCCGAAATAATTAAAAAAGCCAGAGTTTTCAGGAAGCTCATACATAAGTTGGACTGGAAAAAGAAGTACCAGAAATAACTCCAGGAGAAGATTGCAAGTAAGTATTTTTCACTTTTATTATGTTCGTTCAAGTACTAAGCTTACATATTTGTACATATTTTATGTGCAATATCTCTTAAATGTCATATAATAGTAGATTATAAAAGATAGAAGTAAAAACATTTATTATTTACTACTGTCCTATTATGGACTACGTCAGTTTTTCTACCTTAGCTGTCATAGTGCTATAGCAATAATTTCTATCATTGTGTTTGTGATAGCCTACTTTTTTAGCTCTTATCCTGTAAACACAATTTAATATATAATACACACACACACACACACACACACACACACACACACACACATACATGAACGCACCATACGCATACCTATTACTGTTGGAGTAACACTAATAAACTAAAACTTTCTTTAAAAAATCCTTTTCACAATACACTTTGGTATAGACTAAGTTTCTATCCTTATATGAAACCAATAAATTTGATGTGTTAAAGTGAAGAAAAATATTTTAAACACACTCACACAAACAATTGGCAACATGGCCTAATTGATGCAATATAATCTATAACATTGAAGAAACTCTTTAAAAACTTTAAAATAAATAGATATATTCCCAGAAATAATTTTGTTGTTTTTTTCAGGTGTCGGCGGAAGTGCTTCACACAAAGTGGCAGATGAAGAACGGAAACGGATATTTGAGACCTTTAGAAGTTTGGGGTCTAAAAATGAGCAAGACAACTATCTACAATCTTTGATTGCAGCAACTGAAGTTAAACAGAAACGGCGGAGGAAATCAAGTGAAATATCACGTAAGCCAGATAGAGGAAATACATTCATTTACGAAGTATCAACACCATCTGGGAAGCAGCAGGTATGCAAACTTGCATTCTCTAATATACATGGAATAAGTAGTGACCGCATCAGGAGATTGACAAAACTACTAACAGAGGGTAAAAATCCTCAGGATATGAGAGGCAAAAGTTGTCCCGGGCAATGCAAAACCAACTAATTTTGTCAATAGAGTTAAAGAAACATATCGCTTCCTTTCCTGTGAAAATAACACACTAATGGTACAACTGATTATAGCTACTTGAATGAAAAACTTAATGTTCTTGAGATGTATAAAACTGTTTAAACAGGCGAATCCAGATATTGATATTGGGTACAAATTTTATCTTAAAATATTTAAAGAAAATTTTACTCTGCATTTTGGTCGTCCACAGGTCGACACTTGCTGTACTTGTGAGGCTCTTGGAGATAAAAATTAAAAGTAAATTCTTGAATGATATAGCTAAAAGAGTCCATGTAGCTGAAAAAATAGTCCATAAGCGCAGGGCTAAAAAGTTTTACTATAAAATCAACGAAGTTCAGGAACAGGCTGCTACTAATGAAAATATTGGTGGCATATGTATTGATTATATGCAAAATTTACAGCTACCAACTATCCCAGTCCAAGAAACATTTTATCTCAGACAACTCACTGTTAGTGTTTTCTGTGGTCCATAATCTTAAAGACAACAGTGTAGTATTTTTTTATGTATCATGAGGGAATTGGTGGTAAAGGCCCAAATGAAAGTCTGTTCATTTCTGTTGAGCTACATTCAAAATCATTTAATAGAAGGGATTGAACACTTACATATTTTTTCTGACGGATGTGGAGGCCAAAATACAAACCACTCAGTTCTCAGATTGGCAAATGCCTTGGCCTCCACAGGAAAGTTTTAAGACAGTAGAGCAGTATTTTCCCTATTAGAGGGCATTCTTTTCCTGCCCTGCGATAGGGACTTTTCAGTTATTAAAAGAAAAGTGAGAAGGTGCGACAGAGTGTACACTGTTAAGGAATATGCTGAAATGTTCCCTAAGTGCCTCATTAAAAAATGAGTTCTATGTGGTCCTACCTGAGTCAGAAGACATTTTAAATTTCAAGGATTGGTGGCCTGCATTTTTTAAAAAGAATGTAAATTTCTCAGGAAACACGAGGCAAAGATGTGCCCAAAGAAAAAAAGGTTTCTTTTAAAATCTCAAATTTCATGCAGTTTTCCCATTCACATGAAAATCCTGGTATAGTAAAAGCAAAAGACTTCATTGATGGTGTAACTGAACACACTTTTGATATAAAAAACACAAACCGTAATAGGTTGAACCTGCCTACACAAAAAGCTTATCAAGAGGATTGTGTACCAATAAAACAAGAAAAAAATGGATGACCTTGAAAAATTAAAGCCTTATTTACCTGACGATGAACAAATAAAGATGTTCTACGACAAAATATTCTCATGGAAAACTGTCAATAAAGGAGATGTTGAGATAGATTGAGAAAATATTGCTTAAAACTCCAGAACTTTGTTTTATATATATTAACATGAAACATAATTATATGTTTAGATTTACTAATGTAAAATTATAATAAACATTTTTAGCTGTTTAAACTGACTTTATTTTCCTCCATATCAAAATCAAAGTGTCTCTATTTTCCTTTAAAACCCTATAAAGTCATTGTTTTTTGCTCCATTTTTCTTTTAAAAGCCCATAAGTCAAAAAATTATTTTTAATATTTCTATGAACTTAAATACTTATAAACAGGTAAAATTTGTAAATTCACAATTCTAATAGTGAATTCCTATAATTAGATTGTGGTTTTTTATTATTTGGTGCAAAATTACCAATTCTGAGAGTGATTTTTTACATTTACCAAAAGTAGGTTTTTTTGACTTAAAGGGTTTCTCAAATGACCAATTCAAATGTTTTTTGAGTTTTCTTATTAACCATAGAACTGGCAATAGTGTCACTCTGTACTGGCGGCCTCTATTTTAACAGCCCTCGCAGACGTTTACTTTTAATGTATCACATTTCATAACTGTTAGTCCAAATATAAACTATTATATGTCAATGTATGCACAAGTATATTGAGAGCATTATAATAACAATATCTTTTATATTGTTTTCCATGGAAGCCATTTTTTTTTCAAAATGCAATAAAATTTTATTGGGCATTATTTTTTTAAATACTCCGTTGTGTAACTGCTTAGCAATAAGCTTTACATCAAAACTAAAAAAGAATTTACTTATTAAAAATTTTGTCCTGATTACAAAAATAATATAATTATCGTAACTTTTACCTCATAACGTATTTTACCTTATTTTCTAAAATGCGTAGATTTCTAAATAAATATTATTTTACGTGGGTAAACATATTCTCATGACTGCATTTATACTTATATAAGTATGACAGTTAAAAACGAAAATAAAAATAGAATAATAAATTTTTAATCGTACCTTATTTACATAAATGTACAATATATAAGTTTCATTTTTCACTCAGCGGCACTAGATCCCGGCCCTGCGAGCTCTCTAAGATAATTTGATCGGTCTCTAAAGTTTTCACCCATACTGAACAACTATAAATATAACCTAAGAAAGCTAAAAAAAAATAATAACAACACTAAAAACTATAAAATACAATTACCACAAATACTATTGGATTCGTTAACCTCAATCACAAGACCCGGCACTTGTTTACAGTTTCACAACAATATGGTTGACCCGTACTACGTTCACGTAGGCTGTCCATAGAGAACGATGTTTTATGGTAAACAAAGAAGACAATAATTGTAGTAAAAACAGTAAATCGGTACTATAGTTAAGGCTCATCCAGAATATATCCAATAAAAATCATTTATATGACCTTATTTGCCTAAAATTTCAGTAACTGTACATGTCTACTTTGGCAATGAAAATTCGTTTTAATACCAGCTGGAGGGTCATATTTAGGAATCTTTACTGTTATATTTCAATACGAAATATACAAAAATCAAAATACACGTGTTGTTATAATTAACAATTATATAATCAAAAGCAAAAAAATTAAATAAATCCATCCATCATACATTTTTTCGCTTTTAAATTCCTTGCATGATGATAAATGCTGTAATGACTTTTTACATTTTAAGTCAATTCCTGAATAACGGAAGATGTAATTTATGACAATATTGATGTTCTATATGTAAACAATAAAAAAAATACAGTACAAAATTGTTAATTTAAAATGTGTCGTCACTAAAAGTAGAAAATAGTGACAGGTATCCCTGGGGTGGGGGGGGGGGGGGGTGGGGGGGGGGGGGGGTGGGGGGGGGGGGGGGTGGGGGGGGGGGGGGGTGGGGGGGGGGGGGGGTGGGGGGGGGGGGGGAAATATGATTTACCTAATAACTGGCGTAATCTTTATCATCGAAAATATTGATGTGTTTTGCTTCGTTTAAACACAGTGACTATGTCGTTTAATAAATCCGGTTAGTGTGATAAATAACTACTATTATATTTTAATTGCATTTTTTCAATATGGTTTATTGCTACGTATAAAATACCCCCTGGATAAGAAAAAAATACGATTACATGTTGCCCTATTATATTAAACGAACGTTCTTAAAACTTCCAGCATATTTTTAATTATGGCTATTATTAAATAAAATGTGTATTTAGATTAAACAAGGGTTAATTTAATATACCATGTTTGGAATTAGCTTTATGTATGCCTACAATATTATATTATAGCAAACGAGAAACTTACTTCACCACCATTTTTGTTCAGGTTGGATTTTTATTGTAAGGTCGAAAATACTACAAGCGGAAATTACATTTCCGGGCTGAGAATTGGACTCCCAATGGAATAGGAAACGAACCCACCTTATTTTTTATTCATATAAAACGACATGTCACTCGAACGAAGCAAAACTGCATTTGTTTCGATCAGCTTATCACATATTGATGATAGAGCAATAGTAAAGTTATCCCTCTAGTGTTAATATAGAAGACTTTTCTTATTTTGTTGCCATACAGGCTGCTATTGTATACCGAATACAGGGGATTGCACACCATTAAACAAATCATAGCCCACAGAGCTAATAATTGTTCATTGTAACAATCTGGTATTAGGAAATAGATGAGGGGATTCACTGACTGATCTAATACCTCTACACTCTTTAAAATCAAAACTTATAGACATGACCACTTCCTTTCTATCAACTTTAAGTTTCCAAATAAATGTCCTAATAAAATAATTACCATTAAATTTTACGCACTTCATATTAATAATGATGCACGCTGGTATCCCCAATATGTTCACTCCTAATGTTGACCATGAAACCACCTTAAACAATGCCAGATGAATTAGCTCTAACAGATAAATAAATTAATATAATTAAGAACTGTTTCGTTAGTAAGCTGCAGCAGCAACCTCGTTAGTGGATACAATATATATATATATATATATATATATATATATATATATATATATATATATATATATATAGTATCATTATTTTTTTATAGTTGCATGTAAAAAACTTTTTGTAACACAAAATAAAATAAATCTTATTAAACGAGTTTTTCCTTTTAAAAATAAATGGTCCCTTATAATCGTTTCATACACTTGCTAAGTTTACAAAATGTCCTACAATAAATAAAGAAATATAGTATGTGTATTTCAAGTGAATGAAAAACTTTATGTTAATTTCCCCCAAAGTATGTACTCAAGACTTAAAAATACAAATACAACATATGGGAAATTACATTGAATAGCCATTATTGAAATTGCTAAGATGATGCATTTTCTGTTTTTACTTCGTTGTTTTTTGCAGGATTACCGTATGATATTTTGCTGATAAGGCAAACACGTGGGTGTTTTCAAATACAAATAAATGTGGGAAGGAACTGAGAGAAATATTCAAGCTAAGCGGTTTGCTCAATTGACCCTCAACAAAATTGCACCAGATGCCCTTAGAATATGTAAAAAGCGTATCCACAAGATGACTTCTTTTATTATTGGACATTGGATATAGTGAAGCCACCTGCAGAGATTAGGTATGATGATCAGGTCACCCTGTGTATTAAATATGACAGGGCTGATGAAATAGTTGAGCACGTCATATTTGAGGGGACCTGTCAGTGAAAAAACAAAATTAAAAACAAAAATTTTTTTTACTTATTTTAATTCAGTAGCTCTTCCTGAATACATTGATACCAAAAACATGTTATTCTGTGCACTTATTCACATTAAAAATTAGTTTTATTACTAAGAGTACACGAAGCCGAAAATTACATATGTTGGCCACTTCATATAGTATACAGTGTTATGGATGAAATCTACATAAAGCATTTTTTGGATCATTGCAATCAGCTGTTTTTATTTCTGCTACAATCCAGTTAGCAAACATAACCTAAAAATTGTAAGTCAAATTGTTGTTTTGAATAATATTTACTGTTTATTGTCTTAGTGTTTTTGAGAGATGGCTAGACTAAAAAAGTTTGGAAAAAGGCGTAATATTTCAAAAACTAAAACAAATAAGTAGTGTTGTAAATAATAGTGTAAATAGTAGTGACGTAAATAATAGTGTAAATAGTTGTTCTTCTTCAAATAATGTAAGTAGCTCTACTAGCAGTGAATCTTTTCATAGCAATAGGCCTATGCCTGTCAATGAAGGTAGGCCTAGTATTCTTCAGCAAAGAAGCTCAAGAATATAAAACTATGTGCAGAAGAGCCTGAGTATTATGGACATAATTTCAAGGATGGTAATGTTTTAGTAAATATTTCAATAATAAACAAACAACTGTCAAAATTTGCGGTTTGTAATCAGTGTTTCTCTGAACTTTCATTAGAACTGTTTGAATATCCAGAAAAACGGAAAGGAATAGTGTCTAGATTATCACTCATATGCAATAACTGTGATGCTAATGTAGATTTTATGACTTCTGAAAAAACTGAAAGTGGTTGTTTTGAAAACAACATTAGGTTAGTGTATGCGATGAGAAGTATCGGCAAAGGACGTTCAGCGGCACAGACATTTTGTTCGGTAATGAACTTACCCCAACCCCCCTTGAGATTTGATAGTTACAATAAAGAACTGAGTAAATGTATTTCTGAAGTAGCTAAAGAAAGCATGCAAATTGCAAAAAGAGAAGCTGTAAATGAAAATGACGATAACAGTGATCTTAGCGTAATATTCGACGGAACCTGGCAGAAGAGAGGTCACTCATCATTGAATGGTGTGGTCACCGTGACAAGTGTAGATATGAGTAAGGTACTTGATGTTTAGTGTATGTCTAAGTATTGCAATATTTGTAAGGGTAAGCAAGTTCTTAGCCATGAAGGATGTCTTGCTAATTATAGAGGAACCAGTGGAGGGATGGAAACAAATGGTGTTGTCAAAATATATGAGCGCTCTGACAAAGGTAATATTCCTACACGTTATGTGAATTACTTAGGCGACGGAGACAGTAAAGCCTTTGAGGTTGTAAAACAATAGTAAACCGTATGGACCTGATAATACAATACAGAAACTTGAATGTATTGGACATATCCAGAAAACGTATGGGTGGTAGGCTCCGAAGACTGAAGGAAAAGTACAAGGGTGTAACATTACCCGATGGCAAGCCTTTATCAGGAAAAGGAAGGTTGACTGATAATATAATAACAGAGCTACAAACTTATTATGGAACAGCCATTAGACAGAACTGTGATGATGTAGATAAGATGAAACAAGCAGTATGGGCTACTTTTTTTCATAAGTTGTCTACTGCAGACAAACCTCAGCACGGCCTATGCCCAGCAGGCACAACTTCGTGGTGTAAGTATAATCGAAGTAAAGAATTAAATGTTGAACCACCATTACCAAAGAACAATATACCATCTACAATCATGGAAGTAATCAAGCCCATCTATCAAGACTTAGCTAATCCTACCTTGCTAAAAAATTTGTCCATGGAAAAACACAAAATCAGAATGAATCATTCAATAATATGATTTGGACGCGAGTTTCAAAAATAATTTTTTTGGATTAGAAACATTGAAAAATGGAGTGTATGATGCTGTTATAATGTTATAATGAGGGAGTTTTTAGGAAAGGCAAAAGTTATGGAAAAGGTATGTGGAAAATCTGGTGCAAACTGTATTGTAGGGACTAAAACGTCAAGATTTGAAACGGGTCTACGAAGCTGAACAGGCTATGAAAGAAATTGAAAAAAGGGCTCGTGCGGCAAGACTAAATGTAAAAAGAAGACTTCAAGACAATGAACAAGTTCCGATGATCCAGACTATGGATATGGTGCTCATTAGTGGATATAAGTGCGATTATTGTGAGTTATAATCAATAATTTTTTTATTTTTGAATTTCCGAAAGTTGTGTATTTTATTACTTAGGTACCAATATTTCCTAAAGTATTTATTGGTTTTTTTATGAAACTTTCACAAGTTATTTATAGTATTATTAACAACAATAATAAGCTTTTTTCTAGAAGATTTGAATAAATATGAAGTTTTTATAAGAGTTTTCAATTTAATTGTATTGATTTATTTATTTGATATAAAATACATGACATTAAAAAAACCCATGCTTACCAAAAACTATTTATATTCCTTATTATTATTTTTTAAAGAACTATACGACATCAGGTTAAAATTTCATGAGGTTTTATGCATTAGTTGCTGAGAAAAGTGTACCACAATATGTGTAATTTAACATGGGCGAGATAGGCACTGACAGGTCCCCTTGAATGTCCGACGTTCAGATCAAACACTCAAGTTCCCTTGGTTTACTTAAGCACACTAAAGAGAGAATGGAACAGGTAAGCATTGTACAAAAGATGTCACAATTTCTGAAAAACCTAGAATTTAACACAGATTAAACTTGAGAAGAGGGTGAAAAATAAGTCAGATGCCTGGCGGGAGTTACCAGGGCCAGGAAATCTGATCCTTACAAAAAATAAAATGTCTTCAATTCCTTAATTTACGTCCATTGTCTTTCCTTTCATAATTCCATCAAATTTGTTAAATACATAAAAATATATTTTTTAAAACTGAAGGAGGGGTTTTTTATTTAAAATTCTTGGTTTAAGTATAATTAAACAGTCTGCGAGGTTTTTCAAACGTCCACCTTTTGTTTACAGAACGTGTTTTCTTATCTTAAAAACAGCCCTAGTGTTACAGGACAAGGAGTTGAAGATACCATAAATTGTTATTTAAGCTTCAGAAACTAGTTGAGTTCATTATTTCTATTTATGTGTTACTTCTTTCTGTATTTTTATTCTTAGAGGGAGCGTAAAAGTTATGTAACTAAACGTTAACACTCAAGATTAATCTAATGGATGAGAATATTATGCCACTTTTAGTGTATGTTGTATCTATTTATTTTGAAAAAGTATTGTAGGATATATTTGGAAAAGTTATTCTTAATCGTTTAAGTTTATTGAAGACATAAGTCTTATAAAATAAAAAATTTTTTTAAGGTAAAAAGTTAAAGATACGAGTATTACTGGCCGTTTCTCATGATAAAACTTCATGAAGTGCATATCAGTAAATGTCTACTAGAACTTCATAAAAAGTGCTAGATAACACACCTGAATTACATAGTATTTTAATAACATAACGATGTTCGAGTATTGCATTATACAGTAAGGAAATAAACTTGAAACTGTGTCTTGTAATGCGAGATCAGTATCGTTAGGCAAGGGACACGATAATAGCCAGTATATAAGGGCGAAACTCCCTTATCAGCATAATATTGCCATCGTAACGGCTTCTCAATGGACTTCGTTATCTTTATAGAGTTAAACTTTTATACAGCACGCATATTTTAGTATCATACATTGGAACCCTTTCAAACATTGAATACGTTATTTTTCTTGGTAAGTGTTGTAATTCTTGTAAAGACTGTTATCAAAAGGTAGTCTACCAAGCAATTTTTTTGTTTTGTTTTATTAATGGATTCCATATAATCAAGCCATTGATTTTGTCAAAACTATTCAGGCCTATGATTATCATCCAATATCATCCTGAGTGTTATGTTTAGTTCTTGGATTCAGTAGACAATTATAATCTATATCACCTTATTCTGGCTTGAAGTATTTATGGCTTGCTAGAAGTATGAATATTGCAAGGTATTGAATAGTACGGTTACATTTAGCTAGCTCACCTTTGTCTGAGAATAAGATAAAATAAAATAAGACGATTTCTCTTAACCGCTGACTCTGGGTAAACAAACTTGAGTTTCAATCCAAGTTAGCTATAGTGAGAAAGTGAGGGTAAATGAAAAATAGATTTAGGCTTTGATAACAGTTCAAAATTTAAAAAGAGAAACATTAAATAAGGATAAAGAGGCTTTTTGGGACGGATTTCAAATAACCAACGTGGTTTTCCTCTTATCAAGCAGAATACACGGTTCAGCTGACCGCATCATTCCGAAGGCTCTGAAAGGGTTGACTCGGTGTCCACATTCGGATTGGGAGTAGGCGACGCCACTATCACTTCAGAAAAGTTACTGGCATCGGAAGAGACACGTGGTAAAAAGGAGTTCAATTGTATAGGTCCAAAAGAGTTTTGACCAGAAATGTAACAGGTCATACAAAATCTAAAGGGGGCTAGCGGGGTTTCAATATATTGCGTTGTTATAACATACACCTTGCTGAGAGAGACCACTCCGGGCTAGAAATGAATGCGAGGGATAGGCAAATTGCCTGTGAGTGACATCATGGAAAACTCAAACCACAAGCTTGTCCAGACTAAAGAGAGAAGTTTATTTTTGAAAACTTAGACCCACTGCCTTGCCAGTCTGTGTGCAGAGAACGCCATGTATCATGTCACGTGACTTCAGCTGATTGTAATTTCGATTGGTTCGGCCAGTGAAGAAGTATCACCTCAACCCACGTCTATTTTCTCAGTTCAACTCTAACCTGCGTATTGATTATTTTGTTATACAAAACAAATGCACAAAAATTTATTCTAAATATTAAAGTTGAATCTTAATCTCTCTTCAAATATAATTGTTAATATTATACACTCTTGTTATCGACTACCGTTAATCAAATAGCCAAATCAATTTGTAATAGATTCCAGTTGTTATTTGTGTAATAGTAATGTACAGTTAGTTATTCATGGATAATTAAAGATACCAACGGACTGATAAAGGTACTCGTCCCTACTCACATATCATATAGTCTTTTTTTCGCTGTAAATATATATTTCGTCACTTGATTGTCACTTACAGATATGATAAATATGTGAATAAATAGTAATAATAATAATTTTGTTAAACTCAAATCCGTTTAAACCCTTATTTGTTTATGGCCCTAGAATAATTAAAGATGTCTTATTAAAGATAATATTATTACGCAGCAAAAACAAGTCAATAATGCATTAATCAGTGTTTGTTCATATATTGTGTATTTCTACAAAACAATCAATGGAAGGAAACAAAAAGCTGTGTTGATCCACGTGTGAAAAATGAAAGCAACATAGTCTGTGTGGGACGGGATAACGTAGTGGATTGAGGGAGATGAGTATTAGTGGCTCTCATTTGGGAAGTGCTTGTAATGAATGATTTAATTGGCAATAGTGGTGCATTTGCTCTGAATAATAAAGGGCTACAACCATGCATAATAATGTCACAGGGTATTCACTGTGTACTAATGTATACACTGGGTCGATCGTTTAAAATAAACATAAATACAATTAGCAACTGCATTAGTTATAACAGAAAACATGCTTTTAGAGCAGCTATTTGTTTTTACATACTTCCACGAAAATATCAGCAGTAATATATTAATACAAGATTATATTAAAAAATATTGTTGTACTCTTTGATAATTTTTTATTGGCGGTACATAAGTTTAAATTGTGTATATAAAACATTAAATAGTACACCATTAACAGTTTTTAGTTATTATCAAATTTTTCAGCACCGGTAGTTTTTACATAACTCCCTAAACAATTACTTTGGAACTTTAAACATATCAATATCATTTTGGAAAATTGCGAATATTGTAAAATATAAAAAATATCAATGTTAGTACATGAATACTCTAAATATCTCACAAATATAAATTTTCGTTGAAAAGAATATAGTAAAATGGAATAGTCATATTTTCAGGAACTGTTATAAATTTGAAATCTTGGCTGTTTTTTTAATAGTGTACACTATTTTGCTAGAATTTTTTAAATTTAGAAACTCATTTCCTGTCGTTATTCGAAGTCTATCACTTGGATGTAGATAAAGCTTAATTTTTATATCTTTATTGCAGTATGTGTCTGATTATCTGTCTGTCTGCACTATATCTCGAGAATAAACTATCTATTTATTATTTATAAGCTTTATTTCTGTATCAGCAGAAAATAGAATATAGTGCTCATTACTCTATTACAATCGACTGAGTATTCAATAACGTTTTTACATTGCTTTTATGCGTAAGTATCAAAAAGAGAGGAAATCTTAGAATGAATAAATTCGTAAAGAGACTTAGTAAAATCATGTCACATTGTAACATGCCACATAATAATACATTACTATGATAAAATGAGATACGATTTTGAAATTTTTCCTGCAACCTCAATGAACTTATATGTTGAACGACACATTATGTGGCATACAACAACCTTGTTTAGTTTAATATGTTTACGTCATGGAAAACTTTAATTGAAGCTGCTTTAAAGTTAAGGCAAAAGTGTTGCTTATATAAATTGAAGCTACTGTCTGTTAAATTAGAAAGGGGTTTACCTATCGAAACACAGAACCGATGTAAGCTACTTTCTGAGGCAGTATCTCTGCATTAAGGCACGAGTCTCGAGTAAGCTGCTGTTTACAAGGACTAGCTACTAGGCCCGACTGATGTTATTACTGCGCACATACGCAGAAGAAACTTGCACTCGCTACTGCAGTAGCTTTACAGTGTTTTGTAACTCTCAATTAATACGCAAAATTCTAAGTTTTATGTGTATATAATAAATTTAAGCTCATAGTCGATAAAAATATTTTATTGAATTATTTATTTGTTATTTTTTTATCTAAGTGAATCTAAAGCAATAGTTTAATATATTTGTCTTTAGTTTAATTTTATAAATGACAAAATAACAATTATTTATTTAAGAATTTTTACTCCTGCAAACATAATTTAAACTTTATGTGTACTGAATGTGTTTAGAAGATACCATTTCAAAAAATATCTTTTGATAATAAAGCATTATATATATATATATATATATATATATATATATATATATATATATATAATGTATTTATATGCTTATTGAAACATATCAAACTGTATGGATAATAATAAAAAAACTAATTTTGCCTACATCTAAAAAGCGTGATTATGAGGTTAATCGTGTTTTATTTTATATCATGAAATATCTAAGTATATAAAACAAACATTTCCAACGCATAAGACTGCCACACCTACAAAAAACAATAATTATGCTTCTACAACATGAAATAATTAAACGTATGATAGTAATTATATATATATATCTACATCCATATAATTTAGAAAGCTTTACTGTTTATAATCCGACATCAACATAAAATTATGTTTAGTGCTTTATGTTGTTTCCAAGTGCTGAAAAAACAGACTATAATTTTGTGTTGGAAAAATAACTAATTTGAACTATAAGCGCAAAATCTGATATAAGAATTACTTCCAATTTTGCTTAACCTGTGGTCCTCTAAATAATTAACATTGAAAACGGGTACCCCATACAAAATAAATGACTGATTCAATAAAAAAAATATTATAGGACCTTATCGTCATAAAACGCCAGTGCTACCACAAAGAAGGGTATTGATTTAGACTATTGAGTTTCTGTATATTGGTTTAAAATATATCAATTGTTACTGAAATTGTGCAAGATTTTCCATCAGTAACAAAGAATATTGCTTAAAAAGGGGGTATGAAGCCCCGTTTAAGTGCTAATATAACATAGAACTGTTTATGACCGAAATGGGAAAATTTGCCAAAAATGTGAACTTAATATTGAAGTTAATTAATTTTAATTCTACATAAATAACATTTTATTCTATTTCAATGAATAATTGCGTTCCTATCCTTGGCTACAGACTAGTAACTTTAACTATGGTTTATTCCATTCTAAGATTTAATGCCAAAGGTTAGGGCACAATAAAACCAATAAAAATAGTTTTGTTGAAGTGTAAGTGCTGAGAGTGATCCTACCATACGGAATATCACAATTCTTGTAATAACATTACCTCCCTCTGTTGCAAAATAACACCGCCACAACAACCTTTCCTGACGTCCTACATGTCTGATCTGAGCAGAGATTGCGCTTTACAATCTAATTTTACAGGTCACCGCTTCCTCCAGCCCACATGCCACTACCCACATTGTGAGGTCTACATTTCTAACGGTTTTATTTTACGGTTGGGGCAGTATTAAGATCCATGAGGATAACTAGATACTATATTAGAATCTCTTTCCTCGTACTCTAATATCTCTGCTTTATCTTTGAACGCTCTTAAGTTAAACATCGATAAAAAACTACTCTTTGATAACAGTATAGGAAACATATCATAATATGCGATACGTATTACGAGTAAACATTTGGGTTTTACTACAATTAGGATTAGAATATTTTATAGCAATTATCCTACAGCATCATTTCTGGTGTCTCATATAC
Organism: Homalodisca vitripennis; assembly: GCF_021130785.1. Taxonomy (NCBI): domain Eukaryota; kingdom Metazoa; phylum Arthropoda; class Insecta; order Hemiptera; family Cicadellidae; genus Homalodisca; species Homalodisca vitripennis. The sequence goes on along the minus strand of NC_060213.1, from coordinate 85,425,107 downwards.
AAAGTTGGTAGATAAAGTACATATACGATATGATCTTTATTTAAAAAAAACCTACTGCGATGATCGCACTTAAAAAAACGTCTTAAATACACTTTAAAAGTAAACTAGACCGTAGCAGTGTACTAGATTTTATTACTCTTTATTACTGTTATTGAAACCATAAATTCCCTAAAAATGGCTTTGGACCATGGTAATTTTCTGAGAGAGGTTTGATTAACATGAACCTTTTGTTCTTGTATGTTTAAAACTAAACCACAGTTCAATGTCACTTAGTTATTTATTTCCTATTCAATAATGCTACTTGTTTTAATGCTCCTAGTTAAAAACCATGAAATAAATATGAATCTCTAAATGTGTTGCTAAACGCTAATCGTATGCATGTCTCGATCAATTCGGCAAATTAATTTTGTCAAAATTTGAAGAAGGTTTACTTAAAGAGAAAAATTGGAAAAGTTACGTGGAATATTTTGGAATTTGGCGAAATTTGTAAAAAATTGTGTTTTATAATCCAAATTTAACTGACCTAATTTTTTTATATTTCAATTTAATAAAATATTAGGTATACAGTTCTTTATAAAGATTATAATGAAGATAGCAAATATATACACAATAATGTAATTTTTACTCCAGATTGAGTTAGTAACAATTTCAAACCATTCAATGAATTGTAAGTTATATTTAAACAACGTTATAGAACCAAACCTAATGAGTATAGGTGTGAATTTTTCATATAAGGTACTCCAAACTATAACAGTAACTTGATGAAAATTGGTTAAAAAGACGAATAAAGTGCGTCAAAAATCAGTCAAGACTTTTTCCAAAATAACAGGAAGACTTTTACGACGCAAAACCTTAGAAATGTTTGTTATTAATGGTGAATGAACTTAATAATAATTTCATTCTTACCATGGATCATATTTGACTTCTCTTTCATATGTGTGTTTAAGTAACTCAAATAAGTACGACACCGCAAATATCATAGACCTTCCGTATATAAGAAGGACAAGAAGTAAAGACTTTTAGGCAAAAATATTTTTCTTAGACGTATGTATTTGTATTTTCTGGATCATCCAGATTGAACTCTGACCCTCTAAACCATAAATACCGCAATAATGTTTAGGATATTTGTGCCTACATACGTTTGAAAAAAATTATTTACACATATAAAGTTTATAATGATGAGAAAACTAGAAACGTTTTCTTTAACACCTTATGATTTGAAAAAATGTAAGATAGGCCTAATGTTTCACAATCCAAACTTAACTAACACTAAACAGGTGTTGTCACTTCAAGATTTATTTGTTGTTTCAACTGAAGTTTGTCAAAGAGAATAAAGCTATATATTACATTTTATTTAAATAAAATATTTCGTACACAGTGCTAGATTATTATTGTAACGTAGACAACAAAGAAAAACATACACTGACACTTTTATTTATTTTATTGCGTCAGTGACAAATTATCAACAGCTAAACCATTGAAAATACTTTGTTTAAAGTACAGCTAGTGTAGTATAATTTTATTGAGTTTCTTTGCAAATACGAGTACATTTATCAATCAATTTACTCCTTGCATTCATAGTTACTCATAAGACCTAGGTAAAGTATTCCCTAACGCTAACATACCTTGAGATAGCGTGACATGTGTCATAATTTAAGAAAATCTTTCTTGTACGGAAACTAATGTCATGTTAGTTAATTAAAGAGACAAATATATTGAAGAAGTGAAACAGAATCTTTGTTGCCCGTGGAGTGATTCGATAGTGCCAAATAATTAACTGGATAAATAACAATGATAACATTATAATAAAATTTTACTGTCTAAGTATTCTAATATAACATTATTGTAGTTTAAATTAAACGGCAAGATAAGATCATGTAAATTACAAGACATTTGTATTACAACAATGCCTTTAAAATTCTAAATAAATTTATTCGGAATAACTAGCACAGAGTTCTCTGTTGTCTCGCAGCCGCTACAGCTCAATAATGTGGCATGATTGTTCAAACGGCACATTGTTTCTGCAGTAATAATGAGGCGAGTGGAAGAGGGCCAATTAGGGTACAGTTAGTGAAGTTTGAAGCACTGGTGAGCCGGCGTCATTAAGGTAAATGACAGACATCATTCAGTCAAGAGCTTTACAGCTTCGTAACCTTTAAGTGTATATGTATATACATAGGTAACGAAGTGGCCATAGAAATTGAAGGGATGCATCTTGAGGAAAACCATCATTACTTACTGTAATGATAACAATTTACCGCATGAAAATAGTATCACTAATGTTATACATAATAGATGTATGTTAAAATAAATTAGTTGATGTAACAAAAAAGAATTTTGCATCAAAATTTTAAGCTTTTAACTTACTTCCATAGTTGTAAGAATAAATTTAAAACACGTAATACGTATGTATTAGGTCTTTAACATTACAATTTGTGGATGAATTTCATTCCTTTTAAAAATAAAGATGATAATTATTCGATATTACCTTAGTTTTCAAATAACCAAACGTCAACATCAATTATAAATAAAAGATTATTATCTGAGAGTAAATATAGAAAATAAAAATATGTAGAAACTGATGTGGATATTGCTTGCTAAATATAATTTATTTTTGTTACCCTATCAACTGAATCTCTAGTAACAAATCTGTAATACACACTACAATTAAAATACATTACCATTTCCTTAAAATTAAATTGTATAGTTTTTTAAATTTTATTGGAGTGAGTGAAATGAAGAGTAAAACGATTGAGCTTTTTATAGAAAAACATAGCCTAATTACTCAGTTTTTGTTGTACTAATTTAAAATATCTTCATGTACTTTAAAGGTTATTATTGGTAAGGGATTTTAAATTGTAAGTGCTGACATTTAAATAGTATTTGTGTCCTACAATATTAATTGAGATTGTGTACGTTTTGCATAGTTAAAAAAATATTATTAAGATAGAAGCTATTACTAGAACAAATATTTCCACAAAATATAAGGTTAAAAAGATCTCTAAGTATTTTTCTCTTCATTATTACAATGTTAATACTTAATCAGTCCATTTTTATTATGCGTACAACTGCCATTTTTAACAAAATAGTAAAAGAGCTGTAGGACAATGTTAAGGAGTAGTTAAGACTAAAACTTTGCACTAATATAATGGCCATCATTACAAAACGCTTTATTAACTTAAGAAAATTATCTAAGGAATGCTGAAAAAAAATTTTAATACAGTCGGAACTTTATTATAAATCACTGAGGAATTACGGATGTTATTGCGTTACATATCCCCATGGTGCATTACATACGTCTCTACAACTACAAGATAGTGGTTTGAGTTTGCAAAGCCATTGTCGTCAAAAACACAAAATATCTTAAAAAAACTCAGTCATCAAAAGGAAAATTAAATGGGTTCATTTCTATATCTTAATAAAGTTACTCAAGAAATTTTGTTTCTTGCATAAGAAATATCAATGATTGGTATGCTGTCTAGCATTTTACATTAAAATTTAAGTAGAAAAAGTAGAAAAAGAAGACACTTGTATAAGAGCTCCAACTCTAATTCCTTCAGGAAATATGATATATTCTCAGGTTTGTTTATGTTAACTTATATACAAACGCAATAAAGAACGTAGTTTTAATATTATGCCTCACTAAAATAGAGTTTACGAAAGATTTTATGTTCCGTTGCCATTTTTCAGTTATACAATAAATGTTTAAAAATAATTTTCTAGATCAGCAATCTGATTTTTACTTCAATCGGATTAACACATAACTATTAGTCTATAACTATAATTAATCAACAATAAACTATTGAAAACGAAATAAAAATTATGTCATCTAAAGTGTGCACCTACCAACTAAGAAGGTACGGTTTACTTATATTTCTTATTTGTTAATTCTAGATAAATTTTCAAAATCCATACTATTATCTTGCATTGAATTATTATAAACCTCTATATTTATGATAATTTAGTTTTCCATGTTCATTTAATGTTTTTGATTTGGCAACCACAAAATCGGTACAATTTAGACCGATCAGATAGTCCAATCATTTGTTTTACGTCATCTCCGAGGGAATCCTAATAGCAAAATAAGTTTCCCGATACATTATGTTGGCCTCATTCTAATTAATCCGATGATCTAAAACATCATATATGTGCAATTTTTGGCTATATTGTTCACATCAGATGAGGAGAATCAAGAATCAAGATTCTTTGTTGTGCTTTCTTTTTTTATCGTTAAGTTTTTCTTGCCAATTCAATTTCTGTTATAAAAAACTTTGACGAAGTTTTTATTGATTAGTGTTTTATGTATATAAATAGCATTTTTAGAGCATTTAGAGTGCACGTAGTTGAGACCCAAGTTGTTTCTTTTTATCCTAAATTAGACATGTAAAAACACTCTAATGCTATCTGTTTATTTATTCTATATTGTAGTTTAGTGTTATTTTATTTACCTAGCCCAGGAAGAGATCTGATTGGAGATCTGGAAATGAACTGATTTGGTGTATCACTGAAAGATGATAAAGGTACAGAAAAATTCTGCATCTTTCACAATCTTCTAATGCACACAACACAATTTCAACAAAGTAAACGGATGCGTTAGTTTTGTATCACAGAATATGTTTATTCAGGATTTTCATGTTTCGTGAAGAAAAAAAAATCTGAAACTGAAAGTACACGATGAAAATTTAAAGTTTTAAGACTTGGTAGAAAAATTTTAAAATGAGAGGAACTGAGTATTATTATTTTTTATAGTTTAAACGTTTCCGTTATGAAAGGATTGCAGTGTAAATTATATTTCCATGAAAATATTAAAAAATTTAAGATAATTTTACCAGCTAACAACATTTTACCAGGGAGTAGAGACTTCACTAGCGAAAGGCCCCCAATCTCATGCAATTAACATTATTATACGCTTACGTTATACATAACTTTGACTAATCTTATAGTTAAGACTTTATTCAATGAAGACACTTTGCCATTATTGGTAATACTAAAAAAAAGGAAAACTAGAGTGAAACCCATAATTTATATTCACATTCAAACATTTTTAAAATAAAAATATACATTTGGAGAAACAAGACGTCATTTGTGCCATTAGTATGTTGATCTTGACATAGATGGTGACAGTTCTGCCAACTTAGATAGTCTCATAGATCCAGCAATTTGGTTTTGTAGTATTTAGCACAAAGGGGGTCAAACTCCAAAATATGGTCTTACTCGTGGGTTAGAATTGCAAAACTATTTTAAGGAGAATACTACTCTGTTGTATTAAAGTTGCAATGGATATGCATTAGCTAAAATAGTATTTTTGTGGTTCTGTCATTATTACTTTGAATTGTATTAGTGAACACATCTCTTTCATCATATATTTTGATCACACCATAGCATTTTGGAACATAATCAAAGATTACATTTCAAATTAATAAAGACGCCTCGGGCGTATCTCAAGACACGTGAAAAAAGTAATTATTGAGTGCATAATTTTACAATAGTAAAAAATTAAATACAAACAAGCAGTTAGGCGTGAACCGAGAACCAAGAAAAATACTAGTATTGAAGAAATAATTAAAAGGGCGTTGTAAGAAAAAACAAACAATCTGACAATAAAGGTGTTGATATTTGTTATTTTTATACTAAAAAAGCATATAACGGCAAGAACCTTGTATCACTGATCTGGTCTTAAACTTATCGTTTAAAGTGTATACCTGACGATGGATAGTTTTAAAGTATAATAGGGTTTTGGACATTTCCCATCGAGTCATGTTACAAAATGTATAAAATAACGTTTCGAGGATTGAAATCCATCCTCATAGTCAGCTTGTGTGAAAATATGTATATATACTTAAAAAGAACTACATGCGGCAATGGACTGCCACTAGAACATGGAAATAAAAATACAACACAAATTTTAAATCCGAAAAACTGCTCGAAATGGAGGTAAAATAAATGTAATTGGCACTTGAAACTCAAAACCTAAATGAGGGTTATTTAATAGTTTAGTAGTTCTCTTTTATTGAAAATTGTATTACAGAATCCGTTTGGAACCATGTTGCACCATTACATCAAGGACTTCATATAAACTATTAAATATATGTTAAAAACCCTCCACCGTATGCCATTAAAGCTCTGTGTTGACTGAAATAAATGTTAAAAACACACAGTGCTTCAAAATGAGCAGTAGTAGAAGTTTCAGTTACAGCGTATATTAGTTATTACTACAGAAATTGTTCAAACGTTGTTACATTCACTAATCGTACTAGCATTCTAGGAATGTTGCTAGTGGATTATACGAAAATAAAAGAGCAGTCACGCGACACGCTGAAAGTGGAATAAAGTGTTTTTTCCAACATCATGTAAAATAATTCGCTCCACATAACTGGTAGAATTATTACCATGGTAAAAGCATTCAGTGGCTTTTACCATTTTTAAAAGTATATGTAACAAAAATTGTATTTATTAAAGGTTTTTAGTTATTTCCACTACAATCAGTAAAATAAAGCTTTTTCATCCAGTTATGTCTCTTATTTGGTTGTATGGTAAAGCATTACCTACAGGTACTAAAAGACAGCCTCCAGTGTTATGTTCCAGATTAGCCTCTTGAAGTGATTTTGCCACAATTCAAGGTAAAGAAATCAGTAAGCCAAACATGTCCAGCCATTTTACTTTTATTTATTTTGGAAAACTCCATTAAAATTTAGATGAAACTATTTGTCATATTCTGGGTTTTTTATTATTCTCACAATATGTGCAATAATGAATTTCTCCAAATCCTCCTTAGTTTGCGTGTAGTTTCCTATTTAAGACCTACGGTTTTGTCTTTAACGTCATATATCAATGCGGTAGCGTACTCTTTTGAAACTGTTCATGACGGTCAAAAATCTAAGTCAAAATTATGATCTGGACTCTACAATATAGAATGTCGTCAAATGACGTTCAAAATCTTTTTACTACTTACTTCAAACGCCTTTTCTCTTCATATGCATTTAAATCTGTTGACGACTGTGGGATATATGGGAGTGCGTGATATGTCAATGCGATGTTGTCTGAACGAATCAATGAAAAGTATGTCGAAATTTCATTAATATACTTATCTTCTAAGTAAAATAAATATTTTACTGGTTGCGATACAATGTATTATTGTTAAAACAATCAAATAAGGGTTTTTTAAAGCTATAATTATTAATAATAACCAATTGTAATTTTTCAGCAATACGTACACCAAAAATCTACCAGGATCATCCCTAACATTAGGAACACCTTAAATTAGCAAATGTAGATTATATTAGTTTTGTGACATCATATTCTGTCTAATGCGCTTTTAAAATACTATATTAATTTATTCACTGTCAGTTTACCTTGGATGCCATTGTTGCTCACACTATCTAATCAGTCAACTCTCATAGTAATAAAACATTCTTATAAAATAGTATGTACAGTGTATTATTAAAAATCTTTATTTTTGCATAACATATTATTTTTTTAAATACATATTGGGTATTATATCAAAATCTCATATAAGTCTAGATACGCCTTTTGTGGATTTAACGACTATAGGTATTGCCGTGCTACACGAACTTCAATAAGATTCAATGTTATATGAATATTTTTGTTTTGCTTACAACAGTTGACTACTAAAACGAAATAATGAAATAATGATATAATGAAAAAAGAAATATTTCATTTCATTATTTCATTTGCTAAAACGAAAAGGAGTTGCTCAATAAAATCTCAGTCGACTAACAAAGAGTATTAACTAACTGATTAAATGTCTATAAAATACAACTTAAAAGGATATATTAAGCATTCTTTACAAAGTATTTTGGAAACTTTTAAAGTATAGATGCAAAACGTAATTTAACCCCAAAACGGTTACTTTATGAGAAGTTTTGTAGTATATTTTCGTATTCCAGAGTGTTTTTTTTATAAATAAATATTTACTAACTAAAATGTACTTAAAGGCTAAATATTGTGATTTTAGTACATCCAATCAAAAACTAATTTGCTAAGTCACAGGGGTTAAAGTGTTAAAGGGTTAAATTGTTATTTAATATTTATGTTTGTTCTTAAATGTTGAAGCTCATTGATTTATGTCTTAAAAAACCGTTAAGTTTGTAAGTTAAATATCCCCTATGAATTTCGATGTAAATTGTATACATTAATAATAGAATTTTGTATTGGATTATTATATACAAAATCAGTAACACTTGTGATACTGATTTTTTGTTTCATTGAACGATGGCAAATTTCCTGAAAAATCCTGTTTACTTCACATTCGTTCCATCGTAAAAAATAAACTTAAAACAAAGAATATACAACTTTATTTACTAAACACCAAAGTCTCACCATAACGAAAAAATTGAAAACCCTTCAATCTCATTTAGAAAATTTATTTACCAGTTTCTCAGTTATTTGGAAAATCTAGCTTTGAAATTATACTTATCTTACGTTATAAGTAACGATTAATACGTTAAACAACCTACCTGTCATAAGAGTTGGCTGTAAGTAATCAACCATGAGCTTAAACTAATAACAATAAAATTTATTTTCAGAAACTTATACGTCCTCATCTTTTGTCAGAGATTTATGGGAATTGTCTCACTTTAAAAAAATAACGAATAACATTTTTAAAACTATTTATAGTTTTTCTTGAAAAGTGTACGTTTCTTGAGTATTTAAATATGAAATACTGAAAATTTCAAGACTTAATTGGAATTAAACAAATAGAAATAAACATATCTTGGACGTGCAATTACCAGTATTAATAATTATTATATAACTATAAGTTTTTGAATTTTAACATTTATCCTATGAATTTTATATCATAATAGCTACTATTACAGCCCTTTCAAGGTTTCTTCATAATTTCGTCGTCACTTATTTTGTACAATTGTAGTGTGACATAAAAATAGCGGGCCTAAATATTTGTTTCCGTGTTTATTACTCGTCTTTACTTTTGTTATTAGATGTAAATCGTTTTATTTTACTATTATCTGAATTAAATCTTAAATAAATGCTTACACCTAAAACGATTAGCCTACTAAACAATTTTGTTACATTCATTTTATATACAGTTTTAATTATTATTTAGAGCCCTCTCTGCAATAAGGCAGTAGAAGTACGCCAAAATGCCTAACACGACATTGCTGAAATTAAAGTCTATTTGCCAACACTCAGCAAAAACTTTACTATGGTGGTGGTTATATAATTTAATTCTAGGTACATAAAGATTCACATTTACGATAATTAAGTTACTTAATATAAAGTTAATATTAATTAAGTTTCTTAAAGTATATAAAAACCTACTACACTTGAAGGTTTACCAAAACAATTTTGATATCGCATGTAATATTTTGTAATGCATTATTTCCTATAAATTCGATCAGTTTTTGCTTTAATTTTCCTTAAATGCTTTAAATATTTGATTGGATACTGTATAAAAATGCTTATTTAAAATTAAATAATATTTACTGGTGCTACTCTTACTGAAAATGTTGTATTCGAGGTGTTGGAAACCCTGTAATCCATGAATTTAAACTTTCTGTTTCTAAAAATAGTTCGTTGTTTCTAAATTAACAGAACCAGTGCATTTTGAAAGTTATAAGGTTTCTCCAGTAATATAAAAGGTGAGGTCGGTAGGAGACACAAAGGAAAGAATGTAGCTTTTAAAACCTACACGCTACTCCCCTCTTGAGTCTTCAGTTACTTTTGATGTTCACTCAACCGTCTGAATGAAGAGATGGGCGCGAAACTGCGTGTGCTTTATAAGCTTTTGCTCTTCATTTAAACTGGAACAACGACACAATATAGTGATTGTTCAATTCTTTCAAAGACTTTCCTATACATCTTTGAAGTTAATAATTATTGAACATTTACGTGTAGAAAAGATAAAGAGAGTGTAAAGACACGCACAATCTTTATATCATGTTGTGGTAATATATTAATGACATGATTCTTGTTCTATTCTTAAAAAAAAACTTTTGTAACCTAACCTTATGATTTTTAAGTTTTAATGTTTTCCTGCCGAGTCTAACCTCATGTAGTCACGAAATTCTAAAAAGGAGTGTCTGCAGTAGCTCCATCTAACCACTGATGCGTATCAGACAAAACCTTATTGAAAATTATGAGATTCCTCTTCTCTTTCCGAGGTGCCATTCTGCTACAAACACACAAATAACCAAAGCTACTATGAGTGGGAATGGGTTTTATTGTACTTAACAGACTTTGGTAAATGCACAGTTAGTTTTAAGGTGTAGATGTGGAAGACTTATGTGCAGTCCATCAAAGAAAGTCTGGTTCAAATGATACTAACATAACATTTTAAGGTAGGTTCCGTGATAATTTCATTTTTCCTTAAAAAACCCTATAATAGATACAGAAAAAAACCGAATAAAGGCAATTAAACAAACAGGAAGTTAATGGATGTTCAGAATCGAATCATCACTAACCGAAGTTTCGAGATAATGGGCTTGAAAGGCTTATTAATAAATCTACTTTCCTGCTGTGGATGACTGTTGGGGAAAATTGGATTACCTTAATATTAAAGGCTTTCTACACCTAAAAAATGCGGACGTTGCCAGGAAATCCCCTCACCAATTGGTTTACTACTACCTATAGTATATATACTGGATACAGAAAAATCTAAATATTGGCAAATAAACTTGGGGAATCCCAAGTTATGGTTACAGACTTTATATAGCCTAAAACTGAAGTTAGCTAGACTCGATTCCTTCCTTTTTTTGACGGTGACACGTCTCAGAAAGTACGTCCTATCCCTCCTGAAGAAATCTCACCAGGAGGCGGCCTCTATCCCCGATCTCAGCTATTCTGGATATCCTATCAGTGTAGAAGCAGCACAAAAGTCCTTTCAGGACTAATTTCCAAAGAAAGACCTCCTAGTCTTCTTGCCCGAATATAACGGATACTAAATAGTTTCTCTCCCCTATTCATTCTTATTTGATTGTTAATTTAGTATAAATTTGGAAAAAATATTTACTGTTTATTTTACTGAAACAATTTATGGATTTTAACAAATTATTTTGTAAATATTACTACTAAGTTGAGTACTAAGAGCTCATTAAACTAGAAACAACGTGTTTCTGTTAAATTTTAATAAATTCCTACATTCTAAAAATTTTATTTCTTGATGATATAAATGATAATTAACGAATAATCGGATATGCTTCACCATAACGTATTAAATGACGATATTAACATTCAAAGAAGTAATTTATTTACTAATTAAAACGAGTAAAAGATATTACTTTTCACGGATACACCCAGAAAGAACATTTTATTTATCTCCGTCAGATTGTAGAGAACACAGAGATATCACAGGGAAGTTACGTGCCCCGCCAGTTCTAATGACTTGTCACCCGTCCCCATTTCTTGATATAATCGCAGTTGTTAAGCTTTACAGCTCGTTATATCTCTATCTCTATTTATTACAGGGGAAAACAAGGTGACTAATAATGCATAATTTGTTCGAAGAATAATAACTATAATTTCATTTGAACCTATTCTTAATGACCATACTTTAAATGGTTAGGAACTTATAATGGAAAACCTATTTTAATACAATAAAGACAGCCAGATATTTTAATACCACTATTTATATAGCTGTAATTTATCACTTCACTAAGCTTTATTTCAACACAGTATTAATCCTAATATTTACTTAAATAAGAGGTAAAAAAGTAGAGCAATTAAACCATGAATAGAACTTAGTTTCTCCCTAATTTCTAAAAATGGAATGCGAAATAGTTCAATCAATTATTATTTAACCACCTTATCTTAGTAGTTATCATAATATACGTTTAAATAAATACGAATCAGATTTAAATGATTTCAATTACTTGATCTTTGTATATGTGATATATCTATAATGTTTTTGATATGGCAACGTTTTGCTGTGTAGACAGTGATCATGAGTTTTTTTTCCATTAAGACTGTGTATAATAAAAGTTGTGTTCGTCTAGTAGTTTAAAATAAGCACTATTTAGTTGGTGTTTAATTAGATAATATTTTAGTTAACGAGGCTATTTCTACACCAGTGGATCTTGGACTAGTTGCACAAAACGTCTTTAGGAGAAACGGTTAAAATCAAATTCCAATATTCTATTTACTCTTGAGGGTATGGAAACCATGATGCCCATTTGGAGAGCAGCTGCCTTAAGCTTACACTACGACAAAAGCTAATAACGACTTTTTAGTTATTAGTAAACATTATATTTGAACCGCTTTGAACAAAATGAATGAAAAGTGAAAACATTTTTGAGCAAAAAACAAGAATTATTTACTACAGCTCGCTAATAGTATTCAAATTAATATAATCAAAGTGAAATGGCAAAGACGATATAAATACAGCCTTCAGCAAAAGCAAGACTGTATAAATTAAACATTCCAGGAATAAAGTGTTTTAAAGGAGAGATTCCTTTGGAATTGAATATTGGAAAACTCTGAGTCCAGCGTCATAATCCCTTGAAAATGTTCCTTAATGGAATTTCACTCGAGACTCATCTCTACGATATTTCAGTTTTAATTTAGTTTAGGAACTGTAAAACTGTTTCATCGTCCTATCGTAACGTCTTTTTAATTAGTTGTTTAAATGTAACACTGTTATTTTATGTATTTAGTGGAAAATAAATATTAGATAACATTAACGTTATATTCATGAAAGCAGTTCTCAAAGCCATTACCGGGATAATATTTTATATGGGCTGATGGACATAGTTCTACAAAAATATATGTCATAGGGGTCTTGTCGTCAGAATTTCACCATGAACACAAAAAATTTAATGTATCAGTATCTATTAGTATTTATTTGCTACAACATTGTCACTGAAAAAATTTATATCTTTGATAAATCCAGAAATAGATTTACATTGAACTCATTACTTAGTCAATTTCTGACTAAGCGTTATCTAAGTTATTCTAAGAACTAAAAATTTTAATTTTGTCTGTCACCTTACCTTTAAGTATTTTCTTCGCGATATGTTCAGAACAAAATGACTCCGAATTTTTCACGACGCTTAATAATTATTATATCACCAACGAGCATAGGTAAAGTACTTTCTAAACCACCTTGTATTGTTATGACCAATGTGCAAATAATGGAATAAAATAGCTATTAATGAGATACGGTATAAAAATTGTATTCAATCCGAATTTGAAATTGAAGAATTCGTAATACGAGTGGAGATTCTACCCATCGAGGCACAGCGTTACACAATTCTTAGCGAATTTCCAGAAAATCTAAATTTTTAATTCCTAGATTGGTTTTACACACAATAATTTCGACCACTGATACACCAGGGCAAGAGAACGTTATTATAATATCTAGGACGTTAGCATGAGTTTAAAACTTTCAAATTTCAACTGAACAGTACATGCCAGTGTTAAAATATAAGAGGATAGATTTTTAAAATAATCAATAAAGGCAACAATTGTTGAAAGCACTGTGGTTCAGAGTAATGAATCCATAATAATGAAGGAATCGGATTAGTTAGATTAAAATTGTTGTGGTTTTTGGATAAAATTCAGCAAATATGACTCACCAACGTTAATTACTAGTTAATACATTAATTTCAATGTTTTTAGATTGCCAATAAACATATAAAACACATACGCAGATGGAACAACATATTCCTAAATTATAACTGTGTTAATAATATTCAGACGTAGTGTGGTCCTTAAACCTAATATAGGAATCTATTATTCTATTTACTCCGTTTACGCCATCTTTAGATTAAAGAATTATATGATTCGAACGAAGCAAATCAAATTATAAATTCCTATCTACTATTTACAGTTTCATTTACGTAGTTTCCTTATGTATTGAAAGTTAAAGCGCGCATTCGACATAAGAGGGAATCAAGAACGATTATGCCTCACTTGTACTGTGAAGCTGTTTCACTAGATTTTTTAGAGTAAACAGCTTATGTGTATTAAGAAAGGTATATATTTAACTTGATTTTGTATTAAATAGATCATTATTTTTATTTTATTTATGCAATGGAGTTTTGGTGAAGTAAATAAAGTTTAATATTTCTTTTAGCTTTTTGACGCATTGGAAATCCCTAGTATATTATTCATTACTAAATCACAGTAATAAATGAGATGAAAACTATGTTCTTAAGTGATAAAACATGACAGTGTAGATGAATCTTACCTTTTTTTTACTAACCATTTTAATTTTTTTTACTTGTCTTATTTAATAGAGATGACGTATTCATACATTTTCAGAAGAGAAAATAATCTTCCACATATGGGAAAGGATAAGCAACTGCTGAGTATATATCAGAGATGCCCTATTTACTTAAATAGTATTCAATTAAATATGACCAACCCTCCTTCGGTTCTTATCATGCATTAAAAATCATACTTAAGTGACGTTAGTCCTCAAGAATAACATTTAGGAAACAAAAACAATTTCCTCAATGAAATAAAAAAAACTGTGAAATTATTAAATACTACGAGTAGTTCAGTCAGCTTTGGAATGATATGTTACTAAAAGTTAATTTTAAATTATTTAAATGGAAAAGTATGCATTACTGGGTGTAATATATAATAAGCAAGGGTACACCTAAGTTAATAAGGCAAACACTTTCTACGATGGGTAAATTTACATTTTAAATACTACCTCTTTGTAGAATATATATGTATATATACAGGGTGATTCATGAAGTTCTCCCCCCACTTTACAGCACATTGTACTAGTATAAATAATGAAAAAATGAAATATAAAACATAGGTCCGAAAACGCTTCGTTAGCGAGTTACAGCTAGCGAAAGATTTCGCCTGAATTCCTGGGTAAAGAGTAAAATAAAGCCATACTGAACTTTTGGAAAGGTTAATTAAGTAAGAAATATCGTGGATTCTTATGTATTTTTACCTGATAAAGCTAATAAAATAGGTTTCAGAACTGTACCTGTAGTAGTTTTTGAGGGATTCAGGGTTAAATGCAAAAAATTGGGGCACGAAACAATGTTTTTTTAAGTTTGATGTACAATAACTTTGTTAAATTGGTAATAAATACATAAAATCAACAAACATTAATTGTATAGAATTTAATTCTGAGAAAATTGATATAATCAAAGTCTAAAATAAAACAGAAATAAGTACCAAAAAATCGATTTTATTCAGTATGATACATTACTAGTTTTAAGCAAAATTTGCTTATTTAAACGCATATGTGACAGATACGGCCAAATTACAAAATAATTGAATCGGAAAAAAGTGAGCGCTCTGTGGTGTAATGGTAGCACATTCACCCGGGGCAAGTGAGAGATCCGGGTTCGACTCCCGGCGGAGCAAGTACTTTTTGCGATTCAATGCTTATTGAAATTAAATAAGGCAATTGCCATTTATACAATTTAATGTAAATAAAAGTCGTTTGACAGGTATTTGGTCTTCCGATCATATGTTAGTTTGCTTATTTAAACGCATATGTGACAGATACGGCCAAATACAAAATAATTGAATCGGAAAAAAAGTGAGCGCTCTGTGGTGTAATGGTAGCACATTCACCCGGCAAGTGAGAGATCCGGGTTCGACTCCCGGCGGAGCAAGTACTTTTTGCGATTCAATGCTTATTGAAATTATATATATATATATATATATATATATATATATATATATATATATTTGTACATAATTCTATTGTTAAGCTAAACTATTGTCGTTGTTTTACATTTTAAAAATGTCGAAGAAACTGAATTCAGGGAAAATAAATTTCTAAACCAACCTTCCCAAACATGTTTGTACGGTGTATTCCTGAAGACCACACAAGCGTTAAACATATTTTAAAATGAAATATTGTATGAGATTTATAAAATGTATAGATTTATAAAATTTAAATAGATGATTCATTGTCATAATTAGTATTTTATAAACAATTTTATAATCAAACATGTTTCAAATTACAATTTATGGAGAGGGAGGGGTGGAGGAAGAGAGAGATAGCGATTGGATGACCTGTGTGTAATGGTTTTTATTTTTTACTTATATAATTTAGAGTTTGCTGAATACATTCTGTTAAAGCTGGTTAACACTTTGGAAAGTAAGTTTGAATGTTATTAAACTCTGTCCTCTAATATGACACGTTTAATCCCTAGTAGGTAAGCAGTTATGATTAAATGACCAGGGCAGCAGTTACACGGACTGTCCTACTTTCTGTTGTCAACTTCAGTTAGGTGGATTAGTACTGTGTACAATACAACTGAAGCTGGCATAGAGTGTTGGCAGAGAACACTAATCCCCTAACAGGTTGCATGGATCATTTATATCAAATGTCTGTATTGAACGGTATACATTTTTTCTCCTAATTTCTTTTATTTTTGCTTAAATTAATATTTTTTATATCATCATATTTTTAAGAACCCTTTTATCATATTTTTTCAATTATTCTGTAAGTATTTAAACTTCTAAAAGTACGAGCCTTTCTGGATGTTTGGTACTGCATTAAACTACACGTAGGTTAAATATGTTAAAGCCATTATTTATAGTAAAGCGAGCTCACGACCGTAGAAAATACATAATAAAAGCATTAAAAGAGTCATCATTTACATTAAATATGGGAAAACAATGCATCGAATGATATGGTGCTGACTAGTTTTATAATACTTCATTTAATCCTTAGAATTAACAAAGAAAACAGTATAATTTAATGAAGAGAGAATGGAAATCAATATAATACACTACATATAGGTTTAAATATATTCATAATTTTGAATGACTAATATTAAACGTAGAAATAAAGACAGATAGATAGATTGGTCACCAGGTAGGTAAACGTTTCCTTCTTGTAAAATAAACTAGTTGTACATTAATACTTCGGGACAGTATGAGCAGTTATTGGTGGTATATATTTGTTTGAGATTTAGATCCGACGTTAGCTTGTTAAATTGAAGACTAAGGTACATCCGAATGTTAAAAAATTTCTCAATTTTTATTATACCGAGAGTAGTTGCAGCTAAAAGACGATTTGGACCGAAATGGGATTATCAAGCCATTATTATTAGTTATAATAATTATTTTGAGATTACTGCGCTTTTTTGGTCAATATAAATTTCGTTCTTATAAAAGTAACATTATTTTTCATGTATAAAACCATGCAATAGCCATATTTGATACACCGGTAAACGCAAGAAAAATTATATTTATTGACTCTCAGATTTTGATAATAACTGACATACCTAAATTTATACAATAATTAATTATGTTAATCATTTAGAATGCAGATTGGAATGTTAAAGATTTTTAAATAGCATTCATGATGCATTCTTATCGTAACAGATTTTTTTTTCTGTTATTGTGTTGTAGGTATTTCACCTAATGTATATCTTTAAAAGAGATTTCTCATTTCTTTTTAGTAAAGAAAGGGATGAGAAAAATCGACATATTTTGCATTTAAATCTTGGAACTTACATGAAATCCACTTGGAATTCAAAATCAAGTATAAAATTAAAGGGATTAATTATAAAATTCCAATTAAATTGTCCAAAAGTTTTGTATTTTAGCTGCAATAAAAAGGATTGATCGCGGTATATTTTTCATTTTCACTAAACAAGTATTTATTGGTATGTTCACGGGTAATAGTGGTTTTATAAAAAAAGTTAAAATGTATGAAAATTCATGCATTCTATTATGTATACAACCGAAGAATTACCTTTTTGAGATTATAGTAGCCATAACTAGCTACTGGAAGTAGTTTTGAAGAACAAAGCAGTGCGCTATTAGTTAATCTAAAATCTCGATTAGTACACGAAAGAATGTTTTAATAAACTATGCAGATAAAGTTTTATACAAGCTACCTAATAAACTTACATAAAACATTTACCATGAATATAAACTAGAACTTATTTTCAGTCCCTGAGATAAACACCATTATGGGTGAACTAAGAACTATACAGTGAACTTAGAGCTACTGAATATAGCTTCACGTAAAAATTAAAATACGAATCGTGGAACACGGTTTTAAATATCTCATGGTAGAGGTGGACCACAATTATGAACACATACGAATTAAGTAGAACTTCCAGTACCTGACATATAAAGCTGTTAACCCTTGACTGAATGATGCCTGTCACTTACCTTAATGACGCCAGCTCACCAGTGCTTCAAACTTCGCTAACTGTTCTCTAATTGGCCCTCTTGCTCTCGCCTCGTTATTACAGGAGGAACAATGTAGTCGTTAAGAATTACATTGAATTAGGACCGTATAAAATAGCAAAAAGCAGGTTGCTTTATTTACAAAGACAAGTTTACCTGAGGAGGTGGATTAACAAGTGCTAATGAACAATAAATACGGCGTTAATTATGGTGACACTATGTCTGATACTCAAGGCGTATCCAACAGGCACAGCTCTGTACTGCTGCCTCTTCTTTCTTTTAGTTTAATGATAAATATTTGTAATGAAGAGTAAAGTTTTTAAAATCTTATCAGATGTTTGGAAAGATATTTAAGCTGTTCTGACATGAAGTTTCTTTTGTAACTGAAGCTTACAACTTAAAAATACATCCTAATCAAAGAATATTCTAATATTTTCTTGTGAGTAGGAAGTAAATACATGTTGTTGGCCAACATGAACACAATGTTTGGAGATCAGTAATTTGATCTCTAACTCAGACGGATAACTAACGTAATAGATAACTTCATTAAGGTTAAAACAACACATACCAAATCGTTGATATACGCAATAGTCAGAATTTTCAAACTAGATTTTGTTTATAACCTCGATGATAGTGATGCTTACTTATATATAAGTATATTTTTACCTAAATAAACAGTTACTCGAACATTTATTTATACAATATTTAAATAACATATAAATGTTCGAGTAACTGTTATTTAGGTAAAAATCATGTTTTTATTGAATTAAATTACTGTTTAAAAATAATAAATAATTATAACGAATCTATAAAAATACCATAAAAACGCAGGCCACAATATGTCTTCATGCAAAATCCACTCTCTGACAACTGTTTGGTGGCTACAGGAAATTACGAATATTACGAAGAAGAAATGTGGTAATAAACGGCGTTTTCATTTATTCATTTTACGGATTGGCTACGATCAACAAAATTCCGGGGTAGCCCGGAAACAAAATTTTCAAGTTATAACTACGAAAAATTTGCACGTAACGACGTTTTGAAGATTAGCCGATGGAAATAGATTCAAAAGTTTCCACTCCATAATAGCGATTTTTTAGTCAGATCCAACGAAGTAGTAAGTCATTCCGACTTACAGGGCCTCAAACAAGAGTCTACAAGTAAAAATTGTAAACATTAATTTGGAAAAAATTTTCGATTTTGAGTGCATTTTTGGGTAAATAGGTATAAATGCAGTGAAAAAAATGTATCTATATTGAAAATCAGACAATTTTTTTAAATCCCGTTAAAAGTTGGATTTGAGATACATACAACGGATTTGTCGCTAGACGGCTCGAAAACAAAAGAGGACACCAATAAAAAAGCAAAAAAAGGAGGGTTGAAAAGTATATATTTTCCAATTTACCAAACATTAACAAAATAAATATAAATACTTAAATTTAACTAACCTACTTAAAAAAACCCCTAACCTTCAATTTTACGTTTTGAAGATACTATATAACGTAGTAAATGGAGTTAAAACTATATTAATTTTAATGAAATAAGTTTTATCTGCACTACAAAATAAATAATCAGACTAGAAGAGATTACACAAATGCGGTATTTCGCTGGGAGGGACAACAGGATCAATCAGAGCACATTATCCTTTCCAACTGTTTCGCCTGTAATCTAGTTGTGTGGTCACCGTCGGCAAAGAAGTTTTAATCATAAATGCATTTCCTGCACAATCGAAACAAAACGAATCAGCCAGATTTAACGTTTAGAATATACAAAGTTTTCTATAGCTCATTACGTTCTTGTTAATATAACGTGGATATATATACATATATATATATATATATATATATATATATATATATATCGATTGGGATATTGTCAGCAAACTGAAGGCAAACAAACACTTGAACATTTGTTATAACTGTTTTGGTAAGTGATTTGAAGTAAAAGAAGTAAAATAAAAGATTAAGTGTCTCAGTTTTCTCTAACAACTAGAATGTTTGCATTTGAAAAATTCTGTATTTTATAATCTTTGAGTGTCCGCCATTTTGTAATGCGTCAACTGTTTTACGTCAGATTTTCGCCAAAATGTTTTTTAATTAAAAGAGCTTTAATTTGATGTACGACTCGACCTATGCTTCTATTTAAGAATTTTCACCAACCCCTAGCGGGACGTCCCCCATAAGCAGGATATCATGGTGAAATACATAAAATAATATTTTTATATGAGCAAAAGCTTGATGTAAATTTTTGTTCTTATATTGTAATTAGTTCAAAAGTTATTAGACCGTCCCGGGACTTTTCAGCATCCCTGTATATGTATATGTATTATATGGATATATATATATATATATATATATATACATATTATATATAATACAAAAATTATTGTTAAAATTATTTATAATATAATATTATTTATTTATAATATTATGGATAATATAATATATCCATATAAATATGATATATATATATATATATATATATATATATATATATATAATATTTATATGGATATATTATATTATACTCAATTAATGATATTAATAAAATAATTTTAACAATAATTTTTTTATTTATGTCTTAAGCAAAACAGATATTATTACAGCCTATTTTGAATTCTAATTACTATTAATAGTGTTAAAAATCGAGTGCAATCATATAACCTTTTTTACATATAACACACGCCTTCCAACTATCAAAATGAAGCAAGCTATGCGCGTAACGTGACACGTAGAATAGCTTATTCCTACCTTAATCATATTGAAGAACAAATGAATTGGTAAAAATTATCAAAAGTATCTTAATTTTAAAAGGTTATCACTAAGTAGATTTCATTTCTGATAATATAAATCCCACCTATATCTGTATGTATCTTGCATATAACATGATCATATTATGTGGCCGTAATTTAATCACAATATCATGTTTTCGTATCATGTTTTCTCATCATTTCCCTACCTTATGTTATGTCATACAACAATATTTTCAAAAATTATCTATCCACGGATAGCATTGTAACAGTATAATATATGAATGTAGAAACGTATGTTGTAGTACAGCACGCTAACAAATAGTCCACAATTCACAGGCAGCTGTCGTAATTAAATGATTGCTGGAATGAAAAGTAAATTATTCACGCGTTTCTCATTCCAGCATGAAACGGAAACAAACGACACGTTTCATCCCCTGACAAGAGGTAGAAATTAAACAGTAAATCTGTATCGAAGAGAATGATGCTGTTTGATGAATAAAACATTACGTGGGGATTTGTTCCTGTTAGGGTTGGAAGAGTGAAGCTTCCGCAACGGCAAAAACTCCCCCATCGGTTTCTTTATGCATTTAGCTTCTACCTCTGGGGATTAAGTACTCACTATTTTCTGGGTTTAAGTGTCTGATGCTTTAAATGTCTGATGTTGTCAACGAGCTCGCTTTTACAATCTTGCTAATATTACTTTATTCACAGAAATGTTTCCTTATTGTGTTCGAAGTTTTTTTATTAACCATGGATGGTTTGAAAGATTATCAGTATTTTAGACTTTTGTTATCTGTGGATGTTCCAGAAGTTAGATAGCAAATTATAGCAATACAGCTATGTTCAAGTATTACATCCGACCTTTTCTTCCGAGTCAAAAGAACTACATACGACAACATGAAACCTTAAAATTAAAACGTATGGTAATGAAATTGTCCCACACTATACTTTAGTTCGACAAAACTCACTTTTACGTTAAAAACGAGCATTAGTTCTCTTAAAATTGAACATCGTGAAATTTTACACTACGGTACTGAGAATAAATCTCCACAGAGCCACGACACTACACAACATATTACATACACTACTGACGGTGTATGTCTAAAAATTAACTTTGTAGATTTTAAACCTTGAAACGCAGTATTATAATAAATATTGTGACATACAAAGAATGCAACTTATCAAACTCCTATTACCCTTCCTAAGTTAAAATTGCAACAAAACTGCAACACATTAAATAAAAATTACTGAAACCAGAAATGAATCCAGAGAGTATTGCAGTTTTTAAGTTTTAGTGCAGTAAAGTCGCTTTATCGCAATGACGCTTGGCTTTACTTTAATGACCCAACAGTTACCCAGTACTTAAAACTTTGTTTTTTACTTACTTTGACTAACTAAAATCTGAAATTCACTACAGGAAGGATTTGTTGTATTTTCAATAGTAATTGTTTAATGTAATAGTTTTATAACTATTAACAAATTCTTATGCATAAATAAATAAATTAAATAAATAAATAAATAAATTTCTTTATTGCCGTTAATAACAATTTTTACAACATTGCATGGCACGCGTCAAGTCATTGTAGATATTTAAATAAAATAATATTGTAGTGTTTACAAAGTTATATGTAAAACTAAGCAAATAAAAGAAAGCACTTAAAATTTTTAATTCTCAAATAAAACAAAACTTTAAATAGAGAGAACATTATGGTTTATCATGTAGGCCTAAAGCCTGGCACCCCCCACTCAACGGTTGTACCAACTAACCTCCCCGGTCCACGAACTCGCCGACGGAGTAAAAGGCCCCTTTGCACCAATAGGTTCCTTAGCTTCCTCTTAAACAGTGGTTGCCCATTTTCAGCCTGTAGGTCAAGAGGCAACTTGTTGATAAGTTTGGCCCCGACCTCAGATGGCAGGGCTTCGAAAGCCCGGAGCCTGTGCTGCGCTGGTCTTAATGCATCCCTCCCTCTAGTGTTGTAGTCATGGATGTCTCTGCCCCGCGTCACTTCACATTTGTAACGACAGTACAGGACAGTCTCGTACATGTAGAGGGATGGGAGGTTAACAAATCGAGACTTTTGAAGTGCTCCCTGCAGGATTCTCTCATTCCTATTTTTAGAGATGATTCGGATTGCTTTCTTCTGCAGGACAAAGCACCTTTGGAAGTGGGTGTTTGCGCATCCTCCCCACAAACGTTATGCCATAAGACATGTTGTGGGTACACAAGGCCATAATAGGCCATTTTTTAGAATAGAAATTGCACAAAATTCTGCTAACTTTTCCTCAGAGCAAAGATGCCCGAGGACAATTTGGCGCAGACTGCGTCTACATGATTGTCCCACGTTAGACTTTTGTCAATGTGGATTCCTAAGAATTTAATTGCTGTTTAGTTCTTCAATGACTGTGTCATTTAGCACAACTGATGGGCCACAATCATGGGACACTCTTCGCCCTGAGAAATAGATGAAATTGGATTTTGAATCATTTGTCTGCAGATTTACCTTAGATAAGAACTGCAGACAAGAATTTGCACTTACAAAACATTCCACTTCCAATGAGGCCCTGCATTTACTCTGAAAACAGAGAGTTGTGGTCATCTGCGTACTGAATCATTTGGCCAGTTGATATGGATGACCTGAGGTCATTAACATAAATTAAAAAAAGAGCTGGGCCGAGAATTGATCCCTGTGGGACCCCATATTTTACGGAGGGCGTTGTTTGATGAAACGCCATATTATATGGACTTTTTGCAGGCGGGAACTCAGGTACGACTCAAGCCATGAGAGTGGTGTACCTCGTATCCCACAGTCATGTAGTTTTGAAATGAGAGTCTGGTGGTCCACACAGTCAAACGCCTTAGACAGGTCAAGAAATACGCTAAGCGTAGGTATTTGCCTGTCCAAGCCCTTCACAACAATGTCGATCAGTTTAGTGACTGCATCAATTGTCGATATTCCCCTTCCCGGAAACCAAACTGTTCCTTACAGAGAATATCATGCACGTCCAGAAAGGAAAGCATTCTAATGAGAAATAACTTCTCAAATATTTTGCTGATTGGTTGGAAAGAATGGCAATGGGCCTGTAATTGCTTGGAGATTTTGAATCGCCTTTTTTGAAGAGTGGAATGATTTTTGCATTTTTTAGGCCGTTTGGAAATTGCCCAGTTTGGAAAGAAAAATTAATCATTCTGGCCAATGGTTTCAAGATTGTGTGGAAACACTGTTTAAGAAGCCACCCCGACAACCCATAAACATCCCTAGAATGCTTGGCCTTTAAGTCCCGGATCACCGCAGCCACCTCACCCTCTGTAACAGGTGTTAACATCATCGGACGCTGCTGGGCTGCATGACCCCCTGCTGCTGTCAGAACTTGACAATGGCACATTGCCACTCTTCACCGCCACATCTACAAAAAATTTGTTTAACATGTCCGCAATCAAGAAGGGGTCTCTAATGGCATTTCCTTCAAATATCAGCTCTGAAGGAGAGACTGGGTTTCTGTATTTACTTTGTTTGTTAATTATATACCAAGCGGTTTTTGATATATTATTAGAATGTCTCAGTTTTTTGTTTACAATCATATGCCTTAGCTGCCTTTATTACTTTTTTGTAGATTTTTTTATAATTTTTAAAGAATGTTTGGAAATGCTCATCTGTTGTTCTTCTTGAAATTTGGTAATATTCTTTTAAATTTGCCCTAGAGACTAATATTCCGGTAGTAATCCAACTACTTTGACAATTTTTATGTTTTTTGAACAGTTTTTTTTTCTGGGGACATGCAACATCTAGATAATTAGTTTAATACCCTATTAAACGATATAAACATGTCGTCAGCTCCAGAAACAACCATCAAGACAGTCCCAAGTTTCTTTTTCTAATAGCTTACAGAAAGCAGCAATATTCTCAGGTCGAGTAGCTCGGGAGACGACTGTCTGTGGCGGGAGAGTAGCAGGCGCAAAATCCGTCAAAGTGACCAGCTGCGCATCATGATCCGAGATGGCTGTGACAATTCAGGGACACCGCCACAGATGGCATATTGGTGATGACGTTGTCAATTGCGGTGGCAGTGGTAGCTGTCACCCTAGTCGGCGAGTTTACGGACCAATGCAGATCAAATGTTTTCAAGAGATCCCCCAACTTCCTGGTTTTCATGTCTCTTACATTGAGTACATCAACATTAAAGTCCCCAATTATTATGAACGATCTATTTTTCTGAAAAAGAATTTGCAAAAGAAAACTCTCATTTGGTCCATGAAAACATCGAAATTACCATCAGGGGATCTGTAAAGGCCGATCAAAAAAATTTTGTTTTTTTGCATTAAAAGTGAAATGGATGCCGCTTCAAAGTCCTTTTCAGAACAATTCACATTACATCCACTTTCATACTGAATTCCCTTTTTGACAAAACAAAGCAATACCCCCACCTTTAAAATTACTTCGTGCAAAGTAATTACTCAGGTAATAGTTTTCCAGTCTGAAACTGGTGTATGTTGCATTCATTGAAGTGATGCTCAGTAATAACCATCACTTCGGGCATGACTTCGTCTGCCATCAAATTTAAACAGTCAATTTTATTTGTAGCGGCCTGAGAGTTTTGGTGCCAAAATTTTGAATTTTGAATTTGTTGCATTTTGTTGCATTGTTTTGGCAGGGGGCGCCGAAGTCGAAAGTCTACGCCCTACTCTACAATGTTTTTTTCTAAAACTTGGCTTACTGCTAAAAAATGTCTATGGTCGGTTGGAAAACTCGTTTACGCTCTCGGTGGACATCCGCCGGTCGCCGATCACAGAGTCCGGATCGCCGCTTCCCACGTCCCTGGCCGCCGCTGGTGGCGAGGATTCAGGCTGATGTCTCTCGCTGGTCATCGTCCGCCTCAAGTTGTAGCTTTTCACCGCGTCCGCGTAGGTGTCAAATGGAAGTGTGACAGGTTCTGGCTCTGGCCGCTCAACCGGTAGTGGCATCTCTCTTCCGAAGTTATTGTGTGGAACTCCATTCAGCTGAGTTAACTGCTGGTTCGCCGTTGCAGCGTTGCTGGAAGACTCGCACTGTTCTCGTCTCAAGTTCTCGATCGCCGACAGTAGTTTTATAACTAAAGAGCTGCCTTGCCTTGCCCGTTGAGATGCTGGCCGTGTCTGGTGAAAAGACGCCCGAAAAAATCTGGTGACATCTACAACACACACACCTTCTTTTTCAAGTTTTAGCAGTTTATTGTTAATTTGTTTTATTTCCTTATTGATGCGGCAGTTATAAGGTAAGTCGTGTCGGTGAAACAATAAATTACCACAATTGTGGGGGGGGGGGGGGGTGGGGGGGGGGGGGGGTGGGGGGGGGGGGGGGTGGGGGGGGGGGGGGGTGGGGGGGGGGGGGGGTGGGGGGGGGGGGGGGTGGGATCAAAATATATGATGAAAGAGATGTGTTCACTAATACAATTTAAAGTAATAATGACAGAACCACAAAAATACTATTTTAGCTAATGCATATCCATTGCAATTTTAATACAACAGAGTAGTATTCTCCTAAAATAGTTTTCCAATTCTAACCCACGAGTAAGACCATATTTTGGAGTTTGACCCCCTTTGTGCTAAATACTACAAAAACAAATTGCTGGATCTATGAGACTATCTAAGTTGGCAGAACTGTCACCATCTATGTCATGATCAACATACTAATGGCACAAATGATGTCTTGTTTCTCCAAATGTATATTTTTATTTTAAAAATGTTTGAATGTGAATATAAATTATGGGTTTTCACTCTAGTCTTCCTTTTTTTAATATTACCAATAATGGCAAAGTGTCTTCATTGAATAAAGTCTTAACTATAAGATTAGTCAAAGTTATGTATAACGTAAGCGTATAATAATGTTAATTGCATGAGATTGGGGGCCTTTCGCTAGTGAAGTATCTACTCCCTGGTAAAATGTTGTTAGCTGGTAAAATTATTTTAAATTTTTAATATTTTCATGGAAATATAATTTAAACTGCAATCCTTTCATAACGGAAACGTTTAAACTATAAAAAATAATAATACTCAGTTCCTCTCATTTTAAAAATTTTCTACCAAGTCTTAAAATTTTAAATTTTCATCGTGTACTTTCAGTTTCAGATTTTTTTTTCTTCACGAAACATGTAAATCCTGAATAAACATATTCTGTGATACAAAACTAACGCATCCGTTTAGTTTGTTGAAATTGTGTTGTGTGCATTAGAAGATTGTGAAAGATGCAGAATTTTTCTGTACCTTTATCATCTTTCAGTGATACACCAAATCAGTTCATTTCCAGATCTCTAATCAGATCTCTTCCTGGGCTAGGTAAATAAAATAACACTAAACTGCAATATAGAATAAATAAACAGATAGCATTAGAGTGTTGTTACATGTCTAATTTAGGATAAAAAGAAACAACTTGGGTCTCAACTACGTGCACTCTAAATGCTCTAAAAATGCTATTTATATACATAAAACACTAATCAATAAAAACTTCGTCAAAGTTTTTTATAACAGAAATTGAATTGGCAAGAAAAACTTAACGATAAAAAAAGAAAGCACAACAAAGAATCTTGATTCTTGATTCTCCTCATCTGATGTGAACAATATAGCCAAAAAATTGCACATATATGATGTTTAGATCATCGGATTAATTAGAATTAGGCCAACATAATGTATCGGGAAACTTATTTTGCTATTAGGATTCCCTCGGAGATGACGTAAAACAAATGATTGTACTATCTGATCGGTCAAAATTGTACCGATTCGGTTGCCAAATCAAAAACATTAAATGAACATGGAAAACTACATTATCATAAATATAGAGGTTTATAATAATTCAATGCAAGATAATAGTATGGATTTTGAAAATTTATCTAGAATTAACAAATAAGAAATATAAGTAAACCGTACCTTCTTAGTTGGTAGGTGCACACTTTTGATGACATAATTTTTATTTAGTTTTCAATAGTTTATTGTTGATTAATTATAGTAATAGACTAATAGTTATGTGTTAATCCGATTGAAGTAAAAATCAGATTGCTGATCTAGAAAATTATTTTTAAACATTTATTGTATAACTGAAAAATGGCAACGGAACATAAAATCTTTCGTAAACTCTATTTTAGTGAGGCATAATATTAAAACTACGTTCTTTATTGCGTTTGTATATAAGTTAACATAAACAAACCTGAGAATATATCATATTTCCTGAAGGAATTAGAGTTGGAGCTCTTATACAAGTGTCTTCTTTTTCTACTTTTTCTACTTAAATTTTAATGTAAAATGCTAGACAGCATACCAATCATTGTTATTTCTTATGCAAGGAACAAAATTTCTTGAGTAACTTTATTAAGATATAGAAATGAACCCATTTAATTTTTCTTTTGATGACTGAGTTTTTTTAAGATATTTTGTGTTTTTGACGACAATGGCTTTGCAAACTCAAACCACTATCTTGTAGTTGTAGAGACGTATGTAATGCACCATGGGGATATGTAACGCAATAACATCCGTAATTCCTCAGTGATTTATAATAAAGTTCCGACTGTATTAAAATTTTTTTTCAGCATTCCTTAGATAATTTTCTTAAGTTAATAAAACGTTTTGTAATGATGGCCATTATATTAGTGCAAAGTTTTAGTCTTAACTACTCCTTAACATTGTCCTACAGCTCTTTTACTATTTTGTTAAAAATGGCAGTTGTACGCATAATAAAAATGGACTGATTAAGTATTAACATTGTAATAATGAAGAGAAAAATACTTAGAGATCTTTTTAACCTTATATTTTGTGGAAATATTTGTTCTAGTAATAGCTTCTTTCTTAATATTAATTTTTAACTATGCAAAACGTACACAATCTCAATTAATATTGTAGGACACAAATACTATTTAAATTTCAGCACTTACAATTTAAAATCCCTTACCAATAATAACCTTTAAAGTACATGAAGATATTTTAAATTAGTACAACAAAAACTGAGTAATTAGGCTATGTTTTCTATAAAAAGCTCAATCGTTTTACTCTTCATTTCACTCACTCCAATAAAATGTAAAAAACTATACAATTTAATTTTAAGGAAATGGTAATGTATTTTAATTGTAGTGTGTATTACAGATTTGTTACTAGAGATTCAGTTGATAGGGTAACAAAAATAAATTATATTTAGCAAGCAATATCCACATCAGTTTCTACATATTTTTATTTTCTATATTTACTCTCAGATAATAATCTTTTTTTTATAATTGATGTTGACGTTTGGTTATTTTAAAACTAAGGTAATATCGAATAATTATCATCTTTATTTTTAAAAGGAATGAAATTCATCCACAAATTGTAATGTTAAAGACCTAATACATACGTATTACGTGTTTAAAATTTATGGAAGTAAGTTAAAAGCTTAAAATTTTGATGCAAAATTCTTTTTTGTTACATCAACTAATTTATTTTAACATACATCTATTATGTATAACATTAGTGATACTATCTTCATGCGGTAAATTGTTATCATTACAGTAAGTAATGATGGTTTTCCTCAAGATGCATCCCTTCAATTTCTATGGCCACTTCGTTACCTATGTATATACATATACACTTAAAGGTTACGAAGCTGTAAAGCTCTTGACTGAATGATGTCTGTCATTTACCTTAATGACGCCGGCTCACCAGTGCTTCAAACTTCACTAACTGTACCCTAATTGGCCCTCTTCCACTCGCCTCATTATTACTGCAGAAACAATGTGCCGTTTGAACAATCATGC
Organism: Homalodisca vitripennis; assembly: GCF_021130785.1. NCBI lineage: Eukaryota > Metazoa > Arthropoda > Insecta > Hemiptera > Cicadellidae > Homalodisca > Homalodisca vitripennis. Next base: position 85,395,502 of record NC_060213.1, on the reverse strand, counting down.
CGCATTATTGAGCTGTAGCGGCTGCGAGACAACAGAGAACTCTGTGCTAGTTATTCCGAATAAATTTATTTAGAATTTTAAAGGCATTGTTGTAATACAAATGTCTTGTAATTTACATGATCTTATCTTGCCGTTTAATTTAAACTACAATAATGTTATATTAGAATACTTAGACAGTAAAATTTTATTATAATGTTATCATTGTTATTTATCCAGTTAATTATTTGGCACTATCGAATCACTCCACGGGCAACAAAGATTCTGTTTCACTTCTTCAATATATTTGTCTCTTTAATTAACTAACATGACATTAGTTTCCGTACAAGAAAGATTTTCTTAAATTATGACACATGTCACTCTAAGGTATGTTAACGTTAGGGAATACTTTACCTAGGTCTTATGAGTAACTATGAATGCAAGGAGTAAATTGATTGATAAATGTATTTGCAAAGAAACTCAATAAAATTATACTACACTAGCTGTACTTTAAACAAAGTATTTTCAATGGTTTAGCTGTTGATAATTTGTCACTGACGCAATAAAATAAATAAAAGTGTCAGTGTATGTTTTTCTTTGTTGTCTACGTTACAATAATAATCTAGCACTGTGTACGAAATATTTTATTTAAATAAAATGTAATATATAGCTTTATTCTCTTTGACAAACTTCAGTTGAAACAACAAATAAATCTTGAAGTGACAACACCTGTTTAGTGTTAGTTAAGTTTGGATTGTGAAATATTAGGCCTATCTTACATTTTTTCAAATCATAAGGTGTTAAAGAAAACGTTTCTAGTTTTCTCATCATTATAAACTTTATATGTGTAAATAATGTTTTTCAAAGTATGTAGGCACAAATATCCTAAACATTATTGCGGTATTTATGGTTTACAGGGTCAGAGTTCAATCTGGATGATCCAGAAAATACAAATACATACGTCTAAGAAAAATATTTTTGCCTAAAAGTCTTTACTTCTTGTCCTTCTTATATACGGAAGGTCTATGATATTTGCGGTGTCGTACTTATTTGAGTTACTTAAACACACATATGGAAGAGAAGTCAAATATGATCCATGGTAAGAATGAAATTATTATTAAGTTCATTCACCATTAATAACAAACATTTCTAAGGTTTTGCGTCGTAAAAGTCTTCCTGTTATTTTGGAAAAAGCCTTGACTGATTTTTGACGCACTTTATTCGTCTTTTTTAACCAATTTTAATCAAGTTACTGTTATAGTTTGGAGTACCTTATATGAAAAATTCACACCTATACTCATTAGGTTTGGTTCTATAACGTTGTTTAAATATAACTTACAATTCATTGAATGGTTTTTTTTGTTACTAACTCAATCTGGAGTAAAAATTACTTCTTGTGTATATATTTGCTATCTTCATTATAATCTTTATAAAGAACTGTATACCTAATATTTTATTAAATTGAAATATAAAAAATTAGGTCAGTTAAATTTGGATTATAAAACACAATTTTTTACAAATTTCGCCAAATTCCAAAATATTCCACGTACCTTTCCAATTTTTCTCTTTAAGTAAACCTTCTTCAAATTTTGACAAAATTAATTTTCCGAATTGATCGAGACATGCATACGATTAGCGTTTAGCAACACATTTAGAGATTCATATTTATTTCATGGTTTTTAACTAGGAGCATTAAAACAAGTAGCATTATTGAATAGGAAATAAATAACTAAGTGACATTGAACTGTGGTTTAGTTTTAAACATACAAGAACAAAAGGTTCATGTTAATCAAACCTCTCTCAGAAAATTACCATGGTCCAAAGCCATTTTTAGGGAATTTATGGTTTCAATGACAGTAATAAAGAGTAATAAAATCTAGTACACTGCTACGGTCTAGTTTACTTTTAAAGTGTATTTAAGACGTTTTTTAAGTGCGATCATCGCAGTAGGTTTTTTTTAAATAAAGATCATATTGTATATGTATCTACCAACTTTGTATATGAGACACCAGAAATGATGCTGTAGGATAATTGCTATAAAATATTCTAATCCTAATTGTAATGAAACCCAAATGTTTACTCGTAATACGTATCGCATATTATGATATGTTTCCTATACTGTTATCAAAGAATAGTTTTTTGTCGATGTTTAACTTAAGAGCGTTCAAAGATAAAGCAGAGATATTAGAGTACGAGGAAAGAGATTCTAATATAGTATCTAGTTATCCTCATGGATCTTAATACTGCCCCAACCGTAAAATAAAACCGTTAGAAATGTAGACCTCACAATGTGGGTAGTGGCATGTGGGCTGGAGGAAGCGGTGACCTGTAAAATTAGATTGTAAACCGCAATCTCTGCTCAGATCAGACATGTAGGACGTCAGGAAAGGTTGTTGTGGCGGTGTTATTTTGCAACAGAGGGAGGTAATGTTATTACAAGAATTGTGATATTCTGTATGGTAGGCTCACTCTCAGCACTTACACTTCAAAAAAACTATTGTTATTGGTTTTATTGTGCCCTAACCTTTGGCATTAAATCTTAGAATGGAATAAACCATAGTTAAAGTTACTAGTCTATAGCCAAGGATAGGAACGCAATTATTCATTGAAATAGAATAAAATGTTATTTATGTAGAATTAAAATTAATTAACTTCAATATTAAGTTTACATTTTTGGCAAATTTTCCCATTTCGGTCATAAACAGTTCTATGTTATATTAGCACTTAAACGGGGCTTCATACCCCCTTTTTAAGCAATATTCTTTGTTACTTATGGAAAATCTTGCACAATTTCAGTAACAATTGATATATTTTAAACCAATATACAGAAACTCAATAGTCTAAATCAATACCCTTCTTTGTGGTAGCACTGGCGTTTTATGACGATAAGGTCCTATAATATTTTTTTTATTGAATCAGTCATTTATTTTGTATGGGGTACCCGTTTTCAATGTTAATTATTTAGAGGACCACAGGTTAAGCAAAATTGGAAGTAATTCTTATATCAGATTTTGCGCTTATAGTTCAAATTAGTTATTTTTCCAACACAAAATTATAGTCTGTTTTTCAGCTCTTGGAAACAACATAAAGCACTAAACATAATTTTATGTTGATGTCGGATTATAAACAGTAAAGCTTTCTAAATTATATGGATGTAGATATATGCCAGAATTACTATCATACGTTTAATTATTTCATGTTGTAGAAGCATAATTATTGTTTTTTGTAGGTGTGGCAGTCTTATACGTTTGAAATGTTTGTTTTATATACCTAGATATTTCATGATATAAAATAAACACGATTAACCTCATAATCACGCTTTTTAGATGTAGGCAAAATTAGTTTTTTTTTATTATTATCCATACAGTTTGATATGTTTCAATAAGCATATAAATACATTATATATATATATATATATATATATATATATATATATATATATATATAAATGCTTTATTATCAAAAGATATTTTTTGAAAGGTTATCTTCTAAACACATTCAGTACACATAAAGTTTAAATTATGTTGCAGGAGTAAAAATTCTTAAATAAATAGTTATTATTTTTGAGCTTAAATTTATTATATACACATAAAACTTAGAATTTTGCGTATTAATTGAGAGTTACAAAACACTGTAAAGCTACTGCAGTAGCGAGTGCAAGTTTCTGCGTATGTGCGCAGTAATAACATCAGTCGGGCCTAGTAGCTAGTCCTTGTAAACAGCAGCTTACTCGAGACTCGTGCCTTAATGCAGAGATACTGCCTCAGAAAGTAGCTTACATCGGTTCTGTGTTTCGATAGGTAAACCCCTTTCTAATTTTACAGACAGTAGCTTCAATTTATATAAGCAACACTTTTGCCTTAACTTTAAAGCAGCTTCCATTAAAGTTTTCCATGACGTAAACATATTAAACTAAACAAGGTTGTTGTATGCCACATAATGTGTCGTTCAACATATAAGTTCATTGAGGTTGCAGGAAAAATTTCAAAATCGTATCTCATTTTATCATAGTAATGTATTATTATGTGGCATGTTACAATGTGACATGATTTTACTAAGTGAATTTATTCACTCTAAGATTTCCTCTCTTTTTGATACTTACGCATAAAAGCAATGTAAAAACGTTATTGAATACTCAGTCGATTGTAATAGAGTAATGAGCACTATATTCTATTTTCTGCTGATATAGAAATAAAGCTTATAAATAATAAATAGATAGTTTATTCTCGGGATATAGTGCAGACAGACAGATAATCAGACACATACTGCAATAAAGATATAAAAATTAAGCTTTATCTACATCCAAGTGATAGACTTCGAATAACGACAGGAAATGAGTTTCTAAATTTAAAAAATTCTAGCAAAATAGTGTACACTATTAAAAAAACAGCCAAGATTTCAAATTTATAACAGTTCCTGAAAATATTTCATTTCCATTTTACTATATTATTTTCAACGAAAATTTATATTTGTGAGATATTTAGAGTATTCATGTACTAACATTTATATTTGTTTATACTTTACAATATTCGCAATTTTCCAAAATGATATTGATATGTTTAAAGTTCCAAAGTAATTGTTTAGGGAGTTATGTAAAAACTACCGGTGCTGAAAAATTTGATAATAACTAAAAACTGTTAATGGTGTACTATTTAATGTTTTATACACAATTTAAACTTATGTACCCCAAATAAAAAATTATCAAAGAGTACAACAATATTTTTTATATAATCTTGTATTAATATATTACTGCTGATATTTTCGTGGAAGTATGTAAAAAACAAATAGCTGCTCTAAAAGCATGTTTTCTGTTATAACTAATGCGGTTGCTAATTGTATTTATGTTTATTTTAAACGATCGACCCAGTGTATACATTAGTACACAGTGAATACCCTGTGACATTATTATGCATGGTTGTAGCCCTTTATTATTCAGAGCAAATGCACCACTATTGCCAATTAAATCATTCATTACAAGCACTTCCCAAATGAGAGCCACTAATACTCATCTCCCTCAATCCACTACGTTATCCCGTCCCACACAGACTATGTTGCTTTCATTTTTCACACGTGGATCAACACAGCTTTTTGTTTCCTTCCATTGATGTTTTGTAGAAATACACAATATATGAAAAAACACTGATTAATGCATTATTGACGTGTTTTTGCTGCGTAATAATATTATCTTTAATGATACCTTTAATTATACTAGGGCCATAAATATGAGTTTAAAACGGATTGGAGGTTCAACAGTAGTTTATAATATTAAGAATTATATTTGAAGAGATATAAGATTCAACTTTAATATTTAGAATAATTTTTGTGCATTTGTTTTGTATAACAAAATAATCAATACGCAGGTTAGAGTTGAACTGAGAAATTAGACGTGGGTTGAGGTGATACTTCTTCACTGGCCGAACCAATTGAAATTACAATCAGCTGAAGTCACGTGACATGATACATGGAGTTCTCTGCACACAGACTGGCAAGGCAGTGGGTCTAAGGTTTCAAAAATAAACTTCTCTCTTTAGTCTGGACAAGCTTGTGGTTTGAGTTTTCCATGATGTCACTCACAGGCAATTTGCCTATCCCTCGCATTCATTTCTAGCCCGGAGTGGTCTCTCTCAGCAAGGTGGATGGTGTATTGAAACCCCGCTAGCCCCCTTTAGATTTTGTATGACCTGTTACATTTCTGTCAAAACTCTTTTGGACCTATACAATTGAACTCCTTTTTACCACGTGTCTCTTCCGATGTCAGTAACTTTTCTGAAGTGATAGTGGCGTCGCCTACTCCCAATCCGAATGTGGACACCGAGTCAACCCTTTCAGAGCCTTCGGAATGATGCGGTCAGCTGAACCGTGTATTCTGCTTGATAAGAGGAAAACCACGTTGGTTATTTGAAATCCGTCCCAAAAAGCCTCTTTATCCTTATTTAATGTTTCTATTTTTAAATTTTGAACTGTTATTAAAGCCTAAATCTATTTTTCATTTACTCTCACTTTCTCACTATAGCTAACTTGGATTGAAACTCAAGTTTGTTTACCCAGAGTCAGCGGTTAAGAGAAATCGTCTTATTTTATTTTATCTTATTCTCAGACAAAGGTGAGCTAGCTAAATGTAACCGTACTATTCAATACCTTGCAATATTCATACTTCTAGCAAGCCATAAATACTTCAAGCCAGAATAAGGTGATATAGATTATAATTGTCTACTGAATCCAAGAACTAAACATAACACTCAGGATGATATTGGATGATAATCATAGGCCTGAATAGTTTTGACAAAATCAATGGCTTGATTATATGGAATCCATTAATAAAATAAAACAAAAAATTGCTTGATAGACTACCTTTTGATAACAGTCTTTACAAGAATTACAACACTTACCAAGAAAAATAACGTATTCAATGTTTGAAAGGGTTCCAATGTATGATACTAAAATATGCGTGCTGTATAAAAGTTTAACTCTATAAAGATAACGAAGTCCATTGAGAAGCCGTTACGATGGCAATATTATGCTGATAAGGGAGTTTCGCCCTTATATACTGGCTATTATCGTGTCCCTTGCCTAACGATACTGATCTCGCATTACAAGACACAGTTTCAAGTTTATTTTCCTTACTGTATAATGCAATACTCGAACATCGTTATGTTATTAAAATACTATGTAATTCAGGTGTGTTATCTAGCACTTTTTATGAAGTTCTAGTAGACATTTACTGATATGCACTTCATGAAGTTTTATCATGAGAAACGGCCAGTAATACTCGTATCTTTAACTTTTTACCTTAAAAATTTTTATTTTATAAGACTTATGTCTTCAATAAACTTAAACGATTAAGAATAACTTTTCCAAATATATCCTACAATACTTTTTCAAAATAAATAGATACAACATACACTAAAAGTGGCATAATATTCTCATCCATTAGATTAATCTTGAGTGTTAACGTTTAGTTACATAACTTTTACGCTCCCTCTAAGAATAAAAATACAGAAAGAAGTAACACATAAATAGAAATAATGAACTCAACTAGTTTCTGAAGCTTAAATAACAATTTATGGTATCTTCAACTCCTTGTCCTGTAACACTAGGGCTGTTTTTAAGATAAGAAAACACGTTCTGTAAACAAAAGGTGGACGTTTGAAAAACCTCGCAGACTGTTTAATTATACTTAAACCAAGAATTTTAAATAAAAAACCCCTCCTTCAGTTTAAAAAAATATATTTTTATGTATTTAACAAATTTGATGGAATTATGAAAGGAAAGACAATGGACGTAAATTAAGGAATTGAAGACATTTTATTTTTTGTAAGGATCAGATTTCCTGGCCCTGGTAACTCCCGCCCAGGCATCTGACTTATTTTTCACCCTCTTCTCAAGTTTAATCTGTGTTAAATTCTAGGTTTTTTCAGAAATTGTGACATCTTTTGTACAATGCTTACCTGTTCCATTCTCTCTTTAGTGTGCTTAAGTAAACCAAGGGAACTTGAGTGTTTGATCTGAACGTCGGACATTCAAGGGGACCTGTCAGTGCCTATCTCGCCCATGTTAAATTACACATATTGTGGTACACTTTTCTCAGCAACTAATGCATAAAACCTCATGAAATTTTAACCTGATGTCGTATAGTTCTTTAAAAATAATAATAAGGAATATAAATAGTTTTGGTAGCATGGGTTTTTTTTAATGTCATGTATTTTATATCAAATAAATAAATCAATACAATTAAATTGAAAACTCTTATAAAAACTTCATATTTATTCAAATCTTCTAGAAAAAGCTTATTATTGTTGCTAATAATACTATAAATAAGTTGTGAAAGTTTCATAAAAAAACCAATAAATACTTTAGGAAATATTGGTACCTAAGTAATAAAATACACAACTTTCGGAAATTCAAAAATAAAAAAATTATTGATTATAACTCACAATAATCGCACTTATATCCACTAATGAGCACCATATCCATAGTCTGGATCATCGGATACTTGTTCATTGTCTTGAAGTCTTCTTTTTACATTTAGTCTTGCCGCACGAGCCCTTTTTTCAATTTCTTTCATAGCCTGTTCAGCTTCGTAGACCCGTTTCAAATCTTGACGTTTTAGTCCTACAATACAGTTTGCACCAGATTTTCCACATACCTTTTCCATAACTTTTGCCTTTCCTAAAACTCCCTCATTATAACTTATAACAGCATCATACACTCCATTTTTCAATGTTTCTAATCCAAAAAAATTATTTTTTGAAACTCGCGTCCAAATCATATTATTGAATGATTCATTCTGATTTTGTGTTTTTCCATGGACACATTTTTTTAGCAAGGTAGGATTAGCTAAGTCTTGATAGATGGGCTTGATTACTTCCATGATTGTAGATGGTATATTGTTCTTTGGTAATGGTGGTTCAACATTTAATTCTTTACTTCGATTATACTTACACCACGAAGTTGTGCCTGCTGGGCATAGGCCGTGCTGAGGTTTGTCTGCAGTAGACAACTTATGAAAAAAAGTAGCCCATACTGCTTGTTTCATCTTATCTACATCATCACAGTTCTGTCTAATGGCTGTTCCATAATAAGTTTGTAGCTCTGTTATTATATTATCAGTCAACCTTCCTTTTCCTGATAAAGGCTTGCCATCGGGTAATGTTACACCCTTGTACTTTTCCTTCAGTCTTCGGAGCCTACCACCCATACGTTTCTGGATATGTCCAATACATTCAAGTTTCTGTATTGTATTATCAGGTCCATACGGTTTACTATTGTTTACAACCTCAAAGGCTTTACTGTCTCCGTCGCCTAAGTAATTCACATAACGTGTAGGAATATTACCTTTGTCAGAGCGCTCATATATTTTGACAACACCATTTGTTTCCATCCCTCCACTGGTTCCTCTATAATTAGCAAGACATCCTTCATGGCTAAGAACTTGCTTACCCTTACAAATATTGCAATACTTAGACATACACTAAACATCAAGTACCTTACTCATATCTACACTTGTCACGGTGACCACACCATTCAATGATGAGTGACCTCTCTTCTGCCAGGTTCCGTCGAATATTACGCTAAGATCACTGTTATCGTCATTTTCATTTACAGCTTCTCTTTTTGCAATTTGCATGCTTTCTTTAGCTACTTCAGAAATACATTTACTCAGTTCTTTATTGTAACTATCAAATCTCAAGGGGGGTTGGGGTAAGTTCATTACCGAACAAAATGTCTGTGCCGCTGAACGTCCTTTGCCGATACTTCTCATCGCATACACTAACCTAATGTTGTTTTCAAAACAACCACTTTCAGTTTTTTCAGAAGTCATAAAATCTACATTAGCATCACAGTTATTGCATATGAGTGATAATCTAGACACTATTCCTTTCCGTTTTTCTGGATATTCAAACAGTTCTAATGAAAGTTCAGAGAAACACTGATTACAAACCGCAAATTTTGACAGTTGTTTGTTTAGTATTGAAATATTTACTAAAACATTACCATCCTTGAAATTATGTCCATAATACTCAGGCTCTTCTGCACATAGTTTTATATTCTTGAGCTTCTTTGCTGAAGAATACTAGGCCTACCTTCATTGACAGGCATAGGCCTATTGCTATGAAAAGATTCACTGCTAGTAGAGCTACTTACATTATTTGAAGAAGAACAACTATTTACACTATTATTTACAACACTACTATTTACACTATTATTTACAACACTACTATTTGTTTTAGTTTTTGAAATATTACGCCTTTTTCCAAACTTTTTTAGTCTAGCCATCTCTCAAAAACACTAAGACAATAAACAGTAAATATTATTCAAAACAACAATTTGACTTACAATTTTGAGGTTATGTTTGCTAACTGGATTGTAGCTGAAATAAAAACAGCTGATTGCAATGATCCAAAAAATGCTTTATGTAGATTTCATCCATAACACTGTATACTATATGAAGTGGCCAACATATGTCATTTTCGGCTTCGTGTACTCTTAGTAATAAAACTAATTTTTAATGTGAATAAGTGCACAGAATAACATGTTTTTGGTATCAATGTATTCAGGAAGAGCTACTGAATTAAAATAAGTAAAGAAATTTTTTTGTTTTAATTTTGTTTTTTCACTGACAGGTCCCCTCAAATATGACGTGCTCAACTATTTCATCAGCCCTGTCATATTTAATACACAGGGTGACCTGATCATCATACCTAATCTCTGCAGGTGGCTTCACTATATCCAATGTCCAATAATAAAAGAAGTCATCTTGTGGATACACTTTTTACATATTCTAAGGGCATCTGGTGCAATTTTGTTGAGGGTCAATTGAGCAACCGCTTAGCTTGAATATTTCTCTCAGTTCCTTCCCACATTTATTTGTATTTAAAAACACCCACGTGTTTGCCTTATCAGCAAAATATCATACGGTAATCCTGCAAAAACAACGAAGTAAAACAGAAAATGCATCATCTTAGCAAGTTCAATAATGGCTATTCAATGTAATTTCCCATATGTTGTATTTGTATTTTTAAGTCTTGAGTACATACTTTGGGGGAAATTAACATAAAGTTTTTCATTCACTTGAAATACACATACTATATTTCTTTATTTATTGTAGGACATTTGATAAACTTAGCAAGTGTATGAAACGATTATAAGGGACCATTTATTTTAAAAGGAAAAACTCGTTTAATAAGATTTATTTTATTTTGTGTTACAAAAAAAGTTTTACATGCAACTATAAAAAAATAATGATACTATATATACATATATATATATATATATATATATATATATATATATATATATATATATATATATATATTGTATCCACTAACGAGGTTGCTGCTGCAGCTTACTAACGAAACAGTTCTTAATTATATTAATTTATTTATCTGTTAGAGCTAATTCATCTGGCATTGTTTAAGGTGGTTTCATGGTCAACATTAGGAGTGAACATATTGGGGATACCAGCGTGCATCATTATTAATATGAAGTGCGTAAAATTTTATGGTAATTATTTTATTAGGACATTTATTTGGAAACTTAAAGTTGATAGAAAGGAAGTGGTCATGTCTATAAGTTTTGATTTTAAAGAGTGTAGAGGTATTAGATCAGTCAGTGAATCCCCTCATCTATTTCCTAATACCAGATTGTTACAATGAACAATTATTAGCTCTGTGGGCTATGATTTGTTTAATGGTGTGCATCTCCTGTATTCGGTATTCAATAGCAGCCTGTATGGCAACAAAATAAGAAAAGTCTTCTATATTAACACTAGAGGGATAACTTTAGTATTGCTCTATCATCAATATGTGATAGGCTGATCGAAACAAATGCAGTTTTGCTTCGTTCGAGTGACATGTCGTTTTATATGAATAAAAAATAAGGTGGGTTCGTTTCCTATTCCATTGGGAGTCCAATTCTCAGCCCGGAAATGTAATTTCCGCTTGTAGTATTTTCGACCTTACAATAAAAATCCAACCTGAACAAAAATGGTGGTGAAGTAAGTTTCTCGTTTGCTATAATATAATATTGTAGGCATACATAAAGCTAATTCCAAACATGGTATATTAAATTAACCCTTGTTTAATCTAAATACACATTTATTTAATAATAGCCATAATTATAAATATGCTAGAAGTTTAAGAACGTTCGTTTAATATAATAGAGCAACATGTAATCGTATTTTTTTCTTATCCAGGGGGTATTTTATACGTAGCAATAAACCATATTGAAACATAATTAAAATATAATAGTAGTTATTTATCACACTAACCGGATTTATTAAACGACATAGTCACTGTGTTTAACGAAGCAAAACACATAAATATTTTCGATGATAAAGATTACGCCAGTTATTAGGTAAATCATATTTCATAAGAAAATTATAAATCCTAATAATAAATTTGAGCGGTGGTGATAAAGCCATGTTGAGCAGATCCTAGATAAGATTTCAATGTAAAAACCAAGTGTTTTGCTCGAAGTTTTAGCAAGAAGTGATTTTTACCAGCAATTCTCTTAGGGATACCGGGTCACAAGTCTGGTTACTTTAGTAAAGCTTTAATATGAAAATAAGCCACAAAAATTGTAACAAAAATTTTAAGCAATAATGTATCAAGATGTTTCAACAGTTTTTACTATAAATTTGTGTTTTTATAATAAAATGATTTATTTTGTTAGAACAAATGAATTATTTTCTAGAAATCTAATTCAAACTAAGTCATTATATTTGTTACATAATAAAGACGTATTGTTAAGTAAATATTTCTCCTTCTTTGGTATGTTTCAAAATATATTTAGTACACTGAAAAAACCTGCTATGAACAGACCCATACACAATTCTTTTGACAATATTAAGTATAAAAAATAGTTAGTACTATAGTTATTAACTAGAGCTTAATTTTTTAATTTTATATGAAATAAGTGTAAAGAATATATCAATCAGTTGAATGAGTACAAAGAGATTTAAATTCCTTTTACGTAGTTCAAAAGAAATTTCAAAATATCTTGCATAAACGGACCAAACTACATTGTATTGTACCGTAACAGATTGCACAATATGGTACTGAGCAAATTTGAAATATTGACCTATCTTGTGCACTTATTTTAGAGTCCTAGTACTATTGATAAATACCTTATTAGTACCAAAAGGTACCAAAGCTTTTCTGAACCAGTAATGTCATGTCTGAAGAGCTTGGTTAGGCAACTAAGTATTCAACGAATGCCGCTAGCTCACAATCCTGAGGAGCTAATCGGAAGGACATTCTACATGCATGGACTATCTTTGAGTATAGTAACATGAACATAATTATGATCTAGGACATAACTATGATGAAATATGGATTCCACCCTAATATTGATGTATTTATGATCCGTGTTCAGAAACACAAAATACCAAGTGTAATTTCGTTTAATTTATCTTCTTGGGCTTACAAATCGAAAGATAACATTATTTAAGCTGGTGCTGTCATGCACTGCATTACTAGTAAATACTAAGCACCATATTAAGGTGGTCATGAGATCCAAGATTGATGTTTTATAATAGCTGTAACAGTTTCTAGAAATCTATTTGAATACGTACGGATAATGCAAGCTAATTCAATGAAGATGAGTAAAATATTTGTAACCCTGACATTGTATACAACGAATTGTAATGGAAACATGGTGGTATGGTAATAAGCCAGTACAAATGGAAATCGTATCAGCCCAGCTATATTGAAAAGGAAGTTGCTATTTCGATATGAATAAAGTATGTTGTGGTATCTGTTATCGATTACTGTGGAAGGCCAGTATCGAATAGAGAATGACTGCCATTTTCATATTCAGTTTCTATATATATATATACTATTTGTACAACTTTTAAGTTAGTGAATATAAGATATGCATGAACTTTCTTTTTTAATTAAAAAATAATTTTCTTAGTAGCTTGTAGAAAACGTATTGCAATGCGTTGTAAAGTAGCAATGTGTTACAAATCCTGTTACAAATGTACGTTACCTATAAGTAAGAAGTATGACGCACTCGTTATATTTACCCCGTGTGTGATACCTATGTACATGTGGCTACTATTTATGCTATACATGTTAATATGTTATATGTGAAAATAACATATGACTATTGTAACGTATTTTTTTAATATGATCGGCATATATTTCAATTTATCTTAACTGTATTTTTTATTGTAAAAAATTAAATAAATTCTAAGTTTACTTAATTTCGTATTTATATTACAGTAAAACTTTTTTAAGTGACACAAAGTTTTTAAAAGTCTTATAGTTTAATCATAAAAGTCATTCACACTGGCAAAGAAGTAAATAAAGAATATGGCTATCTTTAAAAATAACAGTTTTTCTTGTGATAAGAATTCAACTAAAACTTCTCTACTAAATACATTCCAATCTTTTTACAAGTCTCAGTATAAGGCAGGAATTATTACTTAACTTTACTTTAAAACATTGAATATTAACAATAAGGTAGCTTAAAAATAAACAGTTGTGTACATTGCAACATATATTTAAGCATATTAAAACTATCAACTTACTAAAAAGGTCAAACTAGGATTGGTTATAAATTCAAAAAATAAAAATGCAAAAGATTTAAAAAAACTTTAAACAGTAAAAATATATTCCAAAAGTCTCAATTGATGACGGACGATAGGAGAGTCACACAGCTCACTTATTACATATTTTTGGGAACTACAGAGATCCATCGTACACTGATCTGGTTCATCAGCTTTGGCTAAGAGCAAAGAGAGGACAGTGTAACAAGCGGTAGGTTAGATGGTCAGGCCCCACTGATGAAACGTTAAATAAAATAATCGAGCCAGTCCGCTAACCAGAATCGGCTGTGGTTCCGATCCAGCCAACGTAACGGTTCGCTTAAAAATAATAGTCATTGGCAAATCGTCGCATAAAAATAACCAATGGTACAGTGTAATCACGTTGTTTACATAAGATTTTTGTCATCTATTCTGTGATTTTCTCGTTGCCGTGATTGTTACTCATAATAGTAGTCTAATCGCTAACGCTCACCCTAAATTCCATTGAATTTCAATATTAATTATATAGGAATTAGGCGTAGTAAAAATGAACGCTTAGAGGTGCGTACATTTTTGAAACATGAATTGAACCAGCCCTTCTTATAATGCTCTGATAATACGAATTTCGTACTATATATTATTTATAATGATAATAGGAAGACATATTAAAAATGCCAAATGTTTCAATATTTTAATATTCAACTACACAATGTTTCGTACATAATGATATACACGTTTTCAGAACAGTTAAAAATTTGCACTGAATTTCAATACCTGTATTATCATTACAATTTTTACTAAAATTAGCTTTTCAGTTTTACAGGTTTTTTACTACATCATTATTTTATAAACCAACACTAAACATGAGATATAACTTGGAAGTATTTTTCATCGTGATGGAGAAACTACTAAATCATGGATTATGGTAACATTTGAAAGAAATGTGTATTAAAAACACCGAATAGTTTTAGTGTTCAGTGAGCAGTGAGAGAATGTTGTATCGGCAGGATGGCGACAGTGTTCTTGTTTCATTTGCCTGTCCCCAAAGGGAGAACGTTATATGTTTTATTCAGATGATACTGCAATGTTAGCAGGTACCTGCGAGACTGTTGGTAAAGTAGGCAACTCGATGAAACTTATATGTACTTGATAGAAGTTTGCGATGCAGTACAAAGAGTGAAATAGATATAAATAAAAGTGGCTATATATGTTGTTTTAAAACTTTAAATCAAAATAGCGTGTTTGTACTGTCCGAAATGTAAATGGGGTTATTGTACGTTTTAATTGCAAAATAATAATTATGTAAATTTAAGTTGGGATTATTTAATTAAAGTGCCTTATTAAGCAAGGTAAATCAATATTTTTTTAAATATATTTATACACTTTTAGAAGAGTGTTGATAATTAAGTTTTAATTCCTTTAAGTAACTTAACTAAATCTTAGTTAGTAAGTAGGGTGTAAGTAGGGGGTTGCCAATGGCGCAGTGTAGTGGGTACGGCGGTTATCGCAAGATAACCAGATCAAGCAACGCCGAGCGTGGCTGCTGCTTGGACAGGTGACCGCTGAGCGATCCTGTCCTTGCAAGCGGCCCGCCTGCCCGGCCATTGGTGGTGGTTCGGAAGTCACCTTTAAGCCGTTGGTCCCCAGGTTAAGTGTTAGAGAGGGCTTCTTAGCCCTAACTTCGCCTGGTAAAATAAGACATTCTTTACTTTACTTTTACTTTTACTTTTTTTAGGGTGGTCGTATTCAGAGTATGCTTTCTGTGTATTTTACGTAACGAATTACTTTACTTTTGGATCATCAGTCATGTTACTAAGTTATCAGTCTTTATTTAAAACTAAATTACAATAATATTACTGTGATAACTTATGAACAAGTGGGACCGTTTTTTTAATAAAATTTTATAAACATTTTAAGATTGTGATTTGGATTTTCACAACTTAAGTTACCGGTCTTAAAAGAAATAGTTCTAATAATTTTAATATACAGATAGTAAAGACTATAAATTAATTAACTTGACATCTTAAATAAAAAGGTGTATAACACAAGTATAGAAGAATTGAAAGGAAGGTAATTCAATTTGAATTACAAAAAAAATACACTATATGAATATGAACATACTTATCTCGAAATATGTTGATACAAATATGTTTATAAAATTAGTTGTGACATATGCAACTGACAATAAAATCGTAAACGTCAACAGTATTGAATAAAGTTTATTTCATAATATTTTTTTGTCCTGGTCAAGCAATATATATTGAGAACTGTTAATTTTATTATTTTCATATACTCGTGTAACTCATTTCTACTGGATTATTATATCTGTGAGAATCCCATAACTTTACCAACATAGCGTAGTTATATTAAACATATTTAAAATTCTCTCACGTGTGTAAGCTGTAAAATGACTTGGGATAACTCTAATCAGGATTCTAATAATTACATTATGAATAATTTATACCCCATAAAAATAATGCATCTGAAGAAGAGCGTTGCGAAAATACATATAACAACGTTCGCCGGTATTCAGGAGCGAAAGAAGGGCTTCACGACACCAATATAGAAAGGCGATGAATAAAATATCAGATTGGTGAGACATAGGAACACCTGAGCTTCAGTGATGCTGCTTCTTTTACAACATCTGTCTGACAAATCTATAATCTTTCTACAGAGACTAATGCGTATATATTTGAAGCTCTTGTAGGATTTTCAACAGAAATACATTTCAGCGGGAACTATCTGTACATTATTTTAATGAAATATGGAACTTCAGCAACTATTTATTTCTGCCGTTGATTTAAATGGCTAATTTATTAAAGATAATCAGGTTGTAGATTTAAACACCTAATTATATCCACCCGTTGATATCTTTTATAAATACTCACCAAACTTCAATAAATAAAGTTAAGTTAAAAACATGTTTTGTTTGGATACATTAACGTCCTAAAAAATGCGAAAAGTTATTCAATAATATACACAATTAAATAAATAGATTTATAAAAATTAAGAGACATTCACTATTATAATATGATGAAAAGGACTAAAACTATTGAGTCTAGTGACCGCTTTAAGAAAAAGTACGTAAAGTGTTCAAAGAGAGATTACAAAAGTTTTATGTTATTGAGTCATTTGAAATTGTAGGCGAATAAGACTAACATCATTATTTCTTGAACTTAGTATATTATCATGAGTAATAAATAATAATAAGTCTAACTTTACTTATGGAAAGTAATAGGCAGATAAAAGGATATACTATACATATTATACCTTTAGCACTTTATATTATACTATTGTATAGTTTAAAGTCGTTTTTAGATATTTATATTCTGTTAGAAAAATCAATATTTTCTTACTAAATTATGTTAAAAGAATGATTTTTTTCACTTGTGCAGAATAAATAAAAAAAACATATGTATTCAACAATTAATTTAGCTCACTAAATGCATTTCTATAAATATTGTAGAATCATGACGAATTGATAGTATTATTATATTTCTATAACACAGTTTCATTTTAAAGTGTATAATTCACGTCGTAACAGAATACCAGTTGAACTTAATATCTGGGTTTGACATTTTACAGAAATTATAACATTTGCCATTACCATTTGCTATACAATTCAGTCTTTTAAGAGCCTTCAATTCCTCTTCGCATTGTAATGTACAAGGACCAAGGTTTGCCATGCAATTGTAGTGGCATTAGTGTTTTGTGTTTTCTCTAAGCCTCGTATTTTCTTTGGGTACTCGTGTTTTACACACGATTCGTATATAATAATGCTGCATTTTGGTACGGTCTGTACATTTCAAATTAGTTTTATTGTTTCTCATATGTTTTTTAGTTGTGTGTATATGTATATATATATATATATATACATATATATATATATACAATATATATATATATATATTTATATACATACAAATAAGAGTAAAAAAATACAAAAGATAGTTATATAGAATGGCATTGTTATCTGATATAATCGTAATATTATCCAATATAACATTATTGTAACACAATATAACACTTGTATTATTTAAAATATCAGTGATGTTATCCAATATTATTGTGTTCGCAGATACTCTATACAAAATCAAAGAACATATTTCGATGTATTAATCAGTTCTTAGTAAGCATAATGATACAATTAATTTTTCTAACAATTATATGCTGTTTCACCTACTTTTCACCCTGAATTAATTTCAGTGTAGAGTAACCAGAAATTTAAATCTAATACCACTCTACTCTGATTTAATAACTGCTAATATAAATAATCATTAGCAAATATCTGACTTACAATAAATTAATTTGTGCAATACTGATACGAATATGGTAAACTATTCACAAATATAATAGATACTAAACAAATATTGATCAGAGGAATAGTCATTTTATAAAGTCACCCTGTAATTAAGGAAAAAGACTATTATTTTAAATCGTCAATGAGGAAATTGGTAAGGATGTTTATGTTTTCCTTAGGCGTGTAAAGCCACAGCTAAACCCACCAATACACAGCTCACCGTGATCCTGTTATCTATTACTTTCCAATACGTTAGGCAGCAACAACAACTCACAGTGTGTTACCGCTTTTTCACGTCAACCTTGACTTCATCGCCCTACTCTTTGGTGTCATTAAGACTGTAACTCTGAAAAAAATCATAATTTACCATTCATGTTACAATCATCATTACAATAAATTATTTTGTTTTCAAATTTTAAATTAATAACCTAAATTGTGTAACTATATTCTTTTAATCAATAGAATATCATACATTCTTGTACAGATAAACCTAATTTGGAACTGTAATTAGCACTTCCGTGTGCAGTTTCTTGCTTATATATGTCGTTTGCGTTGTTATACTAATGTTTGATTTAATACGGTAACCAGGATTAGTGAAACTTACTTATAGGGATGCCTGGATTGTTTACAATATCGGTTTGGAAACAGTATTTAATATGTTGGAAAAAAGACTAGTCAAAGTAGCCATTACAACTTTGTTTCCTTCATGTTGTCATCATTACCTTTATAACCGTTGAATTAACAACGCGTACAATTAATATGTATACCTAGTTAATAAAACATATTACCTAAGCTCTATGTATTTTTATAAGTTACATAATTTCAATAATAGGTGTTAACAAAGAATTTCATACAAAATCGATAAAATGTGTCTTTAAATTTCCAAAACAATTCATTTCAAAGTAGTATTGAACAACCCAAAAGGATTTAAGGATATTCCCTGTTACTTTAAAAAGGTACATCCTGTTAGAGAGAATAGTATAAAATAAAAAATATATAAAATAATAGAATAGATATAAAAAGTAAGTTTATCATATGTGCTAGTAACTTAAATGTTTTTCGTTAAAAAAATAGACCAATAAAAGGACGTGTGTATTTTTAATGAACTCTAATAAGTTAATAAGTTTAAAAGAACTCTTCACTATTGACCCCAAGTTCAATAGCATCTTCCATTCACCAATAGTAGCCCGTGCTGACAGTTTCAAGTTTAATGGATCTTGGTATAAAGAGTTATCTACAATTAAGCAGGCAACATGTTTTAAGAAAAATTTGTCCAATACTTATGAGATAACTTAAATTTAAACTAAAGGATAATAGTGTACCGTCACAACTAAGTTAAAATTCTGGCAATAAGAGAGTAGTTGGTTTGTATTTACCAGTTAAACCTACACTGGGTACATAAAAAACTACTGTGTCACATATGGGTAACCCTATGGATATCCAGGAGCGGCACATCAATAACCTGTAGTCTGGGGATCAAAAGGTCTAGTCTACTGCAGAGGATGACTGTTGAAATGGGTGGAGCTTCTCTAGGGTTAAAGGCTGTTGCTAGCCAGTATAAAATGAAGTGCTCGCCCCTGCTCGCTTGACAGTAGAGGCTGGATCAGAGCTTGACATCTTCCATGGTGAAATTGCTATGACACAGCCCCCTATCATGATACCTCAACATTAGGAGATCCCTACATTTAAACCTTATCCATTTTGAATATTCTGCCACTCCACCAAAATGTCCTTTTAGGAATATGCGCAATGAGAGGATTTTCAGCTTTGTCTCCCAAATGCAAAAAGTACTAATTCGTATTACCTTACTGTGCAGAATTGTTGATTTTATATATTTCTAGTAATAAATGACTGACATATTAAGTATTATATGAAATAAAATTTCCAGATACCAGCAATAAATGCCTGAAAGAAATTTGGAAATGGCTATGCTTACCAATATAAAGACTGTGCCTTAATCATTTTAATGATTGAATTGCAATTAATAAAGGATTGTAACCCGCCAACTAAGGCGCAAGGAACTTTAAATACATACATTTGTGTAATATATTAAAGCTAGTTTAAAATATAAGAAGAATTTCTGACCTCTAGATATCATTATACCGGCATTCTACACAAAATTTAAGTAACGGATACCCTGGTGTGTGGTTACATATCCCTTGTGATATTGCGAATGCTGGTAATTGGTAGTATCGTCTACAAATGTAATACTAAGAATCCGTGGGAAAATACATTATATATATATATATATATATATATATATATATATATATATATATGAAACATGGTATGTAACATATATATATATATATATATATATGAAACATGGTATATATATATATATATATATATATATATATATATATATATATGTTTGAGAATCCAATGAAGTCACAATAGATCCATTGATATCGATGTTTAATAATTAAATCCAATATTACAACTAAATTTTCTTACATAATACAGGTGTTACTAATTTGTTGTTTTTAACACATGAGAGTAGTTAAGACTCCTAATAGTGTTTAACTTTATACGCTTTATCTACGTGCTGACTAAAAGTTCAAGTAGTTTCTAGAATTACGTTGCACTCTTTATGCACTTTGAAAACTTGGGAAACTCGTTATCAATGTCTGACAAACTCTTTACTTTGTGTTTTATTTTATGTTCTCTTTCTCGTAGAGAAAGAATATTATTTAGTTTGACACATTTTCTGAAAAAATTTTAACTTTTATAAACGCTGCAATATTGATCATTCTTGAAATATATAAACCAATGTATAAATAAGTGATATTTAAAGTAAGTTATCTTAGGAATTGTTTTACCCTCTTTAAATAGAATTATTTAGAAAAGTATATCTTAAAAAATTCTTTGTTACACAAAACGTATTAAATGGAATAGTTTCAAAATTTATTTAGTAATATGCGGTAGAATCTGTATCAAAATAAAATATTTTATGTCTTTTTTATGGTAATTTTTACCATCTTTTCAAAAACTCTTCCGTGCTGAGCTGTGGATTATACTGTAAACCTAAACCATTTCTTTCACAAAAGAACATAAATATTATTTTTTTCATATCTCCTTAACAGCTTATTAATTTTTTTTTTATTTACTATCTATACGATATTGAACAATGGAAAAGAAGTTGAAACAATCTACATATAAAATATGATTTTTAGAACAACATAACATATTGCAACTAATTTTTGGAAAGGGAATTACTCGTATGGCTTCTAGAAACGATGTACACTATATTATTGATATGTAGATACGTATATTATTTAAATCAGAAAATAGCATGTATTTAACTATAAATTAATGAAACAGTTTTTGTTTATACGCTAATATTTTTCTGTAAAACATCTTATTCGTTACATTTCAAATTTCAGCATATTTACAATATAAATAATTGTAAAATTCCCCTCGATTTAAATTCTCCTGTTTCCTTGATTTCCTTTTGCGTATTTTTTATAATCCTCTGTATATAAAAAATTTATGACAGGCTGTTGTGTCACATTATCAACTAAATTCTCTTATTATTCTTATGTTCTACGGTACCTGTGTCTCTTCTTCCCAAACGTAACAAATTAAAACTTTGCGTTATTTTATGGTTTTTTGGGCTTATAAACGTAATACACAAATAATTTTTGTGTTTAAATAATCGTCCTGTAACATTTTATCACAACCTGTATATAAAAATTTACCATTAAATTTATAAATTAATGAAACTGCACTTTTTTATACGTCATTAATTTTCAACATACTTTACTCTGGAACAAATTGCAGTAGCGAAATGTGTAATAACACATCCTTAAGTAAATTATATAAAAATTTCATTAATTTTATTACAAATTGTAACTAATTAAATTCCTCAAATATCTTTTATAACCAGAAGCATAACATAAAAGTGTTAGTGACCATGATAAAATATTAGTTACTCAAATTTTTTTAATCAAATTTATAAGACATGCTAATGTTCAAAAGCTGCAACCAAGTTTTCATTCATAAATCTTTTACTCACGCACTACAAGCTACAAAGTGTTTGATGTTTACAAGTTGAATAATGAAGACTTGAAGGAAATGTATCACTCCCAATTCCCAAAATTCCCCTTGATTTAAATTTCTCCTGTTTCCTTGATTTCCTTTTGCGTATTTTTTATAATCCTCTGTGTATAAAATAATTTATGACAGGCTGTTGTGTCACATTATCAACTAAATTCTCTTATTATTCTTATGTTCTACGGTACCTGTGTCTCTTCTTCCCAAACGTAACAAATTAAAACTTTGCGTTATTTTATGGTTTTTTGGGCTTTTAAACGTAAAAAATAAAAGTGTTAGTGACCATGATAAAATATTAGTTACTAAAATTTTTTTTATCAAATTTATAAGACATACTAATGTTCAAAAGCTGCAACCAAGTTTTCATTCACAAATCTTTTACTCACGCACTACAAGCTACAAAGTTTTTGATGTTTATAAGTTTAATAATGAAGACTTGGAGGAAATGTGTCACTCCCAGAACCAATAAGGTGGTGATGAATAAAGTATTGGATTAGTGTGGAGTTAGAACACCTGCGGCGAAATAACTTTCACACATACTGTGCTTTTTAAGGTGAATAATTTATAGAGTTATTTTATAAATATTGAGAAAATATTTGAAAAAATTAATGTTAACTACAAACAAAATCCTTAAAATCTATCAAAATGGCTTCTTGATTTTCTGACTAGTCTTTTAATGTACTATCAGCTCTGGTTTGTAAATCAGTAAGGATTATAAATTTCACTTTATTAGGAAAGTAGCACATATTTCTGATTTGTGTAATTCAAATAGTATATTTATTTTACATTTGACTGGCTACGAAATGTGGTCTTATAGGCTTTTTAAAGCTTTTAGTGTCTCGAATATTGAAGGTACTATTTATTTCCTGTTTAATAAACTAAGATTTAAAATATTTACCCGTATAGTAAAATAAGTTTAAACATACTTGCGTTCATTGAAGATTGTTTCAGTGTGTTTCTAGAGTACAAATACTTGGTTAGATGTAAACTTAAATTATGGTAACTCAAAGGTATCACGTAATGTAAATTACCAGGAATCCACAATGTTTAATAATAAAAAATAATAAAAGATGACAAGTTTTTAGCTAAACCTAATACAACATCCATTCATTTCTTGCATCCTGGGCAGTTTTAATTTGTGGTTTCTTTTTATCTTTCGACTTGAAAATATTAAAAATTACTGAAATTAACTTTATGAGAAACATGTTTAATTATTAAACAATTGATATTCCACTGCTCGGTAGCTAAGCGTTAATATTGGCATTTTAAAGTTGCTTCTTATATGTCTGTTGCAAAATAAAATAGATTATTGATTATATATTGTAATTATTTTTGTGTCATACAGCAATAAATTGTAACAGTAACCTAACCATATGTTATTTAATCATCTAACAATTATGCATAAAGAAGAAATGGGATATGTAATATAGTTCCTATGCATGAAGGATGCAAACAACATACTGGCTGATAGAATGCAGTTGAGTATATAATCACATTGAGTATCACGGAATCAAAGACAAGTTCTTAATTAAGGGACAGATTTTTATTACCATCTAAATATAATAAATTTACATTATATATAAATGTACACCACGTGTCGCGTAAGACTCTTCGCGAAGGATGCATGCAGGGTTTCTAGTATAAAGCTACATGCGTTTTTATGACATCTGTCATATGCCTATATTCAGTTTCTTTGCAGTTAATTTATTGGTGATTTTATTGTTTCCATCGTGGTTGCCAATAAGACCAACATCATTGAACTCGATGCTACGCATATGGATATGAAATTTCATGCAAAATTTCAAGTACACATGTTAGTTTGTTTCGAGATCTTGTGCGGACAGACATACAGGCAGAAATTAGAATTTTCAGCATCTTGTTTTTCTTATCACCGAGAAAATAGTGAAATGTATTTTACTGCATAGGGAAACAAATATTATAGTTTATTATTGAGTTGAGAAAAGCAACGTAATAGTCCCCTATTTGCGAAGTTACTGTATGAGGAATTTCACATAATATCTAATTTTTAATGAATCATTATTGATAAGTATTAAAGATACCACCCAATAAACCAATATTTAATTTCTTTTATGGTTCTTTTTACAAAGAGGGACGCATTACGTTGTTCCATTAAAGGAGCTTTGGCACACTTTTTGTAGTTACATATATTTAGAACTTTCCTTACACTACACGTTTACAAAAATCCATGGTATTTAAACTATTTAGTATTCATTGAAACTAAGATAAGCCGTTCTAAAATAGCTCTTTTAGAATTTTAAATATCCTTAAAGAACTCTAAGGAAACCTTAAAACAATTTGCTAGCCAAGTGTCATACTATATAAATGGAGATTTGTAATACATTGCTTATTTTTACATACATTTAATAAACCAACATATTGTATTTGTAATCAGCTTGTATGGCAAAAATCCTAAAATTATAGGGTTTCGCGCTTATTAAAGGATTTGATTTTTTTATTATTATAAATAAAAAAACGTGGAACATTAAAATTTAGAAACTATCAATCCAATCAACTAAATATTCATTTGTGCAAACTATTCGCAAGCAATAATTATATAGCGTTCTACTGCAATTGTAAATATTTCATAACATTTTATAAAACCAGGCTTAAAATCTATAAAAATGCACTAGCTAATTTAAATACAGGAATGTGTGGAGCCACAAACTAAGATATTTTAAATACAAGAACTCTAGTAACTATTTTAGTGTTATTGTAGGGATATTTAGTATATTTCTGTCTTAAAACTTCACAAAAAATGTTTACTTCTATTAGTGTCATAAATCCCCTGAAATTGTGTGTTGCCTCAAAAGTTTTAGAGACCTTAACGCGATATGTGGCACATCTTAGAATAATAATAATTGCTTTTTATAAGATATGTTACAGTAATGTTTATTTTTTATTTATAATATTTTTTAATTAAACCTGTAACCACTTAGTGCAACAGTATTACACTAATGTAACATCCACAACTACTACTAGAACATAAAAGTGAATATCTAATGCATATTAATTTATGTTTCGCTTGCAAGGATGTACAGTTCATCTCCAGGGATATAGTTTTCTGCATGAAGAAATTACCAACTAACTTGTTGTTACATTATAAAAGAGCTGGGATGAAAACTGTAAAAGCTCTTTACATTTACAAAGATATTAAAATCCAGTACAAATTCACTTTTTTAGTTCTTTACCTGACAATAGTATGTAAATAAAATATTGAATAGTTTCTGAGGTGTTTTATTAAAAAAGTGCTTTTATCATAAACACATTACCTAGAAATATTAATACAGTTAATTGCAAAAAGAGTTCTATTTACCATGTAAACTGTTTATACAACCAGATCCTTTCTTCTGAAAGTTTCAGATAATATGTTGACATATACATAAACTTCATTATCTACTATCGTGTTATACTTGCGCTTTGGGTACTTTTTTTAAATAATAGCAGAAGATGGGAGTTACTTGTATCGTATGAAACAGCAACTGCTGCTCTGCAGTAAAATAAAACTGGAGGTGTCCAGTACCAAAGAAACATTCATGTATATGTTGGTATTAAAATTAATTCTACGCTTTTTACATGTTAAGGCAAATAATTGGAATATTTCTATATTAAAAATATGTTGCTGTAGCGATATTATATTCATGTATTACGTTTTACAAGGATTTCTGTATTTTTCTTATTGAAACATTTAAATCTTGAACCATAAATGTAATAATGTCTACACGTTTTATGTTGTATCTAATGTATATATATTCAGGCTTCAAAAGCCCACAGTGAAAGTGGTGGCTTTATACACAGTAGGCTAGCGTAAGAGAACCACTCAACCACTGAATAAAACATTCGCCTCTTTTATAGACCACATCATCCTCACCACGTCTCCGATGAGAGTACTCATTGTCCTGTGTCATATCTTAACTAACATGGAGTAAAACCACGTCTACTTTATCGTATAGGTACATGTTGTCATTGGAGGTGACCATATCATCATAACCACGTCTCCGATGAGCGTACTTCATTGTCCTGTGTCATATCTTAACTAACATGGAGTAAAACCACGTCTACTTTATCGTATACATGTTGTCATTGGAGGTGACCATATCATCATCATCCCGTCTCCGATGATAGTGTACTCATTGTCCTGCTTCATATCCTAACTAACATAGAGTAACACCACGTCTACTTTATCGTATATAGGTTATCATTGGAGGTGACCATATCATCATAACCACGTCGCCGATGAGAGTACTCATCGTCCTGCTTCATATCCTAACTAACATGGAGTAATACCACGTCTCCGATGAGAGTATTCATTGTCCTGTGTCATATCTTAACTAACATGGAGTAACACCACGTCTACTTTATCGTATACATGTTGTCATTGGAGGTGACCATATCATCATCATCCCGTCTCCGATGATAGTGTACTCATTGTCCTGCTTCATATCCTAACTAACATAGAGTAACACCACGTCTACTTTATCGTATATAGGTTATCATTGGATGTGACCATATCATCATAACCACGTCGCCGATGAGAGTACTCATTGTCCTGCTTCATATCATAACTAACATAGAGTAACACCACGTCTACTTTATCGTATACATGTTATCATTGGAGGTGACCATATCATCATAACCACGTCTCCGATGAGAGTACTCATTGTCCTGCTTCATATCCTAACTAACATGGAGTAACACCACGTCTACTTTATCGTATATAGGTTATCATTAGAGGTGACCATATCATCATCATCCCGTCTCCGATGATAGTGTACTCATTGTCCTGCTTCATATCCTAACTAACATAGAGTAACACCACGTCTACTTTATCGTATATAGGTTATCATTGGAGGTGACCATATCATCATAACCACGTCGCCGATGAGAGTACTCATTGTCCTGCTTCATATCATAACTAACATAGAGTAACACCACGTCTACTTTATCGTATATAGGTTATCATTGGAGGTGACCATATCATCATAACCACATCGCCGATGAGAGTACTCATTGTCCTGCTTCATATCATAACTAACATAGAGTAACACCACGTCTACTTTATCGTATACATGTTGTCATTGGAGGTGACCATATCATCATAACCACGTCTCCGATGAGCGTACTCATTGTCCTGCTTCATATCCTAACTAACATGGAGTAACACCACGTCTCCGATGAGAGTATTCATTGTCCTGTGTCATATCTTAACTAACATGGAGTAGCAACACGTCTACTTTATCGTATACATGTTATCATTGGAGGTGACCATATCATCATCATCCCGTCTCCGATGATAGTGTACTCGTTGTCCTGCTTCATATCCTAACTAACATAGAGTAACACTACGTCTACTTTATCGTATATAGGTTATCATTGGAGGTGACTATATCATCATCATCCCGTCTCCGATGAGATTGTGCTCATTGCCATATATCATATCCAAACTCACATCGGGTAACCCCACGTGCAGTTTATCAAGTACAACATCGTAAAAATGGATGTAATTATGTCATCCTAACCATGACTTCGATGAGAGTGGAAATTATTGTCCTGAGTCGTATTCCAACTAAAATCGAGTAAAAGCCTATCCAGTTTATCGCATATAAAACCATATCATTGTATGTAAATACTATAAATACATCACAAATCTACAAATGATAAAACAGAATCTCAAAGCTCTAGAGATTAGTTCGTCCTGTTTTTAATTCCTTACGTTCCTAACAGCGTTATCCTATATGGTATATGAACGTAAAGTCAAGTTTTGTTATAAAAAAGAGAAAAAAGTTCGTATATCTTTCTTTATAATAATTTCACACAATTTTACATCTGATTTCGTTAAATTCTAAAATAGAAATAGTTTTATAGATAGCAGCAACCTAAACGGTAAAAACTGGAATGAAAGAAAATCTCTTGGTTAAATATAGCAGCAGTTTCATTATTCATTTGTTTGGTTATGTATTATCTAAAATACTAAACGTTTAAAAATTACGATAGAATGATACAACAGTTTATTCTGTTTCTCTTAGAAGATAATAACTTTAAATTGAATAAACAATAGGAGTAATATAAGTAATATTTATTCAGTTTTAACTTGTACAAATCTATCACGGAAAACCCACATTTACATGTTTGTCTATATACAAGACCTATGGTGAAATCTATTAAAATAGTTTTATTACATTGCGTTTAATTTCAAACTATTGTTTAAATCTTAGATTACAATTTAAATTTATAAAAAATTTTAATTTTTGTCCCTTATTTTCAACTTCAATGATAATGAAATGACTAACAAATTCATGCAAGTGTAACTACTGTTAAGTATGACTTACATGAATTAAAAGATTAATAAAAACGTGAATTAAGTAGATATTATGATTTGTTTTAAAACTTTTCAATTTATGTTTTAGTGAACAGACCCACTTAAGATGTACTAATAAATCAATAATTGTGCTTCAATCTCAAAAATGTATCACTGGACTCAGTAACTCAATCATATCAAAGTTTACTCTCTCTATATAATCTATTATTAACGCATCCCGCCGTTTTCAATTGCGATTATAGGGAAATGGAACAAAATCTTTGAAAGCGACAAAAAAGCGGTTGGAGATGTAATTCGCAGTTTGTAAAACACGCCTACTATTAGGAAGATCAGATTGTTGGAAAGGCAGTTTTGTCTAGTATTTTGCAACTACCATCTTCTCATTTCCAGTATATCATTAATTTAAATATAGATTTTGTTTACGAGATAGGAATATATAACATGTAATAAAAGTTTTGTTCATGATCGAGAAAGATTATTAGTTCAAGGAGATACCCGTATTTATAAATTGTATTAAAATGTATAAAAATTTATAAATAAATGTATAAAAATTATTTACAAAATTTTTGAATTATAATCAGTAACCTTAGTAGTTGCTTGGTTTATACATTTTCAGGCACTCGATTGTTAAGCGCAAGTATAACAGTATATTGGGTAATCATCTTGTAAATTATATGTATATGTATAAAAAACATAGAAATATTACTTAATATATTTTAATTTCATTCAGTTGAATTTTCCTCTGATTGTATTTCTTTCAGTATTTTTACGATACCTTGTAATAATTTCGGGTGCAAGTTGAAATCACATATTTAATCACTAGTAGACTCACACAATTTCTTTTATGAGCACTTTATTTTTGATAATTTCCTCAAAATTTATTTCAAATTTAAATTCACTACGAACTATTACTCATCGTAGAATATAGATATGTACATAGAGAATGTGTACATATGAGCACTGTCTCTGTTACTTTGTGTATGAAAGTATTTAAATGTCAATTTGAATTCATAAACGTATTCAGTGATGCAGATATATTATATCCAATCAAATTAGTTGCACATGCTAATCCAAAAATTATTGTGCTAATTCTCACGATGAAAATGTGATAAGTTCCACACATACACAGGGATACTTGGCTGAGTAATATTTTTAAATTCAATGACAGTGATACAATGTAGTATGTTCTTAATATTCCTAATATGTCATGAGAAAGACACAAAATTTAAATGTAGAATTCGATCTATAATTTTGAATAAAATTCACTTATTGTTGTTTTTATAACTTTTCATTAACAAGCGAAAGATTACGCATGAGCACAATACTATAATAAATAGTTTTTAATAATTTAAAAATGTAGTACCGACAATTTTCGTTTTATTTGAAAAAGCTCATACGTCATGTAATATATGTAAAGTTTACACGCAGCTGTTGACACCAACCAACATCTAAAAAAAATCTATTTTAATGTTAGTTACTCGTATAATAAAACAGTAATTTTTCATAAAAAATTATGAACTATGGTGGACATAACAATGTTTGTTGTTTTTAATCTTCATTCTCATAGCTTTGTTCTTTAAATTACATATTAAGTTTTTTTTAGGGTATTTAAACTAGTAAGGTTCGTAACGCGTTTATAAAGGTTTTTTTTTTAATTTACAAGGATTTTATGAAAACATTCCATTAAAGATAGATTTGTATTTAACAAGTTTGTTAAATCACTTTATTTAATGCACATAAACTACTTCTAAATATAAGTCAATAATTTCATCAAAGTTATTAAAAATGGATATGTTTTTGTTAAAATTAAAAGAAAACTAAATGAAAATGTGAACTTTAAAACTAACACCTTTTTTTCTTCAACAAAAGCACACTATTGTCTTCTTTTTCTAGATAAACTATCTAAACTTATTTCACATATTACTTTCCCTCTAATGTGGAACCTTATTATCTATATGATCAGCCTGAAAAATACATTATTATCATTGGTTGGCACAAATAATAAGAACTTGGAAAAAAGAGTAAACAATAATACGTTGCTTAACATACGCCGTTTGAAATATATAGTTTCTCATTTAATAATTTTAGAAATTCTGAGGATACATGTACGATTAACCTGATCTCTTCGATACCTTTTTTGCAGATTGAAATTTTTAAAATGAATGAAATAAAATCACTAATATCCTACTTGTTTATTAAGTTTTATGGAAAATTATGTTTTAAATTACCTGGCGATTCGTACAAAAAACTGTATAAACTTACTGAAACATTCTTTCGTTTCTGTCAATTAAAATTACGATTCCAGAATAAATTTTTTTATGCAGAGCTCTATAAACAAATATTCAATTACTCTATCAACATCCTTATATTTCAAAAACGTTAATGTAATTTTTTCAATCAAACTTGCTGAAATAAATTTCTATGAATTTTATAAGGGCATTTTCTGTATCGTGGTTTTATATTTTGAATGTTTATTATGTCTTATATTGATATTCGGGTATATTCTTTCCGAAAACAAAGAATGTTACATATGGCTTTTAACTACCTATATAAACTGCACCTTTTTGATTACAATTAATTCATGTATTGTTTTCATTTCACCCGTTGGTTTAGTTAGATCCGGATGTAAAATTAGTTCAGTAGATTGGTGTGTGTCACTAAATAAAAATGTCTAAGGTTATCAGCAATAATCTAAAAATCTGTTAAGCAATTCCATAAACAGAGAGCTACGGGCGGTGTTAAACATTGATCTGATTTAAATATTTGAAATTAAAAACTAAATAGGCCAAAACGGCCTTTTATTTTTTAACAACTAATAAATTCAAGTTCTTAAGAAAAGCAGACGCTTTGTGTGAGGACTTTCCTTTATCTGTACGATTAAATATATACTTCTTATTTTAGCTAAACAAAAGTATTGATTGGTTTTTTTCAGTGGTCCAATTTAAAGGATAATCTACATCACGAAGGATTTTCAATATTATAAGGTTAAATTACGCCACACTCCATGTCGTAACCGCCCTCACCACGTTCGCATGGACACTTAATACCTATATTCCGTTTTATTCTCGCGATATCCTGCGGACACCTTGGCAGACCGAGAATCATTAAATAAAATTAACACACAAATGACGGATCTTAGAGCCAATTCCTTTAAAAATAATACATACAACATTTTATATATGAAATCTCTTTCGGCATATCATACAATATAATAAAGTATAATTGTGTTCATTAAATTAGGTTATATATCCGTGCTTACATAATAACAGCACACGAAGCGAGTCACTATAACATGTATATACGTGTTGCAATAATTAGGAACATTTTAATATATCACAAAGGTGTATCCCACATGGGTGTGTCGAGTTAAAAATGTATTTAACTGACGATTTCCTTGTTGCTAAGATAGAGTTTTACATTGCTCGTTATCCAAAGAGCAATTTAAAATCGTCCACCAACGCTCACACAAATTTCACCAAGTGACAGTTATCGTCTTGTAACTCAGTGTTTCTCATATAAATGAAGCTTCTTCCAGATTTCAAAGTATTTGGATTGATTTTAAGGTATCGTGCAGACAGACAGACTGACAGAAAAACAGAAATAGAGTTTTTGCAGCTCTTCGAGTAATAGACTTTGCTTAAATTTTGGCAAAAGATAATTTGGAAAAATCTGTAAGAAATAAAAATATTCCGAGGACAATACTTTACAATATTCTATGTACTAGTATTTTTCTTCAAGTTACTATGAGCCGTTTTAAACTTAAATAAAACCTTCATCCATAAAATTACCGCTCCTTTACTTATGTATTATATACGGAATATATGGACATTCCCACATACTATTTATTATAGTTCCGTATTTCAAATTGTACAGCCTTGTATAGTGCAGTTCTTAAACTCATAGGACTTTCACAAAATCCAAATAATATTAAGATTAGAAAATATCATTTCGTAGTCAAAGTACAAAAATGTTTTCATAGGATTATCGCTAAACTTTTCTAGTTTTTCGTACAATTGGAGGCAGGTGAACATTAAGTTTCCCGTTTTGGCCGATTCTTAGTGTTAACTTTTCATTATTGTAAATTTTTTCATGACTCGATACATAATTATGTTTTATTAACAATACTATATGCATTTTTTATTTTTCCCCATGTATTCGGCATAATCACCATTTAATAATCTTACAAATTTGATAGAATAATAAAGCAATTTACTGCAAAATGCACCCGCTCGATGTTTAAGTACACTAGAGGTTTAAACGGTCTTTGATTAAGATATTTAACTTGCATTTGAATAGCAATGACCTTAAGATTTAATTATTTACAGAATTAGCAATTAATTTTCAATTATTTTGTATTTGCATACCTTTCCACACCTTGTTTCCGCCTAAATTCCATGTAAACATCCATGTATGAATAAAAATATATTTTATAGATTTAGTCAGTTGCTAACATGAGTTTCTTCAGCAGATTCAAATTTAAAAAAATGAAAACGTCATGAAAAAGATGTTCCTAAATGGAAAAGTTCCAAAAGAGGTGGTAATTAAGCCTTGGATATAAATTAATACGATTTCAGTTTTAGCTACTTCTGATAAATAATATATATTGTTATGCCTGGTTGAGTATATTGCTAATTTAGAATAAGGTAATCATATGAAGTAAGCAAATTATAAATCAACCTTTTTCTTCGATGTTTTTTTAAATAAACACTATTTCTTTATAGGGATGACGCCCGTAACATCAAGTGCACTGACTTAAATCGATGTAATAGCAACATTTTTGAGAATTTATGTAACTATTTCGTTCCACATAATCTAAAACTTGACCATAAAGATATTATTCGTGTTATTTCTTCTATAAGCCTTATGTTATTGCAATAAACCCAACACATATTGGATTTATCGTTTAAAGTTGTGATAATCATTAGTACGTTGTGCATGAAATTGTCTAAATTTTCAGAATAAATGTTTATCACGGGGCTGAATTAGTTTTTTTAATCAATAATAAATAGATTTAGAAAATCAAATAATAAAATAAATAATTTATCTATATAACTATTATTTACTATGTAATTTTATATACATACAGCTATTCGATATTCCATGCGTTGTTAAATAAGAAACTTATATGATGTTCTGATAGTTCTATAAGAAAACCCTAAATATTTTATAAAGGTGTATCGCTATAAAGTGTAAAGTATGCATGGAATTAATGTATTATCATCAATATAGTTTTAAGATTTTTGCAGCACAATCGGGTAGATTTTGCTGCTAATGTTGAATAATCCAAATGACATGGGTGTGGTTATATTATAAAAATATGAAAAATCCAACATAAGTGAGAAGTTACAGTGTGAATATATTTATATATTATAAACTGCTAATCCTTTGTCTACTAGTTTAGTTAAAGGAAACGATTTGTTAATATAAAAAATAGTTCTTTTAAATGTTTCAAATTGCGTCGCACACCTACATAGTGATAAAGAGCCTTTCGCTTGAATAATTATCGATTTAAATCATTAATTACCATTAATCAGTGAATTTTACTTAACAAAATAATAGTATTTAAATCATGATTACACTTGTTGATAATCACGAAAAAACAATGATTAAATAGGTAACAAATATGTGAGTATCCCTAAAATAACACAAAACAAACTTTTAAGTGAGACATTTAAGTTACGTTTCAAAAGTAATTGAAGTAATTTAAAATTTAATATTGAAATAAAACTACTTAAAACTCTGTAAGGAAAAATTATTAATGGCAGTTTTAGCATAAAACTAATTCATAGTTTTAAACGATATTGTACTAGTATTTGAACTTTTCCAGTTCCATAAAACCTATCCTATATTAATACTAAAGATAGCACGATGTGGCAATTTTATAACACTAAAAACATTTGGGTTCTTTATTATGTATTATTATCAAAACATATTTGGTATCTACTATACTTATGCTGTCTCTTGAGTAAACAAAATTTTGGAAACATAACCTAACCTAAAAATTAATTGATTAATGTTGTAACAACAAAAAAACAGATCCAAACAATTTCAGTACGATATCGTGAGAACCGAACATCCTTCTACACCGAGCGACACAAATGATTTCTCGACTCACCTAAACAAATGTGAAGACACACAAGAAAGCAGAAGACGCCCCAAGGGAACCGGTGGTCCCTGCGGTGAGCCGATCTTCCTATCATCGTGTCACTTATCATCCTAGAGCACAGTAACACCACTCTCACAATCTCCGGACTCAGATCACATGAGACACCATATCATCACAGGACACTGTCACATCTTCGGCACCACAGGTAACAAACAAACAGAGGCCGGCCGTTCGATAGTGCAAAGTTAGGTTAGGTTCGCACTGACCCCCGGGGTGGCTCGGACAACACTGCAACTGCGGCGCGAACGGGTGGGTTCTGAGCAGGCGTGGCGGCGCTTCCCGCGTCGGCGCCACGACGCTCAAGGCAGCTGCTGGACTCTGGTATTGACGTCTCATATAAATGTCCCGTTGCTGCCCACTTACTTACTGCCGATTTCGTATGGTTAGCAATGAAAAAGCTGTCACTGTTCAGTACCGATGAGGGTAAAAATGTTGTGGAAGGCAAGAGATAGAGGTCCCCCGGGGTACCCGACCGAGCCTTCTTCGAACTGTCAGACCTTTATTGGGATGAGCGAGGGAACCTTCAACTATTTTATTTAATCATATGTGAACGTAACTTATTATGGATAAAACAAAATACTGACATTCTCATAATTTTATATTAAAAAGAAACTAATATGTAACAACAATTTTATTTATTAGTTTTGCAATATAGTTGTGGATAAGACAAAATTGTTCTAATAAAATATACATTAAAATAAAAATATAATTAGTCTATAATAACTGATTGATCTTTTTAATTATGACTGGTAAGATATGTAACACAACTTATTGTTGTAATTAAATTGTAATCCTAAAAACGTTTGATTATACCTTAACCATATCATATTGTTTTTATGTGTATGAATATGTAAGTTTGTCTACATTTTTGTCATAATATGAAGGTTATTCGCGAATTCACGCACAATTTCCTGGGTGAGTAACTGGGACATCATATGCATATCCCTTTAAATGACTTAACTATCACTTTTAATATAAGTGATGGTCACTGGAAGATATTCCAGATCAAGTGATCCATTTCGTAACACTTTGACTTTAAGTTTAATTGACCGTACCTTAATCTCTAGTTATTATGGAGTCCTATGACTAATACAAATACTAATAGGCATGAATCAATTAGATATCTCTTAACTCATTGTCCTTATTAGTTCCCTCTAATTGCAGTTACTGGGCAAATGTTATGCTGTCATATATTATTACCCAGACCCTCCATTGCTGTTCCTTTATTCTACTGAAAATGTAGAATATAATAGAATATGTTTTTACTCCTTCAACTATTTTAGTTTTATACATAATAAAAATTTTCTTGGAATTTCTAGCCATTGAATCAAGTAGATATGGCTAGCACAAAAGGAAATTTACAAATATACATGTCTTAAAACATAAGCGAATTGAAAACTTGGTGGTTCACAGCAGTGTTCACAACGAATTAAAAATAACTTATAAATACATTATAATACTAAAACACAATTAACAATAAAACATTTTACAAACCCATGACATTAAGTATTCTACAATACACTTTTGTGAATATCAACAATTACAGGTAAAGTACAAAATATAAAAGCATAAAACAATAAATGCATCCAAGTTTCATAAAAAATTCAAACTTTTGAGCAGAATCTCAAGAAACTCTCTGGGTGTTCTTTTTATAGTAGTCATATTTTAACTTATTTTTTGAAAATGTTTAAGGCTTTTAAGGTTTTAATTCTGTGAGGTAACATGTAAAAAACCTTGGGGCCTATATAAACAAGTTTTATCGAATATAGTTTTATTAATGTTTGGTCTTATTATAAACAGAGATGGCATCAGCACGAGTGTAGAAATTGTTTATTTCCATCATTTCCACTTCTGATATAGAATATTTTCAAAACTTTAAATATAAAAAGGAGTTTGAGGTGGAGGATGTTAGTTAATCAGAATAAAGGTATGGTGAATTCTCTATAAGGTTAAGACGAGCTATGGGAATACACCGACCTAAAAAATTAAGCTATAAATTAACTGAAAGCTAAAAGACCCTGCTAGAAATACTTCAAGTAATACCGAGTGGTGGTCCCGATTCTTGCAGGATGAAGATCATCGGAGGGTGATTTTAGAGGATGAGAGCCTGACATGCCTGGAGGAACCGTCACGGACAGGCAGTGCCCTCTAGGTATCTGGTAGAGATTTCCCCCTCACCTTGAAGCAAAGAAAGTCAAAATTGTAATCTAAAACATTTTGTACAAAAACAGAATGTTTTTACGCTCTTACGTAATTGTGCTTGTAACTGGATAATGTGTTATTTCGAAGAAACATTTCCATCCAATGTTACACCTAAATATTTTAAACGTGATACCTGTTTAATTTGTGAGCAAAGTCAATCTTGAGTTCTGGAACAATTAAAATAAGACAATGTGAAATATCAGTGTATCTAGAAAGTGAAGCTTTTTAAGGTCCTAGTTTACAAAAGTATTTATGTCTTTGTTAATTCTCATATTGTTGCTAGCAAACTATGAGCTTAGAGTCTGGAAATCTGCTTTAATATGTTCCCAAATAATTTGACATGATATTTGTATGTAGTACTTTGATCGTACTATATCCATCCCACAGAATAAAAGGAAACATATATCGAGTTAAAAATCAAGTAAATGATGTAATTTTATCAATAATGTTATCTTCTATAGTATGAGTCAGAAAATACTACTCTCATAACATTTCTTGCAGCAAATTACGGCATATGGTATTTCTTTCATGCAAATAGAAAATTTTCTATTAAATATTTATGGTGATCAGTATTTGGGCTGTCATGGACTATTGTGGAATCCATGAATCATCCGTAAAATTGGTCCTAAATCTCTCCTATATATTTTATCGATTTGGTATCAGACATTCTAACACGGAAACTTTATAACACTGTAAATATCAAAACAGTTATTCGCAGACATTCATTCTTACAATGTTAACTAACAGTTACTGGTGGCTTTGCACGCAGCTTCCTTTTTAATAACAGACACGTAATAAGTATATACTTAGGATATAGCACGATACTCTTAAAAATATTTTAAAGCCACAGGAAGTTATAACTTGTTGATCGAATAAAAAGTATTTAAATTTAAGTAACAATATTTAGCAGCCTCGAAGTCAAGGAGTGAATTAGTTTATATGACGACCAATGAAATGCAATTATTTATCAAAATGTATGAATTATTATTTATAAAATTTCGATATGATAACAAATGTACGGTATTATAACTTTAAATCAGACGTAGACATCTAATGGTATTTAATATTATTAAGCTGGAGCGTGATTTTACACACAATTTTGTAGGCTTTCCACGTGTATGAATACCCCTGGTTTGTTCAAATCCTATATTCGACACCATTTGGACTTTTCCTGGATTCCAAAATCAAGAAAAGATTGTATATTTATGGTCATAATTTAATAAGGTCTTACAATACAATAGTTTATTTTGCCACTTTTCGTAGTCAAGAAAATATATTCAAGAATTAAATGAATGAAACATAAAATGTTTTTCTTTACTATGTTACAAAAACAAAATAAAAATAACTCCTAAATAGGATCATTTAAAATTATACCAAAGTAGTAACTCTACTAATCGTTTTACTTAACAATTGAAGATTACTTAATCTTGGATTTAACCATTATACCTCTCAATGAAGCGTATTATGATACACACTCGACCAACCAGATTACACACAACTTTCTTAAGCAAACCAAAATACGCGATCTTTATACGTGTTATATTTTAAATATTTATCTATACGTTTGGCTTAAGTTGTTTATAAAATTTCGATGAACAAACAGACAAAAAAAACTTAAATTCATAATATGTATAAATAAGTTCATTAACTATCTTAGGTAAATTAAATTGCACACATTATCTATCTTCCATAAGATAAGAAAACCTAATGGGATGTTTTTATTTTGCTATCGTTTTTTATGATGTAATTAGGCAAAAATAATAGTTTTATTGTAATAAAACCCTTAACTGAAGATTTATTATTTTGAATCCAACGAATTGGTGTTAAAAGAGTCCACGTTTAAATTTCCGGTAAAATTGCAGATAGATATGTTGTTACCACAACACCATTAAAAAATTAAATATAGAGATAATAACTCGACACGTGTTACCTTTTAATATTTCATATTCCATTGGTAAATTAAATTTCTGAAAAGGCACTAAAAGCCCCGTTGTTAATGGGCATCTGCAGGCGTTAAAACACCGAAGTAACTTTATTTAATGAGTTCTTGTGTAATGAATATAAGGATCTGAACCAAACTGAATGTAACGCTAAGTGAGAAGTTGGTTACCTCGCACTAATCTCAGGTTTTTTACGTCGTCAATAATAACAAAGTAAAGCAATGAACCCGGAATGGG
The DNA here is from genome assembly GCF_021130785.1 of Homalodisca vitripennis. Taxonomy (NCBI): domain Eukaryota; kingdom Metazoa; phylum Arthropoda; class Insecta; order Hemiptera; family Cicadellidae; genus Homalodisca; species Homalodisca vitripennis. The sequence goes on along the minus strand of NC_060213.1, from coordinate 85,356,256 downwards.
AGTTCTAGTAGTTTTTACTTTTAAACTACTCGTACCTCTCGACTTTATAATCTGCAGTTATTAGGCTACATCATGTAGATGTACTTATAAATTGTTGAACAGATTTTACAACAAATACAATATTACTAATTAATCCAATTACATGCCCTCGTAACGACCCATATTATAATACTTAATATATATTAAGCGTTCACTATTGAACCTTCTCCGGTGCTAAAATATATTAGGTTTTTAGAATAGGTAGTAAATATTTTTTTTCACAGCGTTATACACCTAAATAATACAGTAGCATAGTTTTAATTCTCTGTAACAATTAAAAGTATACATTTTACTTTACTTTGTTGTTTAACCTTAATCTAATCCTTAGATAAAGCTGTATAAAAAACACGTATAATTAAAGCCTTTTCTGCAACCGCTTTTGTGTACAGAGTAAGAACATTTATGCTTGAAAAATAGTTCTAGGAAAAATATAGTTTTTTACAACCTTTCAGCAAATATTAATTATGCATTGGTTAATCAGTACTGTAATGTAGGTGTCAAAGATATAGTTAACATCTAGCTTACTGGGACTGCCGAGTGCCGACGGCCGAGCGATCTAATACGATGGACTTTGAGTCTGAGTTAGAGATAGCGCAGGTTCGAATCCTGTCTGTGACCATTGCACTTTTTATTAGTACCATCGACCTTGTACTGTATCGACTCTCCCCTCTTTTCTGTTGATAAGATTATCTCACAGGCCAGTTGTCCATGAATACGGGCAGAATGAGGCTTAAGAGGCGATCGGCTTCTACTAAAACAAAAACTATATAGTCTCCAATTGTTGGCTGTGTTTTGACAGAAGTAGGTTTCTATTACATTGTTGCTTGAACACCCCCAACACACACACACACACACACACACACACACACACACACACACACACACACACACACACAATATATATATATATATATATATATATATATATATATATATATATATATAGTTTTTAATACATGATTTTATGATTTGCTAATCGGGAAAACAAGGAAACATCACCTATAAAAAAATACATATATACTATGTCTAAAGTAGATGTACCTTTTATCTATTTTTTTATGGTGGTAACAATTCTAACTGAAAGTTTGTGTGGAAAATATATTTTACTCGAACCAGAATTACTCATTCACGTTCGAAGTTACGTGTAAAATAACCCTATTTGTGTAAAATTGAATGGTCTCTCGGTGTGTTTGTATGTGTTTTACATGAAATGTGACATGGACATTATTAAGTCTTGGTAATCAAGAAATTTTTTTACTAGATAGTAATAAAAATTATAAAATTTATTAGGTAAGACAAGTTATCCTAAAAATGATTTGATAATAAATCCAATGCTGATAGCAAAAGGAACAGTTCTTATTCTTAAAATCTTCATACAAATGGGATTAATAACAATCGGAAAGTGTCAACTTCACATATATCAACAGAGATATCTATTGCAGAAAATAGCATATTACGGAGAAATAATACCCTAATATTTCTTGCAGTCAAAATGTACGATTGAGAATGGACTGAAATGGTATAGAACTTTAAGGATAGACAAACACAAGTACTTCAAGAATTGGATCAGTTGTAACTGATTATAGGCATCTAGTTTGTTTTATGAACACATACATGTCTCAAACATACGTGTTATATTATGTACAATAAAGTAATATCCGTAAAGTTTCTTTTAATCATTGAAACTAGAGAAACTGGGATGTTTCTTTACGCTCCAATTGTGATTACAAAATTTCTGTCAACCAAAGGTGGAAGGAAAGTAAACAGTCAAACAGTACAGGACAGGAAGTGCAAGGCCATGCAGATATGCTGTCTTCCGGAAGGACAATCAAACCTTTACGGTAAGGTTAGGGCCAAATAATCATTCAAATTCATGTTTGTAACGTACCTGGAATATGAAAATAATCTTCGTAGGATAAAATATTGGGCATAATCGAGTAATTAATTACAATATTACTTTTAATTTGTTGTTTTATCTATTAATTGTCGTTATTATAATTATGTAGATAATATAGTGTCCATGACACAAGCAATGATAGTTAGTCAGATAAAGCTGTTACATCTCTAACTAACTTTAACTCAGACTCAAGTCCAACGACTTAGACCGCTCGGCCATCGGCACTCCCAACATTAATAAATAATTACTACAAAGATAATATTTTTCACTTTTATTGTGTTCCCAGCTATACCTTTCTTACGTTTATCCATGTAACAAGTAAGTAAATATAAAGTAAATCTGTGTGTTTTATTACATGATTTATTACAATTACAGGAACTGATCAACTCATAACGCAAAAACCCCTTCTCGCTCACCAATTGTAAGCAGTTTCGAAAATAAATAAATTCTATATACGACCGAAAAATCTAGCTTCATACTGTATAATAGCCTATTGAGGTAGTCTAGGACCCCCCTGCCCCCAGTATAATTTATGAATATTGGTGTTAATATATCATTAAAGATTGCTACTTTTTATTTTAACGACCACCATAATATTTATTGCCAGTACTTTGTTAGTAATGGAATTAGTTTATAATTATATACAGTGCATAACTTTAAAATAACGTATTTAGTGTAAGATTAATAAATCACAATATACACCTTCAATCAGGCCTAGAAGGAGGTGGCGGCTAAACTATTGAAATAAATGACACTGTGCTCTCTGGTTGGGTCGCGCTTGATTGTGCCAACGGCCCGATTACAACCATTGTAACATTTATTTAATTTAGATTCATTGGCCCAACGACCCACTTAAGGTATGTTTACTGTTTATTAATTCAATTGCATCTCTGATCACTGGCTTAATTAACCTTTACAATTGACACATTTAATCTGCAAGGTTTGTTGGCCCAATATCTTTAAGATATACAGCTTCCAGTAAGGTTGTTAAGTCAACGGTTAGTTGAGTAATTGAGCTGTTCCGGTAGCAAAGTATATAAAATAGTATAACTAACTTTATTTAAATTACGAAACTCATATTTTGTTCACGTATGTAGTGATATTTTATTTAAAATAAAACTATGTTATTTTGTCCAATATTGTGTAGAATGATACTGGGGAATGAAATATAATGATGTGATGGATAATTTATCATTAACAAAACATATAATAATACTAAAGTTTTATGTAACAGAACGACTTTTATTAAAATACAATATTTAATGAATGAAAATCATAAAATTTAAGGTTAAATAAAATTGTTCACTAAAGTCAAACCATGAAGTAGATTGACATTGCAGGCTGTTGCCCATTATTTTCTACACCGACAAAGTGGTTAATTACGGACTGTTTGTCCTGTCAGTGCAATTAATTCGGCAGTATGTTTATACTTGGAACGTTTGTGTGTTAGGCCAACAATAGACCGGTAGGAATGTCATTCACTTCTGTTTAGTGTCCACCTCTATTAGAACAATGGCTGGCCTAAACTTGGCGACAACGCAAAGAATTCAAAAATAGAATCTTCTAGCATTCATGGAATTTCTTAAATCCTTATTGGAGTTATTTGAAATGGGTACATTTCAGATAAACTCGTATTAGTTATTGTATTTTATATATTATTATTATGTTCATGTTATTTGAATTCACAACGATTATTAGTTTAAATAAACGTTAATACTTCACGTCTATGTCACGAATGGAACTTAGTCTACGGTGAGGATTGTATTTTATAAATAAATACTATTTAACTAGTTATATTCTACATGATAACAAACATTAGCATATTGTAATTGTTTCGGTCGACATAATATTACTTTCAAATGTACAGTTTGTACTTGTAGTTAGAATTTAAATGTTTATTTTCCTGAAAATAACTTAAAAAGCCCGGTACTGTGAAAAAATACTTGTATTGTGGAAAAACTTTAACTCGAGCAATAAACTGCTCAAAAAAAGTACATTTATTCACTGTGCTATAGTCACTAAATGTTTATATTTATTGTTATTTTGCTTTCAATTATAAAATCTTCCGAGCATTAATTCAATCATGTTTGTAGTCAGTAAATCTGCTACAAGTACTAATAACAGTCCAGATAATAGCTCAGAACGCAGAATAAACTAGTCTGCTGACCGCAGTGTCTTAAAATAGTTGAAAAGGTGCTTGGAAAAAGAACATGTTTTCACAATCTAACGCCATTATTATACAACTCTCTTTTGAAATAGGCCTTTAAATATTCCTTTCAACTTTATACTGCCTGACATAGGGAATGCAGGATATAATTGAATGGATTGTTCAACCATTATACAAGTTTTAAATTTAATTTTACTGCTAATTTATTTTTCACAAATTATTTAAAGAGTTTGGTTCTGATAAAAATGTACAAATCCATCACTACTCGTTGTTTATCCCCATCTTCAACAAGTTAGACAGAAAAGTGTTAGCTGGACTAGAAAAATTAAGTTTAACTGTGAGTTTTAACAAATATTAACTATGCAGTCATTGCTCAGTACTAATTCACCTTTTTAAATAACCGATGATGTGAGGTCTGTAAATATAGGATTTATCATATATCATAACAGCTTCTGGTACGCTGTGTTTGTGAGTGAATTGAGAACCCAATGATATCAACAGTGATTTTTGAACTTTGGTATTTGTATAAGGATTATTCACCCTTTTAAACACCTATTGTCATTAGGTCGGTCGTTAGTAAATAAATTGTGAAATTGGCCCAAACTGCTGATCTCGTCTTATCTACACTCTTGGTGTTATTTCATTGGGTTCAATATAATATATCTATAAACGGTCAATTACCTAATTTGTCTAACTTTATTTTCCATTCAGACGTTTTCTATCCAACAGTTTTTAACTTCGTATATTTTCGTAGCCATGGCAATTAGTCACATTGTGGTCGAGAGGTATAAACTAAATCACTTCCTGCTTTTTCTTCCAATCCTTATCATTCAAGTGACTTCAAAAGCTATGAGGACTACGTACATTCTTAAAACCAAAACACTTGATGTGTAAAGAAATTACATTGTAAACAAATAATATCAGTATGTGATTGCAAACCAAAACCACCTTTTTGCAAATGATAAAAATAATAAATAATAGAACAAACACAAAATTCTACCTTGAACAACAGTTTACTATACAAAAGTAACCTGTGTTAACTCTTAGATCATACATAAGAAGTATAATATCAACAGGCATTTTATAATAATATTTTTGTAATTTAAAATGTGTGCCTGATACGTTTAGATTATAAATAAAAATGTTGAAATCAAAAAGATTAAAAAGAAAAAAATAAGAAAAATTGTATTTTATAACTACATTGTAATATTACGTACGAGGCACGATACATTTTAAAGAAATAATGTCATAAACTCACAATATAAGCAGCCATTCTCAACGAATCTTTGTGTATAGTCTCACATAAAATAAAATGTCACATGTGAAATCCCAAAAGAATAAGGATGTGTTCCGAAGGAGGCGTTCAAATAACCCCCATGGGAGAGAGCCATGTACTGACGTGACGGAAGGAGTGAGTGGTATATTTACGCTTTACGTCACTGGCCGTATATCAGGTTCATCGTTACAAATATATATTTTTAATCTAGGTGACAGTTAATTATTACTAAATATTATAAAATAAATAAATAAACTGCACTATTATATAAAAATATTATCTGTGTCAGCTTTACAGGTTGTACTGAAAATTTAAATGGAACTCTATTTTGAAAATTACCTATTCCAAAAGTACTCCAAAGTTCACCCCTCTGGTCTCTACAGTTGTGAAACATCATCTCAAAGAAACTGTTAAATTTAATAAACGTTTATGTGTGATGTGACTGAACAACCATATGTTATTACTTATTGTTATTATTACTTGGTTTCAACTATAATTTATTGCAGATGTTTGGTTAGTACTGTAATACGATGTAATTGCTTTTGTATAAACGAATTGTACGATTGTTTTTATCAATTAACTATACATTTTTAATATTTTAATAATAATTTTAAGAATCAATCAAATAATGTTTATAATACTAAATATCAAACAAATTTTTAATGTTTGGTATTCGAAAACATAATTTGGATGAATTTTGTGCATCAAAAAGCTTTATAAACTTTAGTTCTTTCAGTGTTTATTATTACAGATTGTTTTTATTTCACGTCTCTTTTCAGAATTCACTCAAAACCTTGTTATATTTTGTATATGGCATTTCAAGTATGTTTAAATGTTGTATGTTGTTTAAATCTAATGATTCGTTTTTTACAACAATTTTATCTTGAAATTCTAAGTTTTAAATAAGACTTTCAGCTCAATCGGGAGAAAAGTAGATTTCATATGTTGCTATCATCTCGAAGTACAAAACTAAAGCTTCCTTATTAGTTTCGGTGCTTCATTTACTCAATACCGGTAACGCCCTGAGCGCTGGCATGTTAATATAATCGGAACGCTTTCTAGCATTTAGAAAGTCCATAATATAAAACATAAAAAAAAACATTTTTTAATCATATTTTTTTCATAAAACAGTGGACTTCATTAATATACAGCTAATTAAAAATTATGAATGTAAATTTTAAAGGTACAATTGTATACTTCAATGACTTTCAACTGCCACAGCATTTAAATATAGAAAGATATATAAAAAATATGCATAAATGTTGCTTGCAATTACCCAAAAATATTATTAAACGTGTACATTTTTGTATACATTTTGAAATACTCTTGAAAAGAGTCAATTTCCTTGTGTAAGCATTCAGTAAAACTGTAGTAAAACCTTAAATATGCTAGTGCCTTCATATTTAATTTATCTATACAAAGGGAAATTTAATAATCATAAGGTACTAAGACCATATCATGTTATTTAAAATGTTTGTTATTTTCGTTATCATTCCCGAATACCAACAGTTAATTCTTCTGTATAAAGAAAGAAACAGGTAATTTGACTTAAAAATACGAAAAAGGTTTCTTCAACGGATAGAACCTCTTTTGCAAACTACCACTCAGTAAAATGGTTTAGAGAAACAAGCAGAAAGGAACTGAACACTATTACAAGACTGATTCAACAATGGGGCTTCAGTTTATTTGATTCCTTTGCTTTAGTAAGGTTTCTTTGACAGTGGTATACTTACAGGTTGATTTACTAGCAGCAACTTCTAAACCATATTGTTGTAAAGTTTGTAACCAAATGAAGATTCCTTGGCGATATTACGAGGATTTCCGTCAAGAATTTATGTATTTCGCAACACATGTAAAATAGTTTGACTTTTTTAGGTAATAAACACCTTAATGTTTTTTAGAAGATTTTTTTAAATACAAAGTTATTCCTGGAAAATTCAGATCAGGTGTACAATTACCTTTTATATCACATAGTGTCGGTATGATATTCTGTAAAATTGTTACAATCCATAATCTATACTTATCCATATATAAGCAATGCATATGTTATATGTAAGATGATCTCCAAAATCTAATTTGGCAAAGCAGTGAAAGGAAAGCACCAGTTCGGAACTCAGGTTTCGCAAAGCAACCAAGGTGAGATCTCGTTAACCACATAGAGGCTACTGCCTCTCCCTACCAACCCTCCCCCGACCATCCCCACACTACCCGTCTCTCAGGGGCAGAATCTAATTGAAACCGATGATTGATTACGTGCTCGAATCAGATGTTTACTCTCTGTACTCGTCGCAGATTAGAACTACGGATCATCCCAGGGGATTGGGTTCTACATTTGTATTGTGTAGACCTATCCCAACCAGCTGTTTACCCACGTGGCTATGGGATTATACATAACTCCGACCTATATTATAAAACTACTCTTTCAGTATTTACTAGGTTTTATAAGTTTCATCTACTAATATTGTATGTTTTAAAACACCAGCATCATGATAATTGATAGTCAGTAATACGTATAAATTATGGTTATTTATTAAAAGCAAAGAATAATTTGCTTAAGTAAACGTGTTAAAATGACATTTTGTCATCATTACCACAGGTTACCTACACCTATTAGTATTAATTTTAATTTTTATGCAATTATAATGGAATTTAATAAATATTAATCTATTAGCAGCGCGTTGGGGAAGCCTATTACTCAAAAGGGCTGGACATTTAATTTGCCTATATGTATTTTCGCTCGCTATCACAATAATGAACCGACTTATACCCTTGAAACTTTTTATGTAGCTTTGTTTACAAGGTTTTTAGTCATCCAGTACATAAGCTGCTTCGACTTCGATAACGGTAAAAGTCACTCGATAGAATTTGACTAAGCGTTATAGAACACTTTTCCAATGCTCTTTTGTTTTAAAATATACGGAAACACGATGGTAAATTTGGAAACAATCTAAGAATAATGAAAAAACATTTTACCATGTTAAATAGTAACAGGTGCAGCTTTAAACGAGCTATGGACAAGAAATTACGCACTCTTAAATGCACTGATGTGGTATACTCTTAAATTATTTATTAACATAATTAATCAATAATATTGTGAAACACAATGAATGATAATCTAAACAAATAATCTTGAGACCACTGAGACTACTGTAGAAAAATAAATAAGTTGAGTTTTATAATATTCTTTAATTTTGTAGCAAAATTGTGATAGTTAGTTTGTCTGTTATATCTGCATAACACTAATTACAAAGCATACATGCAAATATATCACAAATTCACTTTATAATGTATTTTTTACTAAAAATTCATATTTTACCATCTTGATAATCTATTAACGTATTGGTGATTACAGGTAAGGTTATTTTAAAAAGACATTTTACATTTAAGTTTATTTTATGCTCTAAGAATTATAAAAATAATGAAATTTTGAGTGTTATTTTATTTAATTGAACATAATATGATACATTTTTGACATCATCGTATTAAGTATAAAAGGACCGTTGATTAAAAATACATATTTACTATATGCTTTAACCCATAAATCTTTAAGACCAGTGGTGCGTATCCTGGTGTGGTTTTTATGTCCAATTTATATACAATCGTTTCAGTCTTTTATACGTGATTGAGTATCACACACACAATAGACTATTTTCGTTGGATTTTTATGCAATAAAAAAAATCAATAAATATTAAGTTTTTTGTGTTTTATAATACATCTTTATATCTTTTAAAACCATGCATTTTGCCTACAATGATTTAAAGGTTAAACAAAACTATTCTTTCAGTAATGAAGTCTAATGACTCAATATGTCGCAAATAAATAATGATATAATTACTATTATATTTTTACTCTTATTTGAATTTCATGCAATGCATTACGTGGCGAATATAATCTATTCCATTAGAGCAATAATAAATAAATCATAAAATAAACTTGCACTATGGGATCTGTAAAGAATAAAACATTTATAAAACCTTTAAACGTTCAGTAATGTTTCATATTAACACCTAATATCAATACCCTATGTTACAATGGAACTGACATAACGTAATCATTCTAAAAACACAATCCATAAGTAGCAAAATATTTTAAACAAATCTAGAGAAAACTAAATAATACTGTTAAAACTGTAATAATTAGGTTGAAAATATTATTGCAGATTTAAATTGTTTACATATAACTATACAATAATACACAATTCATTGAATAATTAATAACTAATCACTTATGTGATGACTAAATTTCATTCGTTATGGAAATGGCAATAGCTAGAGTAGCTACTTTTATAATAATAATAATTGTAAAATGTAATAACACAATTATTGACAGAATAATAAACAAAAAAGAGAGTACTACAAATTTGGAAAAAATTATCAATATTGTATAGCCAAATTTGTAATGGACACTCAAAAGCTGAAGTTAGATCATATTAGCTAACTCTCGAAACTAAACTCTTTCTATTGGCGTGGATTTAAGATTAGTGAAAGAGGATGCTCTTACAATGTACTCTTCATAATTATATCATATTCAATAAGGAAAATTAATACTAAAACATAAATAAACATATTATGAGCATCTAGTAGAGTGTTGTTTATATCGATGAGTGTATTTAAAAGAATCTAGAAATGTTATTTAAACATAGAAAAAGCTTAGATAGATATGAAATTTACTCCTTTTCCCATTAAACTACCTAACAACGTGTTGAATTTTAATCAGAATCTTAGTGGAATTTATTGTGTGACGAAATAAAATAGAATGCAAGAGGCAGATGTATGAGACAACAGATATCTTCAAGGACAAGTTGGTATGAGTTAGTCATATGTGCGTGTAAACCATAGTGCGTGTCGGTCAGCAGGCTACCGTCACGTCAAGTTCGAATTATTTAAAGATAATCAAAAACGTAAATGTACATATTTTATTTATTTATTTAATCGTTATGATTTTGTGTAATGCATTTTTAGCTAAGTGGTGGCTAATATCATGTACAGGTCTATTTGGCTGTCTGCACAAGCTATAGATAATTAACAGATTTGAAATTTCGCATGGTCAAACTATAGACCCAATATCGAGTTAGATGATGATAATTTTCACGTCTGGAGATTGTGTGAATTTAATTTTACACGAACCTGGTATTTGCAACCATCATTGCAACGAGAAAATAGTAGAATAAACTAACTTGAATATACAGGGTGATTCAAAAAGAATACCACAACTCTAGAAATTTATAACTCTACAGAGAATAAAAGGAGAGCTAAGCACTATATATCGGCGAATTAAGGAAGTTAAAAATTTAAATTTAGTTGCTCATTTGTTCACTTGAGGAGCTTTTGACAAGGGGTCAGCGTCAGTTGATGCTAAGATGGCGATTGCTAAATACAAGGCTTTTTGCGTAATTGATTACGGCAGAAGTGCATCGACGACAGTTGTTCAGCAGCGTGCATTTTGAACATAGTATGGTTTTCAACCTCCTGATAGGTGGTGTATCAAACTTTGGTATAAGACCTTTTATAGAGAATGGGTGGTTGTGCAAAGGGAAAAGTTCTGGACGGCCACGCACGAGTGTAGAAAATGTAGCACGCATACAGCACGCATTTGTTCACAGCCCAGGTAAATCGACTCTAAGAGTTAGCAGAGAGCTTCAACTTCCACAAACAACTGTATGGAGAGTCCTACGAGAAAGGCTAGTAATGAAACCTTATCGTCTGAAATTGGTTCAAGCCTACTCTGCAGCTGTTAAGATCAACAGAATCGATTTCTGTGAGTTTTTCCTTGCTCGAATGGAAACAGACGAATCTTTCGTTTCGAAGATTGTGTTTTGTGATGAAACTACTTTCCACACTAACGGGAAAGTCAACCGTCACAATTTCCGTATATGGGCACTGATAATCCGCGGGAAACAATTGCGCATGAACGTGTCTCGCCTAAGGTGAACGTTTTCTGTCTAATTTCAGCCAATAAAGGTTTAGGTTCCTTTTTCTTAGAATGTGCTACTGTAACTGGACTAGTATCTGGAGATGTTGGAGAATTGGCTGTTCCCTCAGCTCGAACAAGAAGCACATCAATTCATATTTCACCACATGGGCACTTATCTGTCCGTGACTACCTGAACGTCAACTACCCGAGGCGATGGATCAGCCGCCAGGCAGCCTGCGACAGGGCACTTCATCACTGGCCTCCATGAAGCCCTGACCTTACCCCATGCGATTTTGTATTATGGGGGTATGTTAAAGATATGGTGTTTCGGTCACCTTTCCCAGCCACCATTGATGATTTGAAACAAGAAATAACAATAGGTATCCAAACTGTTACGCCTGGTATGCTACTGAGAGTTTGGAATGAGTTTGAGTATCGGGTTTTTTTCTCGAGTGTTTGGAGGGAGTCATATTGAACATCTCTGAACTTGTTTTTGAGTGAAGCAAATTATTTTTTAATACTCTTTGTAATGATGTATAACAGAAGGTTCTATTATGTTTCTTCCATTAAATACAAATTTTTAAAGATGTGGTATTCTTTTTGAATCACCCCGTATATTAGCAAGTGACATATCAGTTCATGTAACCAAGTTAGTTTAATAAGATGGTCAATACGATTTTCAAAATGTTTTGTAGAATACTCCGGTTTATCCGATTATTTGCTTATAGGCTAATAGAGTTCGATGATGGTCCATGGCCATCAATGGGATTTTGCTGAGTTTAAAATAATCCCAAAACCCAGGGTTATATCTCGAAAATGAATCAAGTTATAAACTTCGTAAATTGTAAGCAGATAATAAGGGTTCCGCCAAAATTCCTGTTGTGAAAGGCAGTAAATCTGTCAGTTTTAGTTGGACATCTCAATAACGAAATGACCAATGGACTCGAAGCTTTTGCATGTTTAGAGATTAAGTAGCAGAGAGAACTGTAAAGCTGCAGATTTTTTTATAATATAGACGGTATTACATTTTCTTTTTTAAGTTCACGTAGCTTCATTTTACCATACAGAACGCTATGTTTGATGATGCTTCCTGTCTATAAATTGGATTTGGCTTAGTGTCACTGAAGCATAATTTAGTCGCCTAACTAAACACCTTTAGACTACCAGCGGCTGAAAAAAATCTAGATTCTTTTAGATTAGTTCTATTATTTCTTTATTGAGAATACAATTAGTTATAGACTTAAAACTTGCAACTCCAACGCCAACGAAGCCTGTTATGTGACATGTGGTCTGATACTTCACTAAAGTGAACCGGTACAATCTCACTTATAGTTGACTATGATATATAATGAGTAGATTATAATATATCACGCTCCATTGAAACCACGTTAAAATGTTACAATTCTTTTTTGTGAGTTTCCAAAGGGATAATTTTCACGTGTGGAATAACTGTTTCGTTTTAACAAAAAGTGTTCGTGTTATATGCTTTAAACTAAGTACTATGTATAAATAATTATTGTGTAATATTATAAACAATAGATCATCACTTTAAAAAATACGACATTGTTAAAATTTATTACAAATATTTTAAGCAAACATAATTTAATACAAGATAATCATCTATCGCCTAAACAGAGGAAGAGCAATGATGCCATCTTAGATTTTGAAAAAATACGTAATCATAAAAACTTAATTATTATTCTCCTCTTGAAACTATATAAGTAAACTTTTAAAATTAAACATTGAGTATTAACAAATTTATGTTTGGGCCTTTTTATATTTGTATGCTAAGTTTCCTGTCACTACAAAATACTATGAGGGAAAACTAAAACATCTGAAAAATAAGGACTAGTTCCGCTCTTGCTTGGAACTTAAAACATTTTTAAACATCCTGCATTCTTGATAAGAATGATACCTGAAAACCTACTCAAACGACCTTTCGAATACTAAACCTAAAAATAAAATGTTGAATCTTAGCTGTCTTTTTCGTTTAATTTTCCAATTTGTTTAGAATGTAGGCATCAGAATGTGAGGGAAAACCCATTGTGCAATACTCGTAAAAGAAACCAAAAATACACTCAAGGAAAAAATTCTTAAATTTTGGATTTTGTATTTTATAAATTATAATTCACGTTGAAATAATTTTACGACAAACAACATTACTATTTCAATACATATAATAAAGCTTTCATTGAGTAAAAACAGGAGGATAAATAAATGGATATAAAACTTCAATAAGCAGAACATTGTTTTTTTCCTTAGTCAAGAGTTGAATAAATATTCTAAATAATATTTGTGGTCTAATTAGTTTCTACGCGGAAAAAGTCTGTAAATACTATTTAAGAAACATATATTAAAGAAAGCGTATTTCTAAATTGCTGGGACTCTTTACGATATTTTTGTAGTTATAGTTTTATTTATTAATTACGCTATATGTTTGGACACGAAATATTGAAGTAAAGTCCTTTTATTAAATGTAATAATGCTTTTATATATCATTTATGTGCCAAACAGATGTTTTTAAGTATCGCGAGTTAGTAAAATATAACCAAGTAACAGTTTAGTATTTGTAGTTATAATCCAGTTACTAAACCCTACGATATTCCAATTATAGTTGGTTTGTACCTACCGGTATTACATCTACTGATCACAGCAAACTTTTATGTGTCATTTAAAACTGGACCCGTGAGTAAAGCTCTCTTCATGTTAAAGGTTTTATATGTCTAAACATGAGAGATTTAGTCACTCCTGAGCATTTACTTAGATCTTGTTGAACTGCCTAATACATATTTATATGGTACATGAAAAAAATGCAGTACCAACCTCAAACCTCACCTATCCCAAATATGTCGTAATGCCCAAAGCAAAGAAAATGGGCCTTTTTAGAATAAGTGAAATGAGGGGTTTTACATGTTATTCTTCTAGGTAAACATTTTTTGCAAAACCTTTGTGCTATCTGAAAACCAGCTACTACTGACCATAGATTCTTTTTCTAAGGGAACGTCTTATATTTGTGTGCTCTGACAATGCATCTTTTCCTCAACTCTGAACTATGACGCTGGAATATAATAGTATAATATAAAAGTAAATATTCTAGTTTATTATAGTAAAAGATAATTCTATCTCCATCAGGAACGGTTTTTTTCAATTCCAGATAATCCCACTATGTTGCACACAGTACCATTTTCAGAAACGTTTCCATGTACGTTAGTGGTTAGGAAATAAAAATTATTCATCGTCGTTCCCATCTATTGTTTCATAACAATAAGAGGTTATATATCTGAAATCCGGAAGATCAGTGAGTTTTTAGAGTGTCTCTAATCACTAGCCAACCAGTAATAGGTTATAAATAAGAGTTAAGAAACAATAATCAATAGTAAAGAAAATATCATATTGTAATGTCTACTAATACATAATATTAATACATATATACATATATAACCTTGTTGTCAATAACAAATACATAGTAATAACAAGGTGATCTGGAAAGATGTTTTACACATTGTAGCCGATATATGTAAATAAATAGATTCAGGAATGTAGAGCGCATGTAACCGTGGCACGCAGTAACGAATTCTGCTGTTCGGAGTGGTTCCCTGTCGCTGTCAGTTTCAATTTGTTCTAACAATGCTTGACTGCCGAGCTACACTGGATTGACACTCGTATTTGTTTCCTTGTCGAACAACATTTTATTTAAATTAAATCAATTATTTTGCACGTTTTCCTGTTAAACGTAACCAAACCATGTGTCCAGCAGACCCTGAAGATTAAACTACATTTTGAAACCAAAATAATGTATTTTTGACGAACAAATGTTATAGTTTTTCATAGGTGAATCAAAACCAATATATTACGTTCAATATTGACTTATACTTTGGTTCGTGAATAAATATATTTATTTGTGTTGTATGTTACATTCGCATGACATACTATCGAAAAATATTTCTGATGGAATCTTTGAATTTAACTTATGGTTTTTTCTAAGTTTTCCGATACGTATGGTTTTGGTAAGTAACGCTTCTTGAAAGCTTTACATAAAAATCCCTATAGATTGATTCCGCTTAATAGCTCTACATGTGATCAACCCTCCCACAGTCGAACATTTAAAAAATCAATTAGCCAAAATACTCTTGAGGTTAACATGAGTACTAAGATTTCATTTGAAACTGAATGGTCTTTCAAAAGTGTTCTTGTGTTGTCTATCATCTTTAAAATTCGTCATTCAAAGTCTAATTGTCAGTCCACCCGCAATATATGTAAATATATATATATATATATATATCGGGAATGAAATTTCATATATACTTGAAAATTTGCACGTAGCTGTAACAAAGCATGCTACGTGACAAGTGGTCTGCCTTAGTATTTGCTTGCTTTAATGATAAAAAGAAATACAATTTATATATAAAACAGAAAAAAAAATATAGAGACATGGTCCTTGTTACAAAAAGCTGATAAGTCAGTAGGGTACAGGCTGTAACTATCCGCTGCAGGAATTCCCGTGTTTTCGATGTGCCACAGTACTTTACTACCTTTCTGCCATTCCTCTCAGATAATTTTTAGGTACTTGTAATATTATTCACAACTTAAATTTATTCTGGAGAAAGAGTAGAAAAACGAAAGATTGGATTAAATATATCCAATGAAGGTTGATGAGTACAATTAAATAGTTATACTGCTAAAATCCCTAGATTAGCTAATAGAACCTGATTTAATCATATTACCATTTTCCATATAAGATTTTTAATACTGTATTATCTGAGTATCCAAAATGTAAACCTGTTCCCTTAAAATTGCGTTACATAAAATTAACTACATAACTATTTTAAGAGTGTCATAATAAAATAATAACGTAACTATATTTTAATGACTGAAAACAAATTTTACAAATCGTTTTATTAAAACTGTTTTATTTATTACCGCTTTAAAAAATATTATACAAAAATACAAACTAATACGTAGTGATCTTAGCCCTTCATACTTTTTTTATATGTTTTATTTATCTTCCGAGTTATATCATTCTTAAGAAAATGTATTTGTATTTAATAATTTTTCATTTTCACGTTGGACAGAGTACCTATAATCGAACAATGAAAAACGTGCACAAGATATATATGATAATACTATGCACGAACCGATTTCGCAATTCAGGCTAAACACGTGGAGACAAGGATGTGTTAACGTGTTTAATGTAAGATCTGAAGATTATGCGCCTTATCGATCTAAAGTTTTAGCTTTTCACATTTGATACCGACGGCGATGTCTGGACATTGCTCTACGGAGCCATTTGACAGATCTCAATAGCACTTTATTACCAGTTCAGGGTGAGTAGTTGACTCTTGATTTATCGATTTATAAATGTTTCTATTGAACATTTATTGTACAGTTTTAACGCGCGCTGAATCACGTTTTCGTTAATGAGTGTTCTGAACATAAGGGCAGTACTCCCTAAAGATTTTGTAATTGCATGAAAGAGATGAGAATCATTGATGACAAAAACCTACAAGTGCAGCTCTTAAGCCAATGCAGTTGTATTAATTAACGAGTGAAATCCACTTACATATAGTTTCTGTTGACACAAATGAATCATAAAAATCTATTTTCCTTTTTACAATAGTTATATTGTAGAGGTTGGATTACCCAAATGTGACTTCAATGAACTCAGCAGGTAAATTTAACTGGACCATAAGGAGAACATTTTCTCTTTTAATGAATTGATAATGTTAATCAGCACTTTATCTCCAAACGAAAGCCCCTTGTAGAAATGAAAGTACAGAAAAATTTATAAAGGCAAAAAATAAATTGCGAAGACAATACTGGAAAACAAGGGCTAGTACCGATTGAGAGAATTACAAGAGAATACGAAATGAGCTGAACTGTATGGTGTGGAGGGCAAAGAAAAATTTTTTGTATCATAAACTGGCTTCTAGGAAAGACTCTAAAGATTTCTGGAGCTGTTTGAAGCAGTGTTAGATGGTTAAGAAACATCTAATGATTCTTACCAAGCAATTTAAATGCAAATTAGATCATTCAATATTTTGTTCAAGTAGATAGTCATAACAAAGCTAGTAAAGCCGCTATACATTCTTTCAAAGAGATGGAAAGAAACCATTCAATAAGTAACTTCTGTTTCTCAGCTGTAACAAGAGAAGATGTAAAATCAGCAATGAATGACATCAAGTCTTGAGCAGTAGGCAGTGATCAAATATCAATCAAAATGATAAAGGTCATGAGTCCGTATGCCCTGAGAGCTATTACACATTTCATTAATGAATCTCTTGTCATCGGAGTATTTCCCCAGGGCGGAAAACAAGTATAGTTCGCCCTATATCAAAGTTCGCTGCCCGAAAAAGAATTAAGGCCCATCTCGATATTGCCAGCAGCTTCAAAGATTTTATAAACAATCATCACACGGCAAAAAGAATATTTTCTGAAGGAAGAGGAATATCTTCCAAAAAATGCAATCAGGTTTCCGAAAAGGCCACAGAACTTGTACAGCCTTGGTAAATCTTTTCAGGGATCTATTAGACGCAAAAGATGAAAGGAACTTCAGCACGCTGGTAATGATAGACTTCTCCCAAGCATTTGACTCCATTGATTATTCAATGCTGATGGCTAAGATGCACTTATACGGATTTGGCGAAGAGGCACTCAAATGGGTGAGATCCTGTATAGAAGACAGAGATCAGATCACAAGGCTAGCGAGTGAGACATCTATCCCTCTGATCAAAACGGGGGGGTGTACCTCAAGGTAGTTGTCTTGGACCTTTCTGTTCAACCGGTACACACCTGATGGGGGGGGGGGGGTGGGGGGGGGGGGGGGTGGGGGGGGGGGGGGGTGGGGGGGGGGGGGGGTGGGGGGGGGGGGGGGTGGGGGGGGGGGGGGGTGGGGGGTTAGTTTCCAATAAGAAGAAGCTGGTAAAATGTAACATATCTATTCATAATACCGTTATTTGTTACTCTTATAATGATTATTTTCCTAAATTATACAAATAGATAACAAAATACAGTTATTTGACGCTACTTTATGCAGGATTTATTCTTTTACTATCTTTTAAAATAGTTTGTAATTACTAAACGATCATTTTGATTAAATACAAATTATTTATTTTGCATAGCAATGTATGTTAAAATATAATTGATTATTTTATGTGTCTGTATGTGTACTTTTACGTTATAATTTATTTCTAAGAAATCAGTTAAGCTAGAATTTTGAAGTTATATCACTATGATTAGTTATTATTATAATACTAAGGAGCTTTAATAAAAACAATTTTATTAAAATGCTCATGTAATTATCAAGTTTCTCTATAATTTAATTATAGTCTAAATATAGTAGATAAATAAGCCTGTTTTATAAATATGTAATTAATTCATGCAAATTCCAAATTAAATAGTATTAATCCTACGAGAGACCAGATAGGATTTGTCTTACGTGGTTTATTGCCACAAGAGGAAGCAACAAAACTTCGTAAATACAGCAGATACAAATTAAAACAGTGTTGTCCCAGTAAATACGTGTTACTGGCTTAGCGTGGTTTAAGGGATTAGAATGGACTGCGAACATAGATATACGAGCTGAAGGGATGGTTTTGCACATTGTATTATCCAATATCGTTGTTTATTTCAAGGTTCAGTTTCCTCTCATTCTTCACTTCACCCTCTTAAAGTAACGTCTTCTTATATAAGTTTATAGCTGTATACTTTTATTTGTCAGAAATTACATGTGACTTGGTTTGCAGCATTATTTTTATATGGGAAATTTAAAGAAAATATGGTCTATCCAACAATGTACAGAGATGGATTGCATTATCAGTTTAATATGTTAATACATTAGATATATTCAAATTAAGATTATACATTCGAATATAACATATAAGCATGGTGTAATTGCCTCATTGTAAATATTTTCTTTAACACAATCTCTGCAGCCAAGACTGTATTACAATACCAGTTTTTTATAGCCATAGACTATTGAAATTAGGAACACCCGCAGTATATCATAACCGTACATATTAAAAATTTAGTTATTTATACATTTATCATGGAAGTAATTTTACAAAAAAATCAGGAGAACAATATTTCCAGAAGTATCAATGTGAGACAAGTTAAGAAGATTCCGTTTTCGTTCTAAAACTTAGTGCGGAGTTACGAAACATAACCAAACATATGAGAATTAGTGTAAAGAGATACAGGGTATAAGGTTCTTTTTTAATTGTAACTAAGTATGACAAAGTAAATTGAACATTAATTATTAGTTGTGCGACAGTGAAGCCTGTCACTTAAGGTAATGTAAAAATTCAGTTTTTGTCTTCCTCACGGCAAACATACTATGTCATCTAACCGATCTATAAATTTAAAACTTAGCATGAACTAGGCAACATCGGGTTTAGTGGATGTCACTCCGTAAAAGTTTATAAAGGAACATTAAACATTTGTACATTAATCAAATGCGTAACCATGGTGCTAACTAAAAAATCTCAAATAAATAGATATTTAAATACATCTGATTAAAATCAGATGACGATTTATAATTTGAGGTAGTAACACATGGCCTGTCACTATAAAAAATTTCCTCGCATCCATAACCATACCTGCTTTGCGACACATGGTGAGGATTACTCTTACCTTATACATTGAATAACTGTTTAAGCTTTAGGTGCATATTAGACAATAACTATATGTGATAAATAGCTTAGATAATTTGTATTAATGGGGAGGTTTAGCTAGGAAATACTTGTTTTATATTTCCTTTCTCCTTATTATCTTTATATAAAATGTTTTACTAGTAAACGGTAAAAAAACATTATATCTGAAATGACCATATACAGAATTTCTACCTTTTCATTAACAATTGAATGCATCATTATTTTATTAATAATGAACTTACGATGTATGTTGCGGAACATGTTGCTGTCTATAAATTATAAAATAATAAGTCAATTTATATTTAATGAATGAAACCAAGTATATTTCGATACGCACCAACCTGTGCTGCTCTAGTTAGACAATCAAACAAAACTTTGTAGGAACCAATCTGGTTGGTTGTTATCGTACGTGTGGTAATTACTCCAACAATTTGAGTGGTTTCCAGCTCTGATACTAATCATGATCATCAAGAGCAGTTCAAAACAGTGTTTTTTTTAAGAACACTTCGCCTGTTTCACTTTTTATCCAAATAACACTAGAATATAACTACAAAATATAGTAATGTGTGATAACTAATACTAATTGATTCTACTAGCCTGCATCCTGAATCTTTCGTATAGTTGGGATGAATAATAAAAAAGTTAACTAAGTACAACCAGATGTTTTTACAGCTTAAAAACGTGTAGTAAATGCGGTAATTACTTCCCAATAATTCGAAGATTTTGTGAGTTTTTTGACATTATATCTGCTAAACAAATTATAATGACAGAAAACAAAGGAGAAATTGCACTAGTACACTCACTTTAGCTTCTTGGTAATTCCTCCATATAATCGTGCTAATTAATATATAATATCTCACTGAACTGGTACCTGGTCCATAACGTTTATGGTTTTTTAATCCTTTTCATTAAAACTGCAAATTTTCATCTCCTCTCATATTTTTTTTTAATACTGCATTAACAAAAACTTTAAATCCTTCCGATATAAACAACAAGGAATGTGGTTTGAAAATCATGTTTTTTTTTTAAAATAATACTAGTTAAAGTCCCAAGTAAACAATAGCGAACCCTTATCGTTGTTATAATAAAACCTGCGGGTTAATGAAACGAACCAATTCAACAAAGTAACTTTATCATATGAAATGGTAAGTTGCTAACAATTTAAATTAAATAACTTTTTTATACTCTGAGTACTAATTTTTTTATTTTAGCGTTTTTTTCTTTAGTGATAACGGTTACCTATAAAACTAAGGTATTATTTTGTTATTTACGAATATAAACATTGTATTGTTATTTTTATCCGGTTCTAAGTCAGATTCAAAACTTTAAGTATTGTTTAAAAAACGTACCACGCAAACCGGAACAAAGTTTACAAAATAGGTTTCAATACAAGGAAAAGTACAAAGCCGGTGATTGACACCATTAAAAGAGCAAGGTCTATTGGGGCTCTGGCTTCCAGGAGCCTTTAAGACATATCTAATTTACACAAAAAAACTAAATGATTTTTCATTTATTTTCTTACTTTAGGATCAAGAAAAAGATACGTCTTCTATTACAATTTATGATACCAATGACCACATTAAACACATGTTTGAAAAAAATTTACGTATCATCTTAATCTGGGTAATCCAATGGATATCCTGGAATAGGACATCACTAACGGAAAAAGTTGAGATAATAATAGTAAACAGGGGTAGTCAATAGGTATATTCTTTTGCGAACCATGACTTTGGTGAGGGTACTGTTCTTATGTTAAGATTTTATTACGCCTTAACAATAGGGAGTAATGCCTACTGTGGTCTCCCCTACTCGAATTGATTGCTGGAAAATAGCTGTCTTCTACTTTTACTAAAGTGACCTGACTTATCGTTTCTCATGGGATTTAGGCCAGAGGTGGCTCACATGCACACAAATTTACTGATCCATAATATCCAGTCATCCCGGTAGAAGCGGAAAGGCCTTTTAGGAAGGAATGTAATGAAGTGTTTTCTGACATTCTTTTAATAGCAAACAAAAAAAGAACACGAGTTCAGCAATTATGTTTGCAATCCATGAATCCATAGAATGTCCTGAATTAAAAGTTTGATCCTAATTTTCTGTCTGTATTTCGAATGACTAGCTTCCTGCAATAAACTTGGATATTTTGTTTCATTATAGAAATTAAAAGCGTAATATTATCAACAAAATTAAAATCTCAATTTAAAAATGAAGTCCCAGAAATGGATTATTTTACCCAGTTTGTAACAGTTATTCATTCCAAATAAACGTGGAGATATTAAACAATTAAGTGGCTGCGAGCTACTGGTACGTTGGAGCTTATGAGATTAGACTGAGTGTTATACATGATATATAGCTGTGCGTACAAACCAGCTGATCTTGTTGTTAGCCATTATTGTTTAATTAGTGTTGTGGGTCTGCTTTATTGCTCATAAATACGAATAAAGAGACTAAAAACACAACTTTTAAGTTAAAATACACTTAAAAATATGTTAGGATAATGATTTGTTCCATTAAAAGCAAGAATATCCTAATAATAATTTCTTAATTGATTAATATGTTGTTTCCCACAAACTTTACGTTATTGATTTGCAATTCAGAAAAGTAGTATAGAAAATAACAATAATAAACTACAATATTAATGGTTACAATATAGGTTTAGTTTCAAAACAGGATACCTGTTAATATGTTGTAAATAAAAAAGAATTGCAGACTTTGCTGCTAAGAAGTAATTACGCTGGACAAATAATTAAGTTAATTCTTTTTGTAAAAACCCTACTTGAAATCCGAAAAGGGTTTATATGAGGAGAATGACCTGAGATATATTAAAATTCGTAAAATATTTTATTGTTCGTGTTTCATATCCAAATTTAACTGAGAATAAATAGATGTTGAGAACTTAAGTTAAAGTTCTTTAAAAGGGATGAACATTTTAGTTACATTTAATGTAATACTAAGGACATTAGAATACTGCTTGATCAGTAGTGATGCAGATATGTAGTTATTATCTAACCTTTACTCCGGATTACGCAAGTGAGTAATTCAAAATAACGAATGCATTGCAAATACTATTTAATCGGGGTTATAAAACAAACCTTAAATATCAGCTACATAGGTTCGTTACTTTTGTATAGGGAGACTAAGGCACTGACCAAAACAACCGTTGCACTGTAAGAGAATCTAAACGTCTAGAAGTAGACAGTTTTTAATACTAGTAGTCTTCTCAGTTCTAAGTTTGTATATATTCTTCATCGTTCAGAGGCAATTTTTTACTTGAAAACATCATAGACCGGAGTTATATGACAAGGAAATATACTTGTTTTAGTGAATATATCCGAGACCTACGTATTGTATTTTCTTGATTAGAGCAACACAGTAGACTTAGCCATGACGACGTAAATATAATTAATTTTAACAATAGATGCTCCTACCAGTAAAAAACACGATATAAGGGTCAGGTTAAACTCTGATCCTGTTAACCATAATTACTTAAATAATATTTACTTCTTGTAAGCCCACTTTCTTTTTTAAATAACATAGGTCTCCACCATATTTCATCAAAGAGTCTTTACTAAGTAATATCGGGATTTCAATTTTTTTAATTGCGTGCAAAAGAAAAGCATATAAAATTTAATGTTATATTTCCTAATGCATAACGATAGCCAACGGCCACAATCTAGCTATCTTTTCAAATCATCCAACGTCAATAACAAACTTTAAACAAGAAAGTAAAACTTTTAGGAAAGCCGATGGCCACATGATCCCTTAGTCAGACTCGGGATCTGAGTTAGAGATAGCGCAGACACAAAGCTTTTCTTTGCCCGTACTTGTTCAACGTTGTCAGTATCATCAACCTTTTAACAACCCTCCTCTGTATTTCTTCTCATAAGGTATTCGCAAAGGCCAGATGCCTACGAGAATGGAAATATAGAAGAATGGAAGAATACATTAATCGGAATGCAAATTTTTATCTTCTATATTTCAACATTAAAACACGATATCCTTTATTACTACAAACATTTACAACAACACATCTCTGATTGAGAAGTGATATTTTTCATGAAATTTGATATTTTCATACGTAACGCGCGATAAGTAAAACATTAAATTTAATTTTAGTTTATTATGAATACATCTTTTATTGAAACAATCATTTCATACGTTTGGAATTGCCAATAGTCAGGAACTTGCCTGAAATCCGAGGTTCAAGGCTTGTCTTTTTATGTAACCACATAAATTACCTTCCGGAGTGCCCATTTAACATTTATTGCCGGCCTGGCTATAAACTCTGAAATATGAAATACCTAAAGCCTCAGAGACCTTGAAGCGTATACCAGCCCACTTTGTGTAGCAATAAAGACACTTAGGTGGAACGCTGCCTGACATTCACTGTAATGACCCGTCGGTTAACCAGTGCTTCAAACTTTGCCCTCAAGTGTACTTTGACTAACAACTAGCAGATTGGTCGTTAACAGGCTACTTATTAGATAAGTTATCTTTGGCGGTGAGGTAGGCGATATCGCATAGTTATAAAAT
Organism: Homalodisca vitripennis; assembly: GCF_021130785.1. NCBI lineage: Eukaryota > Metazoa > Arthropoda > Insecta > Hemiptera > Cicadellidae > Homalodisca > Homalodisca vitripennis. Next base: position 85,331,782 of record NC_060213.1, on the reverse strand, counting down.
AATACGTTTCCCGAAGTTTTTAAATAATTTTATTTTTTATTTGAATATAAAAGTTACTATGATTTAGTGTATTTCTACTGTGACGTTATGACTTTAAAGTGAAAAGTCTTATTAAAGCTAAGAGGTGTTGGTTTAAATTATTTTCAAAGTTCTTTACTTGATCACAATTAAAAATGTAAAATCTTTTAATTTATTTAAAAAGTGTAAATATCTATTTAACTTAACAGGGTTAAAGCAAAACGTATATAAAATACAAAACTCATAGTTTGCACAGCAATATTGTATGGAAAACAAAATCTCTAACAGAACAGTTGACACATGAAACTTTTTGATCACAAACCTAAATTTATTGACCAATTTGTTAGTGAAACCCAAAATTTGAGGGACTTGAAACATTTCGGTTGTCAGTCAGTCTGCTATCGGTACGATCTCTTAAGAAATAACTGATCTATAGACTTCAACTGTTGATAAATTCTTCATTCCTGTATAAGCAACATCGAGTAAAATGATCATGTTACTTCATAGAGTGCGGCTGAGCATAAGCAAACATTTAAATTAGTTTTATGGGTAATCATGATGTAAACAATAAAATCGAAATAAATATATCTGTAAACTAATTTAGTTTACTATATGACATTTTAACATGTAACATATTATCACATAATTATGCTCTTAACAAAATGAGCTATAGACTTGAAATTAAAATACAGCATACCTGTTTTTAGCAGGCACTAGTGTATAAGTGACTTTTAATTAATAGTAATAAGTGCATTAGAATTATTAAGGTATTATATGTTCACTTAAGTGAAGCATATTATTATAAGCAAAGCAATGAATAAAGATTTGAAATAAAAAATTCAATTTCAATTGTATTAACTGTGTTCTCATTAATTCTAACAGTCAGCTTTAGCTAAAGAAGGTTTGAAAAATATACGGCATATTTATTTACTCTATGAAACTTTCCTGCATTACACTAAAATAAAGTTGAATATCGATTTCTTAGGGAACATTTCAGTGATGACTCAATAAATCTAAATCTTAAAAGATTTTACAGTATAAGTATTCATCTCTTTTATTTAGTACGATTTATAATTGTCTTTTAACAATAGGAGAGTAATATTAAAACCATACTAAAATACCGACAATCATGACTCAAAACAATATACATCTGGAAATCCATTTAATTAAGATTTTGATAACTCTAAGCTTTTACAGTGTAATAAGTAACTACTTTAAGAATAAGTTCCATTAGTTACTTACTTCCAAATAGCCCACTGTGTAATGATTACATATAACACAAAGTTAGTGGTTTATATCAGCCTAGGAAAGCTCCTGCATAAATGTCACTGCAATTCCCTACTCACATTAGTTTGTAGAATGTATTGAAAAATGAAGCCTTCAAGTGTCATTGCTGTTAATAAAAATTGTCAAAAATAATTTAAGTAAAAAAATATAAAAAAAATAAATAAATAAAAATGAAATAGAAAAAATATAAATGAATTTCAATTTGCTCACACTACAATAATTATTCACATTACTATACTATATGTTTGCCATTTTTAAAGGCAAGATCATCAGGTAAGTAAATTTGAACTTCTATATATATATATATATATAGGAAATTTAAACTAAGAAGTATAATTTGTTATAATAGAGCAATTCTGAATTATACAACCGATATATATACAAATAAACTCCTACAAAACACCCTACTTCAGTGCAATCCTTTACGTGAAAATTTCGGAAATAATAGTAAAACCTTTTTTTTTCAAAACCCCTCGTTCACGATTAAAACATTTTTACTTAAGTAAATTAAGTGTGCTATTTCAAATTCAGGCATATTTAATTAAAGTATAATATTTAGGTAATAATAATGTAGAAGGTAAGTGTGCTATAAAGAACGGTTGTAAATGTGTTTTAGCTTCAGCCCTACACCCAAATTGTCTTCAATACTTCAATAGGAGGCACTGATATCTCAGGATCTATTCAACCTATTGCCAAGGAACGTCGCATAGGCCTCGTGTTGTCCCAATGTTTCTCATGTAAGCACAGTGGTAATAATTCCTAAACACAATTCCTACTGTGTCGCACTTCCGACTTCCGACCACCAACCATTTGCCTTTCAAACTAGCTAGACGTTACAAGATCCAGAATAGGTAGATGTAAAAGTACCATTTACATCTGTAATAGCTTATTTAAAATGGGCTTTAAAACCAATTGAATGTAGTTTACTCGTATAGTGAAGTATCTATCTAAACCTCCACTGTATTATTGAAAACTCTCATAGTAATCTATCTTACTAGCAATTTTAGTTATTAAGGGGAGGCGGAATCCCTATCTCCGTAATGCTAACTTTATGTTCCTTTTCTCAAAATCTATTAGGCCTATCATTCTGTAATTTTTACCAGTTATTTATTTGGTTTTCATACATAACCTGAGTTTTTTTTCATGTACTTTAATCAAGTCTTAGCCTAGATATGATTTTTTTTTTCTACCTGTATAAAAAATATTTTTATATTTTATCAGTTTTTATTTTTTTTCTTATAAGTTATTCAACTTAAGACCTTAAAAAAAACTCAGCTTGTATAGAACAATAATATATATTTTGAGTAAAAATTTCAACTCTGTATCTATAGTGGTTCCTGAAAAAAGGAACATTACAACTAAAAAAAATACAAACTTGGCGGAAAACGGCAATTAAATGAAAATATTTGTTTTATTTTGACTACCTAAAACATTCCAGCATCATATGAAGTGGCTGCTTCTTCATCTTCTTCAAGTTTTCTCTCTCCTTAACTTTTCTAGTCTTCTTGACTGTCTCAAAAACCCTGAGATAGCTTGATCGGCTCTGCGGATGCGTTCGCTGTCCAAAAACTTCATGGCACGAATAGTATTATAACTTGGTTCAAGTCCCCCAATGACTTTAACACTCGACACTTAGTTATGTTACCATCATTGTAGCTGGCCACAGCTTCAAAGACACCAAATTCTAAAGTTTGTAGTGTAACAAAATTGTTCTTAGGAATTCTGGTCCATATAACGCTGTTGACACTCTCGTTCACATTTTGTGTCTTGCCATGTGTACATTTTTTTAATAAATTTGGATCAATCAATGCTTTGAATATGGGCTTGATTGCTTGCATTATAGGCTCTGGTAAATTGTTCTTGTGCTCATACATTTTGCCCTCAGCCTTGGCCTTGTTGTACTTACACCAAGATTTCTCACCTTGCGGGCACAATCGGTGCTCGGGTTTTTTCATCAGAAGATCCTGTGTGGCAATAATATAGCCCATATGGCTTGTCGCATATCTTGAACAGTTTTATTCTCTCTTATGGCTTTGCCGTAGTATGACTGTATCTGGTCAATTTTTTTATCTGTTAGGCGATTCTTTCCTCCCAAAGACTTTCCATCGTCGAGCTTCTGTTTTTTTCAAATCCTGCTTCAGTCTGCGCAATCTAGCACCCATTCTCTTACTAACGTGGTTTATACACTCTAATTTTTTAATTTCAGTATTTTCCATAGGGTTTTAATGCAACAATGCTTTCAAAGCTACTACTGTCTCCATCACCTAGGTAACTAACATATCTTACTTTATACTTTTCTTCAGACCTCAGAAAAATTTGTCTTATACCGGCACCCTCCATGCTGCCGCTCGAGCCTTTATGGTTTGCGTAACAGTAGGCATCATGATTTTGCTTGTCCACACAAATACAGTATTTAGACAACACTGCCACATCCATAACTTTACCACTATCAATGCTAGTACATTGTTACCACTCCGTTAAGAGACTGGTGGCCTCTACGCTGCCATGTACCATCAAAACCAGCTGATATGTCTCGGGTTCCAATATAACATCAGGTACATTACGCTCTCTCTTCTTCAATCATCACTTCATTTTCTTGCACAGCCTCTTCTACAGCGTTTTTCCATAGAGTCAAATGCAGCTATTTTACATTTGTTATGTAGTAATGGTAATGTATGGAGAAAACTTTGTTGGAGGTTGAGGAAAGGTTGAGAATTCCGCACAAAGCTTGACCAGCAAGTAATCCCTTTCCGATGCATCGTAAGCCATACACTAACCTAAATATTTACATCAAAGTATGTTTTATTTACATCAGGAACTTTAAACTTCCTTAGTGTTACTGAATTTTTACAACAAAATCACAATGTAAACAATGGCAGAATCAATGTAGAGGCCAAAACCAACACAGTTTTCAGAACGAATTTGTAAACCGTATTGTTTACAATTTTTACAAATAGTATTTTGCAGTAATATATCTGACAAAATACTTAGATCAATTAGTTCATTCTTATAACTATTGTCAATGTCATACTTATCATATTCAGAAAAGTCAATCTTCTTTAAAGAGCTTGATACCTTGTAAGGCTTGCAAGTTTCAGGCAAGTTAGGCCTAGGTTGTGGATTTTCAGCACTTTCTGTTGCATTATTAGAATTTTACCACTTTCTTCTTCCCACGACCACCAATACCTTTTCTACTTTTGGTAATCTTACCAATAGCTCGCGGCATTATACTTATAAAATATATCTAATTCCAACCTGAATTATCAAAAGTAAACAATAACACACACTCACACCAATAATCTTGACAAAAGGTTATGATATGTTTGATTCATATAAAATAAGCACACACATGGTGTGGTTTCCACATGTTGTATATAAAATAAGCATATTTGAAACAAATCATAGCATAAAATATGGATTGGGTTAATGTAGCAATGTTAAAACACCAATACTAACATTGTCTTCTTATTCTAATTCGAATTTATAATAATTTTTAATATAGCTTATAGTTGGTGTTAGGTTATTAAAAATACAATACTGATATATTATGCATATACGTAATTAGTACCAATAAAACAGCTCTAGTATGAGTGGTGGGCGCATTCAAATACTGTATTTACAGTACTGACTTTATAAATATGGGAGGGTATAATATTGTATACTATAATGTATTGTAATATTGTATAACATTGTTTCACACGCAATTGCATTTGTTAAACAGAGAAACCATGAGCACATTATTACTCGTAATTAGCATACAGTCCTGAGATAAGGAATATCTAATTAGAGATATTCCAATATCTTTTATTTTTAAAGTTCCCTTTAGGTTTAACTGACATTATATTGAATAACTCGTATGATTTCAGTTACAATTTAATTATTTTAGACGAGTGATAAGAAATTATAAGTCAAAAGTAATACTAAAATCCCAAGCCATAGCTTTTCAGGTAACTAACATACTCATGATGTAATAAATAATGCCATTTTATTGCAGATGATTAAATCATAATATAAACATAGAAAAGCTATTTTACGCAAGTTTGCATTTGTAAAGTGAAACTGCCTGAACCAGATAAACATCAGCAATAATTTTCTATAATCTATTTATATTTATAAAACTTATTATAGTTATTATAATTACAATTTACAGATCAGTAAAAAACACATTTACTATCTCATGATCTATTTCCATACAAATAATACACAATTTAGTGTTACTGACGTTTTAAAGACCAGTAGTGTTTAGCCTGAAAATGAATAAATGCAGCTTCCAAATAATATGAGTAAACCTTCTTTGTGAAATGCCAGGTAGAACGGCGGCATGGCGAGGTGGATTACTACCTCAAAATGTTTTTGAGTGGTTACGGCTACTTCCGGTCGTACATGCACCGGATGAGCAATGCCGTTTCGCCGGATTTCATTTATTGCTCAGGTGTTCCCGACGACGTGGAACACACTTTCTTCCGCTGCCCGGGATAGAACAGGCTTGAGGTGACTCAAACTTTCGCTATGATTTCGGTGGACACGGTCTGCGACCGGATGTTGTAGGGCGAGGACTACCTACTGGTGCTCCTGGTCCAGCTTTTCACAGGGTATATTCCGCGCCAAAAAGACTAATCTGGCCTGGAACGCGGAACAGATCCAAGATCCGAACGGCTATATAGGTGCGAGCCCTGTGGGTGTAAGCAAAAACTAGGCCTACCCCGAAGTTTAAAGCGATAAGCGGTTTCCAGGGTAGAATCCTAAGATTAGAGGAGGTTTTTTGTGGATGTTCTACTTAAGTAGGGGTCCCACACTACAGGCTGGCCAACTGTGTGCGTAAATGCATTTTCCTGCCTCTCCCTCAAAAAATTGGGTAGCCTGAAAGGATTCTGGAAACTGTAATAGGCCTGTATTTTAACATAGTACGTCTATTTTAATAAAATCTTTCTAGAAGCTGTTACACAATTGAGTAATACACAGACAATCACACAGCGTCAATTTAAATAGAATTATAGATTTTTATCTATTTATAAGTCTAGCAGTTATTGTTTTATCTTTAATGAAATAAATTTTTATTTTTTATTTCTTTGGCCAATGCGTTGAAATATGATAATTTAAGTATAAGAATACGAAATTTAAACCGTATAGTATGCAATATCTGGAGTCTTAAAGAAGCAAATTTTTCTATTAATCATTTTTTGTATATTATGTAGCCTATAAAAATAAATACTCGTTATATACCAAAAACGATATAGTCTCAAAAAAGATGACAACTCTATTTAGGAAACAATTTACCTGTAGATTAAATTGTAGATTAAATAAAAAGTATTTAGTAACTAATAGTATTTTTAAATTTCGTTTTAATAAAATACAAATTTATCCTTAATATATTTTTCTTAACAATTCATTGGTCTTGAAAGCCTGTATAAGTAATCATACGTTATGAAAGAATTGCATTGTAACTTTGACAATATTTACGTTATTCAAGTTAAACGTAATAAGTATTAAATTATATTCCTAATACATATAAAGTCACAGAGACCTAGACTGAACTAGTAATAAGCATCGCAGATTATCCCGGGCTCCCCGAATTGCAGGCAATTTGGTGGTGCTTACATAGAATGACCTCCATCCAGAATATGTGCTCTAATAGTGCTCGTGACCTTTTCTAAAATTCCGTTACACCTTTTGAATAAAATATCCTCACGTTTCTAAGAGATCACTATTATGTTTCCTAACAGATACTCTACATTCTTTCACCTTAATTTTTTGTTTTGTAAAAAATGGTTATGAAATTGTATTCCACATGGTGTACATAAAATAAAAGGTTTATGTTTTTACTGACAATGAGAAACCATTATGTTACCTTAACGTTAGTAAAATGTTTTTTAATAATTATCTATAACATTATATTTTAATACTGTTTATTTTGGGCTATCTATTTGTTTAGGAATTGTAAAGGATAGTACCATTTACAATTCTCTTAACTACAAAAAAGTCCATGTGTATTCTCAAAATAGCTAAAACACAAACTCTTTAAAATTGCATTTGAAGTCTTAATGCAGTGTCGTATAATATAAGAATTATAGATTCCAAAGTAACTAGATTTATTTTCTTTTTTTCATTGCATTATGTTAAATATTATTATATTATAATTATCAATTTCATTTACTTGAATTAAAAGTAATGGAAAAAAAGTTTTATTTTATAAGTTATTATTTGTACTATCCACAATGTTATAGCGGATATGGTTCATATGAACCAGAAGATAAGTGCTCCTAACCGAACACAAAGTAGCTGTAACCAAAGGGTGTTTTGAGGGAGAGGGTTAATTCATTATGCACTCAACAAGGGCTAACAACAGTGAACAAGTGTGTTACCATGTAGGGGGAATACTAGTGGATCTGTTCTCCTTTACAATATCTTTGTCATGAATAATGTTTTATACTTTCATTTTGAGAAATAGTGATGTGTTTAGTGTTGTTATATTAAACTTTTTAAGAATTCTATTCTTTATTATAGATTTTTAAGGCATATTATTTTACTCGCCCGTGAAAGCAAGACATTTTAAGCGGTACGGTTTATATACAAGACGGTTTATACATCAAAGAAAGTAGAGACATTTAAGGTTAACTCTTTTAATGTGTTATACTTATACATCTATATGTGAATCGTAATAAGCGATTGTGGTTCCATTCATCGTCAATTTGATAACTCGCAATCCGTTTAGTACAAATCTAAAACAAGACCCTTAAGTTTACTGATAGAAGAAATAATATTAAACTTTAATACCTCTAAGTACAGCGTAAAAAACCAACATTAATTCAAGTGTAAGTGGCCTTGTGAAATTATATTTTATAAGCTGATTTACTTATTTATATGGGACTTTTCTGCTCTTTCTTTTAGAGTCATTTTATGTTTATTGGTCTGTATTTTTTTGAATAAACTGTAAGAGGAATCTATATATATTTGTAAATGATACGTATGTGTGTTTGCTCTAAATAATAAAATTTTCCAATTGCGCAGTCTACCTTCCTCAGCGTTTATCGCAATATGAGGTCAAGTATATTTTGGGATGGGTGACCGCTGGACGGTAATGACCTCGAAAGCAGCCTGCCTGCCTGCCTGCGAGGACATTGGCGGTGGTTCAGAAGTAGCTGTAGTCGCCCAGATTGTGTTAGAAACATATTTTACCTTGGACTGTGCATGGATATGTAAGACATGCTCTAACGTTATTTGTTGACCTTTTTGATTTCAATAATAAGTTTTAAAATATCTAAAATAATTAAATGAGAGGAAATCCTTGGCAATGGGATCCTCATGACCAAATTACTATTGGTACTTTGGTGTTACTTCAAACCTAATTTCATGGTAGTTAAAGATTCAGGATAGCTCATAGTGTTAGTCGCCGAAGTTAGGGTCAAGCCAGAGCAATTAATTTAAGAATCGGAAGGCAAGTGTCTAGAGGCATATTTTAGAGTGATAATTTTATATCACTATGTTATTTTAAGGTTTACGATTTTATTTAGAGAGTTTCAGGTTTAAAGTGGTAAATGATTTTTTATCCAGTATTTAAGTAATATTATATCGTATATTATCATGATTATCACAATGATAGAAATGTTATATAATAAATTATATTTCCTGACCAAATATTCCCTTATATAAGCACACGAGAATGTTTGAAAATAAGTTAAGATGTTATTATAAGGTATGTTTGTAGCGTTTAGGTTTGAACACACTGCTGACCATTTTACGAGAAATATTTACCAAAGCACAATATCTTTGTAATGATGAATACTGATACGTTTAATTAGAAATATATCAAGCTACAATAATAATTTATTACATTAAATAATAATAATAAAGTCTACCAACGTTATACCGATACCTTTCTTTAGAGATATTTAGTTTTCACTTCAAAGCACCTCTTTCCACTGATGCTTCGAGACAGACAATAGAAACTGTCCCACTGTCCAATTTAATATCTTAAAGCGACATTGTTGGCACTAATAGGTCAGATCAATAGAATATTTTTAAAACCTTTGAGTAAAGGAAAGGAAATGAGACTAACTTTATAAAAAGTTTGAATAACAATAGCTTCTTCTTTTAAAACAAAGTCTGCAGTGCGCCATTGTTAGGATAATGAACTCCATTACTCAATAATTTAATCGCCCTCGAGCTCCCCTTCAAAAGTAATATCATTTTCTTGAGTAGCATATTTGGTTTACCTGCTATGTGTTTGTATTAGGAATATGGTTCAAATATGTGCAATTAATTCATGGATAAAAACTAGACTGTGATAAAGTATGCCCATCAATAGCACTCAAAAAAATTGATATTTAGATTTTACTAAAAACATTTGTACCATATAAATATTATAAACCAATATTAGGTTTTATATTATTGTATTACATACTAAAAAGCTATTTCGTGTACTATTTGGTAGGCAAGCTTATACTAGGCGTTAATTAGCTAAACGTTCAAAAGTTGTATTTGTTTACTTTTATGCGGAATACTAAGTCATAGAAGAAACTTAAAAATACACTCGCGACTTATGAGTAGATGAAATGTCAAATGATGACTAGCATTTTGTTAACTGCCAAAAGAGACATTGAATAAAACTCATGCTCATTTTAAACACTCAAAGTAAATAGAAAAATTTTTCAAGCAATCAAAACATAAAACAAATTGAACTGCAGTACAAATATTAACAATAGTCCAGTAAATGTTAATGAAATATTTACATCAAACATACAACTCCCCTCCTGATGTTTTATGTGCTCCCTAGTTCCAGAGAAGACATTAAGGATGTGGTGTTTGAAAACCCAATTGCATACATTTATGATAGTACACTATTTATTAAGTGATGTATCACACAAACCTTTATATACCCCTGTATTCAATAGTATTGTAAGTAATTTATCGTAGTGTAAAATGTTAACAGTAAAAAAAAAATTATTATTTAAAAAATAAATTAATCATTTAATTTAAAATTATAATATTCCGAAATAATTATTGCCTATTATCTAAGATTTTCAATTACGTGCTATATATAATACTAATAAATAAACGAGGTTATTTATTACCATTTATTAACTAATAATCATAAGCTACGCCACATGTTGCAAAAGTCCATAAATAAATTTTTGCTGTTTAACTACCTAGGTTAACATACAATTGTACTAAGAATGTTAAGAAATTTATTTATTGTACGATTTTATTTATCCTATTATGTTTATCCCTAATGCCAAACAAAAATTGTGTCCTTATATAAATGAAGATTTATGCAAAATGTACAGATTATTTTGTTATGCAGGTAGTATCTTGAGGACACACGTACAGAAATAGCCTTTTTGTGCTCCTCGAGTGATTCACTAACGCTCAACTAAGTAGGTTCACACGGAGGCTAAAGTTTCGGTTCTTGTGAGATGGAACAATAAAAATCATGTACAGAAATATACCAATGACCAACTACAAGGATGCCCCAGAAAATATAAATAAGATACATGTTAGGAATCAATGAGGGGCTTAATACGCATATATGTTAAACTAGATGAAGATGTTATTGAGCGGTGTAGTTAGGACAATGTTATATAAAATGAAGTCTTTTTATATTATCATAGTCTTCCTCAGGGGTATTTTAAGACAATTGCCATTCTTATAATGATGCTTGAAAATGTCGTTCGTGTACTCCTCAATATCCCAGGGACTAATGCTATTACATTTTCTGCAGGAATGTTCCTTATTAAAATCATGATGCACAATAATTTATGACAAGCAGTAATATGTTTAAGCAAAGTTTTCTTTAGGAAGTACTTTTTTCTATGAGGAATTCATTTACATCTTATACTGCATTGGGAAGTGTTCATATGGACTTTTTAGAACTTCATAATACTGTTAGTGATGGGTGTATAGGGGCTAGTCTAATCTTGTATGTAATTGCGAGATAACTGAAAACATTCAGAGTTTTTGGCATGTGTGATGCAACAAAAGGCTTTTGCACAGTTAGAAAAGGAATTTGCAACTTTGGTCAATTGTTATGGTATGTAATAAAACTCCTCAAAATGTATTCCTCCATGAACTAAGATTAGACACAAACTAAATATTTACAAAATATTCCTATATATATATATATATATATATATATATATATATATATATATATATATATATATATTCTTTAACCGTTTTTCCATTCTATTACAATTAAATCTTTAATTTATAGACCAGTCAGGATTGAAGAGCCTAGAAGTTAGATAAAGTTTGGTGCATATTTTCTTTTTAAATATCATGTGAAAAATGTATTTGTGACTGTCACATCACGTTCCAAGATAGTTTAAAATGTTCAAAGATTTGATGCTTCTAGATCAAGATTCTTTAATTGGTTATAGCAAAAACATTTAGTACTCAATACGCAACAAAGTAGCATTATTTATTTACGTCAGACAATTATTGAGATCTGTAAAAGTATTATACTATCACGAATTGGAATCCCAGTAAATTTATACATAGAATAAACACGATTTATCTCAGATAGATTTGTAGCCATACATTCTTATTGCTATACAACAGGTAATTTGTGTTCAATTCATCTTTCCAAGTGCCTTAATGAAATAAATAAATATCCATTTCAACACTCAATTAAAGTCACAATATATTTTTATATGCTTAGGCCTACATTCGTAGGAACGTAGAGAATGTTTAAGTTGAAGAGAAATGTTTTTTATCGGGATAATTTTTGGTATAATACTAATAGACTGTGAATATTGAGTTGAACTTCAGTTTATCTCATGGTATTGTACTGTATAAAATCTGACGCTGTAACAGAGTGGAATCCGAGGTTTTAGAGTTCATCTGAAGAGACTTAAAATGTGTCTCAGACGAAGAAGCTGCAATTAATTCTTCTTTGTTTAAAATAGTGTACTTGGTTGAAGAGGTATTCTCACTGTCTTATCAGATGCAAAATTGAGTGCACTGGGATATTATAAACAATATCTTTAAACACAGGGGAACATTTGGGTTTTCAACACTTAAGGTAGCTAGAACATAGCCTAGTACGAAGGATTAATTTCATCCCAGAAAATGCATTAGGATGAAGGTGAACAGGACTTCATCTCAATACTAACCATACGTTCCCACTAGATACTTAGAACTAAATTTAAAACGTTGATAATATCAAAAATTCAGTCAATAACTCGTTTAAGGCTATGTGTTTAATTATCGGTGTGGTGTAATAAATTACTAATATAAGCCCTTAAGGGGTTAAGATTATATTTTGTTTATGTAAATCCTCCTCCACTTCGATTACTTACGTCATATAAATGTGAGAATTAAAATTTTGGGAAAAAGAAACTTTTAAAAATTCATATTTTTTTACCTGAACCAGAAGTATACTAAGACTATAGAGTTAAATTTAAATTAAAAAAACAATTTAATGTTTAATGTATAAAGTAACAAAACCAATAGTAATAATGTACTTTATTTTCAACAAGAAATCAACAACAGGCAAAGAATTTTATGTAGAAAGGACTAAATATAAAACGTGAAATGGGCATTTGGGAGATAATGCGATGCATTCCATTAAAACCACCGTCAGTTTTACATTTTCTATTTCATTCCGGAAATTAAAGTTCGTGTTTACACCTGAACTGTCACATGGCGGGATGCTCCAACATTCACAGTGTATTTTGTTGCCTGCTTTCTATTGCGTGATGAATGACTACAACATCAAATAATTCTTATATACGGTTTCAACAATATTGGCATTTTAGCTGACTTCCTATACAACTACTTCATTTAAAAGGGATAAATTGTAAGAATACTACAGTTAGAACAGAGATTGTATTTTGATTAATTAATTTCCGCTTTCAAATTAAAGGGTGGCGATGATAAACAAGAAGTAATTACTTATTTAATAAGAGACCAATAAAAGTGTTTGCAGCTTTCCACTCGCTGGCAGGACACAATCTTCTTTAATTAGTTTGGGAAGGTTCGCGAAACTCTTAGATTTAAGTGTTAAGTTTCCTCCTCAGTTTTTATTGCATCACAAAAATTCTTAACGAGCCCTTTAGACTTTCCTTTATCGCTGCTCGTGAAGAAAGATAATAATCAACCAATTAGATATTCTTGTTTTAATTTAGAGTGAGATTTTTATAACGATACATTAGCTGTATGTTGTTGTTGGATATTTCTGCAGGGGTATAACATTTGTTAAGAGCTTTATTGCTTTAAAGTCGTCATATGAAGAACTCTTGAGAAGTCATATTAAAATGTTGTGTGAAATAAAGTATCGAACTATATTAAAAAGGCTTTGTCCGACCTGCGTTTTAGCATGGTAGCCTTCTAGTTTGGAACACAGGTTGAGACAATTAATTTAAGTTAAACACAATCGTGGATTCATTTACGCTCTAAGTATATTTTACAGTAGTAAGCATTCTATTGGTGCTATACAATTGGTACTATCAATCTATATCACTGATCAGCGTGAAGTATGATATAGTTAATTCATTATTTTGATGTACAATAACAACACAAATATTTTTATAAATACAGAAGTTTGTAAATAAAGACTGTTAATATTCCAGAATACATCTTTTGTATCAGTAGTATTGGATTAAAAACGTAATTAATATTCATAAATAAATCGATTTATATTGATATTATAGAATTTAAAACATATATAATTTTGAGACATGTTTACGACAACCCTAAGTATCAAAAAGTATTATTTTATACACGCATTTGTTATAATTCAAAACCTCGTATTCTCTAGATGTACCTTTTTTAGTATATAATTATCAAATCAGAACCCTGCCTCATTGTCTTCCAAAATTCCAGTGTTTTTATGATAGTATTATTGCTTAATTCAAATCAGCTTAATACAAAAAAACACATGTGTTTCTCAGGTATTTATTCTCATTTCATTATTTAAGATAATATGAGTAGATTGGTTATAATATCCACTAACCTAAAAATATCAGTCTACTGCTTTATGATGGCTTACAGTAATGTTATTGAGCAAACAATTACAGATATATCTGCACATCTTTTAATGCAAGACGATTTCCATTTGCATTGTGATTTGCAGGTACTCCTGTGCTGTATCTATTGAATACATTTAATGCTACCCACATAAAAAAAATGTTAAGTTGTTGTACTTTGCCCTTTAAAAAGCTATCATCAATTCGATTGGACAGGGAGGCCACTGGATCCATAAATCAGTTTATTCTAATTCAAAATATAATTGCCTTCCTATTCTATACTGGGGATTAGCAGTATAATTTTGAAACTAGGAGAGCCTAAGGCTGTACGGTATAAAATATCAGACTTTATATCTAAGTTACAGATAGCGGAAGTTCAAATCGTGTCTGAGATGGAAACACTTTTATCAAGTACATTGACCTTGTATTTGTATCGACTTTTGCTGTATGGACTAGTCTGTCCTTCATAACGGGCTCCCATAAACCAGTAGCCAATGCGAGTGTGCAGAATAAGGTTTAAAAGGGATAGGCCTCTTCTTAAAAGAACTCTGGCCATTTAGATGATTACCTTACGTAGACGACTATAGATTCACAAAGTAGATTAGGCAATAAAAAAAACTATTAAAAATTAAAAGTAACATTTGGAAAATCCGTATATCACATAGACCTTTTTATGAAGATTTATATAATTAAAATTAGCTAAATAGTAATGTTACCATTGTAAAACGGTTAAAAGTAAATTCAATGTGTAAAGCTCAGCTATGTGACTACACACTGTCTGCTGATTTTGTGTAAAGGGGAGCGCGAGGGCAAAAATTTAACAAAAAATATTTATATATTTAAATTTTGTTTATAATTCTACAACTTATAATGAGTAATTTGATATATAAAACATTATATAGAAACGTTTTAAAGAGTACATAAGTAATTTTTGAAATCATTTGTGCAGTGCTTAAAAATGCAACATTTGCTATGTGTGATTTGAATTGGAATGCCATGCTGTCCAAGAATTGGAACCATGTGGTCCTGATCATAAAATATCTAAACTGGAATGTCTGTGACATGTCCAGAAAAGAAAGAGCACAAGATTGAGAAGACTAAAATCAGAAAACAAACGTATTATTTTGTCTGACGGTAAAGGCTTAGGTGGCAAGAATAGGACTCAAGCTGTCATTGGTCAACTCCAGACCTACTATGGTTTAGTAATAAGAAGGAACACAGACAGCCTCGACAACATGGTTTAAGACATTTTGGCTTTGTACTTCTACAAGATTTCAATTGACAATGACCCACACCACGGTTTGTGTCCGAAAGGCGAGACTAGTTAGTGCGGATACCAAAAGGCAAATGTTAAAGGTGAGACTTACAGCCACAAAAATTGTATACCTGTGCCTGTAATGGAATTTATTAAACCAGGTTTTAAAAGTCTATCTTACAAAGAACTGTTGCTGAAATGTTTCCCGAAAAACTGGCTTTTTAAACTGTGAACGCAGGTTCCTCAGGAACTACTGAATTTATTCCAACTAAATCTTTACCACAATTCACCAATATACTAATGCACACTTTAAAACATGGAAATATAGATATCTCTAATAGTTTCAAAGAAAAAAAAAATATTTTTTTAAATTCAAAAAAATTAATTGTAACATTAAAAAAATTAATAAAATATATTAATAGAAATTATTTTAAATCCAAATGTTACAGTGTACTTTAACAGGTCTAGAATACCTGGTAAAAGTTTGGTTCAATTATCTTTAATGGTGTCTGAGAAAGCAGTGATCAAAATATGCAAAATTAACATGGGAAAGATACAACACTCGTGCTTAAGTTGTGTGACAGTTAAGTTATTTTAGAACTTCATTTAGGCAAGTATGCGCAGGCTAGTTTGCAATGAATCATTTTAAAACGCAAATTGTATGTTAATTTTCGTACAGTTATTTTACAAAACTTTTTTCTAAAACTATTTAAATAATAATAATCTTAGTAAAGATCGAAGTCACCACAGATTAATCAAAACACATTACCGCTTGAATAATAAGCAACAATGTAAATAACTTACATAGTACTATATTTTCACATGCTTCGAAAGTTGAATTTTTATTCTTTTTAAAGGTAGAAAAATGGAAAGTATTATAGCGGCTGAATGAGCGAACTGCTGCTCACGTGTGGTACACAACATTTGCATAACGCCCTTGTTTCAATAGACAGGCCTCTGTAGCGCAGTGAATACACATTCTCCGTGATGCGTTAGGATACGATAGCAATTGATCGTTATATTGATACGAAGATCTTTCCTTTCAATACAATTGTGAATACCATATAGTATTTTAACATTACATTAAAGTGGATATGTATTTATTTACAGCTGTTTCCCATTATATATTTATTAACAATCAACAATAATATTTCTAAAACAAAAATATATTTTTGGTAGTTTACAACTTAAAAGCCTATGTGCTTGTTTTTACTATTAAAAATTGCGTTTATACGTTTTAAAAATTCACAGGATTTAGCTTATAGATCCATAATATTTGTGCAACTCTACTGGTTATAAAAGTAACAACACGAGTTTTACTTTTGCAGTTCACATTACGTTGTCTCATCTGCAATTGCATTATTTGGAAACTTCCAGGATCTAGGCTCTAGATCACATTATTGGTAGCAAATTTGAACTGCTAGACCTAATACTGTTCAAATATGGGTCTTAAAGGCAAGATTTTGAGAGACAGAGCTTCACATGTTATAAACGTTCCAATTAGCAAACGAAATTTTTATTTGTTTACACATTCTTGTCTAATACATTATGTAATGGGCTCAATTTATGATTGAAAATCACTTATACATAATTGTGTAAATGGCGTATTAAATATTATTATCTTTGTGAAATTGGAAAATCTTGGTAACTGAGATTATCGTAGTTAATTAGCCTGAATCTTATAACCCAAGGGCGTAAATAGATTTAATATTTAGAGTCAATATTTACAAAAACGTTAAAAATTAAAAATGTATTAAAAATATCTTCATTTATATTAAAAAATGAAAAATTTAGGAAAAAATCTATAATAAAAACAAAAGAGCTGTTTCTTAATAGAAATTTTATTCAATTAGGACTTAAGTTTAAGCTATTGTAATAGTCTTTCAGAAACACTGATTGATACAACTTTTAATTTTGAATAAATATACCACTATAAATTATCGGTCATTGAAATATGTACGTAACTGTATATATTCTGTAATATCGGAAACCTATAGCCAGTTTATTTTGAAACATTCATATGAACCATTCCATATGTAATATTTACGTAACAGTGATGTTTTCAATGGACTTCCACTATGCTCTACTAGGCACATATTCAGTACTTACTCCACAGCCTCGTTCAGTGTGATAGCCACTCTGACTATTGAACACGCAGAACCAATAATGACTCTTTCGCGAATACTCGTCAAAATATAATCACGCACGGTTTTGAAGCTCATATTTAAATAATATATATATATATATATATATATATATATGTATATATATATATATATATATGTATATATATATATATATATATATATATATATGCATTACACATAACGTAGCTACAGCGGGAAGGATGAGTTCAATAAATTGTTTGTAAAAACAGCTTCATATTTTGTACGTTGCGATAAGCGGAAGGGCCCTGGAAATAATCTCAACATTTACAAGGTTCAAATTATTTAAAAGTATTACTATTACAGTATAATCATAAAATGAATATTCAATTATAATGGATGATTCAGAATAGTTGTATTAAGAGTTCAGAATGTAATTGTAATTGTACTAACATTGACATTTCTTTGCAGGTGAGCATCTTATTTTTGTGGGCACCGTTGGATCGGTAAGAGTATCTTTTATAGTTAAGTGCTTTAAAATTAGTGTTTTGGAAAATAATGTTTATAATATCCAGGTTCTCCTAGGCAAAGCCTACTATAACTATAATCAGGAACTGTAATCCCCAAAAATGTAGATGATTATACTTTTTCATCCACACTTATCGTGTATTTGAATAAATTGAGAATGAGAAAACCCAATAACCCTTTTGCTATATTATATGAAGCGTTTTTATTTTGGAATAGAAATTAAAATTAGTCAAGCAATCGCAGGAGATATTAGTTTTAAATATTATTGAAGTCTTAAGTAGTACTTATTACAGTACAAGTGTGCACCTACAAAAACTGCTTTGATACCGAAGTCACTTAATGTGAAGTTCATTTCTTCTTTTGAAGCTGATATAGAACTATACCAAATAATCGCACATACTCCTACATGGGTGTGATAAGTAATGTTATTATTTTTCAAAGAAATATATATATATATATATATATATATATATATATATATATATATGTGTGTGTGCTGGATAATATTTTTCCTTATGTGATGGAGAAGAAGTGTTCTATTGTTTTGGGAACTTTGACGACGTTACTTTAATACTTCATTTACTGGATATAATTTAAATTTATTAAAATTCTATGAAACAACAAACGATACATTATATTCTGTTCAAAAATATCGGAAATATATCAATATATGATCATTTAAAAAAATGCTAATTTCAGACAACATCATACATAATGCCATAAATCAGTTCTATTCCGTCTAAAACATAGTCTAAATTTGATTTGAAAGAGGTTTCATTTGTATAAAATTAACTTTACAGCAATAGCCCTTCCAAAAGTGTAAAATAAATTAATTACATATTCTTTATGAAATATTACTTTTTCCTGGAATTTGCGTACTTTATAAAAAAAATCCACTATCCCTACTTTTTGTTGATTTTATGAGGTTATCTATTATTTATTATTTTTAACATATTAAATGAACTTCGACATATACTTCTTTTCATAAACACATAAACGAAACAAAATCATATAGTATTAACACAAAAACATTAAAACTAAACTTAATAATGAGTGACGAGATTTGTGTTAAATTGAACAAAGCATCTATAAATCACACATATGCAAGTGATTTAAACTATGTACTTATAAGTTTCATTAGAATAAATCATTTAGAAAACGTGCCACTGTCTCCCACTGTTACCAGTGCAACATGTAGTATAAAAGTGCATCACAATAATCATAGAAAATGTCATGATAGTTGTAAAAAAACTAATAAAAATTTAGTTTTTATAAGATTTATACATATATGCTTCACAAAAACTGAGGTTTCATTGTAGCGCATTCAACTTTTATATCAATAAAATTTGCATCCATATGGCATTTGTACAGCATAAAAGTAGTTCTATAAGGGATATGTACGTCTATATACCCACCATGCTAGGTTGATTGGTTAGTTTGATCCTAGGTTAAAGATCTATTATCACAGGGTAATATATTACACTGCCAATGGCGCAGTGTAGCGGGTACAACGGTTATTGCAAGATAACCAGATCAAGCAACCTCGAGCGTGGCTGCTGCTTGGATGGGTGACCGCTAAGCGATCCTGTCCTTGTTATCAGCCCGCCTGAGCGGCCATTGGTGGGGGTTCGGAAGCCATCTTTAAGCTGTTGGTCCTCAGGTTAAGTGTTAGAGAGGGCTTCTCAGCCCTAACTTCGCCTGGTAAAATAAGACATATTTAGTTTACTCTACCTTTTACTTTTATTACATTATATGTAATTTGGTGCAATATTTACCATTTTATATCACTATAATTTTAAATAGGCGCTTGCACATTCAGAAAATATTAAAGAAAGTTTAGAAGTTACATGTTTATCACAAATACTTTAGTTACATAGTTAATGAAGAGTAATGTTATGAAAATCTCTTTGATTTTCCAAGCAAGCCAGAATTACGCCACATCAAGTGTTGCGTAACAGGCTCTTTAATGGTTGAATGCAATTTCAATTTTATAACTACTGTTTTATCACATGTTACTATCATTGTCATGTGATTGTACTCAGTGTTTATAAATTTGTTTATTGTGGGACTCAATATATTGTCATGGTTACCAGTAATAAAGATATAAACATATTCATTATAGCTCAGTCAAATCAAATAAACTAACTTTCTCTACCATTATCTTCGATGTGGAACACACACACATGCGCGCGCACACGCACGCACACACACACACACACACACACACACACACACACACATTACGGTTCATTTTAAATTGTATAGACTGTATGTAAGTTTTTTCTCGAAATAATATGCAGATAGACAGCTACACCATATCTTTTCAACCCTTTGAGTAGTAGGCTTCGTAAACTCTTAGAAAATAAGACCTTGCCTGATTACTTTCTGCCACATAAGTAACACAAAAACGTGCTATTAATATATATATATATATATATATATATATATATATATATATATATATATATATAAATACGTCCAAATACAAAATAAATGAATCGTAAAAAGTGGGGGCTCTGTGGTGTAATGGTAGCACATTCACCCGGCAAGTGAGAGATCAGGGTTCGGGTCCCGGCGAAGCAAGTACTTTTTGCGATTCAATGATTATTGAAATTAAATAAGGCTATTGCCTTATATACATATACAGCACTATGAATAAATACTAGTAATGATATTCACATCCAATTCAACCAATATTAAAATAAAAGGATAAAATGTATCCGCTTTCTAGTGATTAAGAAACAATAGTAGCGCTGCTTGCGTGTGGCAACCCCAAGAGAATTATCAGAGTATGTTGTTTGGGTAATGGAAAGGAACGTTTACGCATGGGGCTGAACACATAAAGTAAATTGAAAAGAAATTATAGTAATGTAGTTCCAAATTTAAAGCATTTTCTATTGGTTCTATATTTTTTATTTTAATACATACCTAATGTTTTTGTTAATATTCCTCTCGGAACACTATTAGCTTGTCTATTTTCAAATAAAAATTTGACGCATCTTACAGAATTGTACGACATTGGCTTCACTTTTAAATCGCGAGAGGAAGCCGTAAAGGTCACTGATTTTCGCAGTGTGTTTTCATACTCTGCCGGGAAAGTTTTAACACAGTGAGACTGACTTTTTCATGCAGGTTAGTAGTCCGCGGCCAAGTCTACTATTATCATTAGCATGTCGGTGACGCGAACCGAGGGTTTTACCCTCTACCAAAACGCTCAACGCGCCTAAAGAAGTTTTCACTTCAAAAATAATTAATTCTTGGTGTTTTTTTGTTAATTATACTAATATTATTTAACACAAACTTGTTCAATCTGAAATACTTAGGCACCGAGTAAAGTCAATGTGCTACGTTGGGAAACCTGTTCGTTTTATGAATAATACGATAATTATGATTGACGTGTTTGATCTGATTAACAATAAACCTGATTAAAAATTCTGGGTATTTGTTTTTGAATATTTAGAGAGTATATTCATTTGATACCTGGTAATTGTGGGATAAAATTTTAAGCCCAGACAGCTAACCGGGCTCCCCTGGATTGAGTTAAAAATAGTTTAAATTGAAGTATAATTAAGTTATTACTATATGTAAAGGAATTAAAATATACAGCAAATAATTGTTTTATATAATGAAAAGCAGTGTGCATATATGTATATTTTTTCTATTCGAGGAATCTCTTCGCAGCTTGTCATTGTATCAAACAACAGGGCACTCTCATCGAATTGCGCAGATTAATTCTCGGAACCCGCCTCAAGTGGTATTATACCACCTCTCACCTAACGAACAATACGCACACCATACGCAAACCCCATACGCTTGGTTTCATTATTGCTGTGTGCGATAAACCGAACCCATGGTGAACATATTATTTAGTAAACAAATTATTGAAACGTTTAATTTCAGGTTCTATACAACAATGAACTTTTCAAATAATTAACAAAATGTCCTTTGATCCAAAATATATATTATTAAAACCAAAAATTAACATTTGCACAAATTCTGATCTGTTTATTTTGTATGATTTATTATTAATATATGCTTAAAGTTAAACGGCTTTACAATGTTGAATTATTTAGAAATACCATTATAGTAGAATTATCTAACAAATTTAATGCAATAGTAGTATTCAAATGCATATACCAAGGTACTCGATGTACCAAAGTGAAACAATTCTCATTTCCTTTGAGAAGCACAGTATAAATATTGGTTTACGTTAGCATAGTAATATAGTGTTCACTCTTACAACAAAACACGTTCAAAACTGTGTCATATCTCTCTATATTTATATAAACGGCTATATTTATATAAATCTCTCTCACGCGCGGATCGCTAATTCTATATCTTTATTGCAGAACGTTTAAATTTTAGAACGTTTTTATCATAACCAAAAGGTTCAAAACTAAAATATTTTTAAAAGGGTTTTAATACCGTTGCAACTCATGGAAAAACTATGTTTTATTTATAAAATGCTCAATGTCCTATAATGAATTAACGAAATTCACAAGATTTATGCTCTGGCTAAAAAAATTAAAAACAATTTTTGAAAACAACCCATAAGATTTGAAACGGGATGCTCTCTTAGAATAAGTAAATTTTGTTTTTAAATTTATCAATATCCTAAAAATATTAAATTTCACGCTCACGTATCTTATAACCTATATAGAAAAGTAAATAACTTTAATGAAAATTAACCACCTGCAAGGGTTTAAATACTTTTAAAATACACAAGTTATTATTCTTAGGATTATTTTAGAGTATTCGTTGATTTTGACACACTTGTGTATAATGCCCTTGATAGAATACCGGCACTTTCAAGAAGTACATAATTTAAAGTAGATTGAATATCTGATATTAGTCACTTTTTTTACTGAAGAATATTATTTGACAAGCGTAACAATATATTTTCTTCATTGGGTGACATTGAAAATGCTGCTACGGTAGTATAAATAGATTTAACAACCGGAATTAATCACTTTTTTAACTATATTCGACACTACAGAAAAACTTTATTTCCCAGCAATGCTATTATAGTACAAGAAATACAATACACTGCTAGAAGATTATTATTAGTGTCATTGAAGTATACGTTTTCTGAACGACGAAGACTTTTTATATCTATATATGTATATTTTATTGGCTAGAATCACAAAGTTAATGCTAATGAACCCCAAAAGCACCTTAAACCGAAATTAAAACTGCAATCGCCGGAAGTAGTTGATTTCTTACCTGATTAGAATTTTAAACAATCATGTGTATAATTTTTCTTGAGAGGGTCACCATTTAGTACTTCTATAGTACTAAGAGTAACGTAAAGGGGAAGTAAACAGTTTTTGACATAAGTAGGCAGAGCAGAATATACTTTTTATCTTGAAAACAAGAAAAACTTTACTATGGGGTGTACGTAATATAACCGATAAAAAACACTTTAAACCTGAGATCCAGTAGGATTTTTTTACTTTTTCAACCTCTTTGCAATGAACACGGAAATAATAAGTGCCATTAGCTTATTATGATTTTAAATCAATACAGGCCTCGATCATACTACATCATATATCTTTTCCAATGATTACTATGTACCTATTAGTTTTATCTATTCATTCAAATAATGTGAAAATTTGCAGATAATAATTATTAATTCATTCGTATTTATAAAACGTTTTTCAATTACCAAATTTAGTACGTGAAATACTGTACCTTAAACTAAAATTTTATTTTGTTACAGAATTGATCAGAAGATTGATTCAGTGAAAAATATATTTCTGGATTGTTTACTAAGCAATTATATACTCTACGCATAAGATGAGCCTGTCATATAATTGATTAGAAAGCATAGATAACTGCTAATCAACATAAACTGTAAACAAAAATGGATCAGATTAAAATAGTGAAACAGTTACAAATAATAGTTTAATTATACATAAATTTGTTGAAACTAACAACACTAGTTTATGGACTATTAACATAACAACTACTCGTATAATTAATTACCATAGTGCTGTAGTGTTGACAAACATACCAATGTATAACAGAGTTTACACGTCCAAAAATAAACAGCATACTGTTGTTACACAACAAGCTGTGCTATTGTACGAATACCGTTGGAGTATAAACCCCCTGTCGGCCACGTACGTCAATACCATTACTACAAATTACTTAGTGTTGAAAAGACAGGCTTGCTTTACTGCTTTAATTATTTGCAAAGCAACTAGTAATTACCTTTGTATTTTAGGCGAATCTATGTAATTACCGTCAGCATGCAAGTAGCCGTTTGTAGTGTACCTCTCGCAATACCTAAACTTGCATAGTTGGGTTGTTTTCTTTTTGTATTTTTATAAAGTAAACCAAAAACTTAATACATTTTCTTGTGGGGCGTTCCAAAAATGAAGTTATGGCCTAAATTGTTGTGATAGGCTTTACAACATGTGTGGTCAAACATGAACATTAAACATGGTGAATTGAGCTAATACAATAAAGGAAGATAGGTCATCCGATTAGTGTTATATAAACAGTTCATTGATTGTGTTTATTTTTCTGTTATATTCAAATCTCAATGTGTTTAAAGTATTTTTTATTTCCTACCATACCACAATATAATTTGCATATATAGCAGTATTTTTACGGCAAACATGTATGTAAAGTGTTTGTGATGCAGTTCCAGTTTCCTATTCAGGTTTTTTTTTTTTACAAACGATTTCAGATATGAAAGTTTTCTTACATATTATTAAGTATTGTGGTGAATAAACAGTGTTTGCTTAAATCGTTTTATTAGAAATATTAACATATAAAGTGCGATTACTAGTTGCATATTACCTAATGCTTAGCAAAGGATGGAGGACCACTTTATCCGGAGAAACTTCGGTGTTTAAATCTGTTTATCCTTGTTTAAGGTTTAAACATAAAAGGTTTAATATATACACAATTTTCAAATAAGTTAATAAAAAATGGAAACATTTTTGTGTGTATTTTAGGGGATCTGATACATGTAGACCAGTGATTCTAAAGGTATTAAGGATTCCAAGGTGGGATTCAAAGATATAAGTCAGTTATCATAAAGGGCTACAGTAATGTCTAGAATTCTAATTATGATCAAAATTATGTACACTGAGATATGAAACATTAAGAACAATTAAATATAATGAATATGGTGTGTTTTTTTTTTTACTCTAAAACTTTCATACATTTTCATACAGAAACAGCAGTCAAAATAGCAATATTATTTTACGAATAACAATGAAAGACAATAAAAGATCTTGGAAAAAGATCTGTACACAAATATTCTAGTGTTATCTGTAAAGAAGGTTTGATTTGAAAGACTGAAATGAATGGCAAAACTCCTGGGCGTTATAATTACACAATCGTGATGCAATGCGTCACCCACCAAGCGAGTGTTGAATACTAATATAGCCAGCAATGATTTGACCAGATTTGTTCCCAGCTGATAAAAATCTTGTAAATTGATTTCTATTAATGTTATAACTTTATTTACGATTTGTTTATACCCATACAAATAAAGTTACTAGACACATCAAATTTACGAGCATAATATTAAGTTATGGTTAAACCTAACTGTCAAGCAACAAAAAATCCAGGAAAATACTCTAAAATCGGTAATGTGTTATATATTTTCCTATTTGCCCGGAGTTTTAATGTTCACCAAACATAAGGCGCGTACCTAAGTTATTCCATGGAATTATTTTGAGTAACTGTAAGGGTATATCTGAGGTAATTTGTTCTATTTTTAAAATGCACGTTACTTCTACCCACTTGACACTGATAACTTATTTCTAATTTGGTACCCACACCCCAGGCATAGTGCAATCACTCAAGAAAAACCCACATAGTTATTATTTTGCAAGGATTTGTTTCTCATGGATCTGACCAGGTTTATTTCAATTATCAACCGGTGTATTCTTTCACACGTAAAATGTATTAACGCTAATAATTACAAAAATATAGAACGTGTCACAGGACCTCATTTACAGTTTGATATTTTATTGTTTTAGGCATAACACATTTTTACGGTAATGCAACATAGGACCATGTCCAGAGCACATAGAAACTGTATGGTTTCCAAAGGCAGTGGTCCGTACAGTTTCAATATAACAATATAGTTTTAATCGAGTACAAATCTAGGAAAATGATTATAATACAATATTTATCATTTGAATGCAATTATAGATATATGTGCAAATCAACATTACATACTTTTCTTTCTTATCCTCGGACAAGAAGTTTACGAATTATACTTAGTCCTAAAAGGACCTTTACGCTGCTTTTAGTCTGAAAGTATATTCCAGTCGAAATCCATGAAGAAGGAATTTGGTCATTAATCTCAGTTATTTATAAGAAGAAGAGGAGGCCAGCTCCCTACCAGCCTCTTTAGCCAAAACGGACAGGTGTGGCTCCCCCTATATGCTTAGGCTAGTAACTGCCTTTAACACCAACCCCAACACAACTACCCCACCGTGGACTGGGCCCATCGATCTATCCTTGCACCTCAGTATCCCGAGCTTTCGGATAGTGGTGTGCTGCTCCTGAATATCATTACGTTTGCACAGATTTATAACACATTCTTTTTTGCTGTACGAAGCTATAAAGTCAGCTTCAAGTGAAGCTTACTAGGACACATGACATACACAGTAAGATTATTCCCTTTTGTACAAATTGTTTTATAAGGAAGTTCGGCCTATATGATACTAATTAGATACGAAAAGAATATACATTTCGTTTATAACATTAGAAATCCAAGATTTACTAGGCCATTTTACTATTGGCTGAGGTATTCTACATTGACTTTACCAGCGGAAATTGCGGCAGACCGGATATAACTCTCCGAGCGGAAATGTTTCCTTGACGCTCTTCGTGTAATTTCATGTGCTACAATAGTTATGCATCACCCACCTTATACATTCATGCATTTCCTAGTTCCATTCAATTACCATGTGTGGTAGGTTTATTACATTCAGGAACAACCAACTAAAATATAATAGCTAATATAAAAGGTATTGTTCATTTATTGTAATATACCAAAAACAATACGTACAAATAAACTACAGCTCATAAAGTTTAATTGTTTATTTACTGTGATTTTATAAATAAAATTGGAATTATTTAATACATTATCTATATTTTCCAGCAGATATCTAAGATCTTACCGAAAAGTAGTTTTTTTTAACAATTTGAAAAACTGATATTGCCCATTTTAGACCAGTGGAGTGGATACTTAGACTAGGAATCATTTATATCAACTACATTACATATAACAAGGTCTTGTATATTAGCAGCATATCGAAAGTTCTATAAAAATCATAACAAAGAAACTGTAATAATTGTTAATGTAAAATTGTTTTACGGTGGATTTACAGTAAAAGAGTTGCATGCTAAGTCCATTATATAAAACTCCCAAAAGATTAATGTATTTTAAGAACATAGTGCCTTGAAACATATTCAGCACCCTTTTACCCAGGGAGTCAGAGGTTAAATTTAAGAAATAGGTTTTCAACATGTATATTGACAATTTTTAATATTTTTTTAAATGTTTTATTTATTAATGCGCCAGTTTCCAACGGACATTTAGTAAACTATTCAAAAATGTCCAAGTATTGTATTTTAATAAACATTTTTAACAAACCAAGTAAGTTTCCTAAGTTGAATCGTCTACGATTCACTGGATCTTAAAGAGTATTGATTATTACGTGAGCAGTGACGGAGTTTTTGCCATTGAATTAGAGCAGAGAAAGATATAATTGTAATGTTAGAAGATTTCTTAAATGAGACATTGATATGCCAACCATTTCCAACACATGTATCTTATTTAGCTCAACACCTTCTCTCAGTTAGTCAAGCAATAAACTATATAAAATATTTTATATGCCACTGTCAATAAGCTGTCAGAGTTAACTGAATTCATCGATCATTTACACCCACTAGTTTGTATGTGTGGGTGGAGAATTATCGGCAGTTAAATCATATGCATAGTTGAAGATTGTTATCTACACAGAAAATCGTTGTCACATAATTTCATTCAATGTGCGAACGTTGGGGCCAGCTGTATGGTTTGTAAATTTACATATGAGGACGTGGTGCTCAATGTTTTCAACGACCCATGCGATTAATTCAAATACAATTATTCTCCTCACACTTAGTAACTTGCACTATAAAGTATCCCTTATAATATAGATTATATTCTATAGTTACAACTTTACATATATTAAAAGATATTATCCCTATATATAAAAGGCAAATTACTCAACACACATTGTCACACGTCGAGATATTCCAGGAAGTACAAATTTGGCTCCAAAATTCCTCATGAATGAAATAGAAAACTAATGCATTTTCACAAAGATAACATCCATAGGGGTTTAAATAGTGCAATCCTACTTCTAATACAATTATGTATTTCCTCAACTTGTCCACGTTCTATGAAGATTAAATTTGACTCAATCGCGTGTTATGCTCTCAAAAGGCAAATGCAAGAAATTTCTTAAGAATTATTACCCACAGAGATTGAAGTAGGTGTGTAAAATTACGTAGAAAAACTATACTTTTGTATTTCATTAGTCTATTTTTTTTAGATTACGTACCTTTTGTAACTTTCTAACAGTGTCATATCTTTAGTTAATACATAATAGCAATATCACATTTTAATATTTTTACCTTGTGCTTAAATTTATTTCGCCGCATGACATAAACATGTTTCTGGAGAGTGTAATTTGCGTTAGGAATTGTATTTAGAACAGGTTTTAAGTCATCAATAGACTATTATATATATAAAAGATTATATGTATGTAAGATTTAAGGTAAATAGGAAGTTTAAGAAGCATCTGATATGAGATATAAAAATAAGGCATTTATAAGTAATCTCTTTATTTTTTGGATTTCCCGGCAGAATATAAATTATTTATTAAAAATTTATTATATTAAGTTTTAATTATAGTAATTCTACTCGCAGAGGCCTTCCTTCTCAATAAATTGAAACCCAATAGTGCAGTATCAGCAAGTTTTTATGGAACACAATAAAACCGACAAATGCACATGAGGCAAGACGTATATGAGCATTCCTTGCTATTGATAGTTGAACACAATCTGCCCTCTATCTGTTTCACCCATGCAATACAGTTTAATGTTTGTGGTATAGAATTCCTTCTTTTTTAGATCCACAATAAGCAGTACTGACATTAATGAGTTACACTTTAATATAAATTTACTAAAATGTATGCAGTCAAATAAATTAGTTCTTATCCAATTATTATTTTGTAAGTCCTAAATACAACTATGAGATACTCCTGTACTAAACTAGCCACCCTTGTTCAAAACGATAACATTGCGTGCACGTTATTCACAAATTCGCCTTGTTCATTGCATATCATTCAGAGTGGGTGGAATATCTGTGCTCTTAATTAAACTCACTATCCGAAAAGTAATCATCTTCACTGGAGGAAGATAAGATTTTACCATGTGTAGGTGAATATGCTGGCTCTTCACTTAGTAATTCAACATTATCATTATTATTTTATTCAGTATACATCCACTTAGGAATGGCTGTAAAAGGACTGAATTGGTGCAATACTGTCGTACTAATTAACTTTTAGTATAGTATTGCCAAAGAATAAGTTTATAGTGGACTTACATATAAAATCACCCTGTTTCAATTACCATCATAGTTGCATTCACCGAAAATAACTTCCCAAACATAAACCCAAGAGGCCCAAACCATAGCCTTTTACAAATGTTATACAAATATGTGTATGTGTGCATATGTGATATATAAAGCTGCTCGTGAAAAGAATAACTGTCCCAAAAAGTGTGAATATATGTTGAACTTATGAATATCTCAGCAATCTTCAATGACTAGCTTGGTACTCCATTTTATTTTAATATGGTGGCCATTCAAACGTAAAAAATGATATCATCCTTTGTAATCCTAGGGAAAAAATAAAAAGAGTTCTACAGTGCTCATTATATATTAAAACTTTTTATTATAAATCACATTTTTACATTAAACGGTTTTAAAATATTTTGGTACTGTAGAATCACCGGAAATAAATTAGTAGTATTTCAGCTGCCACAATATGTACCTAATCTTTTTGGATTAATCGATAAGCATTAAGTATTTTTTTATAATCTAAAATCCAACAACGAAAAATAATTTTAGACATTTCAGGGGAAGAAAACTCACAGACATATTGAACAGTATTAAAATCATCAAAATAGTCCTAGAAGTTTGGAACTCAATGAGGATTTATGATTAGACGAAATAATGATATGGAAATAGTTTAATCTAATTAAAAATTAAAAGACTTGTTATGAGTGTGCTTACTATCATTTAACTTGTTCTGTTGCAAAAGTTTTCAAACTTATTGTAATTTTTCTGTTTTCACTAGAACGGAGAAGCATTTCCTCATCAATGAAGTATTTCTTTATCATCTAAATGTATTTGTCTATCTAAACGTATTTATCACTTTATTATAAATGTGTTAAAGCTGCAGTACAATTAAACACTGTATTCTAGAGAATATCTGCGATAATGATAAGGAGTCTTAATACATACAAGATTTACTGTACGCTTTATGTTCAGTAATAAAAGTGATTTAATATGTTCCATTTATGGGAGACGATTTCCTTGAACCCGATGTAATAACAATGGTGAATATAGAGGTTCATGATATAGAGGTTTAATTCCATCAATAACATAGGAAGTAACGTTTATGGGTTTCCCAATAATTTTAAATCTTACGCGGTGACAAAATTCTGTTCTGGAAATAGCAAAACTTTTGCAAATAAGCTGTATCCTTTTGCTTTTGATATGATAAAATTTTTTCTTTTTAATTTTTTAGATGATAAGTATGATTAATCTTCCATTTTATTGATATAATTATTACTTAAAATATTACTTCATACAGGAATGTCACAATAAGAGATTTGGGTTTACGTCGGATTTCCTTATCAATCCGACAAAGTACAAGAAATATTTACTAATGTTTTCCATTAAGTATAGTTATCATTTTACGTAGTATTGTATCTTATATTTGATCAACCCCAGTATATGTATTTAAATATTTTACAATTGCATGCGCATTTATAAAATATGTATACATTACATAATATTTCAATAAAACAAAGAACTTTGTTTCGTTAAAACAAGATAAGTAATTCCAATTTTTTTGTGTATCATATTGTAATTAAATTAATTCATTATTCGTGCATTATACATATTATGATTACGATTAAATATTATATTTTTGTCCATACAAGTAATTTTCTAGCACTAATCTAAAATCTTAGATCACACTAACTCTGATTTGTATAATGTTTCTCTAAACAGTTTAATGAAAAGAATACTGCTTTTCTGTTATCCAGAGTCGGCCCCATACCGATACCTCTGGTTAGATTTAATTAACTCCGATTTGCGGTGCTGTGTGTTACTCCACTCATGAATATTCACGCTGGGTTTCATTTTGCAGGCAATTACAATATACATATTCATATGCAACAATAGAATTGTTCATTTATCTTAAGCAAATATCTTGCTAGTCCAAACTTAAATAATGGAAACGTTTTAGGTTAAAATAAGTGAGTCCCCCTTTACTGGTTGATCGGAAAATTCTATTTCTGTTTTTTACTGTCCTGTTGATAATGACAAACTCGATTGATCTACAAAACTAAATATCTTATGTTTGAAGTTAAAGTTTTGTTTTTCCGACAGTAGGTACCAAATTACTCACCACTTATTGCAGAATAATCTAAAAAAGTTATGTTACAAACATCTAACATAACAAAACATGATATAAAGAATTTCCATTTAGTAACTTATAACCAAAAATATGCACGCAGAAATAAAGAAGTGTCAAAAAGATATTTTAGAGGGTGTTTAATTCGTGTAGTATTCCATGTTCAATCCATACATATAGACGTTAGGTATGTTCTATACTTGATATACATAACAATGGGAAATGTACTAAATCCTGATTTACAAATAAAAACCGACATCAATTGTTTTAGTTAAGTGATTTTTGAAAATGAATGAAAAGTATTTAAACGATAAAATTATTTGTACAAAGTAAATAGTAGTACGATTCTACTTCTCACCTGCTTAGACATTTTAATCACATATAAAGTTATTTTAGAGGTTAAAGTTACTTTTACTGAGAAAATGTAGAAAGACTGTTCTGATTAGAATATAATATTACTCTGGATTGTTTTAATCATAAACTATTGTAGCTTTTTAATGTTACAAGGACAATTCATTTGCAATTTTTTAAATTGTTAGGACAGTGTTCAAAATTGGGAAAAATTTTAAAACTCTTGAATTTACTTAAGAAAAAATTACTGTAAAAGGGTATTTCAACTTTAAAATTGTATATTTGATTCTCATGATAGTTCACAGAAAGCATTTGCTATTTAACAAAGTGTTACTAGGAAAATACTCATTGTAGAAAAAACCCTAGTAGTTTTTTTATATGATGAACTTGTTTTAGACCTTGAAATATTATTTTGTGGAAGTCAAATTTTTACTACAGCACAATGTAAAATAAGAAACATCCAGTTAAATTGATGTAAAAAAAGCAGTTCTCTGTACACAGCACAGAGAAATTAAGTGATTGGTGAACAGAGGAGTTATGTACAGTTCGTGTATCAAGTTATGAGCCAACTCCACTGGTGATCATTACACGATTGATAAACTCATCATTTTGTTAGTGACACTGCAATGAAGATCATCTAACGAATAAAGATACAATCATTGTAGATAAGAGGTTGAATAAAACTAAAAATTTAACATTAATAGTCTGTACAGAATCAAGTTGAGAATTAAATACTATTTTTCTGCTAAACTTAATTTTCTACATCATTTTGTCATGTATTTATACAACTTACGCAACACAAGTTTCTAAAACGTTGAATTGAATATTAGTGCTAATTTAGAGGCATTACTAATAAACGTTAGAAATAACATGAGTAATGCTATTTAAGATATACATTTAAAGGTTGACAACTTAAGTTAAATAAACGGAAGCAATTGTCCTTTTCCATATCATTAAAAGCGCCCAAGTAGTCAAATAAACATTATTTTGTTACAAAATTTAAATGAAAAATATAACATTGGTTCGTCCTAAAGTTGGAAACTTTTAATTTAACAATTTTAAAACACTTCATAAAGGTAAATCTCATATTTAATAATGCTTTTAAATTGTCATAATATTTAATCATAAAGCATAAATTTAATTGTAAACAAAAGCGTTATTTAAACTATAATCTTACACTTGTATGCAGTATCATGTAATCCATTGTCCTTTCTAAATCCTTGTTTAAATATTGGATTGCTATAACTTTTTAGAACTATAAGTACCCAAATTTTATTTTTTATAAACGCATTATATTTTTAGATATTTTAAATTTGGGTACAGATACTATATTTGAGATATGTTTTTGGTCTGAACAGCTAGGAAAGTAAAAACTTTCGTTATTTTATCCAAATGAAACTTTCTAAAATATTTATAATTATAAATACGTATTTCTTTCTATCTGAACCCTAAGATTTTGTATTAAGGTAATTATTGATTACCATTAAGGGGAGTTGATTTTGCGAGGGCAGTGGTTTAGATAAAATAAAAAATAAAATATTAAATACAGGTATCTTTAATATATTATTAGAGGAGTCAGAGTTTTGAAACTTAGAAAGGAAATTCAATGTGAATTTTTTGTCGCCTACAGCACTTAGTGTTATACCCTAAATAGATTATTAAATTTAGAAAAATCTCATAATATGGTTTAAAATTAAATTGTATTACTAAAATAATTATCATTTCTACTTCATAAGTGTAATCACTACATTTCAAATCAATCATGAACACCATTACAGTATTTATTAATGGTAAAACAATCTCTATGATTCTTGTAATAACATAATTTACTTTTAACTATATATTTACAAAATGTTAGTGTAAATAATTACGTATCATGTTGGTTTTTATAAAGAATAGACAGCAAAGCAATAAAAGCAATGCTTATAAATGATGTTACTCAGTTTACACGTAGTAATTGCTAATATTAATATTTCTGCTGAGTGTACTCCATCGGTACGCATATTTTGGCGAAAGTGTCACTGGGAGTGAAGCACTGCAGTTATTGCCCATAAATCGACGCGGGAGCTGTGTGAATCCAGAGATAAATGGTTTCCTGCTAAAATATTGCTTTTAATTCAATCCTTTGTTATAAATTTCTCAAAAGTTCTTTGAACAGCTACAGCAATAATACATTATTTATAAGAGGCTACTACGAATTTTAACAAGTAAGTTAATTTGTTTATTCATTTACCAACAGTGTACGTGTATTTTTATGCGAGTATGTTTCTAGTACGATATATTTAAATTACAAATACATCGTATGCTTTTATACTGTATTATTTCAACTAAACTATTTAACTAAAAATTGTAATTATAAATGATTTATTTTAGGTGTCAAGAAGCATGTTCTTAATTTAAATACTTTAGCTTTTTCTTTAAGATATTTTATCATCCTTTTGCTTTTTTCGGTATTATTCTTTAGCCTTCATGAAACGAGATTGATAATATAACAGGAATTCTTTTCTTTATTTAAACTTAAAAACTCCTGACATGTTTAAATTTTTGTGCGTAATACTTTCTGATATATATATATATATATATGTGTGTGTGTGTGTGTGTGTGTGTGTGTGGTGTGTGTGTGTGTGTGTGTGTTGTGTGTGTGTGTGTGTGTGTGTGTGTGTGTGTGTGTGTGTGTGTGTGTGTGTGTGTGTTGTTCCTTGGCATAGAGAACAAACCAAGAAAACATTTCCGGGGATATCATGAAAACTTTTTATATAATTATATAAAAACCGGTTTTATGTAACTTGGGTTTTTATTGTTGAGTAGTAAACAAGAATATTGGATACCTAAAAAATGAATCACAGATTATGCAAAATAATTAAATTTTACGAGGTAATGCCGAGGTATAAGGCCATTAGGAAGCTAATCGTCCTTAAAACAACGGGGTTTACTGGTCATTTACTTTAAATTTACGTATATTCTAACTTAAACTTAAATTATAGTGTTAATTAAGACGTATTATATACTTACATTGTATCTTATTTATGTTGTAAGTTTCTTAGTCTGTAGTAAATAAGGTTATTTATTTCAATACAAAACCATATTTGTTAAATCTTTTCAATTACTTTTTTCATGTTATTGATTTCATATTTTGTAGTATAAAATACTATAATTCGTTAACAAATATGATAAGTTAGAATTTGTAACATGTTTTATATACAGATGTTTATATAAAACTTATGATATTTATAAATCGTATATATTACAAATTATATGTTACGATAATAAAAATTACGATAATACATCAATGCAATTCAACCTTGATTACACCGTCTAAAACAATTATATAGAATATATTTTGAATTATTGTGACAAATTTATATGTCATAAGAACTAAATTTATGATAAATATTACATTTATTTCCATTTTAATGAAATGAAAGTATATTCACCGTTTAAGATTTTTATAAAAACAAGAGACTTTTGTATAAAAACTACATAAAAAAATCTATTTTGGGATTCCCTATCAGAAAATCGTGAAACTTTCAGATTTTTGTTATTAAGTAGCTTGAAGAATTATATTTTGATAGTTACAAGAATTTGTTATTACAGTGTGTTCAAGTTAACGTACAGACAAACTTACTCTTAAAAACAAGTTTTATGTTTCGCAACATCATTTCTTACACAAAACGCAGCAAGACTTGATTACAAGTTAGGATTACACCAGACTGCGTGTCTCATCGCTGGGTTGCATGCAAAATTCTTATGGCTCATTTCTTTGGCTTCGTGTGTTGTTATGTAAAAATCTCATATGATTGTGCTAAAATTATTAGTAATATATTCGTTACCATCTCAGTTACGGTACCCAATAGACCAACGTAAAAATTAGCTTATGCTCAGCCAAACTCCTTTGAGTGATATGCACCATCAAAGAACTCATTTTGCTTATTTAAAAAAATTTTATTTCATTTTCATGTTATTGTATGGAGAGACAGACATATGAACGGATAAAAGCCAAACGCTGGTGCTTCGCTAACGCTAAGCCAATAAGTAGTAAGATTACCTTCATTACCTATTACATTAGTTAACATAATGTGCAAGAACATTTATCATATCACAAATGGTGCATGGTGTTTGTATATTCTTTATATTTGAAAGTATATATTTCTGAATTTTAAGAAATATATTATTTGAGTATTAAGCAGAGCACATGGTCTATGCGGTTTTATAATACCTTGTTACAGGAAAAAAGCCGAAAGCTAAATTCAATTCCACTTGGAATTCGAATTACCAGAATATTAAGTTTTTAATGTTATTATTTATGCATTGGATCATTAAAAATTATATAACTGCAGGTATAGTATGGTAAACACGGATTTATAAGAGTATGGTTCCGTTTGAGTACAAATGACGTGGTGTAAGGTAGTTTTTGCACGAATGAAAAAGGAAACTTTGTGAGGCACGTAATGAATAATGCAGATTTTTATCAGTTTATCCTGAGTTCGCACACAGTCTTAAAGTGCGGTATGCAGAGGAGTTGCTTAGACTAAGATTTATGGGCAATAAACAGTTTTAGCCGAGAATACTTTATCACAATAACAGTCCCCATGTGGAGTGAAACTTTTATCTTCATCATCACCTCGTGATCTACCTCCCATTCTGTTGAATAACACTACCAATATATCACCAATGCTTTCTAAGGATCGCGATGTATTATTTTGTGTGAGTTTAATTAACGTAATACACAAATCGTTGGTTACATGTCTCATTTTGTTTATGCTATATTATGTTTACTAATAATTTAGGTAGATTATTGGTATGTTATAGAATGGTAGATTTCAGTTTTTTTAAAGTTGAAAAGTTTAAAATTAATTTTAATATTCTAATTTATTAAAAAATATATTAAATTTGGTAACCAAAATTTCACAGTGAATACAAGTTTTAGTTATAGTTACTAGTAAATATGGGAACTATGTAATTGCTGGTACAAATTACCGCTAAAATTTCTTTCAAGGAAGCAATGTATGTTCTACACATATAATATTCTGTCAATTCTTCTTTGTTTTAGAGAATACTGTTACCTATTGCCAACCTTACATAGAAAAGTTTTGTTTTTTTTTATTAATAATTGGTGTGAAATATATTTGCATCATATCAAGAAATAAGGATTATCAACTAAATTCAACATTATATTTCATTATTAACCTAAAAATTGTATTCTAATATCTCTTACCATATACATTTTTAACCTATTACAAGCTGTCACGTGATTTGTTTTAGTTTTTAACAATGTATATTCTAAATCTATAATCTTTTTTCAAACTTCTTTCCTTTTGAGGATAAAAAATCGCCTTGAGACTAAACTTCCTCTAACTGCAATATCTCGTCAGCTTTCTTCTTCTGTAGAACTATATTAATTATTAAAGTTATTTAGTTTACGTGTCAGTTACAATGTTGTAATAGGTATGATTATATTTTACTTTGTTTGTTTTGTTTGGAGGTTAAGTGCTAGAGAGGACTTCAAAGTCCTAAATTCGCCTCTGTAAATAAAGACATTTTTCATTTCATTTCATTTTATATTGAGCATATAAAAAGTTGTACAAAGAGTCATCTCTAGACGAAATTTTAAAGATGCAAATAGGTATACCTTCAACATTATTGGTGGAAATGAGGTCCACTATAACAAGGATATCTGACAGAAAAATGTTCATGTGTATAATAAATTACATTAATTAATTAATTTTATTTGTTTAGTAAATAAAATAAAATAAGATATATGTTACGCAAATGTGAGTAAAATAAGTTTCACATTTGTGTATTTATAACTGTTTAATCGTTAATTTAATACTATTAAACATAAACAGAACAACTCTTCCTAGTATAAGATTTTACAGTAAATAGTTTTCACACGCAAGTTAGCTAAAAGTCATATAGTTTCCAAAATTTAACAATAAATGTAAAAGGACAACATGGGATGTCAGTAAAACCCATTTTTATATGAGAAAATTATATATTGACGTTACTTCAAACTTCCGTGAATTTAATCATATATTATCTAACATGTTATGTATCCCTATATGCCGAAAACTAGGAGGTTGTAACTTTGTTTTATATTATTTCATCGCACATGTAGTATATTACAAAAAATATATTGTCAAAATGAATAAATCTTCCATATCGCCAACTTCATAGTTTAATAACAGAATTAGGGTTAATGACGTATTGTGATCTTAAAGCGAGTGTTTATTTCAGTACTGCGGGAAACTGTAGTTTTCAACGCTAGCATCAAAAGCGGTTGTCCTCAGTGCGAACTCGTGTTTTACGCAAAAGAAAACAGGTGGCAAATATAGGAAAAAACCTAAAACATATTTAATTGTTTAATGATCACTGTTTTTATATAATATTTAAAACCAAAACTAAAACTTCCATGTTTTAGTAAATTTTTATTACATATTAAGTAATACATTAATGTTCTAAATTGCAGGTATCTGTATTGTACGATACTGCAAGAAAACAAATTGAGATTAGAGCACTGAAAAAATTAAAACATTATATTTTGTAGACAAATTAACTTAACAAAAAAGGTGTTATTCGTACAGTATTGTAAAAATAAAAAAAAATGCTGTCTCTTTTCGTGATAAAAACTACTATGACAGAAAACTGACAGAAACAATGTTTAGTGTTAAACTTTTAACACATCCATTTTGTTAGAATTCCATTCAAATTTGAGATGATATACAGTCACTATATCGTAACTAAAACAATGACTATTATATAAAACAAATGTTAATAGTTAAATTTCTTATATAACTCTATGCTAGATAATGAAATAGGCAGCCATGAAAAATAACCGTTTTATAATTTAAGTGCAGGTTAAAAATATCATCAACATTTTCAAGCGTTGAACATGCATATTGATTACCAATATTAAGAAAATTTCATATTCTTTAACTTCATTAATTTATTTTCTGTTTGAGCTAAGCGAAATAGACTTAGTGTACCGAGAACCTAAATAATTATTATCCTGTATCCTTGAACTCAACCCTGTCAACTTGTTGAAAGAGAAATGTTTAGACGCTATCTTTCATGACACCTTAGAGCACTCGAGCTCTCTCCCTCGCACTTAAGTGGGAGGGGACACTCTGCAGAGAAAGGCCGACGGCTTTGATGAATTCATCCATTTTTAAGTGATATTTAACTTGGGGTTCATTA
Source organism: Homalodisca vitripennis (assembly GCF_021130785.1). NCBI lineage: Eukaryota > Metazoa > Arthropoda > Insecta > Hemiptera > Cicadellidae > Homalodisca > Homalodisca vitripennis. The sequence continues at coordinate 85,292,349 of NC_060213.1, read as the reverse complement.
CTCAGCGAACGTCCCTGCAATGTATGTTTGATGGTGAGTGCACCCTATTTTATATATATATATATATATATATATATATATTTTTTTTTTTTCCGGAAGAAATTTTTTTCCTAACTGTCTGTTTTTCTATTAAAATTGCGTTGAACATTCGATTTTACATACATGTATCACTAGTAAAGGAGCTCAGTCCTAATTTAACAGATTTTCGAACATTATGATAAAGACGCTTTTTTTAAAGCTATGTTTTTAAGCAATGTAACCAAGGACATTTTGTTATTACAAAATCCTATTAAGGCCTCATAGTATAGGTTTAAACAAAATAGGAAACAATGACCGTTATCGTTATATCTTATATAAATATTAATGTTTGTACAGTTTTCATCGTTAGCAATTATTCCAAACTCTAACATTTAATATTTTTTACTACATTCTTAGTTGATACATTTATTAGTTAGTTTTATGACATGAATTCTATCATACAAAAAATATTTATAACAATAATGTAACATTACGATACGTAAATTATAACTATCACTTCAGTAAGGTTCATCGCATCGGTTTGTAATTTAATTAACCAGATATCTTAGCCAGAATTTATTTAAATAAATATTTAAAATTCGGACAAATTTATTATTAATGGTATCAGGTGAAACTGACCAAAATCAACTGACCTGCTAATTCGATTTAAATTCGAAAATAAAACATAAAAATAAAATGAAAAATAGATGACAGTTTAGATGATAAATTTGGTCTACGTGTTCGATGAACATAGAATCAACCAGGAACATTGCTCATATAAGTCAAACTGATGTATGTATTTACATTTTTAGAAACCACTTGTAAAATTTATAGATTTATAGTTTTATAGGAGATGTTATAAAAATCCAAGTAAAAAAAAATGTGATTTATTACTTTCAAAACTAACGGTTCAAATTTGTAGTAATCAATCATATACAGCCAATAATGTTTAAAAAAAGTTAATATCATTTGAAGTTTCATAATTTAATTTCATGAATAGAACTATCAATATTTATGAACTACTTATCACAAATATGACTTTAAATAATGTATATTAGGCAATATTTTTTTAATTTTCACAAAATGAAATTTTTTGTTACTAGTTAATATATTATAAAACTACATTTAAATGATCTATATTTAAATTTTGTATATTTATAATGTTAAAGTTTAGCTAAGAGAATACATTCATCTACAAACACTATAATATTTATTTAGGATTAACTATTTATGTAAAACGTGTTTAAAATTTTCGAGTTTATTTCTAGGAGACCTTTTACATTACCAAACATTATAATATTTAAAAATATTAGAAATTTTGTTATTCATGCAGTGTACTGGGTACATATCACTTTACTGAATAAAAACATGTTATTTCAGAGAAGCAAACGCTGTATTAAAAGTTTTGGTTACATATTAAAAACTAAACGTTATTTCACTTACCTTATAGTTTGCCTTCCATTAATGTAAAGTGTGTTTATCACTAAACATATAAATAATTTATTTACTTCACAACTACTGGACCGCTTTAAATGCAAACCGTTTGGTTCTAATTATTGTGAATTATATGATATAATCAGTTAGCAAATTTAATATTATTATATTTGAAAAGAATTACAACTAATGGTTACGCTACTTTTGATGTTTAGATCTTGGGGCTTTCTCCCAAAGTGCCATCTTTACAAAATGAGCCATTTAATACTGGAAAGTGAATTATTTATTTATAGTAGCTAAACCATTGTATCAGGTACTAAATATAAATAACGCCCACCCCCCACTATAAATTTGTATTTTCCTTTGACGATTTTAAATAAATATTTAAAATTTAATTATTGCAAATACACTACAAAAGTAATTAAAGTATTATAAGTTAGAAACTGAATAATTGAGTTCATTAAAGTAGTCTTGACTTCTTCCATATAGATTTCAAAGGTCGGAAATCAATTAATTAGAATATTTATAGCACCTAATGTGTTCTACACATAATATATCTGTAAATGTTTATAAAATGCAACTTATATTAACCTTTTTAGTTACGTGTTTCGTCGAGGTATCACAAAAATATTCAGAAATGTAACTAATTTTATCCTGTTTATAAAAATACAGACAGACATCCATACTGAAAGACAAACAAAACAGAAGTGCTAAGAGAGTGCTAAACTGCTGAAGTGCGCTGAAATAAAATCTTGTCACCGAAGTTTAACACGGACTTTCAACTTTATTACTTTTCTCTTGTTTTTAACTGTATGAATTAAAGTCTCATACGAATTTACTTAACTTATTTACATATTTATTAATTCTACTATATTCGCTTTTTCGTGTAAAGTTATTCATTAAACCTCCGCCAAACCCCGCAGAGTGTGGTACACAATAATATTCATAGTTTTATCTATATATATATCAATGAATTTTCATGATGAATATTAAGTCAATAGGTTGGTTGGATTTTGAGGTATCGCTAAGGACAGAGAGACAGTCAGATAAAAATGGAATTTTTCTAGTAAAGAAACTGTAGGTGTTCCTTACGCCTAGCCAGTAATACAGGTCTAGTCTGGAATGATAATTTTAAATCGGTTTTTAGGAGCTTATTACACTAAACTTACTGAAAATATCATATTATTTACTTTACGATATAACATGCACATTGTGTGATAAAGGTTACATATTAGATAGTTTAAATGCACCAGAATCGCTGATTTATTACTTTTAAACCAAACATTTAAATCCAAAACCAAATTGAAGTATCCAGAACTTTTATATTAATATTTAATCCACAAACCTAGACGGACCGACAGTCAGTGATAAATATGATTGAAGCATGGACTTACTATCATGCAAAGTTCTACAGAAAATTCATATCTAGTTCTCTGCCCCTTTTGAAACAATGCTTTTATTTCATTGTCTACCTGTAAGTAAGATATTTCAAGAAGTAAGCCGTTTAAGTTACTACAAATTACTATGATCCTTAGTGGAGTGTATAATGTATTCTTAACTTATTTAGTTATAAAATAAGTTAAAATCGCTTTATTTCATTTATGTAATAAATTGTTAAAAAATTTTTACCGTGCAAATTTACTAGTAAACATTGATAATCTTTTTTTAAGAATTAATTTAATTAATAAAATGGTAACAGGATTGTTCTGGATATTATTAATTTTAATTAACACAATGAATCAACAACGCGTATTTACCTTTGTGAAATAGGATTACAACATGCAATATGAGTGTAATACGGGAAAGCTTAATGTACTTCCTGCAAAACGTCGCTCTCTTAGGACTTACAAATACAGAAACGATTACAAATGGTCCGAACCATCCATTTGGGAGTTTCCATTTGTGGAGATTGTATCAGTTAATTGCCTACGGTAGTGTTCTGATTGTAATTTACAGCGGCTACGGCAACGATTGTTATGGATGGAGTTCTACTGAACGCTCTCGTAACCTTAAGTGGATTTACAAAGTTTTGTAACTCTATAGCGCTCCCAACAATATTCATGTATTCATATGCTTTTGCAGTCTCTTGACACTGGAAATATGAAAATTTAAACAAAATATTGGAACAGTTTTGTATAATATTGGCAATACATTATTTAAATAAGATTCATTCGTTATTTATATTATACGACAACTGTTACTTAATAAGTATGGCATGAAGTAAATACAACAATGTTTTTAACGCTCCTAATGTAAAATGAATCCATAATAATAACTTTCAATGCAATATCCATAAAGAGTAAAATATGCTGCGTTCTGCAAGCATACATATCAAGTGATGGATTTATAGGTCGCTTATGCGTTGATAGATTTAGTTGTAAAAAGTAACATTATAATTTGTATAAACAGTTTTAAATACATGGAATCTTTTATTCTTTTAAACCATACTAATTTCCTTGTTATTTGTATGAAACAATTTAAACAGGCGCTATTTCGATTATATTAATGAATGTCACATAATTGTATTTGAAATTTTTCACTTATATACCATTACCACGTTTTTATAATATATTTTTTATTTTGAAACAATTACTTGTAATATCCACAAAGGTTTGTGACCGCCTTTTTGAACAAAGTTAATACATATACATGAGCTAGTGTGAGCAAAAAAATTTATGTAAAAAATTGAGTATATTATTGTTTATTGATATTACCGTTATGTTTAAAGTTTAGAGAAGAAGATTTCGTGTAAGACTATTTGTATATTTCCATTTACATGAAATGCAATTTTAATAAATAAATAAATTTACTCGAAAACTACTATGGTATCTTCCGCTTGTAATATTTTTATATCAAAACTAATAACTATTATTGTATGTAACTTAATATCGCTTCTAATTTTCCGTGAGTTATTGCCTAGGAGGAAAATGCAATCAAATAATAAACTTAATACACTCAGATAAACAGCAATTACCTCGGCTATGAAAACGGACAGTGAGAAAGAAAGCGTTAACAAACTTACACACAACAGAAGAGGCGTTTATAGAAAGATAGGCTAAATCGCTAAATATCTTTTGTAAATGAAACTGGAGGAGAGTGTTCACTCTAAGCTTGCATAAAAGTAAAATGATCTTACAAAAAGAATCTCAAGAGGAACGTGATGTGCAAGTTATCCTTATTATGAGAGATGTATATTATAACAGCGTGCTCACAACAATCTCTAGTATAAAAAAATGGAAATTAATGTTAAGAAATAATTATTTGTTAAATCATTAGTTAAATTTAGTTTTTAAATTTATTTTAGTTTTTGTGAAATGACAGATTATCTTCTCACACTCAAAATATCCTCCTCACGTATCCTTATTATTTTGTACCCATGTTTCATAACACGAGATCATATTTTGGCCGGCTGTTCGTGTTCTGGGATTGTCGTACTTATTTCACAAATAACAGACATATATGTCTGATTGTAATAGTTAATATTTTTGCCTGTAGTTCTGCTATCCATACCCTGTAACAATAGGGTATCGTGATCTTCATAGGTTGACTTAAATAAATTATCAAATACCTAAATAACGCTACTTTGATCATTTACGTATTAATAAAAAATATAATCTAAATTGATATAAAAAGAAAAAAACAGTCCTTCATAATCTCCATTCAAATATAAATTCCTTTTGATTCGCCTACCTAATTTAACTAATTAAAACAGAAAATGTAGATATAAAGGATTAGTAATTTATTTTAGTTTCAGTTAACTGCAAATTTTAGCTATCAATAAACCATAAATCGTACAGTAAAAATTATAATTCTAAGGAAAGATGTACGTTAAAATATAATAAACAGTTAGTGCCTAACTACGATTGTCAATAGTTTTGCAGAAAGGCAAAGAAACTGCCAGGACAAATATTTTGCTGTCTACGAAATTGTATTATTTATATTTAAAAAATATTCGTTATACTGGTTCACAATTTCTTTGACCATATGTTATAGTAAAAGTAAAGTAAAGTATTTTTGTACAAAAAGTAAAAATTTTTGTTTTACCAGGCGAATTTAGGGCTAAGAAACCCTTTCTAACACAACCTGTGGAACAACGGATTAAAGGTGACTTCCGAACAACCACCAATGGCCAGGCAGGGATTGGTAAAACCTTACTAAGGAAAATCTAACTAAATGCATGGTATTTGACAGTGATTTTTAGTATGATTAAGTTAATCGATTAGATACATTACTTCTGATTCTAGTTTTACTAGTATAATAAAGATAAGAAATTTTGTCCAACTAATAATTCTTTTAACATCCTATCATGAATGATCGCTAATACAATTTTGCAAAAAAAATTCAGTTATAGATTAAGGAGAATCACCAACTATAAAAAACTGGAGCCTTGTTTAAATTTTTAACTCGATAACACATCACTTTACCTCTATAACGGCCAAGGTAATTTTATGTTTCCCAGGTCGCTATGTTTCGTGTAATTAAGCACACTAATTACTTTCTCGTTAACGTCATGTAGGTCCTGTTAGGTGTTAATCACTGTAAAGTAATTGTTTAAACGTTTTAGGTGGTCTGGACACTACGTTGTGTCGTTATATCCTCATTTTGCTCGAGTGTTTTCTTTTCACCATTGAAATATTTTACTTTCAAAGTGAATACTAAAAATATTCCCTTGGAGTTTTTAGTATAGAATATATAACTTTCCTATTTAGTTTTTAATAGGTTAAACTAAATAGACTAATAATTGTTTTTAACTTGTTTGAAATAATATCATTTTTATAATTTTAAACCTAGGTTTCCGAATTTCAGTAGCAGTCAAGGCTGTCATACAATCTAGACTGCTGATTTCTCACCTACCTAATATATAACTAAGCATAAAATTGTAGTAAAGTATTTGTTGATATCCAGTAATTCATGCATTGGTAACATGCTATGGTAAAATAATAGTGAATAGTATTGTAATTGATTTAGTTTCGGAAATTTAAATATTCCAACACTAACCTTCCTCAAAAAATTCAGTAAATATTCATTACTAATCATAAAATTACGTGAAATTATATATCAATCAAGTCACAATGTTTTTTTTTACTTAAGCTTTTTAAAATTATCATTAACAATCGTTTATGTTTTATTGAAATTAAAAAGTATAAAACATGATATGAACACGTTTTAATCTGCTGATTAAAGCTGTTGTTTAATTTTAATTGTGACATTAAAGCCTGTATTTTAATAGAAATAATTCCTAGATCTTTTAGATATATGAAAGTTATGAAGTGTATAAATGAATCTATAAATTTCCTTTTTTGTCAATATATATATAACCGAAGGCAAGTAGCATAATACGGGTGAATAGACTAACATAATTAAAGATGTGTTGTTTTATTTTTGTATAGTATAGTTACTTGGATTTTACTAACAGGAAAATAAATTTAATAATAATTAAAAACATCTATTAAAGATAAAATTATCTATATGAATTGGAACTTATTATATACAATATATCTAAAAAAATATTTTTATATGCAGATATAAAATGTATTTTCATACACAGATAAGAATGAGTTCTATGGATTTCTAACTATGGATTTTCACTAAAGGTCATTGAAGTCTGAAAGGTGTGACACAGCGCAGTGTTGTAATGAGGAAGAAAGCCATTAGCCATTTTACTGGTCATTTTCCTTATGTGTCGTTTCGCAGTAAACCCTTATAAAATTATAAATCCACAGTTTTTCCCTATGGAATGAACTCTGATTGCACTATGACCTTGCTATCGATAAAAACAATGAGCATAGCAAGGTTTTCTATTATGAGTTTTGCAGAGCCACATCCACAGACCCAACTTTCTTGCGCAGTTACAAATTTGGCCATGAAGTTCAGATCTGTTTGAAGATGTTCCCTCAACTGTACAGAATGACACCAAATTTTCCATCTGTTCAGCATTTAAAGTTCTAAGAACCAATAGTGAAATTTTGCGTCTTATTTGCAAATTGTCGATTAAACTTTTTTAAACGGAGTCTTGTTAAGATCGTCCAATAGGTATCTAACAGTTATTCGCCTATTTAAGCGAACTATTCTATTTTTGAACGTTTTTATCTGTTTTTAAGGGTAATATACGTCCTGAACGCTACTAAATTATCGTTATACAAAGATTTTTAACATTTTGTGAACTTCTAAGGCATTATTTTTCAGCTGAAAACAAAACTTAATGTTAATTCGAAATCATGATGAGCGACAGACACAAAAAACATGATGTCATTTATTCACATCGATAAAGTCGTGCGCTATATTTTTATGGCAACTCGTATTTGTATTAGGGAAATAAAAATCTTATTGTCCTAAATGCCAGTTTAGAGTACAACCGGTGAAAAGTGAAATACGATAAAATAGGGTCTGCTCATGAAATGTGTCTCTCCTCATGAGCTACTGTCAGGAAAATACAACACAGGCCACTGTATTTACAGTTCTTCAAGCGTTTATCCATCCCAAGGGGGATTTTCATACTGGTAATCTGCACATCATCTCAGATATATTCTCATTCAAATCCAAATAATCTGTTTATATGACGATTTACCCATGGCTAGGTTATATAGATTTCAATGAAAGGATAAAAACACTTGTTCATTTCAGATTTCAGTTTAAGTTACAAGCGGTGAAATGTGTTATACGATAAAGAGGGGACCATCGTTCCTCATGAGCTTCTGTCAGGGAATTGTAACACAGACTGGAATATTTACAGACCGCAAGGCCTTTATCGCTCACCAGGGAAGTTTTTATACTGATATTCTCCTCATCTTCAAAGATATATTCTCCGGTATGCTAAATCATCTTTTGGACCATTATACACGGCTGGGTTATGGATTTTTCTTTTAATGGTACAAAAGAAGTATTTGCCTCAGATTTCAATTCCAGGTGCAAGGGATGAAATTTTACATACGACAAAGTGGGGTTCATTTCTCTTCATGAGTTCCTGTCAGAGAAATTTAACAGAGGCAGTTATATTTATAAACCTCCAGACGTTTATCGCTGCCTGGGGAGACTTTCATACTGGTAATCTCCCCACCATCTTAGATATACTCAAATTCAAGCCAAATAACCTGTTTATGTGACGATTTACTCACGGCTGGGTTTTATATATATATATATATATATATATATATATATATATATATATATATATATATATATGAATAAAACGGAATAAAACAACCTTTGCTAAAGAATCCAGTTTAAGGTGCAAGGGATGAAATGTGACATACGATAAAGTGGGGGTCATCTCTCCTCATGAGCTGCTGTCAGGGAAATGTAACACAGGCCGTTATATTTACAGACCTCCAGGCGTTTATCGCTCCCTAGGGGCTCTTTCATACTGGTAATCTCCTCATCTTCTCAGATATATTCTCCCTCAACCACAATCATATGTTTACGTAACGAATATCCCTAAATTACATATGTGGCATAGATATATATATATATATATATATATATATATATATATATATATATATATATATATATATTGTATGATAATTTCAAACTTAGAGGTGGTAGGTTTACGAGTTTGTTACTATGACATTTAAAAAGATTTATACTAAATACAAAAATGAATTAGTATTATTAAAATAAATCCTTAAATATAAAATTTTGCTTAACGGCAAACGTTTGTTTACTAAAGTTAAGGTTATTATTTTTAAGGTTGTGTGACTAGGTAATTTAGTCATTTATTCACGACCATATATTAAGCAAAACTAAAAATGTATAATTAATCATCCATTTTAATATAAACTTTCAGATTCAAAGATCCAGGATATGCAAATATAGCAGAAAAATCACAATATACGCGAAAAAATTAGCTTTATGTATAACCCACGAGTGAGATAGCCATATTAATTGATTTCCTTAGTTGTAAACTGATGAAAAGGCGCTATAGTTTGTTCAATTATAAAATATGATACTCTTTTTAGTACCAAATATATTGTTTGTGTATAAAGATTTACATGTCTACAACTATTTGTTTTTAACTATGAAAATTATTGTCTATAGAATATAATATACTCTATTAGTAAAATATATTTACCAATATGCGTTATGAAATTGATACATATATTAAAAATAGTGTTTTTATATTTATTTTTATATATTACTGAGGTATGAGTAGAAATCGACCCACGAGTTAAAAAGCAAATCATAAAAAGTAAAACGTTTGCTTTACAAAACAATATATTTTTACTAATATATATAATCTAATTGTATTGCATCAGTGATATTATTATCGTATTTGTTTTAAATTTATTACAAGTGCTATTCCTATTGTAACAGTAAAATATAGATGAATATATGCGCGCCATCTTATATTAACTTATTAATATAATGTATTTTTCTCTGGATTCTAACTTCATATAAAGTTTTAGGTTCAAAGAACCAGGGTAAGAAAAATAGAGCAGAATCTCTTAAAGAACGTGTTTTGGCTTGTAATGTTTAAAGTGGATTATCTCCCCTTTACATCGAAACTCAGACGGCGGAGTTTACTCTCAATTGACCCACTTCTAATGATAGAACCCCCAATGATAGAACTCTATAATTGGATCCTATGTATTTTCATTCTTCTATTAAACTCTTTATTGAATAATACAAAGCTATTCTGCATAAAACTTACGTAAAGTATTGGCTAAATAAAATGTAATAAATGGAGGAAGATTACATTTTGTGAATATTAAGTAATTGAAAATGTTGACTAGAGATGTGCTTTATTAGAATGGTCCATTCATTTGTTTAAAATTGTTTATTTAATTGATTAAAAAATGGATGATACTTGGCCGGAATATTGAAAGAATATATACCCTCTATTTTAAACAGAATTTTTGTATTACGTTTTCCATTGATAAGTTTGAAATTAGGTTTTCATACGTTTACGTGAAATCGTTCAAAAAGGATTACGGACCTTGAAATGGTGTTTATATGACATCTCACATAAAATTCTTAATAATAGTAGGATTCCTTAATACGATATAACTGATACAATAAAATTTAATTAATTATTAAATTATGAAAACATTTTACATCCCTGAAAATACAAAACTGATTATTAGATCTAATACTATAATATTATTTGATTCCTATTTTTTTAATTTCTTAAACATACTTTTTGTTAATCTGTTCAGAAATTTTAAAGTATGTAACAAAGTTTAGTGCCAACTTTGAATTATATTCACTACCGTTAAATATTATTAAAACACACATGCCTACCTTACCATTTTAAAGACTGTATCCTTATATAGCGTATATTTAACGATATTATTTATCGATCATGTATGTGTAAATTATTTTAATGATCAATAATAATATATGGTTTGAACAATTAAAAAGGAGCAATGAAATTTTTTTTATATATTAGAAATTTATATTATTATATATTATTTGCAATATTATTAAAGATTACCGACGTTTGGCAAACATTTGCAATTTAAATGTAATTTTTTATATTATACACTATAATGTATGACAAATATATATTTAACTTTAATGCGAGCTAGATTATTGTGAGGTTTTAGTAACTGTTGTACTGAAAACTCTATAGAACATGTCTTCAATAATGTAAATACAACAAAATCATAAAACTACTACATTGTAAGTACACGATAACATTATTTTCGAAATAATTTATACAATATACAATACAAATACCTTTCAAATAAACTTATTACCGTCAAAATTTATTACAGCAACAACACGATGATAAATATGGCAATATAATTAAAAAAATAAAATATTCAGGCTGCCTAAGATTTCAATGTGATTACATAGATTGCAATATGTCCTCGTGTGAGATATCCGCATCTATTAAACATGGTATTTATTCTATGAAAGTACAGTTATAATATTTTCTTAGTTTTTTCGTTGAGAACTAATGTTTATAAAGTTTACAGAGCAAAGGATATATTTCCATCACTATATGCTACGCAATCGAAAATGTATGTTTCTAGAACGAATATAGCATATCCCATAAAGTGAAAAAGAATGGTTACATAAAAATAACTCAACCACATGGCGATAAAACTCGAAATGAAAATGTTCAAAATATAATACTGAAATCAAAACTATCCATGAATGTTTACAATCCAGCTTCACACATATTATGTGTCATGCACAACAGCAGTCAAGAAAAGAGTAAGCACGAGGTGTAAAGTTAAGGGTACGGATAAATAATTTTTTATTTCACGAGTCTAAGAAGTGTCCCTCTCAGACAGAGGGCCATCGGCTTACATTTAACTTCCGGACCAACAGTAATATTCGGGCAGGTGACCTGCTTTGCAAGGACAGGTTAACCCAACAATCACACATGACTTTGTGGCCTTGTGGTAAACTAGATCCTATGGAGACCACAGAGGAGTATGGGATTTATAGAAACCTAACAAAATATAGAATAGAATAGAATAGAAACTTAACAAAAATATAGAATAGTTTATAAATCAAAAAGCTATCACTCAATTCTTAATCTACTTCTGATTCCAAATTAATGTTACTATAGCCTTAGGGAGGAAATTCATTTTAATAACCCAATTTATCAAATAAACCAATTTAAATAATCATTTTCTCCAACTTATACGTCCGTAGTAACATGCAAAAGGTAAAACACAATATGGTATAATTCAAAGCCCATTACATGCTAAAATTATTTTGAATACAAATTTTAAAAATAAGCAAAATAAAATAGATGCCATCCACTAAATTATTTCGATTGGAAATGTGTTTTCATTAGCCTACTTCATATTTAGCAATTGCAATAAATTTTTGTGATAATATAATATTGTTCATATAATATCTTATTTATAAAGTTTATTTTAATGCAGCCTTTATGCAAAGTAACCCCGTGCTCATAAAGGATTTTGCTCAGAAAATGTAACACGCCAGGTTGAATAAGTAAGACGTGCCTTGAGCTCATTTAACAAGCCGTTAAGCTTTGACGGTATTATGTAAACATGAAATAAAATCACCTTTCAATATACCGTCTGAATTCAAAGTTCAAGCACTTGTTCATAAATTAATGAAAATGCGTTTATAATAGTTTTTCTATTCCGTTAGAATATTACGAACTCAATTGTAATATCACATTTGCATAAAAAGATGAGTTTTCAAGTGTCACTGCATTCAATTTTACTATCGCTACACTAAAAATTTAACCAGTTTGTAAATTTACGTTGGTTGTTTGAAAACATTAGTTCAGTCTTCTTATATTCTATAAAACCATATAGACCTATTATTTATTTATAAATTGGTCTTCTAGCTACAATTTGAAGTTTGATAGCAAATGATTATTTTAAAAAAGATTATCTTTATACTGAAACAGTCATTTATGTTAGGCCTAATTTAGTTAATAGTCATTGATTGGAAAGATGGTTGTGTAATGTGGTTTTGTTTGGTTGCTATTGAACGTAAGAGTAGATGTTATTGCAATTATTTGTTGCCATAAGTAGTAGTTAATTTATGTGTACGTTAGTCTACGGTGTAGTTGGCGGCTGAAACCACAATCGAATTCAGGGTATTAAATTATTAGTTAGAAATTCTGTACTTGAAATATCGAATACTGGAGGGGTGGCCGCTTACTATACTTCAGATGTAAGGCTAATTGATATTGCTGGTTATGGGTATCACTCAACCAGATCATTAGTTAGTGTAAGCTGTGTAGACACTCTAGCGGGCAACACCACATAGAATCTTTGGGTATCAAGTTATCGGCTATGTATACCCAAACTATTGAATACAGTGGTGATTATCGCTTATTGTACTGTAGGTGTTGGCTCCATTACTGTTTCTGGTTAAAGATATTCTGTTGAGTTTCCATGATGTATTATAATTTAAAATTGAATATTTAATCCTTTCAGATACTAAATGAAATGACATAAGTCGTTAGTATATTATAATTATCAGTAATATTGCTGATAATAAGGATTAAGTAAATGGTTATTTATAGGTAGATTGATTTGTAAATTCACTAAATTACAATCTGGTCCTTCTAAACAGATAGTATGAATATACCTGGTATTTTGTATTATGACTGTTGGGGTTAGTTTGTAGTTCATTGTGTAGCCTCCATGCTTGTGATATAGGCTACTAATTCAAGTGTCTTTTAATGTGTTTTACATCTGTTTAAATATAATTGAGTTAACAATATAGAGTGTAACCATATAGTATATTACTTAATATGGGTCTCATGCAGTATTATAAGCAGTTGCCTGTGCCTAATTTTGAGTTTAATGTATGGAGAGGGAAGTTTTGAGGCTAAACATTGTATTAGATTCAATTGGTAACTGGGAAATAAAAATAGTTTGTTTCATTTTTATTTTATTGGTAAGTGTGCATTAATATGACGGTTGCTTAGTAAGATATCACAAAACTGTTACATTGTTGTTAAGTTTTAACAATCTATATGCCAGTTTTACTTGATTACATGAAAAACTCTTAAAGTCCCCAGGGGAATATTACAGGTTCAATACACACCCTGGCAGAAGTTAGTAGGTTATATTTGTTCAATAATAATACTGTACGATCAATTGGTACGATAAATATAAAATTGCTTAATATACCAGTAATTCTTTAGGATAGGTACAGCTTTTTGCCTACTCGGACATTACAATTAACCTAGCCTTGTCGGCTACGCACTTAAATAATGTCTTAGGATAATAGGCTTGCCTGATTTAAAATTACCAAATTACTGCTGGCACACAGAATACAGATCGGTGATACGTGTTCCAAGTCGCAATAATTATTTATTGAGAGGGGTTACGACTATATAAAAGTTTGTGGCTTACAATAACACCAAAACTAGTATCAGATAGTGACGTAATCAGGAAATCAATATGTTCAAACTTGCAATATTGCGAACAATTATGCTTTAAATATGAGTCATAACATTAAGATCACGTTATTTATACATACAATTCATTTTTTTTATAAGATTCTAAGGATTGTTTCGTTTCGTAACACATGATCACCAACGTAAAGAGACACAACCACAAATACCTAAAGAAAGTACAATCAGGTTTAACGAAAGGATTAAATAAATACATCACTAGTTGATATATTTACGCTTGAAAACAATACTATTTTAGTTTTATTATTTAAATTACTCGTGCTAACGCATTGGAAGTTTAACTTTCAGGTTAAATACATATCACCATAAACTTTACGGACCAAGGCTGGAACGGACCAGTCTGTATGAGTAACCGCATTAATAGTGTTGTGATTCGCAGCTGGTGCAACTCAGTTTTTTTTGTGGTACTGACCGGAGGGGGGGGCACGTTGGGAAGTCACCCATATCAATGAACACTGTATACGGTAGACTCTCGCATGATTTTTATATTAAAAAATTATATGTTTCATAGATATAGACTATAACAATTATTTAAGAACAGCAATATAACACCGCTATGATTTGCAAGTAGTGTGCCGATTTGTTTTCATTAATTTAGTAGTGGCAGCAGTATTGATTATAAAAGAGTAGCCAGGTTTTAACGATGTCATTGAATTGACTATCTGTGCGACTAGTAGACTGCATATATTATACTATTATAGAAATCTATTTTATATAAATTTTTTTTGTATTTTCCCTAGTATATAACAAAAGCTAATATTAGTGGACCCGGCTGATATGTTCTAACTTAGTGGGGCCAAATGCATGTATGATTTGTAAATAAATGAATTATAATATATTCTATTCAAATTATTATACAAGTAAGGATTTTAATCCAGGGAGACGTGAATGTTTGCATGGTTGTTTCAACTATCTCAGTTACTTCGAAATTAGTATTAGACTATCGTAATAAAATACTTTGAAATAATTGGAATCTCTGCCTAGAAAATGATGACGTCTTACTAAAGGGAAAACATGCTGGAAAAGAATGTAGCGGGATTCAAGGAGGAACACAAATGGTTCACATTTAAATGTTTTATTTTACCTTTAAAACTAAATTAAATCCGAAGATCTTGGCAAAATTTCATTAAATATAATTTTAAATATCAATCTATAGTCCGTACAATGTTTATTAGTTTATCTCTACACAAGATGTCCTATAAAAGAGAAAATATCTCAGATACTGGTTTGAGACATAATAATAAAAAAGAATAAAACGTAAATCGTACGGATATGATTTATTTACGTATTTCTGTCAGCATGTGTTCAATTATAAGTAAAATAAATTTATTTACAAAATTATAAATTATATTTAATATTTTATAAACAGTCTTAAAATGAGGAAATTGTGTTGAAATGGTTTCAAAATGGCATAAATGTTCAACTTTTAGGTTAAATAGTCATGGAATTAGGAGGTAACATAATTTAACAACGTACTCTAACGAAAAAACTTAAGATATATAATTGAGATTTTCAATACTCATTTACAAAGCAAATTTAAATTAGGCGAAATATTTCAAGTTTCATATGAACTCCCCATTAATAATCGAATTCCTCTATTTGAATTAAATATCTTTTGTATCATTCAATAAAATTAAAAATACTTAACGACGACTCACAAATTTAAGTAACTCAAAACTTTTACTAAACATGATACATGATGAAATTCAAGAATGTTTTATTACTATTATTAAGTAAATATTAAAACTATAAAATCGTCTTCGGAACAGGTTTCGAAACTATAGGCTGCAAATAGTAAATTACTTATCTCATTCTTCCCCACCTAAAACTCTGATAACTACATCTGATATAGTAACATTGTCAACTTAGGTAATACATAAGTTTTTAAGTGGAGGGTTGGGGAGGAAACTACAAATATTCAACAACTTAAGTAACTAAATGTTATTGAATACGAGAATATAATCTGTATTTTAACATCTGAAATTACAGCAAAACAAATTGTGTCCATACCTTTTTTATACTTTGTTTTAATCCAAAAACTATTCGAAAAAGAGAATACCTCATTCCTGGAATTTTAAATACAGTGGTAAATTATTATAAATTTAAAACATTTGGATTTAAAACAGGTTATAGGCATTGCAATGTTTTGCGAAAATGTAATGAATAACGATCATAAAATTTGGGTTTGTTCATACCAATAACATCATATATTACTAACTAAACTAACTACATGTAGGAAGAAGCATGTACTTGTAACGTTACCAATAGCGATATTAGTATAGACGGTGGTGAAGGTGACGGGGGCATAATGAAATTATGGCTGTGCAGTAATCAAGTCTAGAAGGAATGGGCGTTTCATTATCTTGATACTCAAGAATAATTCTGGGTGAACAGTATATATATATATATATATATATATATATATATATATATATATATATATATATATATATATATATATATACCGTCTACACTAATTCCTACATGTAGTTAGTTTAGTTAGTAATATATGATGTTATTGGTATGAACAAACCCAAATTTTATGATCGTTATTCATTACATTTTCGCATATATACTCACAAATCCATGATCAAAAGTTCTTTGAACGAAATTCTTTGCTGATTAATAACCTAATTGCCACGCTTAATTTGTTCTTCTATATTCAAATTTGTAGCCGTTTGACCGCGCACCGGTTACTGCCTCGTGTGCCTTGTGCGTAAGTAAACTTTTTCTCATTATAAATTACCCCTTATACCTATGAGACTTACATTACGAATACAATAAGAAGTTACGTTGTAAATTATAAAGTACCTACCTATTATGATGTTTCCAGTATGATTTCTTTCTGACGAGAAAAATTGTTCATGATTATCATTTGTCTCGATAACTGGCTCATCAAGTCGCGATTTTTAGCCGCGTTCTTTAGTCCTAGAATTAATGAATAAATTGATGTATAATTTGATGTAATCTTCGTTTTTGTTACCACTTATGCAATGTCGATCCACGAAGCGAACGCCATGGATTTTTAATCAGCATCAACGTGAAGGCAAATCGTTTTAAAGTTTTATTAAACGATTAAGTTAATAAGAAAATTTCAACGTTGCTTCTGATGGAAAAGCAAATAGGTAGATGAGGCTGAAATAATATGTTTTGGTTACGATTTTGCCAACACACAATTTCAACCTTTGGTTAAACAATAAATGTTATTGTATATGATCATTTAAAATAAGACATTGTGTTAGGAAACCTATTTATAACTAACAGCCAACTAATTAGAGACCTTATTTTAAATCAATTTTAAAGACAAGGTACCGATTGTGAGACTACCGTAATTATATATAAATTAACCCTTAAACAGGAATTAAATATGATAAATGTAAAAATAGAGTGCACTCGAGTTTAGACTAAGAATGTAACCTAAGAGGTGATAGTTGTCCAATATTTTAGCTCCAAAACTAGGAGAGTATTATTATTCTAGTCTGTCTGCGTATCACATTACGACCAAGTTGTCTCCTATCTTGTATTGGGTGTATCTCACACTGCAATGTCACGTAACCTTCACTAAAGTTGTATACAATATTTCATGCCAATGCCTAAATATTTCACTATGCTAAATGTTGCAATATGATATGCTATTAATCACCTATTTAAGAATTTTGTTTATCTTGTTATATTACCGTTTTAATTTTCTTATTTACATGACAGCCAAATAACTTTTACAGAATTTAACATCATAATATTCGGTGTTTCCTATATAAACAAAAAGCTTTATGAAAAATTTCTAGCCTATATAAGACAGTTCCTTCTCGAGATAGCGTGAAAATTTACAGACAGTGAAGAGAAAAAATTTCATTTTCAATCACTGTGTTTTACAGGCTTCCTAAAGCCTAATATTTACGCTAATACATAAAAATTAAATTTTTGGTTTTTGTATAAATTTAAAAAAGTTGTACTCGTTCTGCATGATAATTAACTGTCTATATTACTCAAAAAGTTCACATTTCTCAAGATCAAAATTATTATTGTTATAGTCTGCCTGTCCGTACGTACGGTAAAACTTAATGTAAGGATCCTAGAAATACAAAACAATTGATGCGTGCTTTTTAAGTGAAGCACGAACTCTACAGGGTTTGGAGCCACAAAATTAAATGTAATCATAAAGCTATAAAATTGTTTTATTGGTTTATGGATAGTGATGAAATGAAAGAAATAATCGAAGCACACAAACAAAACAGGTTTGTAAACAGAGTTTCATCAGACATTTTGCAACGTAACATATGGGCTACTCATGTAACCTAACAATCCATAAGATATCTGAAAAAAGATTTTATACCTGTACTTAAAATTTTGAGGGAAACTTCATATCCAAACAACAAAGAATGTGAGATGATGTTCATTTCCATCTATTCAATAAAACTAGTTCATTGTGGTGGTCATTTCAACTTGCAATACATTCTGTTGGGTTCGATAGGCCGTTTTAAGGCATATTTTATATTTCATTTTGTAACATTTTGTAAAAACTAAACACATGTAATACGTAATCACATAATCCTGACGTAAAATGCATTTTTGAAACAATCTAAAAGGGGAGTGGAATAAGTCTGACGACAAGGTCTATCCAATTATAGGGACAGGGGAGTCAACGAGGCTGTCTGTTCCGTATCAGCCATGTTACTGTCTCTCTACAAGTGGTAATAACGGAATCCTCTGTCCTTTTCATTTACAGGCAGTTAGATGTAATTAACTTGTTATCTTGTGTTGTACTCACTTAGCATTTCACAACAGATTCAATTATAACCTCATCGAGCTATCGTTCCACTATCATTTTAGATACTGTTAGGTACATCTGAATTGAAATTCAATGGTTTCAACATAAATTAGGTTCCCCAAGAATAACAAATTTCTGTGCAAACATGGTTTTATTTTTTTCCACTCATTCTAATTATTTCATTAAAAATGTCATTAACACGGAACTTACAGTTAGTAATGATTGATATAATATATTTACAATCTTTTGCCCGTCAGTTTAAGAGATTTGTCTGTAATTCTTGACTGTAACAAATATTTTGAAGAGTAATAAATCAATCTGAATCATTATATACAACGAATCTGGTTCGGAAAGTATTGAATGATATTTATACAATAGCCAGAACTAATAACATAAACATGGATAGAACGGGTAAGTATAGAGGGGAAAGGAATTCAATATTTAAATGATACCGTTTACCGAAGTCGTATTCAGCAGCCAAACGCACGGAGGGCATGGTTGATATGTCTCATTACCCCAAAAGAGGGCCACACAGAAAACACTTTGTGTGTATGTGCATTTGCAGGCGAAATTCAGAGATAAAGTATAAACAGATTTCGCGCTAAGAGTCACTGGTGTTGGGTTTCAAAAGTAGTTTCACCGTAATCTACATCTGGCCAGCGTCGCTAAAGACGTTCTCCACAAAATCTAAAGCGTGGCAAGGGGATGCTGAAGGTATTACCATCGTCTTGTCAGTTACAGAGTTGGGGTTTCATTACACAATAAAAGGCAATTTAAGAGACGTGTGCCCGGCACAAACGAAGAACGAAATACTCGTCTACTGAATTTTGGAATGAACTTGGTGACGAAATTAACAAGGGGTGCAGTGGTTATCAGTGGTTATCATTATAATTTAGATGATTGTTTTTAATTTCTCGGCTAATGGGGAGCAAACACTCTATTCTACGTCATCGTCTATGCGGTCAGTGCAGGCAGCTCACTGAGTACTTTATAAAAAGGATACAAATATACAGTAAAATAATTTTAAAAATAAGTTATATTTTATTGTAGAGACGCAGAATTGTAATAATATTGTACAAAAGTTTAATACATTTTTTTGGCTTAATAATATTTTTATCAATGTAGAAAGAATGTTTTAAAGATGTCTTCTATAGTGGTCAAGGAATTAAAAACCCAAATTTAAATCAGCTATTTGAATAATTAGTGCTTACTTAGTTGTAAAATAACAAAATTTATCTGAAACGTTATTTACAACAAAATATTAATTGGAAAACGATCGTTTGTTTAATATAATACAATCTCTTTTTCAAAATTGTTTATATTTATGGTATATTTCAAATCTAAACAGTCAGTTTTATTCTTAGTGTACGATAAAAGAGGCTTTAAATTAAAGTATTAAAAACTAATGAGTATTGTATACTAATATTAAGCTGTTAAATTGATAATTTGCTACGGTACTCTCAGCGGTTTAATATTCATACGAGTATTAATGTTTCTATTGACATAACAAAATAATTGAACCATGTTTGCCAATAGTCTAGAGTTGTATTTTGTAATTTTGTGTAATATTTACCTGAGCTTACCTGTAATTACATCCACCTGATGCGATATAGTGAAACTAATCTGTTAATACGCGTGGGTTGTCTCTTTGGGCAAATGTTGCAACAACGAGCACGGATCATTGTTACAAGCAATTGTAAAGGACTGGCGTTATTGTTCTGTGAGCACTTAGCGATCCAATACTGTTGCGTTTGGGACCAAATGGAACAATTCCCTTTGTCTTAGAATTTCCAAGATCGCTGCAGAATATAGCAATGTTCTCATAATTGTATATTACACCTCATGCATCACTAGTATGTATTCACAGTAGATTCTAAGTTTAATGAGTACAACACTTGTAACTTAATTTGAGGGTTTTACCCTATGATACATTTAGCTATTGTTCAAATCCTGTGAGTTTATAAACCACACAAAAATATAACTTTTAAATCCAAATTAATGAGGTACCGTACGGAGAAACTGATTTAGCTTATAACAATTAAGTATTGAATTATTGCCCATATCACGAGAAATTTTGCACGAAAGTAGTTTTGCTCAAAATATATAACAACCGTGGAATAGTATTCCAACGTGCCATAGAAATTATTAGTTTCAAAATGAACAATCCCAATCATCTTCTTAGTAAATTTCATGGTTTATATTTTAAACTAATAACTTTAGTAAAATATAAACTTTATGGATAAAAATTTAATGTTATTACATAATTACAAGTTATGTATGCCATATATTTATTTATTTATTTTCCAACGGCAGCAGCCAATTTAAAAATACAAGCATAGATAGTAGATACAGCTGAAAATAATCTGCCTTGTTGTATATATCAAGTGTTGTAGCACGCTTCACTGAAGTTGCTTGCAAAATTTAAATCTACTCAAATAGTGAATTTGTAGTTAGAATTTGTAGTGAATAGTTGAATATTATAAAGGGAATTTTCATCCAAAATATAAAATCTACGTATGAAATCATTCTCGACATATTTTGCAACGTATTAAAGTCACAATTTGCTAGTTAATATTATTTATTTATAAGTCAATATTTAGCCATAAATCATGTTTATTCTGTCACTCTTGCTGATTGTACTCTGTCTAAGATTCTCCACAATGATGTTGTTTATGGTGTCCTCATGGTTGACTCTCTCAGACTGTCGTGTTATATATAAAGCAAGGCCAAAACGTTTAACCTGTCCGGAGTCTGTTGTTTATCAGCTTCAGCCTAGAGCATAATCTTTCTACAGAACAATTAATCAACATTAAGAGAAGATACATTCATAACGCCACTTCTACATATAGAAACGAATCTTGTACGCTGTTTTCTAACCTAAGTTGATAAATGATCCTTTATTTACTAATGTACTTTTCACTTTGTGTATACTCATTTTGAAAATAGTTAGAAATAATATTGAATTATAAAACTTCGTTGCCCAATTCTTCGTCTAGACTTTCTTTGTAGATGTCGCGTAACGTTTTGTTCACTGCTAACACCTTATCATTAAAGAGCATGTCCAATATGGTAAGGAAAGCAAACCTCGTATCTTTAAGTTTGTATTCTTGAAACCTCTTTGTCATTGAACGTTCAAATTCATCTAAAACTTTACTGAAGCTTTATGTCCGGAATGAATCAGATGGGTTAGGTCACCTTCCGGAGATAAATATATTTGTTTTACATTTACGTTTTGATTAAACTTCAATTTCATATTCTAAATAGTGATTTACTTTCATAACTTTCTGCTGATACCTTTTGAAACTTTCCCATTTTACTTTAAATCAGGCTTCTCAAAGATTTCAACAATGGTGTAACTGTGTTCAAATATATTCTAATAATTTATCAAAATTCACTAATTACGTTTACCCAAAATATCGTTCCAAGTAACGGCATACGTCTAAGCCTCAACCCTGATACGCCTGAATCCTCCATGTCTTCTAAAAATTTCACAAGTGCTTCCATTATTTCTTGATATCCTCATAAAAGAGTTTTGGTCAACAGCTTGACATAACCATAGTGTTTTGTCGTTTTTTTCCTACAAGAATGTTTTTCAAGTGCCTGCTCATTTCAAGTACTTGGTTATAGACTGGTATGTGTTGATTAATAAAGTGAAAAATACTTAAGCTTTTCAACAAAATTCGAAAAGGCTTACCGAATTAAGACAAAAAGGCCTGCAGCTTATAGTACCAAATTCAATAAATGTCCAGGTATTTATGCTACTAAACTTTTATTTTCTTCTAAAACGTGCTCAAGTACCAACCTGAATCCTTGCTCGCATTCATGCAGATCTGCCACCCACTGCCCACTCCTTGCTACTCGTACACACTTCAAACGTACACAAACAATTTACTGAAAAATATTCATTCACTGATTTATTATTTTAAAGTTTCTGATATTTGAAACTTACATTATTTTCTTTTCATGCACTTTTAATACTAAATGAAATGTATTTAAATATTTATGGTTTTTACAGTTTAATTCTAATATGACGTAGGTAATTTTATCTGTAAATCATGTATATACAGGACTTTCATGGAATTTAGCTAAAGGTAATTGAAGCTTGTTACATAGTATACTGACTGTCTCTTTGGTTTGTCCCTGGAATTTTAAAATTTTCTGCAGAAGTATTTTTAGCAACACATTACGTCTATTTATAAACTGAAAGTGTGAAACATTGTAAATTAATCGTATAAATACACTGTTATGTACTAAAGAAAAAAACGTATAAAAGTTCACAAAAGTACGTGCAAAGTGTAATAATTCCAAATTGTGTATAGAGACAAAACTATTTAATAGTTTATTGAAGAGCCAAAAGAAACATCTTAACTTTGAAAATGTAACTGTGTTAAGTTTTTAACCTCCTTAGTATTCCTTATCTTATTAGATATATCTGAATTATTCAGGAGTATAACATTTCTTTTTAAGATGTTTCTTCGTGCTTCATGGAAATTTAATTTTATAACCTGTGTTTATGCCATCGATAAAGATACATATAATACTCTTTATTTATTTATAATTTTATGGCCTACATTGGACCACTTTAGTCACTTTATATTTTCCAGTCTTTCTTCTTTTATCCACCCAATATTTCTTCATCCTTTCCGAGCGTAATTTCCTTTCCTCCTCCGGAACCACTCTTCCTATTTGTTGTTTGTTTCTTTTTAGCTTTAGTGTAGAGTGTTTGTCTTTCAATATCTTCAATGTGTTTGTCTTGTGTTTTAAATCCTCTACTGTAATTTGTAACTCTCTCATATTTTCTTTTAATTCTGTGATCCATTTAATGTCACTTTTACTATACCACAGTTTTTCTACTATTTTCCTGCTAATTCTATTTTCAGGTGTTCTTAACAAATGCCCCAGGAATGATATTCGTTTCTTTTTAATTATACTTGTAATGGGTTCTATATTTTTGTAGACTGTTTCATTGGAAGCTAGTCTCCAAACTCCGTCTACTTGATAGTTTTTGTTTATATATAATATGTTTATATATAATAATAATACTCTTTAGTGAATAATATTTTAACTGAAATTTTAACTGAATTCAACGCCAATTATTCTTTTACCAAATACCACCCGGTTTTTTTATGAAAGCGGACAATCCGATATGTAAATGTTTATGGAAATCCCCGGGAGTGAAATAATTAACCTCTTAGTTAGAATTGGATAGCGCATTGAGCCAGGGTCAACCTGTGAAGTAGACAATGGAACAGAAGAATTCTGATAATCTGCCTTTATAGGGCATATTTTAATCCCATAAATAAGTATTATTTACAATGAACGTATATGCTGTGTATGCTAAACTTTATGGAACAAAAACAAGCGATAAATGAAAATTATCATTTGGAAAATTGTAGTATCACTGAGTACGGACCTTGTCAACGTCTGCGAAATAATTAACTACAATTTATCCACGCTCTTTTTTCAATAAAAAGAGAAAATGTGTATTTTTACTACTACATGGATACATTTGTATCCTCACTTTAATAAAAGCATCTACATATTTATGTAATAAACTTATTTGCATTTATTCAAGGAAAGAACATAAACTTAACTCTGTTAATTCTGAAATAATTAAGCATTATATAATTACATTAAAGGGAATAAAACAGGAATTGCCCGAGATTCAAGTTTAAGTTACAATGAAACGGGACATGCGATAAAGTGAGGACCATCCCTCCTCATGGGCTGCTGTCAGGGAAATGTAACACAGGCCGTTATATTTACAAACCACCAGGCGTTTATAGCTCCCCAGGGGCGCTTTTATATTGGTAATCTCCTTATCTTCTCAGATATATCCTCCCTCGAGACAAATCAACTGTTTATGTGACGATTTGCGTACGTAAGTTTTTGAGATTTGAATAGAAGGAATACAAAATTATTTGCCCAGATTCCAGTTTAAGGATCAAGGGGATAGGTGTGATAAATTGAGGATATCTCTCCTCATGAGATTCTGTCCGGGAAATGTAACACAGGCCGTTTTATTTACGGACCTCCAGGCGTTTATTGTTCCTAGAGGCCCTTTCATACTGGTAATCTCCTCATCTTCTCCTCCTTCAATATGACCTCCTTCAAGCACAATCACATGTTTATGTGACAAATTTCCATACATTACTTCACACCCGTGGCATAAATAGAAAAATTATTATACTGCAGAGTTAATAAAATTACTAATTTGTTGATTAAACAGAAAATCCTTTTTGTATTTATGAACATTGTTATGGCAAATCATAAAATATAACAAGTTTTGTATTGTATAACATAACACTTTCTTACGTTATACGATAATTTTAGAACAGTAATAATATGTATATTTTTAATGTCCATTTCATGTACTCAAACAGTAAAATTTAGTTTACTACATTTAAGGTCATTTTAATAATGCATTTGAAAAATGTTGTGCAAGCTTTATGATTTATCTGCATTCATAATAAGAGAATTTTTTAATTCTTATTCAAAATGTATTACAATTATTACCGAGTAATGAGTGGAAATCTGTTAAAATAATACATCCGGATATATGTTTTATTGATTTGAACACTATATTAAATATCTCAGATTCTAAGTAAACTTTAAATACAAACTAAGTAAGAAAATCATAAAATATAAGGCGTTACAAGGCAATTACAGAACAATATAGTTTTATACATGCACAACCAACTTGTGTAACAGCAATTATAACATCAATGAGAGTATAAATGTAGTTTTTTTGTGAAAAGCGCTATTCTTTTTGTCAATTAATTGTAGATGAAAATATTTCCACTAACTGTATTTACTTTATTTGCAAAAATATAGTATATTACAGTAATTTAGGTTCATATTCGTATATTGGGTTCATTTTTCCACATATAGTTAAATGACTCAAATTTTTTAATTTGTATTTTTGGAATTCTACTTCATATAAGGTTTCAGATTGAAAGAATTAAGGTAAGAAAAATAGAGCAGGATCTCTTAAAGAACGTGTTTTGGTTTGAAATGTTCAAAGTGGATTATCTTTTTGGGTTGAGATCAAAAGCCGATACGGTTTCTCAAACTGCCGTCAAATTTAGTAAGGTTTAACTTAGGCAAACATAAAGTTGTTTAGAACAAGAAGGGCTTAAATGAACAAGTTTACCATGGTCTGAGCCTTGGCTAAGGCCTTACATTCCTAGTTAAGGAACCATATTACATTTAATTGCTATCTATCTCTGTACCCCATCATACTCAGCTTCAAGAACTTTTTCATAATGTTCTGTAGAAAACATTAACTCACTTTCTTGAGCAAACGTTAGCTATTACAAATAGCTTATCTGCTTTATCTGATAACTTTTAATAAGATTCCTAGAAATTTGCCTTAAACTTCTCTTCCAACTGTAACGGAGAATAAATAACGCTTCTTCTCAATAATTGTATTTATTTTATCTTTACTTTATCTAGACTTTTTTCATCGATGTTACCTATAAGGGATTTAAAATTTTATTTCATTTGGAAATTAACTGGCATTGGTTCTAAAAAGTTCCAAACTAAAAGGAAAAGGCAATTAAAACAACTGAACTTGTTTTCAAAGGAATTCTAAACATAATACTATTCCAGATCAATCCCTTTACAAAACAAGTCAAATACCAATCAACCATGTGTAAATTTTACAACAAACAGTTAAATTATATACACATATTATTTTTACCATTTTAAAATACTATTCTTAGGAGCAGTCAACTGCCAACATTAATCAAGCTTAAATCTTTAAGAAAAATTTATTTAAATTTTACAACATAAACCCTTACACGTAATATTATTAGATTTAGAAATAAATAAATCAAATGGCGGTGAAACACGAAATAAAAAGATAAAAGGCATAATACCATAAATGAAAATTTAAATTATTGCTTACAACCTAGCATTAAACTTTTGGAATCAGATATAAAAAATGGGATATAATAACAAGATTTCACTATAAAACTTGGGCTATACACCACAGAAATTTGAATGGAAGAGTTAACACGAGATGTGGATGTAATGGGTAAAGATAAATAATATTTCATTTCACATTGCGAATTAAGCACTAAAATAGTCCCTCTCTGACATTTAACCTGGTGACCATTGGTTTACGAATGTTTTGGTAAATGCAATGCAATGGAGAGAAAAGGGGAATATGGGATCTATAGAAAAATAAAATAATAAGTAGAAAATTGTATTTAAAAGAATATCACTTACTTGCGTCTCTCTCCATAATCAGAGCAAGCCATGACAACATTTGGGGAAAATTATTTCAATAAAAAGATTTTTCCACAACTGATGCTGTTGGAACTTGTTGGAACTGTTGACTGTGGTAAGACACAAAAGGTAATGAATACTTAGGGATTTCCTTAAGGCTCACAAATATGTTAAAATTAAATTAATAATACATTTGATCAAATGAAGGCATCAGTACTTACTTACTTTGATTATAGAATTCTTTTTATTAGCATCAACAAAACCTAATTTATATTTAGCTATTACATTTTATTCTGTGTTAATATAATACTGTGCATATAATATTATATTCATCCTGTAAATGTTAACGTAGCCTTTATACAAAGTAATCCCATGTTCATAAAGACTTTTTCTCCGAAAATGTTACACGCCGAGTTGAATAAGTAAGACGCGCCTTGAGCTCATTTAACAAGCCGTTAAGCTTTGACGTTATTATGTAAACATGAAATAAAATCTACTTTCAATACATCGTCTGAATTCAAATTCAAGGACCGATTAATATATCAAAGCGTGTTTACAACCTTTTTGGTTTTACGTTAGAACATAAAATATTAATTTATAATATCTTATTTGTATAAAAAAAATATTTTACAATTAAACCACAAATATTTATAGTACATTTTTCAAGAATACAACACTTCATTAATTTCTGCGAAGAATTCAATACATAAATTTAAATATGCATTAATACTTAGATTCATTTAATGTATATTACTATATCAAATATAAATACTCTATTTTTGGATACTCGGTTTTTAAAATGTTGCGCATACCCAATTACTTGACATGTTTTTTTATAATACGAAATTTTAATGTTATTGGATAAAATGTGACACGTTCATATTTGCAAGTTTATATTGCAATATATACCAGTTACTTTCAAATCAGTATGGGATTATCCTACAGATATATTTTGAAATTATTAGAATTTCCTGTCCCAAAAGTATTGACCACTTGGTCAATTTAGTGCACACAGGAAGATAATAATATAGCGAAATGTGGTTGGATTGAAGAAGAAATAAAAATTACTAATCTACAAACTTTTTTAGTTTTTTGACCTTCTAATGTATTTTAAGACCATTGAGATTGATAAAAATGTCTTTACAAATTCATTTGCCCAAATATTATTTATATTTAATCTGCCAATAGTTTTTAGTTTGCTACTTAATTTATTTCTACACAAAATGTGCTGTAAAAGCTACAAATATTTCAGAAATAATATTTAGGCAAAATAATGAAAATAATCAAACGTAAATTATGAATATGAACAATTTTCAGTCTTTTTAAATAGGCACATTTTGTTCGAAGCCAGAACTATAATTGTCTTAGGCACCAAAAGGTCAGAATTAAATATAAGCATAAACCGATACACTTTTTACTGATAATAACAAAATCAATGATAGAATTGAAAAAACAAAAAAGACTTAAAAATCTTTATCCAGAAATCTAGTATCATCGTACAATATTCTAAAAATTTACTCGTAGCAGTGCTATATTAGTTCTTTGGGGATGTTTGTGAACACTACCGTTATGTTTCGTTGGATTCTTCAATAGACTGTTGTATTTTATTGATCATTTTATAACTTGTAAATACTACACACGTGCAATACATAATCTTAAAATACTTTCATAAATACATTTTTTGCAATCTAAGAGTGGAGTGGAATAAGTCTGACGACAAGATCTATCCAATTATAGAGACAGGGGAGTCAACGAGGCTGTCTGCTAAGTATCAGCTATGTTACTGTCTCTCTACATGTGGTAATAACGGAATCCTCCGTCCTTTTCATTTACAGGCAGTTGGTTGTAATTAACTTGTTTTCTTGTGTTGTACTCACTTATCATTGCACATCAGATTCAATGATAATCTTACTGAGCTCTCGTTGCGCGGTAATGTTTGATACTTGTAAGCATTCAAAGCCACAAGAAACGATTTACCATATTTTGGCTTTTCTATTAATAACAATAAATTTCTATAAAAAAACAGATTGATTTTGATTTATTTACTTATTATTATTATCTTCGTGAAAAGGGACATTTAGAATGATCTTATAGTTAGCAATGAGAAGGATAAGAAAGGATAGTATAAAAAGATAATAAATCCGATACAATCTCTGGTTCAGCAATATATCAGGTTTATTTTCAATTCATGTAAATCTATTTTTGTGAAATAACAGACACAGTGAAATGGATTTCTTTATTTATTTAACGTAATAATAATATCTATAAAGTATTACTATGTGTTTGTAATGGTAAAAAATGTTTCATATGACATTACATAAATAATAAAATTTATTCTGATTTATTAAGACGACTCTTTCCAATTGAGAGTCATTTTGTAGAGTAAAACATTCACGGAATTACCACATTAGTCTCGTTATTGTTAAATTACGAGGCACTGCAGAATTTGGATGTTCCTCACGAAATTCTTAAAAAGTGTGGGCATTTGATCAGGTTGATAAATACAGTTCAACAATAAAAGCTCCCTGTTCTTGAGAAAATGTCATCTTTACAGAACAGTAAATACAATACTACTACAGACCTAGTGTCGCTATCATCCATCTTGCAGTAGTCAACACAATTATTTCAACGTAACTACTATTTACAGAAACGCACCTTTTAATGAGCTCGACTTAATGACCACTCTCTATATTGCTTACATTGTTGTATATATATATTTTTAATAAGCATGATTGGAAGGTGAAAATCGTAAGATAAACAAAATTATGAAAACATTAATTGCAACCATTTTGTCTGAATATGGTTCTGTACATTATAAGTAAACATTTTGTCTCCTATTATATTTTCACCTTACTATAAGGTGAGCTTTGTTAATTAGTACTAATTAATTAGTTCCGTTTCATTCTGTCAGGTATTTCACTACTCTCAGTTTATTAGAATATACTAAATATACTGATACAACCAAATAAAGTATATCGACGGTATTTAATATAACAGGGGTTTACAAAAGAGTGTCATAAACTTTAATCTTCATTGCAAACAAACAATGTAATATAAATATAGATCAAGAAATTTTTCGTTTAGGCGCTAGCCGCTACTTTGTACATTACATACAAAAACTATTAATCTATAAAACAAGTTAATCCAAGGAAATTAGTTATATTTGGCAAATTGTATAAATGAGAGGAAAAATTTTAAAATACAATCGTGTTATTTTTCTATAATATTAACAAAATTACATGTTTTGAAAATTTTTTAAAGTCATATAACACGGTATATTAATGAAAATGGATTAGATACCAACTATTTGAATAATTTTATTAAAATCTTAACAGTTTTTATTTCACCGAATTCCGTTAAAGCAAGGACTTACGGACTCAATCATTAAAGTTATACTTAGTGATAATCAAAAACAATACTACTGCAATCATTTCTAATAGTTAGACCATAAGTTTTTGTAATTTACAATAAAATCTGAATTTCCTACCTATAATAACTTTTTTTGGCATTTTCGATAATGCTACAATAAAATAGACCTTAAACGTTTATTTTATAATAAAATAGGTTTTCTTGGAAAATAAATTATAATTTTCTAATTTATTGTTATTGTATAGTAATATTTTAACTGATTTTTCATTGTTTTAAGTGTTTGAATAATTACTAATGTATGTCAATATATTTACTTATGCTATTTTCCCCTTGAACCATATTTTGAAACGGTGTTGTGATTATATACTATTTTATGTTTTATATATTTAACTAAAATTAATATCGAAATAACAAGTAAACTAATTTGTTAATAAGCGTGGGTTACATGTCAATGGCCAAATAGTTACAAAGCAATGACAGATCACTGCAACCAACCATTGCAAAGGAATGGTGCTATTGTTCTGTGTGCACTTAGCGATCCGATAAAGTTGCGTTTGGAACCAAATGGAACATTTTCCTTTGTCTTAGAATCGAGAAGATTACTGCAGAATATAACGATGTTCTCATACGAGTATATTACTCCAAACGTATCACTAGTGTTTAATCATAACAGAACCCAAGATTAAACGGTGCATTATTTCTAGAGTGATATTTGTATTTGGTATTTCAGGAATATTACTATGTGATACTTAAAAACCAGCTCTCAAAACGTTTAAGATCTACACTTTTAAATCCAAACAAATTAAGTAACGTATGGTATATTTATTTAGCTTACAGTAAGGGATTAATAATTGAATAATAAGTCCATATTATGAGATGTTTTGTACAAAATTAGATAGTCTCGAAATACATAAAAATCAGTTTAACGTTGCCATATAAATTTAAACTATAAAAATGTAACATTTACTCTATTTACCTTGGTGAAGAACATGTGTTTATTTACTACTACTAATGACCTAAGAAGTGCTATAATATATCATATACTTTATGAGTTAAAATAAATCCATTGTTACATTCAATTACAAAATAGGAGCACATCATACTAAATGTCCTAACAGGCTTCTTTGAGGTTCCATGAAAAATTAAAACTAATTGCTAATATTATTTTAAGTATGTCCTGTTGATAAATATACAGACTGGTCATGCCAAAACAGACGTTGACAGAAACTTTATTCACCATAGAACTTATTCTTATAAAATTAAAGTTTCATCTTCAATTTTAAATCTACATTTGAAATCACTTTCGATTTCAATCGTTTTTATATATGTGTTTTAAAAAAACGAAAATCTACACACCAAATCACCATAAAATAATATTGTATGGTTTGGGATCATTAGGTTTAATCTTTTATGAACAGAGAGACGAATAGATAGTCGGGCAGAATTTAAATTTCTTCAGCCCTACGAGTGGCATGGTTTACTGAAGATTAGCTTATTAGTAAAATAAAACAACAAATAACGTCTAAAGTATACCTCCATACACGATACAGCTAGGCATTGTTAGGTTACACGTTATTGTTTCTATGAACTAAAATACTATAGCAAAACACGTTGAATTAATTGTTTGCATTATATTATTACAAGTCCCATAATATCTGATATTTGGAGAGAATATCTTACCAAAACAATGTTTTTTCTAAAAGAAACATGGCCTATGTATGATAACAAACGAAAAGATTGTACCACCGTATAATAGTGACAAAGATGGTACACGTTACATTTATAATATAAATAAATATATTATGTTAAGGAGCACAGAGATAATACAAGTAAAACAAAATTTAACCTAATTCAACTTTTTAATTTTATAGCTTAAAACAGATTAGTGAAAAGGTATAAATAACCTATAACAGTACTCTTATTAATAATGAGTCCATTAAAAGAATAAAGTATGACTCGCAGTAATTCAAACCTTGAATCAAAATTAAAAAAATATATATTGCATAATTTCATTGTGAGTTCTACAAACTTTTCAGTTTGTATTTATGTAACCTTCTGTGGCAGTCAAATCAAAGGTTTGTAAATGTTACAAAAACAATCATAGCAAAGTTTTCAATAATACCATTAAAAATAACATCGGCCTATTTATTTAAGTTCAGCGATATTAATGCCAATCATACTGCACCGAGTAGTATTTTAATTTTTTACATGTTGAGCTGTTACTTTTCATGCAGAATAAACATGATGTTAGGGTGGTACAGCTATTCGAATTTTATTACAATAATAATAAATTACATTATATTTGATAAGTCAACGAGT
The DNA here is from genome assembly GCF_021130785.1 of Homalodisca vitripennis. Classification (NCBI taxonomy): domain Eukaryota; kingdom Metazoa; phylum Arthropoda; class Insecta; order Hemiptera; family Cicadellidae; genus Homalodisca; species Homalodisca vitripennis. The sequence goes on along the minus strand of NC_060213.1, from coordinate 85,259,344 downwards.
TATGGTATTGAACATTTTTGATAGTTGGAATTAATCATTAGTTTTAAAATTAGTAACTCATAATTAATGTGTGTGTGAGCTTGAATGTTTACTTACTATAGATTTTTTCACGTTCTGATTCATGTAATACTAAAATTATTACTATTACCTGAAAGTTTTACTGTATTCTATTCGTATATTAAAATATTTTTAACACACACTGTTTGTTGCTACTGGTGGGTACTGGTTGCTACTGGACAGGAATATATTATGTTCTAGTCGCTGGAAAGATTATATTTGAAATATTCTGACTGCATCATGACTGTATAAGAATCCAAATAATATCTGAAGGAAATCAGTTTACATTTTTAGTTTTGTTTACATTTATATTTTTATAATTAATTTTTATACAAAGTTTGTCACGTTTTACAAGCAATTCAGAAAATAAAATGAAAATTGAATTCAAAAATGTATAGACAAATGTTCGTTAACATACTCGTATTTATTTAAATTGAAGGTTATTCAAATGTTTTATCTAATACCGTAAGAAATTTATTGTATTTTTTGAAACCTATAAATCCAGAACCTCAAATTGTAGCGGGTATACAATTAGTGCTGTTGTAAATGAAGTGAATATTAGCCAATAAATAGAGCCACCAGATGTGACACGGCGTGGTGGTTCTAATCTGTTAATAAGCGGGACTGTTTCTCGTTGGGCAAATGGTGCCACAGCGAGGGCGGATCATTGTTACCAGCCATTGTGCAGAACTGGCGCCATTGTTCCGTGAGCACTTAGCAATCCTATACTGTTGTGTTTTGGGAATAATGGGACATTTCCCTTTCGCCTGCAACTGGTGTAACCGCCAATAATCCCATCATATGAAATGTGTTTAAGATTTCAGCTTACATAATACATATTATTAGTAATGAAATAACGACCTTTAATACATACTCTAAGAAACAAAATAGATTACTGAAAATATTTATTTTATTTAGATAATTAATACAAATTTACTTAAATTAAGATAAATATTCATAAAGGCTAATAAAACACACTAATTTAAATTTGATAGCCCAACTCTTGTTTATCTAGATAAATAATTTAAGAGTTAGATAGTAATTTGACACACTATGTTCGAACATTATGGTATTTTTATGGACCTTTTCTCAAAAATATTACTTATGCAAAGATTTAATTGTGGTCCCATCTTAGCAGTAAATTCCATGTATTTATATATATATATATATATATATATATATATATATATATATATATATATATATATATATATACATGTATAAATAAAACATTTGAAGTATATTTCCTTTTCCTCCAGATATTTTCATCATATTCATTTCAGAATTTTACTACCGTACTTGTTTAGTAAAATTGATTTAGACTTTTTATGTTTTGTGATAAATGGCCCGGTGTTAGTATTGAAATAGTATAAAATATATAAATATTTATAGAAAAGACATTATTCAATATATGTTAACAAGTTGTAAAAAGCCGCAACCCATATACAGAAAATGTTTTCGGAAAACCTAATTCAGATTTTTGAAACCAACAACCCTTTAAACTTAAGATAGTAAAAAGGAAGTTAATAACCATCTCAAAAATGCTTGAAACGTTGTACCGAAAATAATTTAAAAGTTTGTGATAATCTCTAACTGAGACTGCCCATAATCTCATTTATGGAATTATAAACCAAATAAAACGGTTTAAGAAAGCCGTCCTAAATGCGATGTGAGAACAAAATCGTAGTGTTTAAAATTCAAGACCTTATTCATTAAAATCATCAAGACTACAACAAATATTTAAAAATATACAGTTTATACTTACATAACGTCATATATAAAATAGTGTAGACAGTTAGTTTTTAAATTATACACCTAAGTAACTACAAGACTTTGCCTATTCAACCAACAAGTCTGTACTTGTTTAAAGAGTTTTATTTTACTGATATAAATCGTCTCCTTAACAGCCAAGTCCTTATTGAAACATTCAACATTAATCAACGTGAAGGATGAAGGTTGCCTGCCGCACCATCCATCATATTCAGTTTTACAGTGGAAACTCGAGCCTGGCAAGAACCTGGTCTGAAAACAATGAAATAAAACAATATCATTGAAATAGGCTAGGAGATAGTAAGATGTTTGTTTTATGCCAATATTAAACTGTAATATTATGAACATTTCAACATAAAAAATAGCTGTGTTTTAAATTAAATTTGAAAATAATAAAGAAATGCCTAAAACGTTTTATTTATTAAATATAAAAAATTGCATCTAGCTTATATGGTTTGTTTAGGAAATTTATGGTAATTAACTAAATGTATTTAGCATTTCATAATACGGAGTATCGTAAAACCATTTGTAAATATAGCGTTATTTCAGTTCTGCCGACCTTAAATTATGAAAACACTATTTTATTTAAACATCGTAAATAGTTGTATACGTGAATATTAAAGGAGATAGCAATATTCCTCCCTTTCTATAGTTAACAGTGGGACATTCCAATAATAATAGACTAGTACTGACACTATCCGTTAGTACATAATTAATAAGAATATGCTAAACGACTTGTCACATAACAGAACTCGCTGAAGTTGATTGCAAAATTTCAAAGCTAAAAGTAACTCTCGACATGTACTGCGTACAAACAGACAATAATGTAGGACATAAATTACATTTTTCCGCTAGACGAAAAACTAAATGTATCAGCCTACTTAGTGATAGGCTTCAATGACTCTTACCCGCAACGTCATTAAGGTATGTTCCTAGGAAGTAGGAAGAGTGCTTCAACGAAATAGATCTGGTATCTGAGTTTTTTAATTAAATTTACACTGTTTCAGTTTTAACTGCATTTTGTAAATATATCATTAAAATATGATACTATTATACTTAGTTTGTTTACAAATTTGTTATTCAGGTTTTTTAGATTACAAGCATGGCTAATCACAAGATGAATGTAAATTTGTTTCTACACTCTCCCAAATACCATAGAGTGACAAGCACTATCTAACTCAGTGTTTTTCTGCAGTTTTTTCTATTATATTGTATAAATTTTGAGTTGAAACTCTATCAGAATTAATGTTATTAATAGTTTAATTATTTTAAAGAAATATATATATATATATATATATATATATATATATATATATATATAACATTAAAAATTAAAAAAAATTAAAACGTTTGTTATAAAATTTTCTCAAATAGTATTATCTTCAAAAAAAAGAAACAACGTCCGTTACATATATGTTTACTGAGAAGCAGCTACATAAAGGTACAAGTTTTATACTGTGAATTTTGGAATGTACGACTCTTTTATACGATAGTAATAACGAGTTTACCGGATGTTTGTTTATTAAATAGCTTTATTTTATTAATTATGCATTTCAACTAATAAACTCTAAGGCTAAGTTGAATGTGAATATTTCGTTTTGTAAATTAACGCAATAATCATTATGTCCATATAAAACAAATTATGTCATAACTACTGTAAGGTATAATATTAAACAAAGTATTCTTTAAATTATATAAAACAACCAAGCAAATTTCTATTCGTGTAGAAAATTTCAACATCTACTATCGTTGATTGTTATATGTATACTTCAATGTACCTGAACTAGTCAACTTAGTTTAGTTCACATCCCACACCAGGTGGGAGAACAACAACTCGGGTATGGTAACAAGCGCGCCTGTGTCTTGTTAGGCAAATGGCTCCACCGTTAACACGAATAATACATACTTGCAATACTTACAGGATTGCCGCCATTTTGCAGTTACCACTTAGTAGTCCAATACTTGCAGTTGGACTTTACAGGACTTAAAAGTTGTCTTTTTTATATATCTTAAAGACAATCTTTTGTTGGAAAATAGACGGAGTTACCCAGTAAAACTTATGACGCATTACAAACTATAACTTGTATTAGGAAATGTACATCTATTGGAATTTTATTTTAATTAATATGCGTATACATAGGTCTGTTGAACATAGTAAATAGTATTTTATCGTATTATTATAAAACAATATTATTAAAACTTCAGGGTTGTGTGCTGACTTGTAATATATAGTTCACTGAATCGACGACACCTATGGCTGGAGAGAACCTCTTGTAGACAAAGAAGAATAACAATTCACAAACACAAAGTCAATAATACATGTTATGTTTTAAAATACACTAGTTAATATAATTTATTCTCAGAAATATTTTCTCTGAAAGGAAAAGAATTTGTCTGTATTTATTTAATTTAAACATTATAAAACGTTAATATGTTCATTCAAAGTTATTCAGTACTTATCAATTACATATATTACTGATTTCAAAGTAATATCAATATAAACATCGAATTGATTTGAAATAATTAAAAACTTATAAATTACTTAGACTAATAATAACGAATATGTAGTCTCCTATTATACAAGGCTGAAATTCAACAATATTGTTATTGGAGTTTCGTTTCCTCTAAATTGGTCACCCCGTCTGTTACCAAACTTGAATTTCTGAGGTAAAACTGATGATGGATCATGCAAAATGCACTCTTCAACTTGATTACTCAGACTATTTTAATAACAACCTTATTGTCCCGAAAGTTTAAATGAATTATTTCCTTTAGCAATAATTTGTTGTGAAACTTTAAACTGTCCTTAACTATCATTTATTAAGAATCAGACAGGATTGAGAGATTTATCTGTCCATCTGTACGTGCTTTAAAGTTTGGTTGAAATATTAAAGAAACTTATAAACTTGACAGATAAAGTAACTTTTCAAGAAGGATAAGTTTATTGAACTATGTTAAATGCCACTTTTATTTTTTGAGTTGTAATTAATGGCACAAGATATCTTAAAAATTAGGCTTTAAAACATTTAGTACAAAATCAATATTAAATATTGTGAAAACTTCTCATAAAGAACTGGAGTCAATAATAAGCAAGTATTAAAACTACGCTAAAATTTATTGACTCATTAATTAATAAGTATTATAAAAAAATGCCAGTAGGATTTAATATTAGCAATTAATGTTCCATTCCAAGGAACATCTGTGTGACAAATGGTAAGTATTTTATGATTTTAAACTAGTTGTTTTATTCTTCTTTCAATTAAGAAATATGTGTTACAAACTAATTCATCGTAAACTATTTGTATAAAGATAAACCGCCATCTCTTATTTGACATTTAATCCAACCTATTTTAACAGCAATCATATAGAAATATTATCTGTAAACTTATGTTAACACTAAAATCTATTCTATGCAATATGTATTTTGAAGATAGGAACTATAATAAAAACATATAACTTAATCTATATTCCATATTATTGTAAATCATATATTTATGGAACAATTACCTATATTCCATGAATACTTAAAATGATTTATCAAATCATAAAGTTTCACGTACGATATAACTTAAAATTTATTTTATCTGAGATTACATTTATATTATCAGGATACAAACCGATTATTTAAATTCAAGTTTAGATGTACGTTTTGATCACGTCCAAGTTATCTAGTTTATGTAATTTGCATAAAACAGTGACTGTAAAAAGTTAACTGTCTGAGAATTTAAGGAAGTTTTAAGAAATTTATAACTCTGATGTTACAATTTTGTAATAAAATAGTGTTTAAATAATGGCTTTTAAACAAAATAACGACGTAACATAGCACATTTCACTTGTGTTTATTTAAACATGGTTAATTACTTACTAAGTAAATAATAAAAGCTGTCTCAATAGTATATTATTCTCAAAAATGATTTAGTTTTTTTCCACATTAATGTTAATTATGTCTCTTGTAACTGTAGAAACTAAAAAACACGTCTATGTTAAATAAAGTTAGTAGTCCAATGTAAACTGAAATAAAAATTAAAAACAATTTGTAACGGCAAATTATTTATTTCTTACAAATGTTTTCAAATAAATATTGTGTGAGCGGATTTTACATTGAAACAAGACAATAGAGACAAAATAATTTGCATAATGACAGAATTTCTCCTGGAAAATCTACTTTTTTCTTTATCAATATTAAATGACCTAATATTGGATAACAATTGCATTATTATTTGTGTTTTGTGTTAGAAATAAAAGTAATTATTGCACTCAGATGTATTTATTTTGCAAACTGTTACATATTTTGCTTACAATTAACAAACTCTCTAATAGTTTACTGCTCTGTTTTAAATGCTGGTGGATTGTCTTTGTTTAACATTAAATAAGTGAATATATTTCCTAGTACAATGAAAACAGTGTTTAAGAACACATTTGAGGGAATTATAATAATTAATTCTAAATACACTATAAAACTGTGCAGTTTAATGAACTATCCCTTACTTCAATAGTGCTCTATGATGTTATAAAGTGTATTTTAACCGTAAGATATCCACTTCAATAATATGGTATGTAGTACTCTTTGATATTAACTAAAACAATCTTTGCAGCCTGTAAGTATAAAAATTAAGGATTAGTTAAAGCCATTTATGAGACATTTAGTTAATCGTCCTAATTATGAGTAGGAAATTATATTACCCTTAATTTAGTATCTATTGGTGAACCTAACATCAAACAGGTTAATCCAATAATCCCAAATATGTTACAATTCCGTTACTAAAAACAACGCTGTGAAAATAAAATAAATAATTAATACTCGAAAAATTCAAACACTTCTAAAAACATCCAAGGACCTTTCACTATCCTGATATGACGTAAAAGAATTATATTTTTGTACGTACCCTTTGAGAAGGTAGCTCCGGTTCTAAAATCTATCTTAAATTCTAAACAGTTTAATACTATTAATACTATTTATTAATGCTATTAATTAATATTATTTGGTAAAGCTAGGCAACTGACAGAAAGCAAACATTTCTATTAAATTATGTGTATTATTATTCAATCAGTACATTCAAAAATTACACACAACCTAACAATAACTGTTAGTTTTGTTAGTCCCTTTGATACAAAGGCTATCTTTTTCATACATACTATATAATATATCTTATAGTCTGAACTTGGGATTGATAAACTTCATATTATTAAAATTTCTACCAATTAAAAACAGAAAATAATATATTTAAATAAGATACTACTAAATCATTATTTGGATTTTCTGCTTAGTACAAATGAATCTCATGTCATATAGGCAAAACAAAAATGTCACCATTTTAGTTGTCAAACTAAACCTCACACCATCAGGTAAGTCACTCTAAACAACACGTGCAACAAAGCAATGGAGAATAGTCGGCAGTAGATCGCCAAGCCCTAAATCACGGTATATCGATATACACTCGACCTCTGGCCTTTCACTTCAAACATTATTAGCACCATCCTTAGAGGCTTGACATGTACTCTAGAAACACGATTCACACTTTAAATTCCGTCCAAACTGTCCAAAAATCGTTTTCAAACGTCTTGAAATGCAACTTGAAGCTGAAACAGTATCGTCGGAACATACAATGAGACTGCACCCCAAAACTATGGCCTTTTCTTCATAGCCATAATCAAAATAACGTTCAACGTATTCTTCAAGATGCAGGCAAAACTTTATGGTATTTCAAACCCAATCTTATGTAATAAAGGTAAATTGAGAATCGGTAGACTACAATGAATTTTAAATTTTAACAATAAATACAAGTTACTTATTCCATCGCACGCAATGTCCTTCAGAATAGAATTTTTTTGACAGGAGAGACAGAAAAAATGCAATTACGCAGGTAGCCAGCCTGTAGTGTGGGCTAGGCCTACATTTGGCTTAAGTCCGTGGGGCTCGCTCCTTATCCAGATAAAAGTGATACATTGATTTTGGTTTACGTATTATAAGTTCAACAGTAAGGGGTAAAAAAACTAGAAGTGAACCCATCAGGGGAAATTAAATTATTACTACCATTCATATAATAACAATGACTTTAAGTAATGCTGTTAGTTTTACGTTCGGATTTTAAATACAAGTAATTGGAATATGTATTTTTAAAACTATGTCTAAATGTCCCAATTCTTTTTAATAACTTACACCTTTTGTGATTACATGAGGAATGGTGCTATAATACAAATACAATGTACAAATATTATAGCTTAGGTTTTACTTTTATTATTTGAAAGTGCTGAAAGTAAAAACTGTATACTTTATATTTTACAATAGAAGATATACTGTACAATATCAAGATGTTGATGCAACATAAAAGATGTTGCTTAGTACAGGTAACACGCAAGGTTGAATAAGGGGGCGTGACCTGAGATCGTTAACACGTCGTCGTAAGGCTCTGACATTATTATGTAAATATGTAAGGAAATTAACATTCAAACATGTTGAAAGTTTATAATTCTATTCTGTGATCAGTAAGTACAGTTACTGTAGTAGAAACATGAAATTGAATGTTATTTAATTTTTAATTATATTAATTGTATGTTTATTATACTTGCAATTGTTATCAGTCGTAACAATTGAAAACAATATTTAAATATACATGTTTATACAGCAATGTTTTATTCTTCTTTCAATTAAGAAATATGTGTTAAAAACTAATTCATCGTAAATTATTTATAAAATAATAAACTGCCATCTTCTCTTTGACATTTATTCCAACCTGTTTTGCCAGCAATCATATAGAAATATGTTCTGTGAACTTATTTTAACACTAACGTCTATTTTATGCAATAGGTGTTTTGAAGATAGGAACTAAAATAAAAATGTAGCTTAATCTATATTTCATATTGTAAATCTTATATTGATTGAACTGAATCCTTAAAAAATTATGTTTACAAATCTTAAAGTTTCACGTACTGGTATAACTCAAAATGTATTATATCTCACATTACATTTATATTATCAGGATAAAAACCGATTATTTAAATTCAAGTTTAGATGTACGTTCTCTCCTCGTCCAAGCTATCTCGTTCGGTTAATTTGCATAAAACAGCGACAGTGAAAAGTTAACTGTCTGAGAAATTAAGGAAGTTTTAAGTACATTTATGTAACTCTCAAGTTACAATTTTGTAATAAAATAGGGTTTAAATAATGGCATTTAAACAAAATAACAGCGTAACATAGCACACTTCACTGTGTTTATTTAAACATAGTTAATTACTTACTAAGTAAATAATAAAATCTCTCAAAATAGTATATTATTCTCAAAAGTGATTTATTTGAATTCAAAATTAATATTATTGATGTCTCTTGTAACAGTAGAAACTAAAATACATGTCTAAGTTAAATAAATAATGTTATTAGTCCAAATTAAACTGATATCATCATTACAAAACACTTTTTAACAAAATATTATTTATACCTTAGAAATGTTTTCAAATAAATATTTTTTAAGGCTGTTTATAACTTTAAACAAGACAAAAAAGACCAAACAATTTGTATAATGACCAAAAATTTTCCTGGAATCACAATTTTTTTTCTTTATCAATATTAAAATGAGCTAATATTGGATAAAAATACTAGAAGAAGTCTATTCCTCAAAATTCCTTGGAATTTACCTTGATCAAGGTTTGACATGGAATGTTCACATCGAGATCACTTTTGCTCAAAATTATCCTCAGGCATTTATGATTAGAGGTCTCTAGCCAAATACTGCCCAAGTCAAGTTCTGATAACGGCGTATTATGGCTTCATTTATCCACACAGCACTTAATACGGATTGGTATTGTGGGGTCCCTATGCAAGTAACCAATTTTTAAGAATGTTTAAGTTACAGAAGCGAGCGATTCGCACCATAGCAAAATTTAAGTTTAGAGAGTCGTGTAGGTTAACTTTCAAAAGGTTGCAACTGTTAACTCTGCCTAGCGTCTACATTTTAGAAACAACGTTGTATTGTATGTCTAAGTGTGTCTTGACTACGGGCCGAGACTTTCATTCGTACGGGACTAGAGGCAGAGATAACTACCAAACTGGGAGACACAGGACGGTGCTTTATGAACGCTTGCCTTCACAGGCAGGGGTTCATTTTATTAAAAGATTGCCTAATGAATTAGGAAAAGTCTCTACGAAGGTGTTAAAAACTCGTTTAAAACTCTTTTTAGCGTCAAATGCATTTTAAACTGTAAAAGAGTTTCTGGAATATGACCGGGAAACACCACAATAACAAGACTGATTCTCAAACGAAGTGGGAATTATTGGTAATGGATGAATGTGGAATGAGTGATCAAATGTATGTCTGAATGAGAGCTTCATGTGGTATGTACTGTATGTCCAAATTTTAACATATTTTTACGTTTGCTATACAAATTTATTTTGTCTCTTCAATAAAAAATTGACTATTGACTATAACAATTGCATTATTATTTGTGTTTTGTGTGTGAAATAAAACTAATTATTCCACTCAGATGTATTTATTTTGCAAATTGTTACACATTTTGCTTACAATTAACAACTCTCCAATATATTAATTCAAACAAACTCTCCAATAACATAAAGTTTTTTATTTTTGTGAGGCCTTTCGTACTCAATGAGTACATCTTCGGACTCATACAACTGAATGAAAGTAATAATAACAATAGTAACATAAACAATTTTGTACTAAATGAAAACATATGTCATTAAAAATACAAAGAGGTAATATTCTATGACAGCACAGTATGTTATATGTATATATAAAAATAAAGTTTATATTTAGTTAAATCAAATAAAGTAACGGTGAATTTTGAAAAAAATTGTTTGAATTAATATATCATTTCCAATAAGGCAAGAGCTTCAAGAATTTAACTCTCTAATAGTTTACTGCTCTGTTTTAAAGGCTGATGGATTGTCTTTGTGTAACATTACATAAGTGAATATATTTCCTAGTGCAATGAAACAGTGTTTAAGAACACATTTGAGGAAATTATAATAATTAATTCTAAATACACTATAAAACTGTGCAGTTTAATGAACTATCCCTTACTTAATTAGTGCTCTATGATGTTATGAAGAGTATTTTAACCGTAAGATATCCACTTCAATAATATGGTATGTAGGACTCTGTTACATTAACTAAAACAATCTTTGCAGCCTGTAAGTATAAAAATTAAGGAATAGTTAAAGCCATTTATGAGACATTTAGTTAATCGTCCTAATTATGAGTAGTAAATTATATTACCCTAAATTTAGTATCTATTGGTGAACCTAACATTAAACAGGTTAATCCAATAATCCCAAATATGTTACAATCCCGTTACTAAACACAACGCTGTGAAAATAAAATAAATAATTAATATTCGAAATATTCAAGCACTTCTAAAAACATCCAAGGATCTTTCACTATCCTGAGATAACGTAAAAGAATTATATTTTTGTACGTACCCTTTGAGAAGGTAGCTCCGGGTCTACACTATCTTAAATTCTGAACAGTTTAATACTAATAATACTATTCATTAATGCTATTAATTAATATTATTTGGTAAAGCTAGGCAACTGACAGAAAGCAAACATTTCTATTAAATTATGTGTATTATTATTCAATCAGTACATTAAATAATTACACATAACCAATTAATAACTGTTTATTTATTTTGTTAGTCCCTTTGATAAAAAGGCTATCTTTTTCATACATTCTATAAAATATATCTTATAGTCTGAACTTGGGATGGATAAATTTCATATTATTAAAATTTCCAGCAATTAAAATAAAATATTTAAATAAGATGCTGCTAAATCATTATTAGGATTTTCTGCTTAGTACAAAGTAATCTCATGTCATATATAAGGCAAAACAAAAAACGTCACCATTTTAGTTGTCGAAACTAAACCTCACATCAGGTAAGTCACTCTAAACAACACGTGCAACAAAGCAATGGAGAATAGTCGACAGTAGATCGCCAAGCCCTAAAACGCGGTATATCGATATACACTCGACCTTTGGCCTTTCACTTCAAACATTATTAGCTCCGTCCTTAGAGGCTTGACATGTACTCTAGAAACACGATTCACACTTTCAATTCTGTTCAAACTTATCATCGCCTAAATTGTTTTCAAACGTCTTGAAACGAAACGTAAAGCTGAAAGAGTATCGATGATGAGACTACGATGAGACTGCACCCAAAACTAATACCGTTTCTGCATAGCAATAATCAAAATAACTTAAATCTTAAGTTATTCTTAGGTCTGCAGACATAAATTGTATGGTATTTCAGACCCTATCTGATGTAATAAACATAAAAAGAGAATCGGTAGGCTACAAAGAATTTGAAATTGTAACAATAAATTCTAGTTACCCTTTCCATCGCATGCAATTTCTTTCTAAATGCCATAGGAACTAAAGACATTTAAATACAATGCATACATTGTATACCAAACCCTTCTGTGCTAAGTATTCGTTGACTGAGTGTTAAAAAACCATTAATCGAGGGTCCAAAACACTTCCAAACACTGCAAGAGCGATAATGGTGCTTGTTAAAGTACAGATGGTGGTTTAAAAACACTTATTGTGTCATTATAGTTATCTGTTGAAGGATATACGTTCCAATAGTTTAATTTGCATATGCAGTTCTGCGTAAACTATACTAAGTCATTTGAGCAAATCGTTGTTCAGTTATCAATAGTATTTAGGTTTTATGATCCCATGAATTGTACACAATTATTATATCCTACTTTGCCTTTCTGAGCCTTTACTCTCGTTTACTTTGTATTACCTGTTTTAATAATAGGAACATTAATATACTAAACAACTGACAAGCAATAAGAGTAAATTATTACAGTGAAAGGATAGCTACATTTTGATTGGTTGTATATTTTATACTCATACACAAATATTTTCTTTCCTTGCATATTACACTGCATTTAAAAATACGCAATTATTACGTTTATTTGAACCTAAACTGTGAGATATGTGTATTTAACAACTACTAACGAATTATAATTTTAAAATGTTTCACTTTCATGTGATACTTATATATGAAAATATTATTTGAAAACAGAAAAGAACATTGCAGAGCTCGTGTTATCGCATAATGATTAGATTATTAAATTACATGTTTATTTTATATGCTTATTTAATTTTGAAGAATATAAAGGTAAATCAACAATAAATTAATCACTTACTGTTGCTAAACGTAAATATTTATCCGAGGAAAATGTTTTATTATTTTTACAAATTTTAATAATATTAAAATATTTAATATGATATGCATATTTATAATAAAGCGTAATGCATATATGATTGCTTTATATACACTGCTACAATATTTTATAAAAGACATTGAGAAAGAGGTTATACTCCCGAAACTATCCAATTATAGTGAAATGGAAGTCAATGAGGGTCTCTGGCCAGTTTCTGCTATCTCTGACCAAGCTGGAATCGTCTGCCCTTTTCATTTTCCAGTGCAAATTACTTGTTTTGATACTCTAAACTCTCACACGTATGTAAATATGAGCGAATATTAATTTAAATATATTTCTTACTTTAATTTCCTTTATTCACTACTGAAGAAATTAATTCTTGTTATATACATGTTTAACTAAATTAAATTAACAAGGTACTATTACGGAACACCACATGTCGCGTAACAAGCCTCTTTAGGGTTGCATACAAAATGTTAAAGCTATATCTCCTTTCAATCTCAAGATGACCTGCGGTCTCATATATATATATCACATATAACACATCATACAGAAAAGATTTTTTTACGTTTCCTTGGCTGGTACAAGATTATTTACTGAATGCCAAGTGCACAAAGACAGACTATGGTAGATCAATTACAATATATAAGAAGAAGCACAATACTTTTAATATTCCCAAATTTGTTCATTTCGAATAATACCTGCAACACATTTATTTATTCAAACCTATTTTATTACGTATTGAATTATTGGAAGAAATAAATAAAAGTTTCTAAGTTTAATTTAGCTCTACTCATAAATTACTTTAATTATATTAAGTTCATATTTATGATTAAGGTTGCTACTTTAATTTGAAAGAAATAAAATCATAAAACAGCTTCAGTGTAATGATTTTAAAATGCTTTTGTTCTCAACTTACCTTAATTGAGTTACTAGACTGAACTAATATTCGTGAACAATTACAACAGTGTTTAATAAAGCTACAATTGTCTCGTGCAAATGTACTGCAATGAGATCAGATCATGACGTTGTTACTGTCACATTGAACAGAGGGTTCCATTGTGGTTTGTGGCTGTGAGCAGCATGGTGTTCATTCATCTCCCAGTGACGTCAGCGTGGCAGCTTGACAAAACTTATCGTTAAAAATATGAGCTATTATTGTCAGGTAGATTGATTTTACTTTTTTCCTTTTACGTTCTTAAAACTAAATTAAGCTTCTCAGATTATCAAATACTTTGTAAATTCTTTTTAAAAAAGGTTGTGGCGTGGAGTATTCATAGACTTTAATTTGAAACCACACTAAGGTAACTTTTAAACAATAATAGCAAGTGTTCTATATCATCTTATCAATCCTATTAACTCTTGTTATTTTTAATAATTTTAAACTCTGAAATATACTACGCTTCCCAACAAACAACGTTTATACTAAAAGAAATACAGTCTATTAATACAAATTAATGTAAATCTAATTTTTGAATTATTTTAAAAATTATTATATATTTCCTATCCTGAAATCGTAAGACCTAGCCTATTTTCCAGGATATAATGTAAGAAAAAGTGGTTTTAGAGTAAAAATATTATTATATTTAAATTGGAACTGGAGATTTTCCTCTTTATTGTTGCTTTATAATGTCGCCAATTTGAGCAATGTATATTATTGATATAGTTTAGAATGGTAATAATTCTTGAAAATATGCAAAACGTTTATGAATATTTTTTAATCGTTTGCAGACACAATCACGGTTGTGGAACATAACATTTGTAATAGTAAAATAATAACAATTATTAAGAAAAAATATGGAAAGCAATATCATGATATAATATTCTAACAGTTGTTTATAACAGTGGTATTATTGGTTTACCCTATTCATAAAGTAATAAACTGATTCCTACCTAAGTCTTGAAAGAAAAAATAATAGCCTTATAATTTTCAATGAGTTTATTTTGTGAGCACTCTTTCAACTGTGTGCTTCTTTCGGGTTTGAAATGCATATTTTAATTAAAAGATAACGTCTCAATATTTGATATTACCATACATGAACACTTACTTGAGTGTTATCTTTCATAAATTTAGAGCATTCTATACGTTAGTCATCAATATATTTAATATATTCGGTAACAGGTTAATAATTGATTACACTTGTTTGCCAATAATATTAGTTTTGCTTGTGGAGATCAAACATTATTGTGTACTAGGATATCTGTGCTCCGTCCAATAAGCTGATGATTTCGGTGTTCCTGGCAACTCACTGTGTAAAGAAAGCAATGATTAACGACCGACATCGCTCAGCTAGTGACCTCCTGTAGTGGAATCATGATTAATGGACGGTTTGCTCAAGAGATTGTTCATTTCTGAGCCCAAACTCTGACAAGAAACATCCATAGTTATTCGAGTTTGACTATAGTTCAAATTCGCTTATCTTAAGTACTTGGCGGTAATTTATAATTTAAATATTAATATTTCCATTGAGTGCATATTTAATTAAATTTAATTCAGCCCTACAGACTTAATTTGTGAAGCTTAGTGTTCATTAAATTGAATTATTACTTAGGTGTATAATATCCTCCCTATTTGAATTAGTATCCAAAAATTTAACCGGATTATTCAAACTATTCACGAATAGATCATAGATGAATAGTATCAATACATTCTGTACTCGTTTCATTGCGCGAGCGTTAGCGTTAGCCTTTTTATGTCTGACCCTATAATATTTGGATACCTATAATAACACCGGTAGTAAATGCAACTTCATGGATGTATCTGCAATGATTGAAAAGGACAAAAAAAATAATATTATAGCATCATGTTTTTAAAATGTAGCGTAGTAACTTGTATACCCTAAATACATTTACAAATTCAAAATCATTCTTTGGTTATTTAATGAGTAAACTTTTGTGTTTACACATTGCTATGAAACACAAATTTATGGGTAGATTTTTTAATACATTTTGAGGTTAAATAAAATATATCAAGAAGTATTTTTTTGCATCTCTTAAATATTGCATTAAACATAATTTCTAAATATATCCCCATTATTTCTGCGATTGTGCATATCAAACCCCGGAAATCGGCAAAATGTAATTCAATTCTATCACTTAGTAGGCTCATGCAGTTTTTATATTTCTTGCAGGGTAAATTTTCTGTATCATTTTTGTCTGACTGTCTGTCTGTGTAAAACATATGTAAAGAGTAAATTAAGCTACAGTCTCGTCATTTTGCATGAAACTTCGTCGATCTGGCGACTAGTGACGTAGCCTATTCCTTTCTGGTAGTGAAAGAATAGCAAAGAGAGTGCCTGTTCCGTTCCACCAATGCATTATTTTATTTCCTACATACACAATCTTTTACAAATGATCCTATTTAAATGGCATTTAATTGGGTAAATCTAATAATTTCATTTGTTACATCTAAAAACGCATCAAATGTAAAGTAGCATAAGCAAGTACACAATAACACTATTTAGATTACAATACCCCTTTGTCATTCAACTTAACTAAACTAAGTTACTAGATCAAACGTGTTTGTAAGAGTTGCTATACTTGTGTGCATGTCTCGCACAAATGTCCTGCAATGAGCTCAGATCATGCAATGTTGTTACCATCACATTAAACAGTGGGCTCTATTGTGGTTTGTGGTTGCGAGCATCATGTTGCGCATTCATCTCCCTGTAATGTTAGCGAAGCAACACTGCGAAACATACGGATAAACCGTTACGACCTCCTTCTGTATAAGTAAGTAAGTTCTGTCCTTTCAACGATACTGTTGTGCATTTCATCTTAACGGACAATTAATCATATTATTTAGTTGAAGTGATATTTTAGCTCCTATAAATCTAGATCTATCACATGGTATTATGTTAATCATAGCAAACTTATTATTTTGATGGTTAATACTTATCCTTTTTTAAGTAAAAATTGGAAAAAACATGTTTGCGCATTACTATTTGGCACAATGCATTAAATTAAAGGAACAAAGTTACAATCGTTGAATAAAACATGCAATATTCAATAACTTTTTTCATCAATAATA
Organism: Homalodisca vitripennis; assembly: GCF_021130785.1. Taxonomy (NCBI): domain Eukaryota; kingdom Metazoa; phylum Arthropoda; class Insecta; order Hemiptera; family Cicadellidae; genus Homalodisca; species Homalodisca vitripennis. Next base: position 85,242,299 of record NC_060213.1, on the reverse strand, counting down.
TTGTATCATAAGGTTTTTAATATAGATTCCTATATAGGTACTATTGTTGTTAAATTTATATAGTAATGATATTTTATTTATAAATTATATTTTATTTTACTGCAAAACACTGTGATTAATTTATCGTAGAATAAACCGACATCGTATTCACTGAACAGGGTAACAAAAGGTAAAATGCTACAGAACAAGTTCCGAAAATGTTTAAATAATGAGAATTTGACTACTGTACCTGATATCGTTGGTGACTCTTCAAACGTCCTGAACCTGATCCAGTCACTGAAATATGTGTACCAAGTCAACTCATTAAGAAGTATAACTGAAACAGGATATCTGGCTGTGCGCAATCAGTAATTATTGTTTCAATAGTATGAGAGTCTTTATTGAGGTAAATGGATTTTGGGTTTAATGGCAATTGGATTTAATTTTGATAATTTGTATAAGATATACATATAAATGTCTCACCAGAATTGGTTGGTTCTACTTTATTGCTATCGTGGTTAAAATAAATGTATTTCCTTCAAGTTCAACTTTAATCCCTCTTTACAAAAACATACACGATAAGCAAGGTAACATTTTGCGTCCAACTCCAAAAACTCGTACCTCAGAGTCTAGTCCTCGTGTGAAAATGGGTTGCAATAAAACCTATAACAGTTACATGAAAATTTACTATGCTATATGCAACTCGACCATCGCAGCTTTATTCGTGATGGTTAAAATATGGCACAGGAGTAGTTATTTCGCACTAAAGAAGAACGCTATAAACAAGTTATGAACTGTAAACTGACATGATATTGTTGTGTTAGTGATACTCATGTGGTAAGTGGGGTTGCTGTGTACATTGGTTTGGATGCTGAAAAAGAAACCAAGTATTGACATATTGCTTAAGGGTGGATCTGTCTCAGAAACGTAATTTAGAGGCCGATAAAACCAGCTAAATCGTGCAAGATCTCTTTGTTCGAGAGGAGATTTTTTTCTGAATTTAAAATTTGTAGATATTTTGGATCTAATGTCTAGACCGTTTATAAGAATCTCTTGTAGGGTTCTAAAAGGTATTCATATGAACTTCAGTACATGAAACTAAATGGCGCCTGTATGGAGAAATATCACCCAATCACATCTCCATTCTATTTTTTATATGCAAGACAACGTGACTCGTAACAGGATTCATTCACAAGTTGCTATTCAGAGAACCCTGCTGGAAACATAGAGATAAATTGAAAAATAAAGGGAGTGAAGAAGAACGTCCCCAGAATCTTGTGATTTTGAGTAAAATATGGATAATTTCAAGTTTATTACTCAATTCATCCTTGAGATATCTTCCAAACAGTTAAGCTTAACCACATCTTGTAATAATCTGCAGTCTCCTTAATTTAATATTGTTGGTACTATCTAATCACCATTAATGGGAAATTTGCTTTCTCATTGTTCTGTCAGAAACAAAAAACCAAACAAGAACATTTCTGATATCGTTTTTGGTGATTCATAATTAATATAGAGATATGATCAAGAAGTCTAAAATCGTATTACCAATATCCCCTAGCTAAACTGAATATGGAATACGTAAATGTATTCTATTTTCTATTTTGAATTATAAAATTCTTTAAATAGTTTGTAATAACGATTCATTATAATGAGGTTTTAAAAAAAAATCGATCTATCCTTATAGGAAAAATAATGCTTCTAACCAACTATATTTTTCTTGATTGAAAATAAAAACTAAAACCGAAATTTATAATTTGTGTATTTTTTTAAATTTAGATTAGCTTCACCCCTAAATATAAGCACCGTTTAAAACTAAACAAATCTAATTAATTAACAAGCGTTATTCAAATTTCTTTACAAATGTAATGTGTTTGTAGTGGGATCTTATGATAATTGTGTTTCATTTGTCAAATGATCGCAAAGCAAGCAAGAATCACTATTCCCAACTATTTTAAAGGAGTTAGCACTTAGCAATCCAATATTGTTGTGCTTGGGACCAAATTAAACATTTCGATCTGTGAACTAGGAGGGTCAATGCATAAATACAAAGAAATTCTAACTTTATGACATATTATATGCAGGTATTATACCATAACTAAAGCATGCAGTTTACCAGGCTATATTTTGATGAACACGGAATTGAATACTGAATTTAGTAAACTGCACAATAGATCTTTGTAATTATACGTTACATTAAACGAATACCGCATTAAACTTTTAATGATATACCTAAATTTTAACTCTAAAATTTTAAATTATGAATAACTACCATTTTCAAAACTTAAGTAAAGATAAAAAATAAATTTTAACATTTTGAAAAGAGAATACATTATTAAATTTAATACACTGTGTAAATCTTTTGGATTACTCCTATAAAATGATATACTTCATAATATGTGTTTGCGTTTAAAGGTTTTCAGATTAGAACATACGACCCTTTGCATTTTTTAATACCCAGAAACTATTTAAAACATTTTTGGTTTGTTTATTAGAAAATACTGTACGTTTAACATTAGCAGTTACCGTTTGATCGGTATATATTTAAGACGGTGATTTTAAACTGTTTTTACACGAAAATTTCATAGTTTAATGTTTATGGGATAAAAAATAACTTTACAAATTTGCGGAGTGAGTTATTGTTTTGGTGGTATTTAAGATAATTTTATTAAAAATATATAACACAGATTTATAAAGAAATGATCATTATTTTTAGATTCAAAGTATCGTAATATATGTATAGTTCAAAATTAAAAACGCTTTCCCGTTACGCAATGTTTTCAATGTGTTTTTTTTTTTTTCAGACAGTAAATTAAATGTAAATATTTATTGTTATATCTTTTAGCGTTTATTTTCAATTCTTTAATTTCTACCACTTACATCTCCACATGAATTTTCAACCCCCTGTCTAAAACCAAGCAGTGGTCTAATTAGGTTACCATTGAACAATGTAGTGTATTAGAGTATATCGTAAGTAACTACGCAATATTTTTATCTTGATGTACATCCACAGTACTTCAGCAGTATGAATTGTTTTCTTAACGCAATATTATCAAAGAAAAAATATATATTCTCAAACATTACGTACTTAAAGTCAAGCTGTAAGATTTCCTTCGATTGAGCCTATAAAGTAAGCCACCAGATGCTGCACGGCTCGGTTCTAATCTGTTAATAAGCGGGACTGTTTCTCGTTGGGCAAATGGTACCACAACGAGCGCGGATCATTTTAACGACCCATTGTGCAGAGCTGGCGTTATCGTTCCATGAGCACTTAGCCGGTCCAATACTATTGTGTTTCGGAAGTAAATGGAACAATTGTCTTTGTCTGAGAACTGCTAAAACCACCAAGAATATCAACGTCCGAGAAGCCTTTTATATCGTAGTTTATATTTAACGCCATGAAAACAATTGGTTTAGGAACCCCAATTTGAATTCTTAGTAGATAAGTTTTATTATTACATAAGTTATTTTTTAATTTTACAGACGCAATTTTTTATAGGCTATAGATTTTAAATGTAAAAAAATTTTCCTCAGTTGGACAATGTTTAATTTTATAATTTTTCACCACGTTCTTGCCAGGCATGATTTTCCACTTTAAAAAAGAATATGATGGATGGTGCGGCAAGTAACCTTCATCCTTCACGTTGATTAATGTTGAATGTTTCAATAAGGACTTGGCTGTTAAGGAGACTATTTATATCAGTAAACACAACACCTTTCAAAAAGTTAACATGTTAAACATAAAAATTTTTATTGCACGATTAAATGTATGTAATAATATATGACGTAGTGCAAACACACAAAAACAACAAAACGAACTTTTTAGGTTGTTTTCTGTATCTCTTTTATAGCACCCAACTTAATAGGTTCATGACTGCGAAATAATCTCGTTTTTTTTTAAATCGAAGTAAAGGGATGTTTAATAAATGAATATTACTGTGGCAGCCATTTTATAATTTTAAATTACGGAAATAATATTTTAAAATTTGTTTATTGAGCTCACACATGAACTCAATTTATAGTTTCTTCATGGCACCCACGTAATATGAGTACCTAACGCTCATGGAAAAAATGTTTTATTTAAATATAACTAAAACTAGTTTAATACAATTATTATTATTATGAATATTGCATACTTATACTCACACACAATTTCAAATTATACAGTTATAGTATTTACCTTATATTCAAAACATGGTACAATCTAATATGTTTGATAGGTTTGTGAACATTTAACTACTGCTTGAATATAAAAATATATATTTTGTTGATTATATTGATTGAATTTTAAATTAGTCAAAATATACCAAGTAAACATTTATATGTAAACTCTACGTAACGAGTTAAACAAAACATTCGATAGGGTAGAAATACTCCAGTTTTACATTTAATACTGAGTCTTTGTAGTTAATGTGATTGTGCACAGCAAATCGTATTCAAAACCCGTAGTATATACAACATTGTTATATTTTATTGTAGTATTTTATTCGTTCACCATTAACGCTGATTGAAAAGAATGAATGCAATATTTCATCTAAATAATTCCGAAATAGACAATATATGTTGTTTGAATCGCAATTTTTGTGTTTTATTTGAAGATAAACCTTGATACAAACAATTGATAGAAAATCAAATTGTTAATAATGAACTAATATGTTGTATTTTTTACATATTAGCGCCAATATTGAATTCAAACCTCATATTTTCCTGCGGATAATTTGAGAATTTGTATATCATTAACATATAAAACTATATTTTATCAAATACAAAAAAGTAAACTATGCCATAAGATATATCTAAACTGGTTTTTTTAAGTTAGATAAATCAAATAATTTTGTATTTTTTCTAAAGTTTTGTTTGATTATGTTCCGTTATTTGGCGCACACGTTCCGTTAAAACATATGTAACTAGTTTACATGTCAAAGGCTGTGAATTTTAATTAATTTATAGTTTTTATGAAATTTATCGTTTATAATTTTAAATATTTAATATCAAATGGGATTTATTTAAATCAAATAAAAAATAAAAAATATAGTCGTACTTTAATGTTTAAAATGTACTAATATAAATATATAAATTCTATTAAATTATATTTCAGCAATGTAAAACATAGTTTTATTATCATAAAGACCTTTACAGTATGATATGTACATAAAATGTAACGCAAAACAAAAGTTTACACCGGTATTTAATTATATCTTCCCATCTGACTCGTGCAATAACACTGTGCCCTAATGAGATCTACATAACTATGGATATCCTTACCCTCAGACTTTTATGACATTTTTCCGTAAACAAAAATATATATATAGGATTTATGTACGAAGTTATACAGTATTGTAGGAGCTAATACAAATAAAGGAAGTGAGCTGAAGGTGTTATGTGACTAGTGACGTCCTCTAACATTTTGGAGACTCCTAAAACTTACTTTCAAATTAGTTCATAAGACTTACAATGTGAACTATGTCAATTACGAAAATTAAAGACATACAATATACTAACCAATGTTAATAATAAGATTTAGAGTTAATATACTTATCTAACAATTTTATAGTGATTTTCCGGAAAATTTTAAGTAAGTCTTATATATAAAATTTTATGGTTTATTTAATTTTACTCTTTGAGTTTTATTTTAAAATACTAGATCTTACTGCAATACACATTTAAATACGTTACTGTAACATCAGGGATGCCGCTCAGAAAAGGTAACCTCCCAGGTTGAATAAATAAGGTGCACCCTGAGCTCATTTAACACGCCGTTAAGCTCTGACATTATTATGTAAATATGGACGGAAATTAACTTTCAAAGCACGTTGAGAGTTTTGAGTTCATCGCTAGGCAGAATAAAACTGCGCTCAATACTTTGCGCTTTGTTTATTCAATATTTTAAAAACAATGGCATTAAATATTTTTTTTAATACAGCTAGTGTTAGTTATAAAAACACTAGTTCATCGAATTTGATATTTTTAACCGTGATAAAACTTTAAGTTTTAAATTTAACATGTGTCTGACTCATAACGGTTTGAAATAGTTTTGTTAAGCGATGCTAATTTTGGCATAATTTATTTGAAAAATATATACTAAAATATGTTAAATTATACAGAGCCTGGTTTACTAATTATAAAATTAATATGTCATGAAGACTTTAGTTCATGTATTGAAACTGACATATACAGTGGCTAAAGGGTATGCAGTATTGCTTCTAGCTCATGGAAAACCATTGCTATTAGTTTAGTTTTGATACTGGGATAAACCATTTAGTCAAATGGTGCAAATATTTCTGGTTGTTTAGATATCGTTCAAAGGTGAACGATAACATAACATTAGACAAGTTCATAACATAATTTTTATTCAGCGGGTTATATTTCCACCCAATTCAAGAGCAAGTATGGACTTTAAACAATAACGAATTATATTTTCCCCAACTCATCTCCCGTAGCTTAGAATTTAGATGTTTACTCCTAGGATCGTTTCAAACGCATCGAAAACTAGTTTAAAATGTCCTTTTTATATTTTAAATGTTGGTCTCTAAACATTTTTGTCTTTAGGAAGTATATTTTTCAATTTTAACGAGAAATTTGCTTTCTTATGATGCTATTTTATTTATTCGTTTTAATTCTTTTGTTTAAAACATGTATTATTGATTTTTCTGAAATATTCCCGTTAGTTTAATACAATAAATAATTTTTCAATATTTTTTAAATATTTATTCATGTTCTTTTCCCTACTTTGTTCATAGATAACTATGTTTTTAAGTTATATTATTGTATGTATAGTAACGATATTTAAAGTTTTCAAGACCTGTAAAAACATGGAAGTTTCCCATTTTTTAAATTATTTTTGTGACTGCTTTTTAGATGTACTTTTTAGGCGAGACAGAAAATTGAGAAATGATTAACACACATACCATTTGAACCATGAAGAAGTGTTCTATAAACATAAAATTTAAACTACATTAATGTTTTAACAGTTTAAGAACCAAAAGTGTATATTGTCTTCCTTTAGAGTTGTTTCAGCTTGAAACAAGTAGTTTATTTCACTGCATCCCTAGGGAAAGAGGTCTGATTTTATCCACAGGGACTTCTTCAGATAATTTGCGTAAAACACAAACTGTATAAAGTTATATGTCTAAGCAATCACAATGGTTTCAAAAGTACGTATCATTAGCTTTGAAAGTACATTCTTATAGTACAAATTGTAAATAATTAACTGTTTTAAAATATATTTAGTTACAATTGACTATTAGACTATTAGCTGAAACTTATCAGATGGAATCTTAAGTAGGTGGTGCCAATTGTATGTATGAAGCCCAAAAATGTTTACGTTTGAAGAATGCTCGTCTCGAATTACTATGGAGTCTTTATGTCATGTGTTGTGTGTGTGCTTACTTTCAGTCAAGCAATATTAAGCAATGATCTAGTTTTCTACACGACCATTATTTTTATTATGTTTATACGCTTTAACTCTCATGTTAAGTTGTTTAATTTTATCTCGCCTAAACATGTTACTATAAACAAAATTATCTCACACTTTAATAGAGCATTGGAGATAATTTTAAAAGTAGTGACTACCTTTAAAGATGTTTGATACTTAAAACGGCAAAATTTTTAGAATGCTATTTGTTTTGAAGTTATGTCTTTCGACTTGAATACGTATGATGATGAAACCTTTGTTTGTGATATGGCTTATCTATAGAATAAAAAATATTCAAGAAGCGTTGTTATTGATTAATTTTAACGTTACACTGTATTTTCAGATAACATTTTATACCCATTTTTCCGTTTTATGAAAGAGTGATAAATGCATTGAATTGTGATTAGCCATTTATGTAAACCTTCACTAAACAAAGAAGGTGAAATAGGAATAAATTAGAACGTGAAGGTTTCATAAAGTATATTAATCATCAACGCACAAACATTTAGACAATATCTGCATTAAGCATAATTTGATAACGTTACTTGATAAGCTTACAGGGTTTATCCTGTAACCAGATCGAAATGGGAATAGATCAGTATATAAGTACTCTAAGTAAGAGTATATAAATGCAGTTGACGCACACCGTATTTTGCATCAGATTCACCTCGAAGGGTTAATCTGTATAATGCTAACTAAGGATTATCACTGTCAACTATCACATTATCGTTGTTTGATATCCGGAATATGGGTATTTTAAACATAAGTACTCCCATCTATTACTTATTTCGAACGACAAGGCTCCATAATTGGCTAGGTTTATTACTTATACAAGCTTTGACGAATGTAAGTACAAATATAAAAGAGTATTTAAAACCATAATTAAAACACATAATTTACCGTCCCGTAATATAGGTTAAAAATGTATAGGATAGTGTTATAAAGAAATCCACATTGATAGCCTAACCATAAATTACAGATGAACCCAATTTTCAGAAAAAAGTATAGTTATCCAAAAACATATCGAGTATAGAAGAGCAAGTGCGAGTAATGTATTCTACTGGTATATTAGAGTAATTTAGTAGTATTACTCTTCTTAATCCACACGGTGGAATATTTTCTCATATGTTAAAGGGTGGAAGAACGTTAGCTTGAGGTCAGGTGGTTCAGGTGGCGGTAGACTTCAAGAGTGATTGCTCCGTAATAATTATCTGTTGAATGGAGGTACTTCATTCAGTCTAAAATGCAAAAAGAAAACGGGAATGAAGTTTAGTAAACTATTTTATATGTATTATTATTTAAGTATTATTATAAATGGGTTTTAGAGTCATATAACATTTATAGAACCCATATATCGCACTTATTGTTTCTCGTGTGCTTAAAAGCTATTTAAATATTTCTTTATAGGGTACACATTTAATATTTTCAATATAGTTAGCTGTTAAAAACCAGTTTACTGTGTAGTATAAATAGCATATTTATTTATTCATATATATATATATATATATATATATATATATATATATATATTTAATTTTGAATTTTGTAAAGTAAAATTATTATTATGTAATTTTCTTTGATTAATCTTCTAGCTGAAACAATATGACTATTTTATAATAAAGGTTAAAAACAGCATTAAACTATTTAAATTTAAATTCCGTATTATAGTGGTGATTGACGGCTTTCATTGTGATATAATGGCTTATATATCAAATTATAGGGTACATATCGATCTTAAATCATAAACTTTTTTATATACTTCATATTTCAAAAATCTATAGTTAAAACTTAGTAGATATAACGTAGTTAGTCAAAATACCTGAAATCCTTCTTTTATCTTCTAATTTAGAAAGTCGAAAAATTCATGGTTTACTGCTTTTATTTCTTAAATAACTATATTTAAATACATGATATATTCATATTTTCAATTTTTTTACCCTAAATTTGTTTTTTTTTATTACTGCTTTAAATATAAATCACTTTAATTCGTTTATCTATTGGTTTTTAATTGTTTACTTAATTTTACTATAGTAAAAAAGTAAAAAGTACTATATGGTGAAGTACAAATCATACAATGAAATGGTCAAAAATGTTTACTCCAAGAGTTTAGGAAATAATTTTACGACTGAATCGATCCAATTGTAATGGAATTGAAATCAACGAGAGAGTCTGTTCAGTTTCTCTGGTGCTACTGGCTCTCAGCAACCCGTACCGATGGGATCAACTGTCCTTTTCATTTACATCCAATTGAGTGCAAATAACTTGTTTTGTTGCGTTCCATTTTGGTAAAAATCTATGTTGTATTATATCAATAAGCTTACAAATAAATTTTTAAAATAAATTTCTTGTACTAAACACCTGTTGAAATTGGTTTATTTTCAATTTATAATTATATTATAAATTATTATTTTCCGTTCTACAAGTTAGCAGGACCTAGGTACATACATTTTTATATGAAAACATAAAACCATTTCTTACACTAAATTTATTTGGGCACTACAGTATGAAATAGTTTAAATTAAATAAGCAATATTACCAAACAATAAAATATTTTATAATTAAAATATATTCTCGACACATAATACACCTATGACATAATGGGCTTATTGCATACAAATGGTAAGTTCAACTTCATTTCATATATCATGACAGCGCCAGATTTCAAACACTGCTTTAAGCGAAAGGTTAAATTAGGGATGAACATTTTATCAAAACATTTTACATTTTATATACAATAACTTCATAACAAACCAAATCCTACAAATACTTTTAGACTGTAAGGAAAAATTTTAAATTAAAAAATAGCTGGCCCTATTTAATATATCAGAAACAAAATAGGTTCAACAATCAAAAAATTATTTCTAACATCTCTATAGTTAAATAATAATATCATGGGAATAGGTTTTTGTTTTTAGGAAGTTTGATAAATTATATTACTAAAAAAGCTTTAACGTGTTAGTTTTATAGACATCTAAGCTCACATACAACTAGTTTTTAATATACTACTTTAATATTATACTTTCTTCTAAAAGAAAATACTCTAATATAGTGCAAATTCATATACAGGTTGAATATTAAGTCAGGACCCCCCCCCCCCACTATGTTTTTCTATAGGTAATATAAGGAGATATACTTTGGGTAGTGGTGAAATATGGATAGTAAGTTTTATTTTATGATATTGAAAATTTTGTGTTTCTCCCAAAAATGTTACATTTTGGGGGCAACACAAAAATTTCAAATGTAAACCCCTATCAAGTGACCCCTCATTTTAAAGAGCATGAAAAAACTTAAATAGCGGTGAAAACCAGAGATTGCTATTTATTTTCTTATCCGAAATAATAGCCAGTATTACCAGAACTATTTTAATATCTCGTCACGAAGTCAAATAAAATGTTCAAACTGAAGCCCTCCTACTATTTAGCAGTGAGACAAGCGTAAGGTAAACGCCTCTCTGACGTTTTGAAAAGTCTAAGGTTGTATTTGGTTGCAAGAATCAGAATCAAGGTTTGCTACTGGTGTTTTTATGCCCCCATAGAAAACAGTTCATAGGTGTAAGGTCCGGAGACCGTGCAGGCCATTCTATTACACCACGCCTACCAATCCACTGACCACGTAGCTGAGTTCCCAGGAAATGTCGTTCAGCATGACGATAATGTGGTGGGGCACCATCTTGCTGGAAATGAACGATTTCTTCTTCAAATTCATGTTGATTATCCCTAAAAACAGTATTTATTGCAGGAAAAACTGAATCTTGTAACATTTCCAAATACATTTTACCACTGAGATTCCCATTAATAACAAATGGTCCTATAATGTGATTCCCAAAAATCCGGCCAACACTTTAATTTTTTCTGGGTACTGGGTGCGAGATTCGCGGAAAACATGGTGAATTTCTGTGTCCCAGTACCTGCAGTTGTGTTTGTTTACATCTCCATTGACGAAAAAAACTGCATTTACAATTACTAAACACAACGTTTCGAACAAACAATGGATAAGCTTAATTTTATAAGCGTGAAATTTTTTTTCAGTAACTTTACCACAGACATTTAGGAAAACATAAAAAAGATTTGCTACTAATCTGGTGGACTGCTGCGTATCTTCAACAAACTGTGTAACAATTTCAAACTGTTTGTCACCGCCTAAAGGAGGCCGACCTGAGCGTGGGGCATCTTTGATGGAACCAAATTATCGGAACTTATTTAGGTACTAGTATTTCCTTGTCACAGGTCTATCAGGATGTGCCCAATTAAACCGCCTTTCTGCCTCATGATAATTTTCATTCGAAGCCCGGAAAGTAAATATCATTTCTACTTTATCTTCGTGACTACGTGCCATTTTTACTCGTAATCAGTATTAATTAGATAATATTATTTAAAACTTAAAATCCTAAAGTGCATCTAAATAAATTATTGTAATAACACTAAAACATATAAAAACTTCTTAAAATACTTCACGGAAAAGTTACCACACAATACCACTGGATAGTAATGATCCACTAAGATAGTAATTACTGTCAAACTATGACCTGTTCTCACAAGATTGAAACAAAGAATGGACTACTTTGTACTAACTGTACTTCGAACCGGGAAAGCCCAGTCACTCATTGACAATAAGTCCTTATCAGTTTACTTTCTAACATTGGATTCTTCGTCAATTGCATGCCTCACTCATTGAGAACACAAACAACCAATAAACCTGTTTCCACGCTGACGGAACTGTACAACAAACAAAATAAATTTAGGTGAAAAGACTTAATTACAATTTTTATTGGCTATGTTGTTGGAAAAGAGATAGCGATCTCTGGTTTTCACCAATATTTAAGTTTTCATGCTCTTTACAATAAGGGGTCACTTGATAGGAGTTTACGTGTGAAACTTTTGGGTTTCCCCCAAAATTTCACATTTTTGGGGGACACAAAAAATTTTCAGTATCATAAAATGAAACTTCCTATCCATATTGCACCACTACCCAAAGGATATCTCCTTATATTACCTATAGAAAAAAGTAGAGGGGGGGTCCTGACTTTATATTCACCCTGAATACAATATTATAATTTCTGTGGCAATCTAATAACTATGTATAAAAGGTTGAATATAGGAAAATCCTAACATTATACACAAGTATTATTTACTTTTAAAATATTGCGAGACGGCAAATGCTCTGCATAATTGTATAACAACTTTAAGGCCTGGTTAGTATTTTTATCTTCTAGGATGCTTTTACATCATGTACACCAGCACTCTAAAATATCCGGTGATGGTTGTATTCCTAAAATTTTCTTCTAAAAGGAACAATATATAAATATAAGTCATACTTAAAAAAACACTATACTTTTTAACTTTGTTAACTTACTCAGTCATTGAGAGATTATAATTATGATTGCATATGGAAGTCAAATGAGATAATTATTTATATTAAGGATTCCAGACTACAACCTTTCATACATGTTAAGAATAGCTATGACTTGTTCTTGTGTAAATAGTACAAATTCTGTCATCTCGTTACGTATTTTTATTGTATAAATAATAAATTTCATAAGGTTCTATTGTTTAACATAAATGTTTACGTAATTTAAAAACAAGGCAACAAGAATTAAATAAAGTAAGTATCGAAGTATTGATGGATTTGAACGATAATGAAACTTGAATAACGATGAGTGGTTCTTGTCAGAGTTTGGGCTCAGAAATGAACAATCTCTTGAGCAAACCGTCCATTAATCATGATTCCACTACAGGAGGTCACTAGCTGAGCGATGTCGGTCGTTAATCATTGCTTTCTTTACACAGTGAGTTGCCAGGAACACCGAAATCATCAGCTTATTGGACGGAGCACAGTTATCCTAGTACACAATAATGTTTTATCTCCACAAGCAAAACTAACAGTTCAAATAAGCGTCATCAGTTATTAAACTCTTACCAAATATATTAAACTATCTAGGTGACTAATGTATAGATTGCTCTAAATTTATCAAAGATAACACTCAAGTAAGTGTTCATAAATATGGTAATATCAAGTATTGAGACGTTATCTTTTAAATTATAATTTTCGAGCATTTCAAACCCGAAATTTCACACAGTTGAAAGAGTTCACTCGAAATAAACTCAATCAATATAATAATTCTATTTGTTTTTCAGAACGCAAGAATTACAGTAAAGAGAAATGTACAGATTACTAAACCGTTACTGAAACTCACTCGGGTAGATTAGATAAATTCCTCCCACTTTACAAACGTCACAGATGTGAAACTTGACCCGCGTGTTTTTTGACTCATTTAATAACTAAAGGGTAAACCATGTCTAACTATTTTAGGGATAAATGCTTTGTTCATAATGTTTTCATAATAAGATAAGAAAAATATGACCAAATGTAGTTATTTTCAAATAACCATGGACATTAGAAATAACAAGTATACCATACACTTAATTGTTTGGATTACTTACAAATTTTTATACATCCTGAAGTCGAACGATGAAAGGAATCATAATTAAGTCTGATACGACATGAGGGTACATTTATTTGTATCAAATAGCCCAATGGCAATCGGAGAAATGTATTCTACCCAAATTCTAAAGAGTGTTTCTCAAGATGGCCGCAGCTATATCATTAACTTCTAAATGCTACTACGACTCCACCTACAGACAGTCGTTACCACAATGATTCATTACGCCTTTGATATATATATATATATATATATATATATATATATATATATATATATATATATATATATAAGGAGTGTTTCCTTAAGCTGCCTATTAAATTTTATAAGGTCAAAAAAACAAATAAATACATTTGAAACACATTCCACATTTGAATTCCCGAGAAACAGCAGTTTACTGTGACGTATTACCTGAGCTCCTTACATTAAGTAAACTCATCTTAAATCAGAAATGGCAAATTCATGACGGTTGCTATTGACAACAAAACTCCTAACATTAACCCCCACCTACCAGATTCTACTATTAGTGCTGCTACAGTACGACCGTAATATATTTGCATCCAGACGTTTTACTCACTCTGCAGATATAAAATGAATATAATGAAATTGAATTGAATTCACAAATGGATTGTTGTAAAACTATGTGTGCATTTTTTTTGAATTTTCTGAAGCGAAATTTTAAAGCAAAGTACTTTTTACACCCTACCACAATTCCACACGAGATCTGTTGAGATGATAGACCGATGATGAAACAAGTCACAGAATATCATAAACATATTGTAACTGATGCCTTTAATTCGCATTGCTAAACAAAGCATTTACTATATTCATGAATAAGGTAAATAAGGAAGATATCTATAATGAATTTAGTTATGATAGCTAATTTACTTTTCCTCCTATTAAAAAAGTTAAGTATTCTATTAAAACTACCGTTGAACTACTGTCAAAATAATGTACGTTGTATTGATAAAAGTAAATACAGTTCTTTGGGACATTACAAGCTATATCGTATCTATATAAAATAAATTTCTTTCTGTAAATACATCCTTATTTACAAAAAAATTAGGACGTTCTTTGAGTACTGTGTACTGCATAAGAAGTGTGTGTCTGTGTGTGTGTGTGTGTGTGTGTGTGTGTGTGTGTGTTCCTGTCGACCAAATGGATAGTAGTATAACATAATACACGTAAAAATGAACTTACATGCCAATAGTCAGATTCATTTGATTTATTATAAATTAAATATAAAACGTCATTACTCATATTTATTGTACAAAAGTAAATCAAATATCTTTAGAATAGAATACATTCTCCTCATTAGTGAATAAGCCAAATCATACAGCACGGTTCATTGAGTTTTTTGTAATCGCAAAAATAATTATTTTCTAAAAAGTATAAAATTAGAGCGTTCTCTTTTGTTTCATTTGCCTGCAGAATTGAGTAATTAGTTTAGTAATTAGGTCGATTTGTAGAACCTAAATCCTCATTATTTGTCACGACACAAAGTTAGCGTAATCACAGGCTAAACAAACAAGCATTGTACTCATTAATTATTGTTTTGTTGGTTTTAAATTTGCTTTAGAGCTTTAGGTACATTATTAAAGCAAGAACAAAAACGTTTGTGAATTTTTGTATACATCAATCATGAATTGAATAAAATATTTATGTATCTATCGGTGTTGGTTTGTGCTTTCCAATTTACCTAATACTAGTCATATTATTCCTGCTGTATTGTGATAGTAATTAACATAAACATCTACCTTTTTGTATTGCAGTTAGTAAAAAACTTTAACTAGAGTGGCTAAAAAAGATTTAATTTTTATCTGTTTGTATATATATCTGCACGACGCGAAGTCTCAAGAACTAACTCAACTATAAACGTGGCATGGTGTAAAAGTTTGTATAGTCTACAGGGAATTTGATCATGGTAGTGTAACTCCATGTAAAATGCCTGCAAGTGTCTGTTATAAGTAACATAGCAACCCGTAGCCTAATAAAATGTTCTATAGACTTAAAATTTTGCAATAAATTCGCATCTTTTACTCGACATTTGCTATAGTGTTATCCTACCTCGTATATAATGTAAACAAATCACAGTTTTCGATGTCATGCATATAATCATCGGGTGTTCTCAGACCGAATTAAAAATTAAGTTAAACTATCATGTACAGTATATAATTATGATTTGTATTTTACAGGTAAGATTGGAAATCTTGTAGCTGTGCGTGAACTAGGTAAGTTTACAGCATCTATAGATGTTTTCTTTAAGTATTCTTCAACTTATGCAGGATGTATTTGATTATTATTCAAAATATAATTTTCTCATAACTTATATTAAAAGACATACATTGATAATAGCTACACACATTTTGTAAAAATCAAAGTAATATTAATGAAAAGGTTTTATGTTTTTGTATCATGCATCTGTGTCATATCGCGCATACGGTATAAAAAAGGTTCCATATACTATACACTCTGTCTAAAAAGGAGGCGGGAGAGGAGTGTTGTAATTTATGTTAAAATTAGCTCAAATTTCAAAGTAGCTAATTATTCTGAGATATTTTTTCAAAAACCGGTACATATGTATAGTCCGAAACAATTTAGTATTTCGTATTCGATGCATAAATAGCATAAATAAACCGGTAATAAAACTGAGTTAAAATAATAACTGCAACATTTTAAGTTCTAAATAGATTTTTTAATCTGTACAGTTTAAGGATTTCCACAACTTTTAATATGATATCGAAATTTTTATTACTTTTATGTGTTCTTAGTTTCACTTTGCTGATACTACGTAATGTTGTGTGAAACTTTCTTTGTGTACCATTTTAACTGTAACAAATTACAATTAATGTAACATATACGACCTAAAACAATATGTTGGGCAGTTACGCTTCGCTTTATCGCTTAAAGTTTAAAATATCATATTAATACACCACTTGTCCTACATTAAGACTTGACATTTATCACCAAGCAATATGATTTTACTGGCTTACAGTCCCTATACAAACTAAGCTAAAGTTCTACAATCTTATAGAAAGTTTATGAGTCCATAAATATTGAGAGCGCAACACACAAGTTTACCTCTGTGGAACATGCTAACTTCTAAAAGCTGATTATTACACTCTTTACACCGTATTCTTCTGACGACTGAGTTTATCCACAATTGACCTACTTTCGACGTTACCATGGCTGCAGAATTGTGAGAATTACCGCTTGTGTGTTTTCTGTCACACTCTGTTTGAAACATCATTCTATGTTTTGACTCTTTATAGTTTAGGCAACATTTATCAAATATAGAAATGAATTTTTTAAAACAACCAAATATAGTTAATAAAATCAGAAGACATTTACTCAGTAAAGTTTATATTTAACCTGTTTGTATTAACTTAACAGGATATAAACAATTCTGATTGTGATTGTATTGAAATATTAAAAATAATAGTTATTCTCCTTTTATTGAAGCTAGTATTTAATAGTAATATTAAATATAAATAACTCATATTTCTCAGTAAAAAAGGATTTTAAATACTGTATAATATTCATTTCATTTATTTAAAAACTATACATCCAAATCCTCCGTACAATTTCCATTTATATGTTAAAACTGTCGTTTTACGTAGGTTATAAAAGTCTTAATACGGCAAGGAAACCCATGGATTGAGGAAACTAAACTTTTGCAAGTATAGCTCTATTTCAGTAAGGAACAAAGAGGTTAAGGTTAAATTAGTTAGAATGGAAGGGGTATTAATTAATAAAGGTTCCTATAAAAACGAATAGGGTTCTTTAAATATCAAGAAAATAAAATTTTAAATGAATTTAAAGTCTTCAAACTAATGACACAACATTTACTTCTGTACATATCTCAATATCAGTATTGAATTCAAATTTATTATTAGATAAAAATTTAAATCGAAAATGGATTAAAAAAAGAGTTTTAGAAGTTTTGTATAATATTGCAAATATAATAGGCCATAAGCCTAGAGTTGGGTAGAATAATCCATTATCAGCCGAAGTAGGTTTTTTAGCGTTCCCTCAACCAGAGCAGGGTATCAAAAGTATTAAAATATAAAACTATAATGTTTTACATTATTATTTCCCTAACTTCAAAAATTCAAACTACCGTCAAAAAAGTATAAGAGTAACACCATTGTCGTAGAAGTACATAAAAAAGTACATAATTAAAATTTTCAAATTTTTTCTATATTTTTGATATTATACGAAAAGGTAGCCCTAATTAAAAAAAACTACCAGTTACGTACCAGCTTGCGGTCAGTCGAGAGGAGCATCCACCACAGTTAGCGTGTTTAACAATTATTTACATGCATCTTTGAATGTTCCATCCAGAATAAAACTATTATATTTTAAGAAGAATAGACTTTAATTTTAAATTAGTTTGTAAGCCAGTATTGAACGATGAAATTAGTCTTATTTATTCCTAGAAGTCTTAGTACTAATATTGGTAGTGTATAATTTTGCTTATAAAACAAAGGCTATCATGGTTTATTTGTATAGTTTCTGTCTTAGGTTAATCAAAAGTCAAAGCTTTTGTCTAATGTGAAAACGATTAAATACAATTATGACCTTCATTTAAAAAAATATGTCAGCATTGACCACTGGTATATTTCGAAAGTAAATAATGCAATATGGATTTGTACATAGAAATGTTCACTGCTTTTATGGAGTATCTGATTAATTTTTTTAAGAAGTACAAGATAAGTTTGTTTTGATCATCTATATACATTAAATATCAAGTTTTAATTTCGTAAATAAAAACTTTCTCTAAAGAAATAATATGGATTAGTAGTGTTTCCCATCTGGCACAATATTATAATATATAAAGAAATATTTTCATTTAAAGTATTTCATTCTGTTATTGTTCAATAGATTCAAAACAAAATGTGTAATTTTTATATTTATAAACTGCACGTAATATAATATTACATGTACGCATACATACATAAGTTTATAAAGTGTTTAATATTTTCAAATCAATCTAACAATGCAAAATACTCTTACCTGTTGCTTTTGCGAGACCTATGTTAAAATAGTTTTCTTGAATTGGTTTCAAGAACGGCCAAGGTCTCCATGGTAAAAACAAAGACCTTGGCCAATATTAGCAGTAATTAAAAATTATATGCGTTATCATATCACTATCTATGTCCACTCATGTCTCTTAAGGTCCACTCTACAGATCAACTCAGATAAATTCGCGTGATATATGTTTCTTGTTAGAAATAAGAAATGTTACATTTTAGAAATACATTTATAATGTGATTTTTGCAATTCATTATTGCGTTTATTACCTAACACCACCAGATAGCCACGCAATGTTGTATTGAATGGTTTCCGCAATCATATTTCGATGGCTCAACCACAATAAAGCCGCGTCGATTTACAGGGCAATTTCCATAATGATGAGGCCGTTATCGTGATGAAATCTCAACCCGCTTGTTAGAGCTGGATTGGTCGTGATTGGGGCCAATAGCTGGGCCGCGGTTGTGCACATTTAGCCACGCAATGTTTTAGCTGCTCGCTTTTATTTTGGCACACAAGCAGGAAATATTCCCAATATATAGATGGGGGGCTATTGATGTTGTATTCCGTAGGTACCGTTTCCAAAAAAGGTTCATATGTAGAATACAAACTATATTTTTGGGGGATTTAGTATATTCAAACTAAAACATTCGAGACCAAGGACCAAAGTGGCCATGTATGTATATATCACTTTATTTTCAAACGCAGTTGATTTATTAATATAAAATATAATAAATAAAAAATATACATCATTGTAGGAGATTTTAGGGTAGCGGTTAGGAGCTATTCCTAGTTTATAAAGGAAATAAATCGATCTTAAAGAATTATCTTGAGACATTTGAATATTTACTTATCCAACTCATATTTCAAGGATATTTGAAAAGAGGTAGATGGGAAAAATCCAAAATTTTAAGATATTTGCATGTGGACAGTTATGAGTGAGGTCGTTAAAAATATCATGATGACTACAGTGATTATCACCTACATGTTCTTTTTTTAAGCCAAACCGTTAAAGCTGATGGGATTTGAAACCCATTTGGAAATGTACGTATATGTTTTTATTTCAACCATTCATGTACAGTAAAATTGGTCTCGGTATAATTTTCTTGTAGTAAAAACCTTTGTTTATTAAAGAATAAGTAGGTTTGTCTGTTTGTTTTAATGTTTCATAAACACATGAAAAGGATACTAAATGCCCCAACAGAACGTAAAATAGAGTTAGTAAAATGAACAAGATGGACCTAAGTTCAAACTTTTCGTAATTAACAGCATTTACCTTGAAGCAAGACGAACCTTTTTATTTAAAATTATAGGTCTACTATAGTTTGTAACAAAATGTAGAGCACAATCAGACAGACGGACAGCTATAATATATAAAAAAGATAATATTAGGTCCTTAATTGCATATTTGGATGGGATAGAAGACTGGCTGCTATTCTAAATATAACATTTAATAGTTTAGAGGTCTCAAACTAGGCAAGACCTGATAGTTGATAAGATCATTAAAGATGCAGGCAAAACCTTAAATTTATTAAAAGACAGCTAATCAATAAAAAGTATCAAAAATTCAAGAACAAATTAAAACAGTTGTTATATTATATTACAAAACACATTATTATAATATTCATTGAGTTATCTGTTCTAGTTTCACAGTTTAAAACATATGTTTCAAACGTTTTGTGATATTTTTAGATGACAGTTGTTTTATACATGTAAGCGATCAAAACAGTTGGAAATAATCGAATTTTACTCTTTATTTGTAGCAAAAACCATGTTTCAAAGCAGATTGTTTTGTTTGTTTTCCAATTCGTAATATAATCTTTTGTCGTATCGGTATTGTGAATAGTATTTCACACAAATAGAGCAATCAGCATAGCAGATTTGTGTTTGGCAGATACGGTCTATAATACAAAAGCAATAGAAACGTTACTACGTAATTACTGGTACATTTTCAATTCCAGAATGAAAATAAAAACATATTGGCATCGGAAATTGAACGATTTTAACAGTTCGCGTGACTGCTGTCCCGGATATTGGGTCTGTACGGGATCGGTTTATTCGAGGAGCAGCTAACAAAATGCTGGGGAAATTAGTTCTTTGTACTAAACATTGTTTTATCTATATTTTTTATTTACTTTATATATGTTTGCCTTTAAATTGTTAGTTTGATAGTATTGACAAAAATCGTTTTATAAAATATAAAATAATGCTGGTTATGTAAATTTTATCAAAATTATTTGACGAAGGTTTCTCATTAGTTTATTTTTGTACATTTTTACGTAAATAAAATAGTAAAGAGAAATGATTACAAATGACAAATTATTAATCTAAATTTATATCTGGTTATGGGATCTGTATAGAGGACTGGAAATCAGTAGTTTGTCATAGTACTAGAAATTAAGGAATTCTCCAGTATTATATGATCTCCATCAATTTGAAACAACATATATTATTTTTAGTAATTAGCAAAAACATACAAACTTCTACTACACCTACTCAAAAAGACTAACGTATACCGTTTTCCTTATCCTCCTCATTTGCACTAATGTAACTAGTATCGGACTAAGTGAGGATTCAGAAGATTGTAGATAACATAAATATATTACCTTTGGTATTGCAATTTTTTAATTTTTAGATTGAGTTCATGTAATTTAACATGTTTTATGTTATATAATTTAAAATGAAAATAAAACTAAAGGGTTTAATTTATCTATTTATGCTATTTATTTATTATATAATTTTGCACCTCAGTTTAAAATTTAAAAAACAAGACACTTTAATAAAAAAGCATTAGGATGAAATTGTGACTTTCATTATTTTAAGGACTGCACCTGTACAGATTACTTTTGTAAAAAAAAATCTAAAATATTATCACTTAATTCAAATTGCAAAAAACAATGATTAGTAGAATTAACTAACAATTCAGAAATAATTTTGCACCTTTGGTTTATTTATCAAGGCTTTAATATTAGTACATCAACGAATGAGTTAAAAACTTATAAACATAAGACATTTTAATATTTGCCGAGCTTTTTCTTTTATTGGCATTTTCTTTTCACTGGGTGTATGGAAGCCTTTACTCGAGGTTCTGGAAAAATAATATTTTCGTCTAACTGTCCACACGGTATCTCAAAAACAAACAGACCTACAGATTTCAAGGTTTTAATGAAGCTTAATTTGTATATTAGCATTACTGAGTTCGATGGAAGTGTATGCTTTTCGATCTGCAGGAAATCTTATAATCTAATGAGCTATACATATAGGTGTACTTCAAGTGAAGAGAATTTATTTTATTTCTATCTAAAATATTTTATATCTATAATTATATATATATAAAATTATAATTAGATAAAGGAATAAATAGATAAATCCCATGGCCGTAAATCAACAGTTTTTTACGTACAAAAGTGGGTTGGTCAAGCAACAAGACAAGGCCAAATTTGCATCGCAGGTATAACTGACTCAAACCACAGACAATGGATACGTTTCTATACAGACATTTGGACTTTAGTTTCAGCGAGCGCCGTGTGGAGCGCTAGGTGTACCGCCACGAGTTCTCTTGTCCCACTGTTGCTAATTCAAACGGCGCGGCGCGGCTCGCATCCCCTCCACTCACCCGCTGTGAACCAGACACACTCCTACTGATCACGTTCTACTGCTGGCGCGGCTCACTTCACTTCCCCACCTCTCACCCGCTCTGTACTGATACCCTCCCACTGACTCAAGTTCTGCTACTGCGCGTTGTATTTGTTAAGTTGAAAATGTCGGGTACTAGGTGTTCGTACAAAAACTGTTCTAACAGTAGGTTTTAAAGTGAAAGGGTTAAAGATGTTTAGGTTTCCACGAGAAAATAGTGATATATGGATTCAGAAAACAGGTAAGAATTAAATTGTTATAACAGGATATTAGTCATTTATAATATATGCTTACACTATATTTGTGTGAACACGTGTGATGTTCAGTTAGTTATATTTGTTAGTTGAAAATGTCGGGTACTAGGTGTTTCGTACAAAAACTGTTCTAACACTAGGTTTAAAGTGAAAGGGTTAAAGATGTTTTAGGTTTCCACGAGATAAATAGTGATATATAATGGATTCAGAAAACAGGTAAGAATTAAATTGTTATAACAGGATATTAGTCATTTATAATATATGCTTACACTATAATTGTGTGAACACGTGTGATGTTCAGTTAGTTATATTTGTTAGTTGAAAATGTCGGGTACTAGGTGTTCGTACAAAAAACTGTTCTAACACTAGGTTTAAAGTGAAAGGGTTAAAGATGTTTAGGTTTCCACGAGAAAATAGTGATATATGGATTCAGAAAACAGGTAATAATTAAATTGTTATTAACAGGATATTAGTCATTTATAATATATGCTTACACTATATTTGTGTGAACACGTGTGATGTTCAGAAGTTTAATTTTTCCATTAAGCGCCGGCTTTTATTCACAGATGAAATGAACACTGGAATTCCTTGGACCTAACATCAAATTATAAGATTTATATTAAAAATTAATTTATTCTAGGAAAATCCAGATCTTATTGGACTGTCGCCGTTATCGATGAAGAAGAAGCTGCTATGTGAGAGGCATTTCCGACAAGGTGACATTCTACCATAGTGGTCGACTCGTCCATAATGCTGTACCTATACAGTATATTCTTCAGAGGAAAAAGAGCCAACTCCAGGTCACTTCACATCAAACTTCTTCTCCTTCTCCTCGTGTGAAACGTAACTGCAGAGTCACCTAGAAGATATCTCGGAAGGTCTCTAACAGAACATCCATCTCCGACCGTGAGCACCTCTTCAGCCAGCTTCAGTGTTGAAACTGTTTCGCCGTCTGTTCATGGATGGATAGAAAGTGCATCACCTGCAAGACAATGTCTTTCTAAGATTAAGAGAGCCTTATTTCAGTCACCAACTAAAAACACAAGCTTCTGTCTAAAATAAACTCCTCACAAACTAAAAACTTGGCATCTAAAAAGAGCCAAGATTTCAAGATTAAAATGCCAATTATTAAAGTTTCAGCAGGCTTGGAGGTTTGAAATTCAAATCCAAAGAAGCCGAAATATTGTTTAGAATGCAAATTCATAAAAAAGAACATGCATTGGAGTTCCGACGAAAAAAAATTTGCTACCGCTTTGTTCCTGAGATCTCCATCTACGTATACCTATTTACGAAAGTGTTTGATTTTGCCAGCAGAATCAACAATAAGGATATGGATATCGACAAAAAAATGCTTCATGACAGGATTTAATAGAACACTAATGGAACAAATTAAATTAAAATCAAACAGTATGAATACTTTTGGAAAAAGCATGTGTTTTGATGTCGAACGAAATGTCTATAAAGAAATGTTTTTAGAATATTCACCACAATACGACCTAATTGAAGGCTATGAAGACATAGGTAGTCTTGGTCGACACAAAAGGATTGCAAAGGAAGCAACTGTTTTTATGGTTTAGGGGATTGTTTTAATCAATGGAAACTCCCAATTGGTTAACTTTGTTTCCGATAAAGGCCTGATGGGTAGTCAGACAAGGCTTATAATCGAAGAAATGCATCAATAACATAACAGATGCAGGCCTCAATGTTAAAGCTATGGTATGTGACCAGTCAACAACAAATGTCAAAGCCTACAAGACTTTAGGTGTATTTGTTGACAAACCATATTTTTTTATACAAGTCGTGGACAAAAAGTTGTTGCACTTTTTGATCCACCTCATCTTTTGAAGTCCCTTAGGAACAATCTGTTGACCCACGACTTTGTCTATGATGGTCGGACCATTTCATTTTCCGATATAAGACAATTATTTGATATTGATAGCAAAAAGTGAAAGTACAAAGCAGCTCCTCAACTAACACCAGCACATATCTGGCCAAACCCCTTTCAAAAAACTCTCTGTTTCTCTTGCAACTCAGATATTCAGCCACACGACAGCAGCGGCATTAAAAACTGTTACCGAAATTGGCCAGCTAAAAAGCGATACGGCTTTGGATACGTCCTCTTTTCTGAATCAAATAAATTCTTTATTTGATGCAATGAACAGCAGAACACACCATTCTAAAAATCCAGACTCTTGTGCATTAAGCTCAAGTAACAGCCATATAAATGCCCTTTTTGCAACGCCTTGGACCTGTTTACCAACCTTAAGAAATTAAGTCCCAAAGTTTCAAGACCACCCTGTTTCGATGGCTTCATACTAACAATCCGCGCATACACTGAACTTTTATCATCAGAAGGCTGTAAATACATACTTACATCAAGACTAAAACCAAGACCCCACTTGAAAATTTATTTTCTTCAATCAGACAAAGGGGTGGGTGGAATCGAAATCCCAAGTGTCCGAGTACTTAGAGGTACAATGCGTATACTCACTATTCAGCAATTCCCTAGAACCACCCAAAACCACATCATATAATCCTGACTATGATGCACTTCTAGACCTAGGCAACAGGTGGGAAGACGTCACAGTCCAGAGTAAGGAAGCAACACCGCTTTCAGATTCATCAAATTCGTCTGAAGAAGACGAAGCATCAGCAAATGATTTCCAAAGTCAAATGATCCTCAATTCGGACGATTTCAGTATTGTTACCCTTAGAAGAATGTTCTACAGTATATTTTGCAGGTTATTTGGCCCACACATATCATAGAAAGTTTAAATGTGAACAGTGTTTAAGCAAAATGTGCGACAAACAATCTAAGCTGTCAAGTCACAAAGAACTTCTAATTCTGAACAGAACTTTTTCAAACGTGAAAGTGAGTGACTCAAGTGGACTTTTAGCTCCCTCAGTCAACTTAATGTATGTTGTTGAGATTGCCATCAAAACCTACAAAAAGTTATTTAAGAAAGTGGCTCATAAAGCAAATGTTGTGAAAAGACTCATGAAAGCAACTGACAAAGTCATCTCATGCGATGCCATTTCATGCGTACAGTGTAAAGAAAACTCAACATTTGTGCTTAAACATTTGTTCAAAGTTTTGCTGCATAAACAGTGTAAATGGATTTCAAGTCAAATGAAAAAAACTACTGAAGGAAAAATTAAAATCCTGGACACGAGTAAAAATTATGTATGGGTGAAATGTGATTAAATTACTGGTAGATAAAAAGGTTTCAGTGTTTTTAAGACACACTATGAATACCTATGCCTTTTCTTGTCCCTTCCTTGCTTAAAAAAGTGCAATTTAGTGTTACGTAATAATTAATTAATATATGTTATTAATTTAACAAGAATATTGTGCACTGTGATATCCGACTAAACCTGCTCTTGCTCGGACAGCTTAATTGCAATTAAGATACGTTCTGTTTTTTACATGTTGTAAATATTATTTTTGTTTCAAAAAAATTGTTTATTTATAGAATGAAATTTGTATCGATGTAAATACAGTGTAGTAATAAACTTGTATCAGCTTTTGTAACTCAAGGTTTATTCCATTGTGTATTGTATGTCAGATTGCTCTACACTACAATTTATGGTTTATGTATTTTATAACTATTAATTACGAACTTGGTCTGCGTGTATTTAGAAATATAAAGTTTGTATTTTCTCAAAGTAAACATTTGTACTTAAGATAAATAAGGGATTTTTTGCTGATCATTTTCACTTAATATTTGAGTGATTCATCAGATCTCATGTGAATGTAAGTCCTGCAGGGGGCTTTACTGAAGAATATTAATAATTTAATCTAGTATTTTTAAACATTGTGTGCCACATAAATGATAAAATTCTGCTTTTTAATTGTTTTCGTATTTCAGTGCTGATACTTATCTTTTGTTTAATTCTTAGAATAATATTTTCATCAATATATTTTAATGTACTGTTACTTATTATTGTTCAGCTGAAAATTATTTTAGAAGATTTGTTTTTCTTTTCATTTTATTTCCACAATATTTGTTTTCTTTTTGCTCTAGTTGAATTTATTGTCATGATTAAAACTTAACGTCATCTGATTAACCTGATTTTTAAAATACAGACATTCGATTTTAGCATTCTAGTTACATTTAATATTTCTATGATTTTACTACTGAGCAAAAAGTTAGGCTGATTGATTCATGTAGTATCATGGTTAGGATTTCATAAGATGCACGTATAAGGCTTTTTATACAATGAAGCTTATTTTGATTGGTGTTTTTGTTGTTGTTGTTGTTGTTAATATCCTATATTATTGGAATATAACCTAATTAACAAGCTTAACGTTGTATAAGATTTCTCAATTTCAAAAATACAAGTTACATTGCGTACAGTATTGGGATTAAGACGTAGGTACTGTATAGTCTATAGACAAAACATGATTTAATGCATAGTTCAATTCAACGATTCAATATATATAATTTTATTAGTTACAAAATAAAAGAAATATTTATTTCTGAGTTTAGTAACGGGAACAACATTTTTAAAGAATTACTTTTTAATACCTTTATGTTGTTTAAACTTAATTTGCATTTAGAGGAAAGATGGGAATTGAATGAGATTTTCCTGACCGCAGAATTATATTTTGAGGTATTGAAAACACACTCAGGCAAAGACAGGAGTGTGTGTACTGTACGAGGCAGCAAGACTACTGAGCGAGCACTGAGCAAGAGCAGCGGTGAGGTGACGAGGAAGTGTATCTGCCGCGCCGCGCCAGTGCCAGCGCGTGTGTTTACTGCTGTTGCTATTGGCAACGGGGAGTGAGGCCTAGCGCGACACTAGTGCTCTCTGATGCTGTCATCCACTAAACTAAATTTTGCGCACGGTCGCTAACTGTCTGTATAGAAACGTATCCATTGTCTGTGCTCAAACCAAGAGGGTTCATAGCCTTGAAAAGGCCACAAAATTGTGTGCAAAATCGAAGGTAACTGCTAGTGCTCGTATGTTTTAAGAAAGTGTGCGGTCGAAAAAGGGGGATCAATACGCTAATTCGGGTTTAATTAGTGAGTTGTTCTAATTTTCTATTAAACATTAAAGGGTCATCATGTATTGTTATATCTTGATTCAACGCAATTTATGGCCCTTATTAACATAAAAATTACAGTTTTCCTAATTATAAGTAAACAAATTTACTGTCATTTAACATTTTAATTACCGTTCTAATTAATAAATATGCAGTGCTGAAATTCGTGGTTTTGGTAATTTCATCATTTTCAATCAATAGCAATAAGCAATATAGAAAACGTCTTATATATATTATTTCCTTTCAAATTAAAGAAATTAAGTAATTAAAAAGCCAATTTTATACTTTTAGCTTAATGTATCCAAAGTACATTCCATGAAATGGAAGCCCAAGTTAGAATACACACTTGGCTGTGGTTAACTCGTTTAGTTCATTTGCATAAAACAGTGCCTGTAAAAAGTTAACTGTCTGGGAAATTGGGCAAGTTTTTACTGTTGGTCCCATTTCACTTCCTTGTTTCTCTAACATCAGTTAAAGAGGTAAAGAAAGATTTACATTTCAGATGTAGGACTGACAAGTGCACTCTTGGGTCACTTTTATGGTTATGCTTCTAAAACAATGCAGGGTTATGAATAATATATAATACTTTGGGTTGGTTAAATTTTTCCTTCATGTGTTTTAATAGAAAATACCCAATTAAGAAAAGGCTTTAATGAATGAAAATATTGGATAAATTACAAATACTGCTAACTATTTATAAAGAAACCATGTATCACTGGCAGAACATTTTTATTCTATTGCTAAATTAACGTTTGGTTATCCCGGCTCATTAAATAAAAAGAATTCTATACGTATGGTATCATAAGAAAAACGTGTTTATCAAGCAAACAAAATTGTACCATAAATCACCAATTGAAGGAACAAGAACTGTCTGCTCAGCAGTTGGTCCTGACGGGGATGTATGACAGCTATCTCTGAGTTCCATCCAAGACATGAGAAATTGTCGACGCTGTGGTGGAACGTCCGTCATCTCTGTCTCCAAGAGAAACTAATTTACTTTCACTCAACATTTCAATTACTGTTCTTAGTAAATAAAATAAACAATGCTCATATTTATTGTTTTCGTAATTTCATTCAAAAACTAGGAGATTTTTTCTTTATTTCGTTGTAGCACGGTGTGTCTGTACAGCTATTAAAGTAAATGGTTCACGAATATAAAGTTAAAATTTATTCTAGCCAAAAAAAGTAAATGGTATAGTTTTAATCCTAAATTCAAAAATCTAACAGTACTTTTATCGGCTTTGCAGACAGCTAGGATAATAAAACCGCAACGAATTCTGAAGAATACAACTGCCTCTATAAACCTTTTTTTAATTATAAAATATTCGCGTTAATGTTTACATAAATTCAGAGCCTTTGATTGCAAACCAAAAGAACATGTTCAGAAATTTTCTGAACATGTTTACCTTATTACTATCGTATTATTGATTACGTGAAGAAAATTCCGTTGGAAATTCTGCTCATAACAACAGATATGTTATTCATTCTATGAAGTTTTGCCAGTATATCTCTCCATGCGATTACACTTGATAGAAATATCCTAGATAATTGAAATACGTAGGTTTTTTTTGGTTTACTAAAGTACTTCGTTGGCTTTTTAGTCAAAATATCAGTATTGGTTGTAAAAACAAGTTGTACCGCATTTACATCGATGATTGTGAATAACCATGATGGCGATGACACAAAGAAAACAAAAACATATTTTTAAACAGACTAAGGACAGCATATAAATTTGTAATCATACCGTAAAATTATAGCATAATTATTGGAACTACTAAATTTCATTCCTTTCCAATACTCCATGTAAAGGAATTGATCCTACGATGCAATATGTCCCATATTTATAAATTGCAACCAAAGAGGATTAGTAAATATTTCTAATATATTTAGTAGATTATCACAATTACTTATACGTTATGTAAATTATTTATTTGTTTCATTATTAATTCCTCTCTATTGATTAACGGAATGACAATGTAAATATCAGCAATATTTAAATATTTTGACGTACAAAAACTCTTACCTTATACTATTGTAGTATCACCGGATATTTTTTTAATATAAATGTGAAAATTGTCTTATAATTTACCAATGGTTTATGTCTGTAGACATATAGTACTTTTTACTAAATATTTTAATTTACATTTAATTATAAATTTGTTGTTTAATTATTTTATTAATATTTTATCATAGTAAAAATAAAAAAAAACTTTGGTATAAATGATTTACCAAATGTGTTTTCATAGCTAAATGGTTCTATTTACTTAAACTGATATTTCTTTAAATCTATCATTAATTTATGTTAAACTAGGAGAGTTGGAATTTCAAGTTTATTAATTTTATCATGTCATGGGTCTACATGAGTAACAGATAAGTATACATAAGTTATTTATAAACGCATTTAAGAAGAATATCAGCATCAGTTTTCATTCAAATCGGCCTCCTTCGCTACTAAAATAAAAAATTCCTATGGTGTAGTCAATCTTATACTAAGTTGAAGAATGCGTTAGGGAACATTGTTCTTTTAGTGACAAAAGAGAAAGTGTTAAACACTTAAATTTTTATTTTTTTATATTATAAACATTATAGATATTGTATTTGTGTTTTTCTTGATTAATGTGTGTTATAACGTTACGAAATATTTAATATACTGTACATTGAGTAAGACCTTAAATTTATGAAATTACAGAAAGTAAACAAAATGTTAAAGCTATATAGAGTCAGGACTTGATTAGTTAGTGTGTTATGTTTATATGTCTTCGTGTATTTTAAATTTAATGGAATATTTATTTTAAAGGTTATAACGTGTAATGTCCATACAAAATTAAAAGATTTACAATTATTACCATTGAACCATTTATTACCAAAATTACTTATAAAAAAATAAAATAATGTTACTCTCCTTGCATCGTCTTTCAATCAATGTGTTTGTATAACATCTGAAGATAAAGCTGTGGTCGACAGTATCTTAGTATTAATTACCTTTGTACTTGAATAAACATTTAATTTAGTTTACGAACACTCAAACTATACTCTATTACAAACTTTAACGGTATCAAAGCTAACACTGCAGTAGCTACCCTGACTATTAATGAAGCAATTCCTGTAAGTACTCAGAGCAAAGTCAGTATACAGCTTTTAATTTAATAATTATTTTAATTACATTAATCTTTTTGGTAAATGTTTTAAGGAGAGTAATTAATTATCGATTGATTATTCAATCATAAATACCATTTAATAATATATTATTATACAATTGAAACTCCCTCTCATCTAATTAATAATTTATGATATAATTATAATAATAATAAAAGGCAGTTTTTTAAGAGACAAAGTAAACTTTACAAGTTAAGATTTTTACAGTGGATATCTGATAGGATTTCAAATAAAATACAACACGTGTTCTGGAGTATATTTGTTAATTACAAATCTAATATATATATATATATATATATATATATATATATATATATATATATATATATATATATATATACAGGGTGAGTCTAAAAGGACTTTACAACTTTGAAATTATATAGATATTTATTGAATTTACTTACAGACTTGATATATGTGTCATTTTGTAGCAAATTACTTCAAGTTTGACTCCCGTAGTGCTGTAGTACCAAGTTCCGCCACTGCGAGCGCCAGCTTCGTCTGTACTAAAATGGCTACTTTCACTGGTGCGGAGCGTGCTCACTGTGTTATTGTTTCATGAAACAAGCTCTGCTACAAGTGTTCAGCGTAGATGTCGCACAGAATACGGAAGAGACCCTTCAAGCAGGCCTTCTATTTACAGCTGCTCGTGGAGACTTCTGTGGTGTAATGTTGGATCGAATGGGGTAAGATGTGACATTCCTGAATTCAATAATCTCCAGTGATAAGTACCTTTCATATCAGTGGTCAAGTGAACACCCATAACTGCAGAATCTGGGGGAACGAAAACCCAAGACAATCCCTTGAACGAGTTCGGGACAGTCCAAAAGTGAATGTGTTTTGTGCGATGAGTAAATTTAAAATGTACGGACCATTTTTCTTCATGGAGAGAACTGTCACTGGTATCATTTACCTTGGTTTGTTGAGGAATTTTTTGATTCCTCGAATTGATGAAGATGAACAACAGGATGCTCCTTTCTACTACCATCAAGACGGAGCACCACCTCACTACCTAACAGATGTTAGGGATTTCCTAAACGGTCGTTTTCCAGGTCGCTGGATTGGGCGTTCAGGACCAATTGCATGGCCACCTCGTTCCCCCGATTTGACTCCTATGGATTTTTTTCTATGGGGTTTCATTAAAGATAAAGTGTATGTTCCACCTCTACCAGCCAGTCTTGCAGATCTAAGAAGAAGAATCACAGCTGCGGTTGCTGAAGTTACGCCAGATTTGCTAGAACGGGTGTGGCGAGAAATTTATTACCGGTGGGATGTCTGCCGTATCACTAACGGAAGTCACATCAAACCGAAATAAGAATATGACAATAAACTTGAAGTAATTTGCTACAAAATGACACATATATCAAGTCTGTAAGTAAAGTTAATAAATATCTATATAATTTCAAAGTTGTAAAGTCCTTTTAGACTCACACTATATAATGAAATTAGGTTTTACGTGTGATTAGTAATTAACAAATATACTCCAGAACACGTGTTGTATTTTTTTTGATTCCTATATATATATATATATATATATATATATATATATATATACAACACTATATATATATATATATATATATATATATATATATATATATATATATTATATATATATATATATATATATATATATATATATATATACAGTTAGAGTGTTGAACTATTTGTATAACTTTATTCTCAATAGTTATTATTTTGAGAGATTGTTTTAAAGGAAGGGACTAGTTACTGCAAATTTATTGCTTTCAAAATGACAGCAATCCTTTAGTATTGAAGAAAGAATAAATAGAACATTTTAAGTATTTGAACCCAAATATAACACGTTACATGCAATAAAATCACCACATCATCATTGGAAAAGGATTGATTAGAAACACACCAAATTACCTGTAAAGAAACAGTTCTAAATCTAACCATCTACAGGAAGATTAATCTTGATTCTGTTTTGGACGCTGAAGGTCCAGTTATTTGCGATTATCTAGAAGAGCACAGTACAATGTACAGCAAAAACTACCCGGATTTGGTTTTGAACAAGGTGAAGCCAGCAATGAGTGACACATCGTGGATCTCAGTGGGGAGGTGTGATTCTCCAGCAAGATAACGCACGTTCTCGTATTGCTCAGCTAACCCGTGAAAACATCTCCAAAATGGGGTAGACAGCACTGCCTCATACCCTTTACAGTCCTGATTTAACACCTAGTGTTTCCATTTGTCTGGTGCTCTGAAAAAGGTATTATGGTTCCAGGAAAACGTGGACGTGAAAGAAAGTTTATGGGAATCGGTTCAAACATCAAGTATTGGTACTACCTAGTTCTGATACGCATTAGGTTCAAAGCTTTTTACATTTGTACCATTAGCTGGCCTAAAACGCCTATCAACTGGGATGTATCCGAATGAAAGGGCTTCCTGAGGATAGTTGCTCTCTAATAATATTGCTAAATACAAGGACTTTTATAATAGGTTGATCATAGCAGGTAAAACGCATCATTATGATGGCAAGGTGCACTTTAAAAGCAGATAAATGAAACGTCTGGATGTTTAAACAGTTTAAAAAAAATACATTTTCTTGCCAAATCAAAATAAGTTTAAAAAGAATCCCATATGCTTTACGTTAAAATGTTACTTTTAAGAAAACTCTTAAAGTTAGCAATGTAAATAAAATTTTCCATTCACAGTACGTTAGATCGGAAATACTTCATAACTTTGAAATAATAAAATTTACTATTTTGGTAAAGATTATTAAAAAAATATCATTTCTAATGTAGTTTATGAAATATTGGTTAAGATGTAATGGACGTTGGTGTTAAATAATAATGTAGTTAAAAAATATATATTTTCTAAAAGCATGTAAAAAAATTACGTAGTTAATGTAACAAAGTAACATGTGGACTAAAGTGTTAAGTAAGTAAGTTATTTATAAAATATATTTGAGTAAGTGTAACTGATTCAAATTTGAATAAAGTATTACCTGAATCGCTCGGAAAATCTATCAACATTAAAAAATATCTGTGTTCTTTAAGTAATGAATTGACAGAGATTGGAACAGGAAGTTATTAAACAGTTACATATAAAACATTGCTCAACAATCCTGAAGAAGGCAATATTGTTTAGTTATGGGATTTATTTGTTTTTAATAATATTGTTTCTCTACTGGCAAGCTACTGGCAATCTTTATGTGGACTAAAATGTTAAGTAAGTTGTTTATCAAATATATTTGAGTAAATTTAACTAATTCAAATTTGAATAAAGTTTTACCTGAATCGCTTGGAAAATCTATCAACATTAAAAAATATCTGTGTTCTTTAAGTACTGAATTGACAGAGATTGGTACAGGAAGTTATTAAACAGTTACATATAAAACATTGCTTAACAATCCTGAAGAAGAATACATTATCGGTATTTCAGCGTTGTACTCATATGTAATAAACAAAAGTTTATCATTCGTTCGTGATGCACGTCACAAATTTTTCTGTTAGTTTGCAAAGAGTCTCTGGCAAGGAAGTGATGGGGAAATCATATCCTAATAGAAATTTAGGAGGGATATTGCGTTTAACAGAAACCCCTATCCAATTGTCGTGAAACGAAGTCAACAAGGGTGTCTGTTTCGTGACAGCCGTGTTACAGTCTCTACGCAAGTGTTAACCACAGTGTACCATAGCTCGTTTTCATTCAGTGCTAGTTAATATTCTCTGCTATTCTGGTATTTTCAATCCGCTCTACTAAACGAAAAGTGAATAGAATGATCCGGTTTTTAAGTTTTTTTTACAAGTAAAAAAATTTTTCACGCTAATTGTTTCAGAAATAACCAATAATATAATTTAATCGGCATTTTTAGTTTGGCTGGATAAAAAATGTCTTAATTTTAATAATGTTCCTTTACTTATAATTAAGACAAAGGTACGCCATACGTATATTTTCAACTTTTTAATTTTAAAAGTGATTTGGCTAGTTTGAATTTTAATTGAAATAGATATTATACAACACAATAAAGCAGACAATAAAAGTTATATTAAATTGAAATGGACATTAAAAATTTGATGCAATAGGTCAATAGGTATCAATATTTGTTCTACATTGGAAGGTCAATTTAACTGTCAAATGTGTCTCATAACAATGCCACATATGTGTTAGTATGCAATACACACAGGATATACAAGACAAACGTATTTGTCGTGTTATAAAAGCTGAAGGAAACAATTTTATTACAGAAGAAATAAAACGTATTTTTAAACTAACAAAGGTAATAAAAAAGCAATTGTTTTATTGCATTATTAACTAGCCATGATCCACGGCTTCACACGCAGTTCCCAAGATTGAAGGGCTTAACGTTCTTAGTAAAAGCATTTATGAAGTAATGCAATAAAGCCCTGTGATATTTTTCAAAAATATATATAAACTCAGGATTCCATATTTAAGAAGTTTTTTTTCCTATTTTAGGATTTGAATTATTGGTTAGAATCAATACGTTTCCAACAATTTTTTTTGCCTTCTCTAATATCTTCAAAAAATTACATTTTAACCTGTTTCAAATGTTGCATGTGCAAACCTTCATAGTTTAGTTCATTAGAGAGGGTTTAAACCAGCGGTTGGATACAGTTTCTTTACTTTAGGTGGCTTTAATACATCACAGGTGCTATCTTTAGTAAATAATTAAGTTTTAGTAATCGATAGTGCGCTAATGATCAAAGACTGTATAGTAATTGTTTTATAAGTTTATATTTAAATATTTATTGGAGTCTCGTTTAAGAACTTGAAAATTTCAGCAGCATTATAGTGTCATTTAAATATGGATTACATGTCATAAACATTAACACAATTTTCACGTCTTCTAAGATATTTCAGAACGTATCCGGATCCTTCACGTCGTATAAACTTTCACACCATTTCAAAAAGTTATGTATGTTTATAATTAGCCACGTTGGTCCGGCCAAACTCAAGATTAGTTGTAGGCCTATAGTTTTATAGCTGCAGGTGTATACGAGAAATGGACGCAGGTGACCAAACACTGGAGTATTAGCATATTTTTGACAGAAGCATTGTGTCAAATTTTGTAAAACCAAGAAATAAATAATACATATTGCTAGGAAACGGGACATAGTAAGGTAGAACAGAGCATTATAAATTACGTTAAATATGACGTAAGTGTTGATAAGTTCATGTGAAGAATCGTTTTTACACGAATCACACACACACACACACACACACACACACACTCACACACACACACACACACACACACGCACGCACACACACACACACACACACACCACACACACACACACACACACACACACACACACACACACGAAACTGGATGCCTGGCTGATTAGAAGTCACGGAGAGGTCAATTATATTATGACACAAATACTATCAGAAACACGGTTGCTTCCGAGCATATCTCTATCGCTTTAAGCACGATAATTCGCCGGAGTGTCCGTCCTGTCTGGAGTCTCCGAAGATGCAGAACACGTTATTCTTTATGTGCCCTAGATTCAGCTTGCAGCGTGACAACCTGGAAACTATTCTTAACCGGACACTGCATCCAGAAAAACACTAGTAGACGCTATGCTGTCATCGAAAGCTACATGGGACGCCACCAGCACATTCGCCATGGAGGTGCTGAAAGAACTAAGGTCTATTGAAAGGCAGAGGTACAAACTCCGCAATAACTAGACGAGAAGAAATGACTTCAACCACCTGATGAAAGAGCAGAAATGCTAGATTCTCTCCCTGCGATGTAATGCCTAACGGCGGTTTCCACAGGGATTCAGAGACTGGAGTATAAGGGAAGTTTTTAGTCGTATTAGCATTGGCTACAGTCACCAGCCAATGTCCGACCATACCAGGCAAAACACCTAAGCTGGCATGCGGAAATGCATTTTTTTCACAACCCTAAAAAAAAAAAAAAACGCACACACGCGCACACACACACACGTGCGGTGTGTGTGTGTGTGTGTGTGTGATGTAAGTGTAAAAGAGTACAGTAAAATGCATATAAATTCCAGGTACTGAAGTGGCACGGTAATTTTATATGCTTAGTATCCTATAAATGTAATAACGTTCTTAAACTGCATCATTTAGTTTATGGGATGGCTTCAATCAAACACGTCTTTGGAAAAAAACTGGGATTTTATATCTTGTACAAGTAGATCATGAATACCTATAATTTAATCATATTATAGATTACATTAAACTCAATTATTACATAATCATTATTACAATCATTGTTACATTCATAAAAAGAAAAACTATTCTGTTTAAAAAAGAGCTTCATTCCAAACCTAGATCAAATTACAGAAATGAAAGAACGGCGTTGGTTTAATGAAGCTGAGTTCTAAACAATTCTGCTGACGTTCATTACCATGAATAACAAGATGATTTATTTTACAAACTTTTCCTGATAATTAAGTATCCTACGTGACTATTTCAAGAATTGTAATGTAATGTTGCATTAAAGTTTGCGTAGTTATCTGAAAAAATATTTATAAATCTAGTATCAACCAAGAGTGCTTTAGTACCAATAATCTCATAAACTAAGTAAGTGAGGTCAATATAGGACTACTTTTTAAATATCATCTATTTTAAGACAGGAATTTAACATGGATTGGTACATATAGTCATTTGACATTGCCATTGTCAATATACTTATTCCGATTTAAATTATTAAGGTATAAAATAGTGAAAATTTACGATTAGTTGGGTCTCTAGAATTTAGTTTAAGTTAAGAATAATTTTACTATTTAAGTTACAGTGTATAAACAAATAAAGATTACACGTAACAAGATGGCTAAAGGTTTTATAGATAAGTATATTTTAAAACTTTCTTTAAGTTATGACCAGAATTGTTTTATTTGAACGTTACTGTCCTTATTTATATAGCCTTTATATAATGTAAATCTTAACAGTATCACGATTGATGTCTTTAAGTTATTATGAATGATCTTCCTATTAAAAATTAGTGAATGAATTTTAAACATGGTAAATACTAGTTTTTGATCTCAAAACTTTTGGTATAGTCTCCGATTCAATTGTACAGTCAAATTTAGTAATGGTACATGCATTATGTCAGATAAAATTTATCATATTGATTGTTATGAATATGGGGGGAAATATTAAAATGGGTGATATATAAATTCAGACCAATTTTAAAAGAAAATTACAATTATTTGCTGTACAATATTGCATTGCTAACACGATTTCTCAAATACACTGTATAAAGGTATAAACGTACCCTAAATAAAAATAAACAAACTAAAGGAGAAAGAACTTATGACAAACTTTAATTTTAAAGGTAATACATATAT
Source organism: Homalodisca vitripennis (assembly GCF_021130785.1). Classification (NCBI taxonomy): domain Eukaryota; kingdom Metazoa; phylum Arthropoda; class Insecta; order Hemiptera; family Cicadellidae; genus Homalodisca; species Homalodisca vitripennis. The sequence continues at coordinate 85,204,033 of NC_060213.1, read as the reverse complement.
AACTTTAAATAACATAATATAACTTTAAGTTTAAGTACATTTTATAGATCAACATGTAATGACTCAAGCAGAAAACAATAATTTAGTAAATGTTATGTCCATATGCTTATTTAAATTTTGTTATGAGTTGATGACCTATTATTTTTAGAATGTGTAAAACTGTAGGCTGTGGAGTAATTTTTATAAGATTTGTTTCTTTTAGGGCAAGGAGATAAAAATATTCACATAGTCCTGAAATGACCCTTATACCTTTTTTCGGTGTGTCAGGATATTCTAAATGAAGTAAATATGGGACAGGGGTAACCTCCTGTAAAAATACATGAGGAACGATTTTGGCAATAAATCTCAGAGATAACTCCTCGGAAGAAGGGGAAGCCAGCTGTGTACCAGCCCCCTTATAGTAAAAGCAGGCAGCGAGTGGCAACCCCTTATTTCCAGGCTTGAAACAGACCCTAGCACTTAGGGACCCCCACAAACTCCAAAAGTCATCCCTCGTAGTATATTAGATCTATCGAACTACACTTGCACCCTAATATCATCCCGAGGATTTCCAGATTTAAGTGACACGTCAGTTTTTGCTGTAAACAATGTGTTTTCAACTAGAAGACATAAATCAGCGAGAAGAAAGCCTTTCTTGTGCAATTGGGCTTGGTAAGAATACAAACTGAAAAAAATGCGCGTGTTGAGACGTATCATGTTTTAATACATCAATTACATCACTAATACATAATAATATTGGTGTTACATTGGTATTATAGACTTACAAAAGCAAATAAACTTATAAGGCTAATAAAATGTAGTATCTGACTACACTTAGGCTACATAAAAACACATCTGTTAGGTTCTATGATAATATGTGTAACACTTTAAAATAATATGTTTATTTCAAGACGTCTATAATTTTTTAAGAAATCCGTTGATTTATCTTTACACTAAATAACGTTGATAGCGTAAAACTATTGTTTTCCACTTCAGGTAGCACGAAAATAAAGAATTACTATTTATATTCCAAAATACATTGAGTTGTAACGATAAAACTACAGTCATCTCAATAATTTTAGAGTTTAAAATACACATGTTAATGCATGTGTAATGTACGAAATAATGTTATTTATTTCACATAGATTAATAACGAGATAACGACAATTACTAGCAACATGTTATGATTTAGGTATTGCATGCAGTTTATCAGATTAGGAGAATCCATAACACACAGTTCTAATCTGTTAATCAGCACGAGTGTGTATTGTCGAGCAAATGGTTCCACAGCGAGTACGGATCATTGTTTCAAGCCATTGTGCAAAACTGGCATTATTGTCCGGTGAGGTAGTTAACAAGCTAACTTTCGTGTGTCCCGTCCGCCTTTTTTGTTGTATTTTTTATAAAACCACAAAAATTATACAAACAGCAACAAATGAGCTACACTATAGACGTTACATTTGAAAAAAATGAGTATAAATAAAAATGTACATGTATTTCCTTAATACTAGTCATTAGTTATATTTTGATGCGTTTGTTTATTTAATTATCTTCATCATTCTATAGGTAAATACAACCACACAAAACCTTCAAGACCAGCTAAAACATTAAATTTATTGTATTCTAATTTAATTAAAATGTATATTTATATGGTTGTGGAGTTATGTGGAGCAAGAAAATTTCAGTGTTAACCTCTAGAAAGCCAGCATGTTCTGCGAGTGTGGATTAGTGCCTGGTTAAAACGAAGCCAGATATCATAGTGAGTACCTACCGATCATTATACGCTTCATAAGCTACCGGAATTATTTGAAATTAGTTTTAATGTTCCATAAAAAGCTCACATTACTTTTATTATTATTGCTTTACAAGCAACTAGTACTAACGCTGTCTAATATGAAACATTAAAGTTTCAACAAATTTCTATAAATGTTTACTCTTTGCAAAATTTTTCCTTAAAAGAATATTACGAACTTGAAAAAAATTTCAAAGTACTTACTTTGAAAGATTACATTGCATACTGAAAAAATACATATATAAAGCAGCTTTATCTTCTTACGAATATAACGGGACACAAGCAAATTAGTTTGAAGCAGTCACAAGGTACATTGTGACTCCTCAACAAGCGTGCGTGTAGGTGCTAAACTTAATCTGTCCGAAAACACTTTACAATAAGTTCTTGTATGGTCCATCCTGGTTCTTATATCTGGTTCTGTAACAAAGTTAATGAAAGTGCATTTATCATTGTAAAAAATATTTTCACAGTTACAGAAGAAATGAAGATTCGTCCCTCAACTTAATGAACTTCATTGTTTACAGGGTACATTGTTACAGGTTCAATGTTACAGTTTAATTCACTTTAATGTTATCATTGTTGTTACATTCAGATAAAATGCATACATCTTAACATTATATAATGTATCATAGTTTAATCTAGAAATAGTTGCTTATACTTTAATGAAAACTAAAACTTTTTCAGTAATTTTATTTTTGATTAAACGAAAATCTGTATTCACAGTAAATTATCTATCTGGTGTATTAACAAGATGCAGAAGAAACACGAATAAGTAATTCATAAGATGCACCAAATGAACATGACTGTTACTCAATGCATTCGGGTGTTACAAAGGTAGCAATACTTCAGAGTTTCTAATTAAGAGACAGTAAAAAGTCCCTCATTAGATCTTTCTTTACTGTTACTAATTACCAACCCTTGTAAGAGTTTGTCTTTCAATGGGTAAACTTCACTACTTAGCTTTTATCACTAACTAGTTACACTAAAGTATTATAAAATATTAGTTTTTTTAAAGGTTTTTAGTCTATTAATATTATATTACAAAATAAATAAAAATAATAATAGACCCTCAATACGAGGTATAATATTCATTATGCCAAGCTATTCATCTATTTCTCACATATAAATTTGTATTTATTAGGATATAGACCGGAAATAGATAAATTATATAGCTGATGGACTGCAATACTCGGGTTCTTCAACAATGCTGGGAAGACTGAATTGACGTTGTTGGTCCCACCTTTTTCTGATGTATTGAGATGGATACCTCCATTTGATACTCACCGTTTTAAGGGGGTCAGAAACACGACCGTGTTTAGATACTGAGTGACTATTTTAAAAGAAGAGGTGGTTAAAGTAAACTTTTTTCAATGAAGAGAGCTCAAGAAAACCGCGATCGATCGATGGACTACACAGAGTTGTTTGTATCTTTGACTGTATCTGAGCTGCTTGGAGGCTGAAAGACAAATAATTGACGATCCGCATTGGAAACTACAACTTTTTAAATTGTTCCTTATAAAGGAAGATAATATTGTTTTAACTTATCTCTCTATTTCTCACTCTATAAATGGGTAAAGAGTAGAACTAGAGATTTAATTTAATAACCTAATTTACTAAATACACAATTTAATCTATAACAATTATAATGGGATTTAACCTCTACCATTATATTTTAATGCTTAACAACTAGTAAATAAGAACTAGTTTATTTAACAAACGACAAGAAATTATTGAGATCTGAAATAAACTAGTGTGTTAGCAATCAAGAACATAGTTGTTTAGAGTTCATTTTTGATGACGTCTGGTTTGAAAGAATAATATTAAGAGTTAAGAACTAAGAATGATATACAAAATTTTTCAGAATTCCTTTCTGATATTTTAGTAGATAATTCCTCTAGATATAAGCACATGTTTATATTTAACCTCTGGTTAAAACATAGGTTTGGTAAAATGTCTTAGATATAAATTAAACAAACTGTATATGGACATTAACACTAAAAAGGTTTATTCCAAATACTGTTATTGGTAATTTAATAATTTATCCTTTATAAATACGTCAGTTGAGTAAAATGTTTGTATTTATTAAATAAAAATAATTTATTTTACAAATATAAAAAAATAAATTATTTTAAACTTCGATAGAAATCAAAGTAATTAATTTTCAATAATATTAAGTGAAATACAAATAAATTGTTTTAATATTCAAAGTTTCCGCCACCATAAAATATATTGATAATAAACCTAATAATAAAATTAGGAAATAAAGGTTAATAATTGTAACTTTAATGAATAATATGCATCAGATATGTAGAAGGGTCTTAAATAAACACGTTTTACTGTAGAATCTTGGAGCATTGGAAAAAATTTTAATTGAATTGAAGTATAAATAATGAATAAATATTTTCCAATATAACTTTTATTTTTGCGCAAAGCCTTTCGGAATCAAAGATTCCATCATAATTTGTTAATTTGTGAAGTGCCTGATGATGGAATATTTGATTCCGAAAGGCCTAGTGCAAAAATAAAAGTTATATTGTAAAATTGTTTTATTCATTTATAATAGTGATAATCTATAGTGCATGTTTTATTGTTAATACAAAAATACATAAATAATACAAAAACGGAAATCCCACCAACAGTTTTATTTTATTACAATATGACGATCCCTTAAATATATGAAAAAATGTAAGTAAATATATAATATTACATTTTTATTTATACTACTTTTAAGGGATTAAATCTTTATAAGGAAATATTTGCAATACGTACTGTACGTTATATAAATTATATATGGTTGGAGCTTTGAACAACAAAACTTGCATAGAAAACGAAATGTTTACAATCAATAATAATAGTCATAGAATGTGCTTCCTTTCTGTTTTTTGCCCAGAAAATAGAAGGTGTTAAATTGTGCGTGGAGCACAAAGACGCATGCTCATGGGTGGTGACACATGAAAGGTGATGTAGTCAATACCTTGACTGTACCACATTGTATGTGAATATAACAACCTTTCTATCCCCACAGCTCTACCTTTGCCTTCCTTCCTCATCAATGAAAACTGGGTGGAACCGTAACAAAAACATATACTTTTATAACATACATTGTCTGTAAATGTAAGTTTTTAATTAAAAATATGTAATAAACCTGTATATTCACTTTATGGTCAAAATATTTATTTGAAATAAATCTGCTTTTACATACTTATTTACTACCATTTTAAAGAAATTTCTGTTACATAACTCAATCATTTCAAGTAAAGACATTTTTTAGTACTATAATATTGTAACGAAAGATTGAATTTCATAAAGGAAGTGGTTACGGTTACTACCTAGTTATATTTTAGGTCGCACTACTATTTCAAACTGTTTTTGCACTTGTAGCTGCAATTTGTGAATAAGATGTTTCTGTACAATTTAAATTTATATAAAGCTTATTATAAGCTTATAGTTATGATTTTACTAAGACTCTTAAACTATTTATAAACTCCTACTATAAAGATTATTTCCTAATTTATAAAATTTGGAAATACTAAAAAATATAGATAAATGAACCTAAAGATTTGAACACACTTTTTATTTCCTGTTATATAATGAAAAGTTCTGGTTTTTGTAAATATGCGGTAATCAATGTAGTATATGATTTGGTCTTATCATTCCTGTTAACTACTTGTTTTCAGTAAATTAGACTACTATAAAGTAAAATGCACAACAACAAATCAAAAGTGTAACGTGTAAATTGTAATACTGAGTGATTAAATTTCTATGAGATATGTATTTCTCCGTTCGTCTAGAAATATGTTATGAATATGCTAATATTTTTTATCTCTAGAGTTTCACACATCTCTAAATAGCAATAAATTTATGATTTTAGATATATTCAAACATTCACTTAGCAAAGCATTTTTTTGTATTTCATAATCAAACTCTTGTATACATATTACTTGATAAATATACACATTTAATTTAAACCTTTTAGAGCTACAGCGTCTACGTCGTAGACGCAGCGTATTTTTATATGTATTAGTTCAGTTTATTCAATTTACTGGCTGCAAACGATAACAGTTCATCCAAAAGCCATACAGTAACGATATTTGTATATTTGGTTGCCGACGACCAGCTGTTTATACGTCTTTGATGTGAAATAAAAAGCAGGTAATTTCGGATGTTTACGTTGCGAGCGAACTGCCGCAGTGCTTTGTTTACTCTGTTTTATCTTATTTTATCCATTAAATTGTGTTATAGTTGTGAAATACTACTTCATTAGTATTCCAAATCAATGCATTCCCTTATTTGTCATTTGTATTTTCCATGTGTATTATATTTTACTAAGTTACATACTATGTTTAAAAAGAACATTGCAGGTGATGATGAGTTATTACGGAATGTTGTTGAACTTGTTCTGCACAATGAAAGCAGCAGAATTATCAGTGATTCTTCATTTATAATTGATTCATTTGGTTTTTATGACCAGAATGATGTAGAAAGTGACGAAATCCCAACATTTGATGAAGATATTCACAAATCGTCTTCAAGACAAAGACATATTTTATTTTTCATCCACACTTCTCATTTTTTGTGTAAAAATACAATAAAACATATGGAATTTGTTTAGTTTTAGTTGCTCTTTCCGATGGTAGCATCAGAAAAATAATATAAAATTGTTTTACATACTAAAATTGTATGCCAAAGTAAAAAAATAAACAAAAAAGGTATAAAAAATAGTTTTTAACAATCAAAATATGTACAAATGTTTTTTTTGTATTTCTTTCTGTTTATTGGTAATTTATCTTCAATACAAAAAAAGTAACAAGATATGACCTCAAAAATTAAATAGTAAGGAATTTACTAAAACTCTGCATTTATGCACTAAAACGCTTAGCACTCTTCGATATGGCAATGCGCCAGGACCCTTTGCACTGAAAGGGTTAATATTAGTGATCTCCATCTTTCCAAGGTAAAAGAAAATATTTGTTTGGTCACATGTCCTTGAACGGGTTCAAGATGCCTGCTTTAAAAGCAAGGTTGCTTTTTGTTTTAAAACTCTGTTGCGTAAAATATTGTAGGTAATAATGTAAAAGTAGAGTATTGTTTGTTTTTTATCAAAAGCACAACACTTTTAAATGTTTCTTAGAAAGTAGTCAATACAAAGAATGGGGTTTTTATTGTCTTGTATCCATTGAAATAATATAATTTATTCTTACGTGTTACGACATGTAACACAATGGATCATTAACAAACTCGCTTCGGGGAAGTATAAAAGAAGTAAAATTAAAGAGATTGAACATTTTTGTAATGTATTCCCTAGCAGACTATTACATTAAAAATCACATTTATGAATTTAGCTCCTACGTATATATCATCATTTAAGTGCTACTGAAGTAACCTGTATGATTTTTTTAATAATTTAGAATTATTTAAGCCAACCTACATGCTAATAAAACTTTGAGGATAAATAATTCTAAGTAAACAATCATTAGTGACATATAGTCTTATGAAACATATACTTTAAATATTTTTTTACTAGTGGAATACACTAGAAGAAACTCCACATTGCACTCAGTCATTCTAAAAGGACCTTTGAACTTGCTTTCACTGTGGCGTGTTATTTCAGGTAAGGTTGGTATTGTGGGTCAACTTTGGAGACGAGATAAGAGGAGATAATGGATATTATAAATAATTTCATCTGTGTGAAGTAGGCTAGTTTTACTCTGGCATATTCCCTTCAAAGTGGATATCAGACATTACCGCATCATTTTATAGCTAGCACTACATGTAAAAATTAAAGAATCTCCACCTATTCCAACAGTTACATCCCCACAGTAAAATAGACATATCAATTATATCAACATTTTAGGTTGGTGATGATACACTTCTAACATCCATAGTCTTCCCTAGACGATTTATTTTACCTATGGTAGGTTCCACTGGAATGTTTAATCCACTTAGATCATTCTGGAGACCACCAATTATTGCAATTCATAAACATGTAATTAATTAATATTAATTCTTAATACCTAGACTTCAATTTCTTTATGAATTCAACATTTTCAAGTTTTATAATGTTTTGTGTATGAGAAGATATGATTAGTAACTGTATATAATAAAAGCAATTGTGAGTATGTTCAAATATTCATAAAAAAGTATACCGCAGCATTTTAAGATGTTTGTTTTGTTCAAAGAAAAAACCTTTCTTTTTCAGTATTTTCATTGTTAACAGTATTTTCTTGTTTAATAATAACTATAAACATATGAAAATGGAGATTAATCGAGGAAACAATTTAAGTAAATACTATTTCTTTTGTTATTAATTCAATAATATACAAATATTTTAACGGTTAAAAACGTCCATAAAAAGTTAAATTTAACTAATTAAGCGGTTGAAATGTAGGTTTAATTATTGTAATATATAAGTTTAACTCCTTTTAATAATCTATATCTATCTATTGAATATATATTTTAATTAAATATATATTACGTGATATTAAAAATTTATACGTGATTTAAATATGGGAGACAAACATATAAATATTGAGTAAACGTGTCAATCTCCAAATTATGAAATCCAGGAAGTAGGTGTGTGAGTTTAATTTATAAAACGGAGCTTCTCGGTTTATAATTATTGAGTGTACAGAGCTCTGACATAACACTTTACTTAACACATATACAATTACTCAGATTTTAACAAATTACTGTTTTTGAGCCAGGTGAGAGGTTTGTTTGATAATTAGTTCAATTTTCTCGCCTTTATAAGCAGTAGTAATGTATGATTAACTACCTTTGTACATAAACAAACATTTAATTACGTTTACGATCACTCAAAATATACTCTATTACAAAACGCGTCTGTGTATAAAATATGAAAGTTCACAAAACAGTAGGTACACGGAATAAAAAGCAATTCGTTTAAGTGTCTTAAATAAGGCTGTATAATAGACGAGCTGTATATATTTATACTGTAATTAACATAATTTTATATCATGTGTTTGTTAGGCAATTAAAACTTGTGTATTTTATAATGGAACTAACTGATAAATTAAGTTGGTTATCTATTTATTTTCAGCGTATCAAAAATATTACTATTCATTTACGAGATTAAAATAAACTTTATTAGTTTTTATTATTGTTATTCCGGATATGCGTGACAAGAAATTAAACTCATAGGAAATCATTTACAATAAAGCACATGTTCTGAAATGTATTTTTTATTTACTAATCATATGTAAGTGCTTTTCATTTCAGACATCACTGCTAAATATTGTCAAGACGCTAAAATATTTAATGTTTTTTAAAGTTACCCTCTTGAATTATTTCTTATATTTATTTATTATAATAAATGTTATGAGATATGATAAAAACTGTTACTGATCTCAAAATACCAGACATTATTTAGTAATGTAGATTGAATTAGTAAAAAGTTTGTTTGATTAAGAAACCAAATATTGAACTTTAATTATAATATAACACATAACACATAGTGTTAAGGCCTTCTTTTGTGGTATTGCAAACAAGAGCCTTGAATCCAATCAAATTACTAACGTAAATTTCATGGCACATGTTTAAAAAAATGCATAAAACGTTTTTTACAAAGGCATATACTTGAAGTTTTCATTAGTTCTAATATTAATTACGCTCAATGGTACTATCTTGTAATGAGTTAAGGAATATTTATAGTGTTGGAATGTAGGTACATAGTCATTAGAATATGTATTTATATGAATTAAAATTCACATTTTATACTAATGAAAGAAGTATTTATTTTGAATAATAGTACCGATTAAGGTTTGTCGTTATTGACGTTATGCGTTAATTTAATATACATCATAAATCCTTACATTCGTTTTTTACTCTAGCGAAATATGCTGGAATATTCGGCAAGGAAATGCTTGAAAAATCATCTCTTAATTAAAGTTAAGGAGAGGTATAGCGTTTAACAACAAGACCTATCCAATTACAGTGAAATGAAGTCAACAAGAGTGTCTGTTTTGTGACAGCCGCCTTTCAGTACCAAAAAAATTTTAACATCATAGGGACATTGTTTCTTTATACCAATTGAAAGAATTAATGGGAAACATAAATTTATGTGGGAGACCTACTTTTTTGTTCATAATAAAAATATATATTTAGAGAAAATACATGTACAAACCTTAATTCAGTCTGGACTGTAAATAATGATGTATGTATTGAACATGTTGAATATAAACAAAAACTGAAGATAACGAAGTGTTACGATTTGGGTTTTAACTATTTTAGAGCATTTATCCTCATAAGTTAACAATAGTATATATTTTTTGCACAAACAAAGTAGGCAGATTTTTATAACACGTTTAAAATAATAAACTTTATAAATTAAAATCAATGTGATTAATAATACTCTTCATGCCAAACCTAGATTAAAATACAGAAAGGAGAGAATGACGTTGGTTTAATGAAGCTGACTTCTAAACTATCCTGCTGACATTCATTACCAAGAATGACAAGATGATATATATTACAACAGTTTGTTCATAATTAAGTATGCTAAATAAATATTTAACATATTGTAATATACTTTTACTGTTATTTTGGTAAGGTTATTGAAAAAATATTAATGAATTTAGTTATGCTAATTTATAATAATGTAGAATACAAAAGGCATTACGACCCAACCTTGATGTTTTATATTTTTTATAATTTGAAATGTTAGCAGTCATAATTAGTTAACGTTTTACAATTATTATAAACACAATGGTTTTATTATGGCATGCTATTTATCAGATGGGACCAACCCATAACACACATTTCTATTCTGTTAATCAGCACGAGTGTTTATTGTCGAGCAAATGGTTCCACAGCCAGTACGGATCATTGTTTAAGCCATTGTGCAGAACCGGCATTATTGTCCGGTGAGTTAGTTAACAACCTTACTTTCGTGCGTTTAGTGCAACTTTCTCTGCTTTGTATGTCTCATAAAACGACAATATACTTTTACAAGTAGCAAAATTTCTTTGCATTATAAAATTGCTAGCATATTTGAAAATTAACTGTCTGAAGAGAGAATTTTTACATTTTCAGCGGAGATTTAAATGTGGCCTATACTCGATTTTATTCTTGGTAGTATTTTTAATCAAATACAAATTATTTCACTATGCTTTACATACTTTTTAGAAACTAGAAATATATTATAATATAAATACACGACTAATTTAACATGCATGGTATAAAATAATTACAATATTTTTTGTTAAGTCTACACAAAACAATTACTACTACAAATGTTTTTTAATTAATATAGTTAAGAATGAATGCAATTTTTTTTTTTTATAATACCACATTAGAGGAGTCTTTTTGATATGATCTTATGAAAAATTATGGAATATTATCATATGGTTATTCCAAAAAAAATATCCTTTTTTATATATTGCGATCTATGCACTGACTTTATTATTCGTTCTTTATAACTGCAATGTATGTTCCCTGTAGTTTTTAATCTTTTCCAAATTTATACCTTTGTATTTTTTCTACGGACATGAAAGAGTACTAGTTCAAAATAATATAGAATATGAACAGAGTATAAATAATAGACTATTACGTGTAGCCTAATATTTATTGCAAAATATGAAAACTAAAATTAAAAACAAAATTATGGCCAGATATACTGAAAATAATCTATGACCTGCTTTAACTCAGGTAGAAGCGACTGGTATCCAAATACTATAAGAAATCAGGTTTATATAACTGCATCTACTTGCGAAACCCTGACCGCTGAAACATGTAGCAATACCAAACCTTTTTCTTGTCCTCCTCTGTAGAATAATGGTTGCAGACTTGGCTCTATCTGAAAGATCACGGGTTTAAATCCCGGGGAGGACCTATCATGTGTAAATATGATAAAATATAGTGAAGATGGCTAGGATAAAAAAGTGAACTTCGAAGTGGCATAGCTAACCCTGAGGCTTTAAATAGAAAATAGATTTCTTTAGTTACATGACAAATAAATTGTACTGTAAAAGTTCAATATCTTGATATAAAAAGGAGAGACGATCGTAATTTTAACAGTGTGAATTGTGAAAGGGCGCCTGTAACAAAGTAGTGAAAGTAATTGCAGGAAGACCATAAAACAGTAGGTAAAGTTATAGAGGAAGTTTTAATCATCAACCTGAAACTGAGGAATATCTCGTGCAATTGTTCAGGTAATGATTTAACTCGTGAATTATGCTGAATTATGACTGCATTTATTTAGGATTAAATAATCTCAAAATTGTCTTTGATTTTTTAAACAAAAGTTTAAAATAAACAACAAGTATTACAACTCCGATATAAATTTTTAAATAGTTATTTCGTTACCGACTAATAAATAGATTGTTTTACTTTGATTGTCCTTCGTACACTACTAGAATATTTAAGACTTTATTTTAATTGTATAAACACATTTCCATTAACTTTCTTACTATAATGCAATAAATTTCACATGATGCAAAAAATTTAACCAAATTACTTATTTTTGCTCTTCATGTATATTTTCTTTCAGCAAAATTACTCCCTAGTACAAAAAGTTTAAAAAGAGGAATATGTTAGAAAATTAAATTGTGCACTAAGTTAAAGAACATGAATAAAAATACTTTACCTTCTTCCCGAATATAATGGGACACAAGCGAATTTGTATGAAGCACTCACAAGGCACTTTGTGACTCCTCCACAAGCGTGTGTGTAGGTGCTGAACTGAATCTCTCTTAGAAAACTTTATAAGTCCCTTCACGCCCTCTTGGTTCATATATCTGCTTCTGTAGCAGGAGAAAGAAAGTGCATTTATCCTTGTAAACGTAATACTTTAACTGGTACAAAATGAAATGTAGAATCGTCTTTCTCTGTTTATCAACTGTACTGTTTGAATATAAAACTTATCTATTGTTGAAAAAACGCAAAATTGTTACCAATATATATATACTATAAATTTACAAATCGATGGCTACATATCCGTGAATACAATTTATGTCAGTTTTTGCACCATATGACATATAAGATTCTTTTCAGCACAACACAATAAATGCGTTTAAATCGTGATATGGAGGTTTAAATGGAAAAGGAATGTTTCAAACTAAATTGGACGTTGTCTAGATCATACCGAATTTACAGAAAAACATTACTCAATGATTCATATTACACAACAAGTTAACAGAAACTGTTACTCAAGACATGCGAGTGTTACAAAGGTAGCAATACTTCAGGGTTTCTAATTAAGACACAGTAAAAAGACCCTCATTCTATCTTTCTCTTACTGTTACTAATTACAGCCCTTTGTAAGAGTCTTTTTTCAAAGGATATATTTCAATACTTAGCATGTATCTCTAAATATTAAATTCGGTAAGTGTACGTGTAATTCAGAAGGCTTGTTTTTTAGGAAAAGGTTTTGTATTTAGTTCTTAAAATGTCACTTAACACAATGATGAAGGAACCCCATTACGTGATGTGGATTTAAACCAAATTATGTAAATTCACTAAGAATATTTCCAAAATACAAAATTGTTCCAGCGGGAAAAAGGCCTCAAGTATTTCAATTACTACAGTCCAATATGATTCGAACCTCATCCTCTTAAAAAACGCTGGCAAGATCCTACCTTGTTTTGTCATAATTTAATTGTAGAACTACGAATAGCGCCTTTCATAGGGTTGCCTGTGATTTTTGAGCCCAATTTGAAGCTAGAAAGATAGAGTTCTGAACGCTGCTTTTGAATGTATAATCCCGTGATTAATAATGCTAGCTTAGTTGTTGCATGATAAGTTCCATAACACTGGTGGAAAATAAATGGAGGAGAAGTGTTTGTGATTTTTTTAATTTTTAATGCTATTGTTTTAATCATGACGTTCAGAAAACGTTATTTATTCAATGGACGATATATGGATTGATGATACTTTTAATCACAATATGACCAAAATACTTTCATTAAAGTGATCGATATGTGAGACTATTTTAGTAACTGTGACTTGTGAGATATCAAAAGAAATTACCGTGTTAACGTTAACGTCAGATGGCATGACAATTTTTCTGGCCGATCTATAGATTATCATGAGCTGGTGGTGAAGTTAATTAATCTCCAATGTAAAATGTTTCTTTCCCATACTGACTTTTAACAAATGACCGTATACTGTATATATGTTTCAAAACTCGTAATTGAATTTAGGCAACTGGTGGGATGACTAAAATTCCTTAGAGAATCAACAAAACGGGATAAATCTTTTGTAAGTTACGTACCGACATGTATAACTAAAATTTGTACCTTTCACTCGTGTTAGATATTGTGTGAGCCTTATAATTTACATTAAAATATAATTCCTGTTAGTAGCCTAAATAATGAATTATTATTACAAATCGATAAAGAAAAGTCTTCGCTAGGCCTCAAACCCGGATCTCACTTGAAAGATAATGATGGTCATTTTGCTGTTTTCGAAGTTGACGGGGTTCAAACATTATCCATATTAATTTTATTAAAATAACATCTCGATAATTATTAATTAATTGAAATATTAACTGTCATAAAATTGAATAAAAACGTTAAATTAAGTAAATCAACATTTTTGAACTTATTACTGACCATTTCACTTAATAGTATTCCAACCTATAGATTTTTAAGACAAATAGTAGCCTATATATATTTTTTGTGGTTTCAAAAGAAATTCAGATAATTTAATCCTTATCATAAATTATAATATTGGCTGTTTTACTCTTACTGCAAGATTTACTAGAATCTCTGGAGAGGAATACTTAAAAAAGCTTCCCACAATTGAATTTAGGAGGGATATAGCGTTTAACAACAAGACCTATCCAATTACAGTGAAATGAAGTCAACAAGAGTGTCTGCTTGGTGACAGCCGTGTTACAGTCTCTCCACAAGAGGTAACAACAGAGTACTATGGCTGTTCGTTTTTATTCAGTTTGTACTAATCTTCTTTGCTTCTCTGCTATTTCCAATTCAGCTTTAGAAGTAAATAAATGATCCAATTTCGAATAAACTATGCACACATTTTTATGAATTTATTATTAACATTCAAACAGCATATTTTTAAATTTAGTAATTGTCAATGCGCGGGCTTAAACATTATCTTATTTAAAATAAAATTGCTTCTAACATGTTTCTCTCTCTCTCTCTCTCTCTCTCACACACACACACACACACACACACACACACACACACACACACACACACACACACACACACACACACACACACACACACACACACACACACACACACACACACACACACACACATAGATTTGTTGTATACGTTTCAATTTTAAAAATTCCATCTGGAGATATAAACTTAAATAAAAAAACCTAATGTAAAATGAATAAAGCAAACATTAAAAATAATTCCATATCAATCATATGTCTTGAGTGGTCCATATATTTGTTGTATTGTAGAAGAGTATTCAATTAAATACCTTATCTTGAATATTTTAACATTGCTACATATGTGTTAGTTTCGGAGTTTAGGTACGCAAAAACCACAATTTAACCAAAACGAACTTAATTGTTAAAATTCTGAGGTGAAAGAAAACATTTTATATCACAACAAAAAACCGTGTCTGAAAACTAACCTGTCACGAAACCCCCTTTCCCTGGTTGTACTTATATTCATAATACTGAGGGGTCTCCATCTGTTCAAGGGCGTGTTTAAATATTTTTTTAGAAGAGAACAAACTTTTTGATTGCGCGGCGTATCAAAAGAACCGACGATAAAGAACGTAGGGAAAACAGCACAAGCAAACGAATGGACTGCCATTTTGGGATCCAAAACAGCAGATATCTTCTTCAGATCTAAAGGATCGCTGTATAAAGTTTAAAGGCGGACTTAAAAACATATGTACAGAAAGCTCTTTAGCATTTTGGCTAAATAAGGTTTTACCCCGGAAAAAGTCGCTAGGCTAATCTATTAATAGGTGAAATATCGAGACGATCAAAAAGACAAACTTGGAGACTACCCTTTGGCCTCCTGACACAAAATCAATAAAGTTCTATCTTAGTAGACCAAGACCAACCTATTTTCCTAGTTTGCAATGTAAAGGACCCTTCTACCCAGGATGAATAGTAAGGAGGTGGGTCAGACCCCCTTCCCTCGCGGCCATCTCTCGGTAAGCTGACGTCACGCTAGACTGGTCAGCCACTACATTGCATTGCACGAAACCTTGTTTTAGGACTTTTATCAGTTGGAATATGTTTTAATTAAAGTTAAATATTCTGTGTATTAATAATCTAGAAATGAGGAACTGACTGAATTTTAATATTGTTAATTATAGAAAACCTTAACTTAGAACGTTAAATTGAAATAAAAATGTTATTGTAATTAATATTAGTAGTATCGCAATGTTTTTCGTCTGGATAGGTTGTAATTTAGCTAATCTAATGTCTTGGAATTTATTAAAAATTTCCTTGCATTTGCTCAAAGCTTAAGATAATTTTCCTGATCATATACTAAATAATTTCCGACATATATATTATTAACATTTTTATTTTTATTTCAACAGCTAATAAAGTAAGGACACTTTTACTTAAATAGCATAGACTCATGTTAATTTATTTTTATACTATCAAACAGCTGCAACTTTTCTTTCAAAACAGAAGCGGTCTTTCTTCTTAAAATACCCAAAGAATGGCTTAACTATACTTTAAAACGTAATCCTTTATATTTTTGTATTTTTCATAATCTTTCTTCTTTACAATTTCAGCTTGTTACAAAAATTTAATCCTCATTGGGATTATTATTCATACAAATAAGTTTACGCATGGTAAGGAAAGTATTTGAATTTATTTATAATGTTTTCCAAGATGTTTTCTCATTCCTATTTTTTGTACATTCTATGTTAACCATAAAGTTTTTTAATACTAGTACTCCATCAAAGACACTGAGTTTCAAGTTAATTTTAGAAGCCCAGTTTTTCAGAGTAGAGAATCTGGAAGTAATGTTTTTATTTAATTTTGTAGGTAAACATAACACTGTTTACTTACATATCTTATTGTAATTACCTTAGAATATTTTTTACTTTTTTACTCTAGACTTGTACTTCCTGATTTTGGGTTGAAAAGTATTAGATTTGAGTTAACTTAATATCCTTGTCAATAAATATTGCATATTCCTTTGTAAGTTTTATTATTTACTTCTTAGTTTTCATTTTTCCAAATCTCATTTTCTTTTGTGTCTAACTGTCTTGTGTTTTAATTTTGTTATTAATTTATTATATATCATCTTAAACTCTCACCAAGTCAACAATATCCAAACATTATATCGAATATATTGAAAGAATTGCATCAGGTTTTAACATATTTTTCGTTCTTCTAACAATTCTGCCTTGCAATGTCTAATAAATCTAACTCTAAAAGTGTGATGAGTGCTCATGAGATGTGCTTGGACTGAAGGAATCTTTTGTTTCAAATAACTTCCCAAATTTTATTAAATCGGTTTATTTTGGAATAAATAAAATAATATATAACTTTACTTGATGCTTTGTTTTCACACGGTTGCTATTATTTCCTGCAACAGCACGAAGGGTCCCAGGTATAATGGCACTTATATAGTTTGTATAAAAAGCAATAAAATTAAAGCTTACAAATCATGAATGAGAGATATGTTAAAATTAAAGTTTTAACTATATCAAAATAGGTGGAAAAGATGTGCGCCTAATTAATTGACCTAAATATTCTTGTAAATGCTCTCTTAGGTTATAACTAAAATAAAAATTCAGCCTATTGCCGTAAATACAGTACATTATTTTTCACTAAATGTAAACATTACCAAAACGTGCCATTAAAATATACTACTAAAAAGTGTAAATATAAAGTCTAAGCAATCTAATACACTATTGTATTGTCCAAATCCACATGTGGACTGAAACTAATATTTTTTAAGGAAATTTCATGTATGCTGCAAGTCTATATAGGCACAGGCACTGCTTGGCGCTTGCAGCCGGGTCTTGCTTTTCGTCATCTCCAGCGCTCGGCTCACCTCCTCTGCATAGGCGACATCAAGCTTCTAGTAATAGTTATACCACAGGAGGATGCACACCTATTGAATGGAGGCAGTTGGGTTCATAACAATTTAATTATTTTATTTTATTTATTTATTGTATCAACGGTTACACCATTTCCATTCAATAACAAATTATAGACTCAAGAATACTTGACTACTTACTTAATAATTATATTATATCAATGAGAATTTACCAAGATAGTCTAAATAAGTGACAGATTCATTTATAAGAATATCAAAAACAACTAAAATCCATAACAATAACGAGTAAATTAAATAATAACAAAAAGCAACTAACAATATACACTGCTCAACCAATCTACTTATGTTGTTACACTAACAGAAAAAAAGCATCAAATTTAACAATGTATAAATAAATAAGTTAGAAACAATAACAATAATAATAACAATAATAATGATATTTTAACAATAATAAATAGATAAACATTCAATAATTTGATGTGTGTGATAAATTTAACAGTGATAAAAATAAATAAGTTAACAACAATATAAATAATTTAAACAATAACATAACATATGACAATATTTAATAATAACTATATAAGCAACAACAATGACCAATTAATCTACAAATCACAAACTTAGATGTGAACTGGACGCAATAAATAATGTTAATAAGTGCATGATATGGTAAACATATGATCAAGACTAATTGGTACACAATAACAAGTAAGAATAAATATTAGTAAGTAGTTTATAACTTAAAAAGTCTTCTTAATGCTGATTCAGAATCAAAGAAGAAATCATATCCCAGCCCCGAAGACAGTGCATTTCCTCTTCTTTGGAGTCTAGGCAGACAACTATGCTAGGCGTAGGATGTGGAATACTGGTGACGAAAAAACAAGTATCGAGATCTGGTTGATCCAGGGATGCGGAAACTAATACTTGAAAGAAGATCATCACAGTCAATTATCACTCCTATAAGAAATTATGAAGTGACGAAGGCATTTAGATTTATTATTTACGTATAAGCGACTTTCTTTCCATAAAGTGATTGACAGATTTATAAGTAAAATTAAATTTATGTACTTGTAGGATTAAAAATGTTTTCTTTGAAAGAACATGCATATGCATCTTTTTAGTGTGGACTGATAAAAACATTATTTTTGTTGAATCAGATCTAAAATTATCAAGGGTATAGAACCAACCTAGTTGTGTCAAGTTTATTATAGTAAATATTATAAAGTCATGCACGTGAATAAGGCTGCAGAAAATATAGGGGACTAACTATTTTATATAAACTACACCATTTTAAATACACAATACGTGAAATGGTAGTCTCTACCAAATGGTATCATCTTTATATATAAATATTTGTAGTTCAAAAAAAGCTGTTTTTGTAGATAGTAAATGCACGCTGGCAACTCTTTTATCACTCAAGATATGGATGGTGATTTCGTCTTTGTATGATACCAGTATGTAAATTAAACTGTCTCTACCAACGGAGAAGTATTTCCATATCTCTTTATGAAAACAAAACTTACTGAGAAATGATGTATTAAGTAAAAACTAATACTTATTGGAAGAACATAAGAAGTATTAAAGTAGAACAGAGTAACTTATATTCGATTAAGTTTGATAAAAATAAGCGTAGGTTGAACTAATGAACATTTCATACAAAGGAAGTATAATTTTCTATATAGTGATGTATATTGTAGTTCTGGGCACCGTTAACAAGTTATAATTTAAAAAAATTGAACATGAATGTTTTTTAACTGTAAGAGGATTATAACTTCTATTATAATAACTAATTATCAACAATAAGATTGAAATGACAAAGCACTAATACAAGGAAGGGAAACTGAAGAAATAGATAAGATATACTTTAACCAAATAGAAATACATTCTTAAGGTTTTATTCTTATTTAACCCTTATGTTTTATAATGTTTTGCTCTTATAAATAACCGAATGTAAAGTTCGAAAGAGATTCCTAAAGAGGCTCAAATAGTTTCAATAGGAACTGCGGATGTGGATATTCAGCTAAATATATTGAATTATACAATCAATAGAAGTAAAATAAATAATACTAACAATCACTTTGACTAAGTTTTTTACTATTTCCACCAATCTCCTTAAAATTTACATTGGTTCCTAGCTAGGTCAAGCATATTAATCGTCTATGTTATTGTGTAGCTGGACGCCATTATTTAACACTGAGCGTAACCTCGTACATCATGGATGCCCTTCCTAGTACTGCATGTGTTAAAGGTACATCAAAATATTATTTGTAATAAAACTAAACCTATATGTAACCAATTATTTTACCTATCTTGTTTGAAGTATGTATTTTAAAGGAACAATTCATTTCATTTTATGTAAATACGAATTCCAGATACTAAATTGATGTAATAACATTAATTTTTTGTAGTTTTCTAAACATAACAAAATCTTAAAAAAACTCAAATTTATGTTTTTAGTTTATGATATGACTTAATTCAAACAACATTTCAAGAAAAAACTGATTACAAGTTTTTAAAGCATTTAATGTCATGAGTTATTAATAGCATGTATTTTATATCGAAAAAAATTAGAACATTGTTTTAACGAATCAAAAATCTTAATATATAACTCATTATATAATAAAGGATATCGTGATGAATAACAATTATTTCACACTAAGCTAAAAATAAATTAGAAGAAAGAGAGGAAGACATTGGTTTAATAAAGTTAACTTCTAGACAAATCTGCTGACGTTAATTATCATGAATAACAAGATGATTTGTTTTACAATAGTTTCTTCATAATTAAGTATCCTACGGGACTATTTCATAAATGTTGGTATACTATTACATATGTATAACAAACGTAAGTTGTTTTAAGCAGACATACATATTTGCATCATATGAAAATTTTTTGTAATGAACATGAAATTCTTTACCTTCATAATTATTAAAATATTATTGTAACATAGAAACACACTAATCATAGTATATGTAATTTTATAGGTCAAATATAGACAGGCAAATTGAATTTTATATATTTCAAGATGGTTAACCACGAAAAGAAGTTTGGCAATTATTAACATTACGTTATGACATTGTTTTGGGCTGTAGTTTATTAGATGGTAGCAGCCCGTTACACACAGTTCTAATCTGTTAATCAGCACGAGTGTGTATTGTCGAGCAAATGGTTCCACAGCGAGTACGGATCATTGTTTCAAGCCATTGTGCAGAACCGGCGTTATTGTCCGGTGAGGTAGTTAACAACCTAACTTTCGTGCGTTCCGTTCAACTTTCTCTGTTTCGTATTTCCCATAGAACCACAAAAAATTATACAAGTATTTGTCAAATCCAATCCAATACAGAATTGACACTATATTTGAAAAATAACACTTATGCGAGTTATGTTGGAGTTTAATTTAAAATAAAATGTTTAATGTAGCCAAAAATCACTTTTATTTGTTCAGTATTTCAAACAAGTGATAAATCATTTCATTGTTATTATTTTCCAGATACAAACTTGAATTAATGAATTGCCTTAAATTTATATCCTTAATATTAATATTTTTATACCTTTGTGCTATAATAATATTTTTTCTACGATTGTCTAAGTAACTGAAAGCAAACAATGTTCCTAAATAAAAATTAGTATTGGTAATTTAAATGTAATAGCAATTTTGTTTATATGTTTTCTATGAGTATTACGGTTTAAAACCTTATTTATGTAAGATATAAAAAAGATTAACAGTTTCTAAATAGGTGGCGTACACGTTTTTTTAGGTGACTGTAATAAATTATTATACCCCTCCCTAAATATTTTTAAACTAACTCATCTAATAATACATAGAGTGTTTGTAAAGTACAAAGCCAGGTGTCTTGCTGTTAAACTAATCTTACCGAACATTTATAATATAGGATACATGTTATGCCAAGAATAGGAAGTAACGTTTATCAACTGTAGCGTAAGTACTTTATTATAAGTCCAAAATTAACCTTGAATTACTGAATTTATGTCACTTGTACTTATTAATCACTTAAAATTATGTTTATGAAAATTTTAGTATTCAAAAACCGTTAAGATTTAAATCATTCATCTGTCCTCTGATCAGTAATAAAACTAATATATTCTCATAAAACTCTTTATAGCCCCTGTGCATTTTTATCAAAACCATGAAAAAGTACTAGTTAAAAATATAAGTATGAGTATAGTACAAATAATAAACTATTTGGTGTAAATTTGCAAAAAAATAGTGAAGTTTAAATATAAAAAAACTTCTCTAACTAATATTTTCCATTTAAGAAGGAAAATTACTTCTGGAATTTTGTTTATTCCGAAAGGATACCCATTTGGCGACTAACTTTTGATAATGGATGTGGGAGGTTATGGAATCATAACAGTGGCACATATGTCCACATTTATTCAGAAATTAAGCTTTGTAACCAAACCTCCTTTACATAAACCCAGCTGCCCAAACGTGTAGCAATACCAAAAACTTGTCCTTAGTTATAAATTAAGTTATGATGTAGAAGTTCAATGTTGTGGTATAATAAATGTTAGACATCTATAATTTTAGCAGTGTGATTTGTGTAATGGCACAAGTAACAAAGTGGTGAAAGTAATTGCAGGAAGACCATAAAACAAAAGGTAAAGTTAGAGTGGAAGTTTTTAATCATCAGGCTGAAACTGAGAAATACTTCGTGGAATTGTTCAGATAAGGCCTTTACTCCTGACTTGTTCTGAAGTCTTTAGGTACTGTCTGCATATAACTAGGGATTAAAGTGATCTCATTTTTACCTTTGTTTTTCATCGAACTAAATTTTAAGTACTATGTTTTCAATATAGAATATGTGATATTATATTAGTAGCTACTATAATCGGATCGTTTTCCTTTGATGAACTAAATTAAATGAATTGTTTTGAGACGTAAATCTTAAAACATTTTATGTTTAAATTATGTTATATTTATAAGGTTTGCCATATTTAAACCACGTCGTTTTCCGTTTATTATTATTACACAGATATAATTAATTACCTAACGTTACTAACTATACGATCTATCAAATTGAAAATGTAAATTACTATAACTTTGCTCTATATAGTTAAGTAGAAATTATTAGGTAGTTTAAGAAATCTATGAAACGAATTCAAACGGCTATCTATAATCTAATACCTAATAAGTAAATATATTCTGCTAGTTGTTACCCGCGGCTTCGCACGCAATCTTAAGAACCGAAGTCCTTATATTACTTAGTAAAAGCAGTTAAGATGTAATATGATGGGAGTGCTATAAAAATTTTAAAACGTAAGTAGGCATACATCAGGTAGATATTATTTAATTTCATGGTAAATAGTATCAGAGTTTGGTCTTTATAGTTAGGCAGAATTTATTACTTTAAGAAAACTAAGAATCGAATGCTAACGCCTATATACAATCAAATACCTAATAAGTAAATATATTCAATAAATAATATGTATATAAATTCAACCTAAATTGTTTATGCATTACAACTTTATAACAGTGTTTATAACAGTCAGCCGTTTATATTAAAACTTCATCATTAAATTTGAAGAATTCTATTGGAATTATTCCTCTAAAGGACGTTACATAAATAATTACATACTTAAATCATCTCCCTTTATTTCCCCTGATTTATGTATAAGTAGGTTGCAATTAAAAATATTCTTTTTCAATATATCGTATTTGACTAAAAAACAAATTTGTACTGTACATATTGAGCCCGATAAATTCGATAATCTTTAAAGGATACAGTAAGAAAAATCGGATATAGAATGCTTCTTCCATTTCAGAATATGATATTCAAAATGATTATACGATTTCTGTAATAGTACATTCAAATAGTACACTAAATTCTGAATTTATTTAATTTTACCATTATTAAAACTTTTTGTTATTTTTCCTTGTAATTGGTATTAGCCAAACTTTTAATAAATATATCAGATTTATTGTGAATATAGGTTAGTGAATGGCAACTTTGTCTATTGTATTATATATTTATGTATACTATATTTATGTGTGTATAAATGTGTACTGTTTCTCATTATATGCCTCTGGACGTTTTAATCAGATGCAGACGTCATGGAGAGCAGCTTGTTGGCTGGAATATTGTTTTTATTAGGAAAGGACTCTTTTATTTTATTTTTGCAAATTGTTTTGTTTTTGTTACGCTGACCAGCTACTGGTTTTTGGTCAGTGTATTTCCAAAGAATGTATATTGTTTTGTATTTGTTTGTAAATGGTGGAAAATAAAGTATTATTATTATTATATGATAATAAAGGTAAGTGGTATCAAGGAAAATTTCTAACACCAGATATGAAGTTTTCTGGTAGTGGGATAAAATTTCTCAAAGTTATACAGAATGGATAAGTTAAATTGCTAGGAATTAAAATAATTGTGAAAACATCGTACATCACCTTATGATTAGTTAAACGGTACGGCCTTAAGGAAAGCCAGCTTTGGTCCTCTTTTTGGGTGTGTTTCGTCTCCTAAATTACGGTAGTAGCAGATATCGGCTGTTCATGAACATATACCAAGGAAATATTGGTGTTCCCTTCCACCATCCTTCTACTTTTACTCGTGTGGTTAGGTCTGAGGTCAAAATGACAACCTGAGGACATAATGAACCACAAGCATTACACGCTTCTTAAGCTACCGAAATTACGCGAGAAGGTTTCACGTTTGGCTAGTTCATATCTACTAGTTCAATCTCCATTCGTTACATCAAAGGCATATGGGAAACAAAAATTTTATCAATCTTATGCATGATCAGGACCGGTATATCATTAATTGAGAACGTTTAAATATTAGGATGCAATGGTAGGTCGATAGGTCTAGTCTGTGTTAAAGGGAACTGCAGGCATATACATAAGGGTGTGCTACCCCTGTCTTCTTTGAATGAAGAGGCTGGGATAGATCAGACTGTACGCTCTTAAATAAAGATAATAACTGAGATAAATGCCCAGAAGCCTTCATCATGGGACTCTACCTGTTTATACAGGGGTGCCTATCTCTAACTTCGCATATTCAGAATATTTTGTCGCTCCTGAAGTAGCGCAAACATCCTTTTAGTGATAAGTGAAATTGCGCAGTTTATTGTCCTAAGAGAACAAAGTGCTACGGATATTATTAGAAGTTCGTTTTAATATTCGATACAATGTCCGTAAGAAGTTTTTAGATTTTCATGTTGCACTTTCATGTTGAAAGTAATCCAAATGCTGTCTAATATAAAGCAAAATGTTATACGATTGACTTTTTAAATTTTTAATATTCGCATTTATATTTTTACAGGAAATTTGTAACTCATATAAAAGTTTTAAAATGAGGAGTATGTTGAAACATTAAAGTGTATACAGAGAAAAAAGGACATACCTAAAGCAGGTTTACCTTCTTGAAGAATAGAACAGGACACAAGTGAAATTGTTTGAAGTACTCACAAGACACTTTGTGACTCCTCAACAAGCGTGTGTGTAGGTGCTGAACTGAATCTCTCTTAGAACACTTTACAACAAGTCCCTTCACGCCCTCTTGGTTCTTATTTCTGCTTCTGTAACAAGTGAGTGAAAGTGCATTTACCTTTGTAAACATATTACCTTCACTGTTACAAAAGGAATGCAGAATAGCCTTTCATAATATGACCTGTCTTGTTACATATTATAAATGGTTATTTTTTATGTTATAATTGTGGCTACATGCATATCAAGCACAAAAATTTACCAATATATACCATAGCTTAACATAGTAATGTTTGCATATACAATAATGAAAATTATAATAGTTCCATTTTTCATAATTTACAAGTGTTCGAGTAATTTTATTTAGGTTTAAATAGAAAATCTATATTTAAAGTAAATTAATCATCTGGTGAATTAAAATGGAGCTGAGGAAACATGAATAAGTAATTCATAAGTTGCACCAAATGAACTGAAACTGTTACTCAAGAAATGCGGGTGTTACAAAGGTAGCAATACTTCAGCGTTTCTAATTAAGAGACAGCAAAAGACCCTCATTAGATCTTTCTTTTACTGTTACTATTTACAGCCCTCTGTAAGAGCAAAGGGTAAACTTCACTACTTAGCTGTTATATTTAAATATTTCATTCGGCAAGAATGCGTCAAAATTCATATTTCTCAAACAAACATTTTGAATTAAAATTTTTCGATATCACAAAACATAACAAAAGAAATAAAAACGATGGGACTTTAAAACATGATGTAAACGAAATTACGTCAAGGCATCAAATTTATTGCTACATATAAATATGAAATCCATGGGACTAATCCAAGATAATAAATAAACTAAAAGGACGATTCAGTTTATGCTCGGCCTCTTAAAAAACTCTAAAATTTAGAATTAAAGTTCAGGGGTCTAACTTTAATTGTCCTGATATATATATATATATATATATATATATATATATATATATATATATAAGCGTACGACTTAAAAAAGCACCTTGATTAAAATTTATGTTTCTTAATCTGAATTTGAAGCTGAAATAATTTTGTTATAGGTCCTAAATTATTTTGTTACATTTCTCTGAACAAAAGAACTGGCATTTCATTGAAGGTGTTCAATGCTCAGGTACATCAAAAAAGTGTTGTGGAAGAAAGGTTGGCAAAGTTTGTGTATTCCTGTAATGAAAGGTTTGAGCTTAAGATATGGTGATAGCTATGGCCGAAATATTGCCCGAACTAGTTCAGAGCATGGTGACCAGGGATACTACAGTGGGAGGGGGCCTGCAGGCCGGAGCAAAGCTGCAGACCGTGAATTCTGATGCCACCCCTCCACCTGGCAGTTGCTATGTTCCTCATAGCGGGAACCAACGATCTTGCAGCTGGGCAGCAGTACAATATTTATAGGCATTTGGAGCTCTGCATCATCACTGCCAAGCTGAAAACTGCTAAGGTGATTGTCTTAACTCTGTCCCCACCGACACGACACCCAGCTGACCTGATTTTTGCATGCAACAAAATTTAGTGAGCTATCGCTCATGGCAGACCGAACTGCAACCTGATATTTTCATTATCTCTGAGCATGGTTTCACACCTGAAAATGCTGCTCCTGTTCAGAATTGATAATTATCAATTGGCAACTCTATTTAATCGAACGCAATACAAAGGGGGAGGTGTGGCATTTTTTGTTCAAATCGAAACTGGTATTCCAACCCTTCAGAGTTTGACCGCACTAGTGAGTTGGACTTTTGAAGCGGAAGGTATACAAATCAGTCTAAATTTTTCTGGAAAAACTTGTAATAATTGACGTATATAGATCCCCGAACGGATGCTTCACAACATTTTTTGAACAATTCGAGTCCCTTCTAAAATTTGTTACGTTCCAAGGCATTAAAATTCATAATTACTGGTGATTTTCAACATTGATGTATTAGACCACACCAACCCTCAAACCCAGCGGTTTTCGCGATGTTCTCACTTCTTTTGACTTAGTCTGGTCCGTGAACACACCAAACTCGAGTGACTGCCAGGTCGAGTACGGCCATCGACAACGTCATCACAAACTTTCCGGGGCGTCTCTGTTACTGTTTCTCGACGCGGCCATCTCTGACCATTTCGCACAGGAGACTGTAATCAAACAATTCCAATCCTAAATACGAACCAAAATTTCTCTTTCAGCAAAATTTAAAAGAGATTTAAAAATGAAAACATTAAAATTCTCAATAGATTCCTCCAAAGAGAATCTTGGTCATTTGTGGATGCTTTGAACACGTAGAGGAAGCATTCACTGTGTTCAATGACTGCCTTTAATTATTACTTAAATATTACTTGCCCATATAGAATGATAAAGGAGCGATCTCATAGGAAGAGTAATGCCTGGATTACTCAGGATATTCCTCTACTTGAGAGAAAGGCTCAAATTTTACCATTCAATTTAATTAAAATTCAAATAACGAAAACTTCAAAAATTTTTATAGAACATTTAAAAACAAAATTATCGCAGGAAATCAAAGCCGCTAAAGCACGAGATATTGAACAAAAATTGGAGAACGCAAGAAAATTTGACAAAAAGTGCGTGGGAAGTAATAAAAAAAGCGTTACATCACAAACAAATAACTCAAAACAATCAAATCCGAAACTAAAAATTGACGGTAAAATTAACAGGACGACCCACTTCTAGTGGCTAGCGAATTTAATATTTTTTTTTCGACTGTGGCTGTACCAAGCACATTTTTCAGATTGTGACAATCTTGTAGAAAATGTAGTAGTGAGACCGGTCTCTTCCATGGTTCTGGTTTCCTGTGGGGGAGGTGGAGATGGCAGTCGTCCTTGAGAGACCTCAAGCCGAAGAAGTCCAGCGACATCAACGGAATGTCCGTGTGGCTGATCAAGCGTTGCTTCAAGCACATTTTTAACACCACTTACTAAATTGATAAATCTGTCCTTCGCCCAAGGCGTTTTCCCTTCAGCTTTGAAGACAGCAATAGTGGATCCGATCTTTAAAAAAGGATGATCCTTGCATCGCAAGTAATTACCGTCCTGTATCCATTCTTCCTGTCATGAGCAAAATTTTCGAAAAGGTTTTCATTAGCGAAGGCTTGAAGGTTTTCTTGAACAGTTTGAAATTCTTAACCCTGAGCAGCTACGGATTAAGGAAAAATAAATCGAACGATTGATGCTGTAACAAAAACTCATTGACTGTGTTGTTGATGGCTTGGAGAGGCGAGAACAAGTGCTCAGCATATTTCTCGACCTTTCAAAGGCCTTTGACTGTGTGCATCATGGGACATTGCTGAATCAGTTATTGACATGTGGTGTTCGAGGTCAGCCGCATAAATGGCTTTCCGTCATACCTCAGTTGGCAGAGAGCAGTGTGTGCAGATCGCGAACACCCTGTCAGGCAAAAGTAAAAATGTTTTTTGTGAGGCAATAACGGTGTTCACCAGGGTTTCAATTTTGGGGCCCATACTTTTTTCCTCATTTACGTCAACAGATTGAATTCATCAATTCAAAAAGGAAGGTGATTCAATATGCGGACGATACGACTCCTCTGCATCAGTATCAAGTACGAAACAAGATCTTGAGATCAAAGCCTTTATTGAACTAAACGCATGCATCGAGCACTTTTCAAAGATAAATCTAAAAACTAATTTTGCCAAAACTAAACGTAATAAAATTTTGTCTCCGTCAACAAGAAGACGAATACAGACCAATTGTGATGGCGGATGAAGCTATCTTAGATGAAGCCGAATCCACCCAAGTTTCTGGGGATGGTACCTGGACAGGGGACTGACCTGGAGCGATCACATTGACAGAGTTTGCTCAAAGGTTGCCTCAGGCACTTATGTCTTACGCAATCTAGCAAAATTCTGCTCGTTTGATGTACTGAAAACTGCCTACTTTTTTGCATAGTACATTCCACATTTGACCTACGGTTTGAGACTATGGGCAGCTGTTCTAAATACAAATTTGACAGAAGTATTTAGAACACAAAAGAAAGCTGTTCGAATAATTTCGAAATTAAAACCCAGAGAGTCGTGTTAAAATTTGCCTTCAGGGAGCTTGGATTTCTAACCTTACCCAGCCTCTATATTCTCGACGTTACCCTGTACTGCCGATTCAAATGTGAACTGGTTCAGGGCAGGGACGTCCATCAATACGAGACCAGAGCAGGAACAATTTCAGGACAGAACAGCATAGAACGTGCTATGTTCGAACACTTACCATCTCAAATGGGTGTTCAAGTTAATCAATAAGCTCCTTGGAGATCTCAAACGAATTAATGAACCCAAACCATTCAAATCTCGATTAAGACACTTTTTTGTTGTCAAAGGCATTTTTACTCCGTTGATGAGTTTTACGATGGGCCGGCTGGGATGAAAATTAATATTTTATTATTATTATTCTATTTATCCTTTTCTGATATCCAAAACATGCAAAATACAATATATTGTTAGGTTCACACATAAGTATGTGGAATTAACTGTGGCCTATGTTAAGATAGGTTTTAGTTTATAGATTTTTTAAATCCAAATGTTGAAATGACGCTTGCAATGCAATTTTGTTAATTGTTTTATACTGCAATAATAGAATTATTATTATTATTATTATGTACAATTAATAGACTCGAATTTGTACTGTATTCAAAACTCGCCATTATTCTGTGAGATAAAGCTGTCGTGAAAGCTTAGATATCCCTAATTTGGTGAGGATGAGACAGTTTTAGTAACTCAAACTCGCTAAGCAGAGTCGGTTTTCCCCTATACAAAAGAAGTTACCTTGATAAGATCATTTAGTTTTATGTGTTTTTTGGCGAATCTATAGATTTTCCCATATAGGCTGGTAAGTTAGAATTGGGGGGATGTCTATTTTCAGTACGGCTGGTTAATCGGTTTCATTTCTAAAGATAAAATTACGATACATACATATTGATTTTCAGAAAATAATATTTTATTGCTAATAATCCTTCTTTGCTCGTGAGATAAATTAAACATCCAATGAAAATGTAAAAAATCCTTGAAGGAATGTTATGTGGTTTAAAATAATGACCGGAATAATCTGTTTGCCAGTGACTTAGAAAATGTACGAGTGCGAACAAATGAACTTGTAAATTTTAAACTATTTCAAACTTAAAATTATTAAAGTTATACATCTTCTTTAAAAGTATAAATTTAAATTTTGGCCCTCAATAATAGATATAGATATAAGAATATCAAAATGAATCTGATATCAATATATTGCCGACCATTTCATATAATAAAAGTCATAGTACTATAGTGTAAATGGTTGCTAGAACATTTTAAGATGTGTTAAAAATAAATAAAATGAAGAAAAACTACAGTAATAATTAGTATGTAGGAGATACTACCTCTTAATATTGTATAAATATATTAAATACAGCATTTTTAAAAGGAAAATACCAATTTAATAATTTTGAATCTTAGTTTACTTAATCTACCATATACTAATATACATATATGCTATGTCTTCATTGAAACCTTTCCAATCTTATTGATGAGAGTACATCTAATATAATTATCTAATATTTTTTACTCCAATGTTTACTAGTTACACATTTGAAATTTGATTTGATTTGATTTTGTGTATATGTTTATGTTTATCTCAAAACATAGCCCACTGTTAGGAATTTGGACGAGATTTAAACCATGCTTGAAAAGTAAGAGTCTGTGACGTCATTATTAAGAGGTATACAACTTGGATGTTTGTATTTTTTAAATCGTGAAAATATAAGGTGTTAAATTGTGCGTGGAGCACAAAGATGCATGCACAGGGGAGGTGACACATGAAAGGATATGTAGTCAATACCATGGCTATACTATTGTATCTGAAAATAACAACCTTTCAGTCTCCACATCTCTACCTTTGCCTTTCATCCACATCAAAGATAATATTACAAGTGGTATCGTATCTAATCTTACACTTTTATAACTGTCACTGTTAATATATCAATGTTTTGATATAACAAATGCTTTAAAAAATTTGTATTTGTTATAAACGTTTTGTTTTTTTTATTTGTTTGAAAAATGTTACAAACACAATACATAAATTCTAGTACCAAAATATTCATTTAATACTAACTTATACATACGAATGTAATTTCCCATGCCTAGAAAAAAGAAGAGATATTGTTATTCTAGCACTTTGTTCTTTCAATAAAATACATATTTTTTATAACTCAAAAATTAGCAAAAGGTCTTATGACATGTTTATATCATTAAACAAGTACTTCCGGTTATTATAAAGTTGTCCTTTTGGCTCAAATATAATTCCAAACCCCAAAAAAGCTGTTAAGTTCAAACTAGAATTGTTATACGTTATTTAAGGAAAGGTTTTGTAACATTACATTACAATTTACAGAAATCGTATAATCATTTTAAGTAAATTACGTCGTCAAGTTTCCTAATTTAGTATTCAACTCGTGACAAAAATCTATTTTGTGTCATTAAACAATTTGAAAATATAATTATAGATATATTTATAAATCTTATAAAGCGTTTTATTCACTTGTACATTTTTTAATATCTCTTTCTTCGTAAATATGCTATTGTTCCAATGTATATAATTGAAGGTCGTATAGTTGTTATCTGGCTATATCACTTATGTTAACTAATTACCATTACAGTATATCAGATTAAGATAAATAGTAATGCACTATAAACACTCATAAGAATCATATACAGTTATAATACTAAATTATTGTATTGCTAAAAGACGTGAAAATTTTACTTCGTTTCTAGAAACATAGTATTATTTACTAATAAGTTTAGGCACTAAAATATAACACATTTGTATATCTCTAAAAATAACGAATGTAAGTAAATTCATAAATCCAACTATTCTGTATTTTATAATTGTTTACGAGTATATGGCCACTTCCATATCCGAATTACTGTGTAAATGTAACTATTAAATATAATATTAGCGACCTCCTTCTTGACAAGGTGAAAGACAATGGTTGTTTGATTACAGGTCTGTGAACGTCTTCAGGATCCTGCTTTGTTAGCGACGTGCCTTTGTCTGTCTGAAACTCCGTTGCGTAAAATATTATCAGAAACAATGTAAAAATACATTATTCTCAGTTGTTTCTAACAATACCCAAAAGCTTTGACATTTATTTGTCTTAACAAATATTGATTCAAAGGGTAAGTTGCCATTCATTCTTATCTTTAGAAAGAATATAATAAATTGAAACCTGTTTTGTAATGTATGAAGAGAGCACAATAGACTAGGAAATATCTCATGTGGATGGAACTATACCATAAACACAGTTAAAGATGAAGACTGTAGAAGTATAAAAAAATACTCCCTCCCATACAGTTACGTAGTATATCACATTCAGCTACCTGGCTTCTGAGTGATATAGAATAATGGGTATGCAACCGTAAATCAATGTTATAGGATTTTGAGAAACAAATATACTTCTGTTTCATTTTGAAATAATTTAGAATGCGTATGTAATATACTTACATATTATTTTAATAGCATAAATAACATAAAAATAGTAAATATTTATAATATAATAATAAGAACATAATAATAATGTATAAAATAGACCCCTTAAGTATTATTTACAATGCAGGGATTGAACATGAGGAAACACTACATAGGATAAATAACATACAGGTAAAAGCCATAATAATTATTTATAATATAATAATGAATAATAAGAAGAATTTATAAAATGGCCACTTTATGTATTGTTTTTCACTGTAGGAATTGAACAAGAGGAAACCCTACATTGCACTCATTCGTTCTAAAATAACCTCTGAGCTTGCAACGCATTGGCATTTTATCGGGATAGTTAAGGTTGGTGGTTGGTGCCGCCTCGTTTGGAGATCCCAAATTGCAGGCTTTATATCTTAGTTATCGTATCTTGGAAGAAGGTGAGTTTGGCTCGAACAGCCTCGCCCTGTCAAAGAGGTATGGATAATACATTATTCCCTCATTTATGGCTACCAAATATTTTAACTCTAAGGAATATCCATGCACTGTAACAGTTACATACTCCGCAATAAACTAAACTTATCAATCAAGGCATATATCCCTCAATATCATGACATGTGAGGTTAGTGTTGTTCCCCCTTAGACATTAGTAGGGTTCCTAATGTTTTAAGTGACGCATCTGATATAATGCTACCCTCTTTAGGTTCAACTGGAAGTTATAAAGCCAGACCTGAACCGTTGTGTAAAATTCAGCATATACTAGCTATTTGTACTGCCTTTATATTTCGACCTCAGGTTCTTTATAATTTCAACAACTTCAAATATACCGGGTGTCCCAAAAGTCCCCCCCCCCTTCTAACTTTTGAACGGAATTAAACAAACCAATATCCTTTGGGGGGTAGTTATATAATGACAAATGATGATTTTTGCGCTACATGAGAACTTAGCCAATCAACCGAAAATGGGGAATTGGGGGGTCAAGTCAAAATTTTTAAATGCAAACCTAAATTAAGCTAAGTTCTCATGTAGCGCAAAAATCATCATTTGTCATTATATAACTACCCCCCAAAGGATATAGGTTTGTTTAATTCAGTTCAAAAGTTAGAAGGGGGGGGGGAATTTTGGGACACCCGGTATATACAGCTCTTGTACGAGACGATACTAATAGTAACCACAGGTTATATAGTAATTGGGAGTGTTTGTGCAAATACCTATAATAATTGCAAGTTACTGTATTTTTGTTGATATCGTATCAATATTTTTGCTACTTTATTGAATAGTAATTATTGAAATGGTAACGTGAGGATCAATAAAATAAAATATAGAAATACATTTCGTCATAATTTTAAATTATATATTTAAAATTAGTATCACAATGTCTTCACTTCCCTAATAAGTTCATAAATCTGATATAGTAAATAAAATCTTTGTTTATAAATTATATAACTTAAATTAAATTTCTATATATAATTATAAATAAATATGTATTAAACTTTAATTAAATTACATAACAAATTTGAATAAAATCGTTTAGTTAATTTTAGTATTATGTAAAAAATAGGCGTTAGGACGATGTGATAATCATCCCCAAACGGGAAACCCTAAGTAAGTATGTGTGGAAATGTATAAAATGAAGGTTCTCGGCTTGCAATTATTGAGAGTACAGAGGTCTGACATCACACTTTACTTAACACAGTTACTAATTACTGTCTTTAAAAAATTACTCTTGTGTGAGCTAAATGAGTGGTAACCCGCTAGTTAGATCATTAAGTCAATTTCGCAGCCTGTATAATCAATTATTTATAGGTAAGTAAGGAAACTAAAGCAAATATTAATTTTTTCTAACAAATAATTAGACACTTTATTTTAAAGTTCCACAAAATACATAATTTTTATAAAGAAATAATAAAGTGTAAAGTGTAAGAAGTAATAATACAGATGTTAATTCTCTTTATACAAAATTAGTTTAAATTGTGAGTGAAATAAACTTTAACTAACTCAAATATTATTCAGAATAATATACGGTAACAAAATGTTAATAGATTTTAATATGTTATTTTTTTATATGAATCAATGTAATAATCTCACAATATCCACCGTGAATATCTAAATTAAAAAAAATTTTGTTCTTATTGTTGGAAACGATTTAAAAATTAGAAAAAGATTATTGATTTCGATCACTCTGTATGGTAGAAATAAGTTAAAATCAATGTATACAATCCCAGGTAATTTTTCAGAAGAGCTTATAACTTCTAGTGTAACAAAGAGAGTATTAAATAATAGTATAATGTTTAATAACCTGGATGTCTAACACTCTTTAATAACCCTTACCTTGACGGCAAATGTTTGTGTTCCAGCTGTTATTGGTTTATACATCGTTAGTATAATACAACGGATCAGAGGGAATTATTTTAAGTTCTTAGAAATATGACAGTCTAGTATGATGCACAAAATAAAGTCTGTGATTTGAGGGTTAAATATCTGATTCTTTTTTCTACAAAACATCGTCCAGACTCCAGAAGTTTTGAGAGTTTAATAGAATGAAGTGAATGTACTACAAAAACAGGAAACTCCTACGGAGAGGAAGCTGGCTCATGACGAAAATGTCTCGAGCTTTACCCAAAAACGTTCTTTAAAGACTAATATATGTTTTAGTTCATCAGCTGTTCCTTATGTGGATTAATCTGTAGTTAACACTACTATCTTTGTACATAAATGAGTAACTGATTATGTTTATGATCACTCTGAGACCATAATCTATTACAAACTATAACATCTTTCAAGGTTTCAAAGCTAACAAAGCAGTAGGTGTACCGACCATTAATGCAGCAACTCCTTTAAGCGTTCTTAGTAAAGTCTATCTATTAAACATGTATATGTATTGCTTTGATTTACTTATTTATTCCAATTAATGTTTTCGAAGTGCAGGCAACAATTAAAGCATGGTCATGCAGTTGCAAATGGAATTTTAACAAAATATATACCTTATCAAAGCTAGTTTTCAAATTATTACTAATTTTTTATCAATTTATCAATATATGAAAATGAAATTTATAATAAAATAAAAGTAGTTATTATTTGTATAGCGACTATTATTGACAATCACAAGCATAAGAAATGTGGTAGAGTTCTATTTGTTAATTATTTGTATTGCCTCAATTCATTTCATCTAAATAACTCAACACTAAAATATACATTCAAAATTATACCGTTAAACTATATGTTAAATATATGTATAACCATTTTCGGAAAAACTTTTAGGTGCATTTTGAACATTGCAACCATTGATAAGTGATATTTACTAAATAATGAATAAAAATGGGTATACTTTAAATTTAAGTATAGCACATTACATAAAATGAAAGTACATTAGCATCAATGGCCTCTAGGCTAAATGTTGGTTTCTAAGGTAGTTCTTATACATTTTTGAAGAAAAAGAATCACCATTAAAAATATAAGAAAGTTGCACAATAAAAATATTTGCTACTCACGATACAAGTGTCATGTTATAAATAAAAATGAATCGTTCAATGTGTTGGTAAGGGCTAATCTCAAGAAAGGCTGGACCTATTTAGTTAGACCTTTTTGTAAAATGTCCATTGAAATCCGAGGAAGGTGTTTTGAAGCAAAATATAAGAATAGTTACGTGGAATATTTTGAAATTCAGAAAAATACATTGCGTTTTTACGTTTCATAACCCAAATTAAACTGACAATAAACAGCTGTTGACAGTTATAGTTCGATAAACTTTCTGAAACATCTGTTTAAATTTATCAATAATAATTAAACAGCGCTTGATGGGTAGTGTAATGCAGGTAGTAAATAAAACATTAGTATATAAATTTTACTGCAGATTGCTAGACACATGGAAATCAAAAGATTTTTGCACCGAAGCAAAAGCTTATAGTTTAGGCTTTTACATGTGTTTTTTAGAAAATGGTCTAAAACTCTTATAAAATGGAGCCTATCCTTAACACAGCGCTTCTTGAGTATGTTATCGCTCTGTTACTATTATTAGAGATCCTCTAAAATAGGTGGTCATAGCATTTACTTTGCATCGGTGTAATTACCATCACATATATTTTCAGGATAGCATAGTTTCAATGCCAGGATGTTTAATCAGTAAAATAAAGATTTTCTTGCCAAAGAAAATTACTTATAAAAAAACGTAATTTAAACTCATATTTGGTTTTAAGAAAGCCCTAAGCATTGCAATGATAAAGAAAGCTATTCCATATGTACGGTTTGTCGGACCATTTTATGAGCTTAACAATATTGAGAGCATCACAATTTGATACTTTGGTTCAGTTTAAAGTATACATATTGGTAATTAATGAAATTTTATTAAACGGTATGAAACATTCATGAATTTTTTGAACATGTAAAGTTCAAGACCATGTTCCACATCATTTTATTTCTCTAAGAAAGCATTAAATAAACAAATGTTTAGTAATTATTTATTACGTCTAACTGATTAAATTAGGAAAATTTTAGTAATGAATTTCACTGTTTATATTAAAATAGTTTTTCTTAAGGCTGATAATGTTGCCAATCTACCATTTATTCTTTCCCTTCTTTTTGAACGGACACATTATTGATATTTCAGCAATGTAGGTATGTCAGACTAATGTGAATAATCCTTAAGACCTAAGATTATTTTATTGTCAAATGACGTACTTTTTCATTAAGATAATAGTACCGATAGTTTTTGTTTTAACTAAAACACATTCTTGTATTTTAATTCACATTATAAATTTTCTAATTGTTTGTTTTAACCCTAGTACAAGATTTACTAGAATCTCTGGAGAGCAAATGCTTGAAAAAGCATCTCCTAATTGAAATTTAGGAGGGATATTGCGTTTAAGAGCAAGGCCTATCCAATTACTGTGAAACGAAGTCAACAAGGTTGTCTGCTTGGTGACAGCCGTGTTACAGTCTCTCCATAAGTGGTAACAACAGTGCTATGATTCTTCGTTTTATTCAGTGCGAGCAAATTGTTTTATTTCTCTGCAAGTGTATTATATGAGAATCATTCATCTCCAATTAAAGGTAACTGAATACATGAATGGTCCCATTTATTTTGAAATATGGTATAGTTAACTGTTATGTTAATATGTTATGTTATGTGTTAACTGGTTATTACAATTAAAGTTACACATTTTATTTAGTAATAGTTGTATTTTAACTAGTAAAAGAGTTATCTAAAATGTAGGCAAAATGCTTAAAGGATATTTGGGACGCATTTATACGTAGAATTGCATTATATCTTTTAAATGTAAATTACTAAAGTGCTATACTTTTCCATTAAAATAAACGGTGTTGAACGTAATAAAGCGAGCAGTAACAATTATATTAAATGTAACGGAGCTCAATATTTGTTCCCATAATTTTTGGATAGTAGAAGAGGAATTAAATAATATACTTAATTTAAATTATTATGCTGCAGATATGTTGGTTTCCATGTTAAGGTAGACTAAGTAATAACCACAAGTTACCGTTACCAAACTAAATTGGATTTTTAAAAAGATGAAGGAAAAGTTACTACTGAACAAGGTTTTGTTTTAAAGCCGCGAAATCTTCATTTCCCTGGTCGGCTTATTAACAATAACTATTGAAGGCATAAAATGTATTAGTAAAATGTATGTATATTTATCCTTGTCTGCATACATTATGCACTCACGATGTATTGTGGACGAGATAGCAGCGAGGCTCATTGAAACTATCGCCATTACCTTAAATATAGGTTTAGTGTACCATGGATGGAAGAGAACGAAATGGATCATAGGATTATAAATAGACCGGGCAAAACTGAAGGAAAGGTGTATGGGAGAGGCTGACAGACGAACAGTCTGCAATTTTAATTTTCAATTCTAAGATAGATAAAGATATTCCTTAGCCTTTAAGGACCTTTGAATGACGTTTCAGGACTGACAGGCTAACATACATATGAACTAAATGCTCTTTTGCCTTTTTATTGAATAAATTTAAACCTGGGGACTTCTCAAAGCGAACTATCTAGAGTTAAAATAACTTGACAGGCAAAGCGATAAACATTCAGACTACTCTTTGACCTTCTGACCACAAAATTAACAAACTTCTCTCTTAAACCAGGACGGCACTATGTATCTAGGACCTTTACATAAAGAGTTATCATGTGGATAGACGGTTAATGAAAGGATTTCAATTAGGCCAGTCAGGTCAATAATAATTTAACCTGTTGCAGAGTAACTTATAATCTTCAACCTGTCTGGGGTCTACTGGTTAAATATAAACAAAAGTATCATTAATGGACTACAGGGAAACAATGGAAAACACTTTTTAGTTGTTTGTTTATTTAAAATATACTTAAACATTGTAAATGATCAACATTTATTCCCTTATTATACCTTTCACTGTATAATCATTTTCTAGCTTTAAAATGGTGTATTTAGTTTTTTTTTATTATTTCGGCAAAGTATGATAAATTTTTAAACACAGTCTAAAGTAGGACACCCACATTTAGTGCACTTATAAGCAGTTTCTCTTTTTTACTTACACTTTTTACTTTTACTTATATTTTAGCTCAAAAAGCAGCGTTTTGATGAATTATATTTTTTTACATCCATTCCGTCACTAGGAATCAGTACCATTCAACAATGATGAATGAATTGCAAGAATCGAGAATAGCACATAAATGGACTTTGTGCGAGAAAACTACAGAACATTGGTGGCTAAACTGTGATTATATATCTCCTAAACTACTAGCTAGTAAAGTTGTAGATATCGACTGTACATTAACATATGGCAAGGAAAGATTGGTGTTCAGCTTCTACCATCCTTCATCCATTTACTTGTATGGATCAGTCCCGTGCCAAAAGGACAACCTGAGGACATAATGAGCCACAACCTATATACACTTCATAAGCTACCGAAATTACGTAAGAATAAACGTTTGGCTGGCTTATAACTTTTAATTTAATCTCCGTTTGTTACTATACTGTATATTGGACATTGGCGGCTCAACTGTGATTATAAGTTCCGTCGAACCATGAGCCAGCACCATGCAGCACTAATTACCTTAAACATTTCACAGTCGAAATATTACTGAAGAACGCCAATAGAGAACGTAAACGGCCATTATTTGAAAGCTCATGATAGATGGTTAAAACCGCTATTTCTTTAGTGGGATAGAACGGTTGTAACAGTTAGTACTGTTAGGTTAACAATACAATTAGTAGATTTGTCCAAGTGAAACAGATGTTAGTTTGATTATTCACGTTTCATTTAGATTGTTTTCTCAAACCGATTGAAAAACCTAATACGATACTTAAAAATACGTATGACACCTACCTCTTTCAAGATATTGATAATTAACGCGTGGAAGAATATGCATGTGCAAAATTTATTCAATGTGAACTGTTAGTATGAACATTTGTGATGAACCGGTATTGAAATAAAGAAGGGTTTAGAACCAAATCCGGTGTTCCAAGTGTATTATATTCAATATCAACTTATACACGTAAATTTTATATTGTAGATGATATATTCTTCCGACTAAGTTGTATGAACTATAATTTGTAGAGTTGCTGACTAGGTGAAGTGTTATTCAATCTTTATTATTATACTTTTTCATATTACCTGCTGTTATATATAAGAAGTACATGCAGACAGACCGTTCTTTCATTCAATATAAGGCCAATGATATTATCTTTGTAACACGTTAGAATTTAATTTGAACTGCCTCAACCAACGGAGAACTATTCAGGTATCTTGTTTAGAAACACAAGGTTAGTGACAAATTTAGTATAAAGTGAGACGAAATACCTCTAGAAATGACACGAGACAAATTTCCGTACAGCAGAGCATCTAATATTACATTTAAGTTTAGGTAAATTATAAGAAGCTCTTTTGGGCAATTGGTTTCACATTAGGAAACTAAAATAGTCTGAAAAATAAAGATATTAATTATTGAATATGAATTTATTGATCTAAACTCTGTTACCATTTTTTTGGAATAGAAATAAGTTATTTAACTGTCGTCTTTAAGAGTAACAGAAAATTTTAAATAAATACCAGATACCCGATTGGTATAGTAGGCTAATATTACAAATTTATAGTATAAATAATCTTAAAACTGAATAACAATATTATAATTAATAACTGTTAGTTACTGGCATGACTAGAATCATACCAATACTTTGGAAACCCGTAGGGTTTCAATTTTTGAGAAGTATTGATCCTTATGAGTTACTATTAAGTTATAATGTATGCACAAAGAAAATAGGATAATTATTTTAATGAAACTATCTATTATAAGACATTATAAAACCAAGTTCATTCTGATAAATAACAATTGTTTCATACCAAACGTAAATTAAATTATAGGAAAATGAGAAGGAGGTCTGTTAATGAAGCTCTCTTCTAAACAAATCTGCTGACTTTCATTTTCATGAATAACAAGATAGAGTATTGTATAAGAGTAATTTCATAATTAAGTATTTTACGTGACTATTCCACAAATTTTACTTTACTGTTACTAATAATGCTATAAGTTTATTGCAAATATGTTCCTGCAAGTTATATTGTTTAGTAATAGGAATTTCAAATCAAAAGGTTACATAATACAAAAACATTTTTGTGAGTTTTGCATAACAGCATACAGGATTAAAATTTTTTCTCTAAATTTTAATCTTAATTCATACTACTATTTAAGCTAACTTTACAAAAAGTTTAAGGTAATTTAAGGTTAATTCTAACTTGGTTTTAAGGGAGTAATGTTAATTTTATTTTATTTTTTGTTCGTACTCTAATTATCATAATAAATGTCAACCCTAAATATATTTTGTCCATCTTTGTTGAACCGCCATCTTATAAAAAAGTTTAGAGTTAAGTATCATGATGGAAAATGATGAAATGACTTTAACATTCTAATTGTAGATTTTTACTGTCTAATTAATCTTTTTTGTATGAATGTTGGAAAAGTTAAGATGGCCTTAATGGACTAAATAATTATGAAATGTTAACGTTAGTATATAAATTTGGATGTTTGTTATTAAGATAAATGAAAGTTAGCTGAATAATCTCGCTGTAATAAGTAATGTTATCAACTGTAGAACAGTAATACATTTACAAATTAATATAAATAGCTTATTCCCTTTGACAAAAACCTTTAAATGCGTACTTGAAAATAAGTAAAATATTACTAAAGACAACTTTTTTCAAGATGGTAATACTAATATGGTCAACCTTTATATTGACATATGTTAAAAAAGAATATACGATATTGTGTAAATTACATAAGGTTGGTAATGTATTATTTAACATGTAGTAAACTAAGTACGAGGGATAACATTTGTTGAATTAATATTTTCCATTTGGAAAGGTAAATTAACACTGGTTTTTTTTGTTCCATTCAGACAGAACACCCACATGACAAATAACTTAGGACAATGCATGGGGGAGGTAGCGGAATCATGATAGGGGCACATCTGTCCAAATGTATTCTGAAAGTAAGCTTCCCCAACTGCCTCGTTTTTGTAGAAACACAGTTGCCTGAACGTATGGAAGTAACAAACTTAGTGTTATAAACAACGTTATTATCAAGTAAAAAAGGTTTTGGGATGTAAATTTAGAAAACTTAAAAAATGTCATTCCTTAAAATACTTGCTTCTTTTAAATGATATGTTACAGGTTCGCAGAGCAGTTAAATAATAAAACATATAACCTTGAAGATTGCCAATGAGGATCTCATTCTGAGTGATAGGGCTCTCCCAAAATACGGAAGAAGCGTATGTTATTGACATCTCTCAAGAAAAGATCAATTTTCACATACAGAAAACCAGGATATTTTTCTCATATAGATCAGTGTAAAGGTAATCCGAAAGCTTCATCATGTATTGTAAACCTGGCTAACCAATCATCGTACTCTTCGTAAGTTTTAGTTAGAATTCCTTACAGCTTTCTTATTATTGCTGCACTAGCCACTAATCCAACATCTAGAGAAAAGTGTACGGAAGGAAAAGTACATATTTAAAGGAACTTTACCTTCTTAAAGCTTAACAAAAGGGACTTTGTGACTCCTCCAGAAGCGTGTGTGTAGGTGCCGAACTGAATCTCCCTTGGAACCCTTTACAAGTCCCTTCACGCCCTCTTGGTTCTGCTTCTGTAACAACTGAATAAAAGTGCTGTTATTCTTGTAAAAATATTACCTTCCCGGTTACAAAAGGAATACAAAATCGTCTCTTATTTCATGAAAATTGTACTGTTTAAAAGCAATATAACTGTTACAATTTAATTTATTGAAATGTTTTTAGTGTTGATAACAAAAACATTTTAACATCATATATTATAGTTTCAAAAATAATAGTCCACCTAATAAAGTACATTTCCATGAAAATTTGAATGGTTCCAAATTTCGTAAATTTACACTTATTTAAATCATTTATTGAAGTTTAAATAAAAATGCTTTAAAAACTATATACATTGCCTGGTTCATTATAAAGTTAAAGAGGGAACATAAATCAATTGACTATTTAATTTTATTTACCTAATGAACAGAAAATATTGCTCAAACCATGTTTGTGTTAGCAATATTTCAGAGATTCTAATTAAGAGACAGCCAAAAGGCCGTCGTTAGTTTTTCTTTTACCATTAGTAAGTACCGCCTTTAATAAGGAGTTTGTCTTTCAAAAGGAAAACTTCACTACTTAGCTTTTATCCCTAATATTATTACATTCAATATAAGTAAGTATATTTAAAAATACATATTTCTCAGGTAAAGATTTAGAATTTACGTATTTTAATGCCACATTACAAAGTAATTAACATAAAAATTACAAATGCTTTAAATTTATAAAACTGATTTTGGGAAGGTCAGTATATAGATTGCCCCGAAGTA
Organism: Homalodisca vitripennis; assembly: GCF_021130785.1. NCBI lineage: Eukaryota > Metazoa > Arthropoda > Insecta > Hemiptera > Cicadellidae > Homalodisca > Homalodisca vitripennis. Next base: position 85,160,488 of record NC_060213.1, on the reverse strand, counting down.
ATAGAATCTTCTTTTTCCGTCTTCGCGCCTCAATTTAGGGAAGTGAGAACTTCTGAACCCAATTTTGGACTTCATTACACTCCAGAGTCTTATATTGTTCCAAGCTTTCAAGTTACTGGGCATTTTTACCCATGACTGTCGAATCGCCCCATTAGTTCTAAATATAGAGCTGTTGAGTACTTAGAATAAAACATTTCGTGATCATAAAGTAATTAATTTAAACGTTAATATGACTTTAAATATTAAAAGTAACTAATTATTTGTAACATCACTTCATCATTAAAACCACTTAAACTTACCGACTACGTTGAGCTTGAAGTCTTGCGTAATCCAAGGTTCCGCATTGACTTGGCACAGATAAATGCCTGAATCTCTCAACTTTTTGAAGCCGATATTGAGCGTCCAATCGTCAGTGTCGTCATCATGAATAGAACGGAACCTCCAGTCACTCGTGTAGGTCACATTATTGAGCGTCAGGAGATGCACATCTCGTACACGAACCCATGCAACCTAATGGGGAATAAAATTACATAGACATATATCAACATGTTATCACATTTATAAGGATAGCGGATGTTTTAAGAATACCTTTGATTAAATACAGAGAGAAAACAAGATAAAGTAAGCCAGCCGACTTAGGATTGAATGTGTGAATTCAAATTACTTTATTTACCGTACAGAATTAGTAAAGATACTTTTGATTAGATAGTTCTTAGAAACTGTTATTATTATTACCAGTGTTTATACAACCAATAACAACGTGTATAATATTTTTTAATAACCTGTAATATTACATAAAATTAGCTCTAAATGTGGGATATAGAGGCGGTTTAATAATATTTATATAAATAAAGATTCGAATTACTTGATATATTGTTTGCTTCTATAAATGGAGTTCATTTATATATAAATGTGTATATACGGACTATTAGAATGGATGTTTTATATTTTTACAATGAATTACATAGTCAGGAATGACAACCACCATGTTGTGTGCCAAATATCACTAACTCTAACCAAAATGTACGTAATAAAAAACAAAAAAAACTCTAATAATTTAAACTTAACTGGAGAATACAGGTCACAATATGTCTGCTTTCGCCAAATAACCACCTACAAATGACCAGAGGCCAATAGTAAATGACACTCGTCACAACAGAAACCAGAAGGCGGCAAAATGGAAGGAACGGGAATGGAAAATGTTTATTATTTGTTCATGCTAGATGAAATTACTAACACCATACTGTTACTCCGCATGGGTATATTACAAATATCTAATCTTTTCGGTACACTTATGGTTCACTTGTAGAATTAACAACGAAAGCGGAATAATTTAGACCGATGGTTGATTAATTGGTTGATCGAATTGGCATACCAACTAAGATAACGGGAATAGTACTCCTCCTTTATTATTACCTTGAATATTAATTACATTCATGGAAGTTACCGGCGCCAAACGAGTACGAGCAATAAGGTTTTGGAAAACCATAATAAACAAATTGTTTGTTGGGATGCTCCACTGCCCTATTACTACCATGTACACAATGTATATTCCCAATAATACCATTGTAATACGTATTATAGCCAAAGCTGCAAATAAGCTTCCTTATCCTCTGGAGATTAATTACTGTACGTTAACACTTTCTATTTCCATATTTATGTGGAAAATATAAAGGGTTTCTGACAAATCAGTAATAAATCAATTCTATGTTATGTCTAAGAATGACATGGTCCTTTTATACATAATTTATTTAAAGAATTTGTTTAGGTAAAAAAGCAGTTAAATTCCTATAACCAAGAGCTGAAACTTTCATCACAGGCGTCTAAGTGACGCTTTATTTCTAATGTCTAGGATTCAAAATATAGTAAAGGTAAAATGACAGGCAAGAGATTCATTGTCAGAATATTTAACAGAAAGAAACTAGACTCCTAGAGGCCCGTGTGTTGCTAGAGACCGAGTATTCTTAAGCTGTATAGTCATATGGGTTACAAAATCGATAATTATATCTTTTGAACTGGAGAAATATATAGATGTGATAGGTTTCAGACGGTCGTTCTTATAAATTATGTTATATTTCCTACTTTTATATAGCTGGTACAGAAATTTTAAGACCAGACAACTACAAGACAAGTTAAGTCTTAGTCTTAAGTCTAGAATACGTTAAGTTTCTAAAGGCAAGATATATGTTATAATGATGCAGGCGGTTCCAGTGACTGCAGTCTTCCAGATGCTTCGTGAAATAAGAGGCAAATGAATTTTCTGAACAAGGCAAGTCCTTTAGTTTCTGGTGTTTAAATAAACTATTAATGTGGCTATTTATTACCCCAGAACCTCTAAACTGAATTACTACTGTAGACTATGAAATTTATCAACATTATAGTGTTTTTAGATGGCCCAAATGTAATTATTTTTTTCCTACATTCCTCATGAATTTGGAGAAATTTTCACTGTACGGATTTTATGCAAGTACAACGCAAGCTAGTTCTAGGATAAAATTAAAATTACCAACCGTTATTTATTCTTCAATAACATTTCCGTAGACTTTCTATCGGTTTCACTTCGTAAGAAACCACAAATAACCTAAAAACATACTTCTGTATTACTACAAACTAATTTTCTCTAAATTTACTCATTCCTATAAAATGTTAGTACAAAAATTGTAAAATCTAACATAGACATACTATCACTAATTTTAATGACTCATATACTGAAGATAAGTTTGTTTTACCTATTTTCTTGAAGAAGTTTTTCATCTCAGACCTGACTTATGAGATAAATATATTAGAGCTATATCTAATTACTGTGGATCTTTAGCACAATGGCGTAAAAAGACATTTGGCGAATTGTCAATAGAGGAACATAGTGGATATAGAATTTATTGGATACATTTACAAACGGAACAGTAATGTTGAAATTGCACGTCTGGGTAACAGTGTCAATGGGAGAACTGTGTCTTTGATTGAATTCAGTGTCGTCTGAATACTGTTTATTGGATGAAAGTAATGGATGAGAACTTTATAATATAAGTACATAATTAATGTAAGTAACAAATTACATATTTATTACTATTCATATTGAAGTAACGCTTGTGTCTTCTTCTAATTCAATATGTGTCGTTAGTTTCGGACGACGATACAATTTTGATACAAATGTCATAACTTCCTGTCAAATTATTGTTTCATTTATTTCATAAGTAACTATATGGCAACCAAGTGTAACTATTTCGATAAATTGTATGTTGTTTTTAATTAACGATAGTTTTATAAAATCTGTTATAGTTTATTCTAATTTAAAAATAAAGACTTACATATTATACAATACGTTTGTAAGATTATCTCTGTAGGAATCAAAATAATCCCAGTGTAAAATACTAATGTAGCTATTTTAATCTCTTCTTTAAACCACAGTCTTCCTGTCAGTAAACGATGCAGTTTATGGGAAAATGTACTTTTTCCAATATAATGCAATGTTCGTTACGTTAACTATTACATCAGATTACGCCAAATAATAACTCGTTACAAAATGTAAACTACAAGACGGTACGTAAAGTTACTTATATAAGAGTGGTTTAAACAAACAAAAGATACCAGGAATTACATTAATAGCTGCTGAAATATTCAGATTGATAAATCTAGGGTCAGAGGTGTTGATAAGATTCCTAAAATATTGCTCTCTTGTCATTCAGTAACACTGCAGTACTTGGTCAACATGGCAGTTTTGGCTAGTTGTCAGTTTTTTGTAGTAGTTTTAGTGCTCATATTATTTGCTTCTTTATCGGTTACTAATGGAAGTTCTATAATAGATGAAGGTAGGTCCTTTCAAGCACATATTACGAAACGTGTATTGTAGCTAGTAAGTACGGGTCAGAAGTTAGCATGATAATCATTTAATATAAAATAAGTTATAAGTAAATTTCAAAATGTGTTAGAGAATGGATTTTTATCTATCAATATTATGCTATTTATATTCATGTAATTAAGTAAGTAGTCTCAACCATACATATTATTATTACCTAAGAAGGTAATATTTACAGCCTTAAAGTTTATTTACTCTTATACTTATCGAGGCAACTTTTCAAAATAATAATAATAGTTTCACAACACATAATCTATGAATCAACTAATATACAAGATAGCTTACAAAACATTCATAAATAAAATGAGTCAAGTAATCTGAGTGAAAGCTTGGCCAATGCTCAGCACATAGATTCCGCTATTCAATTTTTTTGGATGTATTAATTCAACCTAAATCGCGTTTAATAGTTTCACGATACAATTTAGTGTAAAACAATTAAAGTATTAAAGGTTGTTTCAGTTATCAAGGAAACTATTATTAAGAGTGACATTCACCTAAATGTTGGTAACATTGTTCTGTGTAGAAATAAAATTTAATGTATAAGCCTGTAGATCAAAACCTACTCATATTACAATTAGACAATCAAGTTAGTTATTTAGTGTTTTTTTCTTAATTTTTTTTACTTTTGTCTATCCCTTTTTATGTACTGGCTCGTTCCTTGGAAGAGATATTCCACTGTAAGGCATGCATAAGTTGTATTTGATTTTTAATTTAGTGTATTAATTTTAAGGAATCAAAATAAATAAGATAAATTTGTGTTGTTTAAAAAATATTGTATATTATTTTCAAAGTATCTAAAGTAAGAAAAAACACTTAAAACAAATTTTTTTTTTAACTTTCATGTCCATTTTTACACTTTTTGCTTTATTAAGTTTTATTACGTAAACCATATAAAACAATTGTTAATTTACATAAATTTCATTGAACGCACTTATTGCTGAAGGAATAAAAAAATGGTTTTTTCAATTCTAATCACACTATTAATTTATATTTAGTGCAGTAGATGAGGGATTTTCTTTTGAACCCAGAACTTTAGCGTCTTAAATTATTTTACCAGTCTTGGAAGTGTGCCTCCATTATACCGCTCTTTTTCGTCATACGGTGTTTTTTAATACTCTTCAACAGCTTCTCTTATAGTCTGGCAACTATAAGTGGTATTTTCATTAGGCTTAGGCTCAGGTGGCAAGTTCTCAGTTGGGGGAGCTTCAATAATAGGCTGTTCAACTTCAGCCTGTTCATTCGTTACATTCTTGGTTCCCGAACCATCGGCCAATGGCTCAACGTCGAGTAGGGTTACATCAATTAGTACTTACGGCAATTCCAGTTCTTGACTTGCATTGGTTATATTAAGTAATTCTCCCGTCCTTATAAGCCATTACGTATGAGGAACTAAAATAATTACAGCAAGCAATTATTTCAGTAATTCCGTCAAAACATTAATCAGAATATATTATATTACATTTTCTGTGAAAAACATTTCACACTCTTTATTCAAATAGGTTAGTCTGCTCACTGAGTGCCATAAACCTTTCAGTAATTCCTTTATAAAATTGGTATAAACCTTATTCAATTCAATAAAGAATTATTTAGTTATAATTCTGATTATGTTTCGGGTGTACAACGTATATAACTTGTTTACTTCTCTATTTTGTAAAGTATAAATAATTACATCATCCATCACTAATAACAAACTTTACACAAAAAATAGTTGTTATGATTTGAAACTAATAAAAATGTGAAATATATGTTCTTTTTTAATATATAGAAAATAAAATTGCAAAGGAAAGTACAAATAACAAACTATCGTATAAAAAGAGCGTATACAACTTATTCTCACAAGATAGGTATTAAGCGGAAAATTAAATGAGTATTAATCCAGATATTTAACACTGGTTATTAAACTTTAATCTGTCTACATATTTGTCATTGAACGGTTATTATGTAACCAATTACTTGCATAAAGAGGGAAATTAGTAGAGAAGAAATAAATATGAAGGGAAGTAATCATACGAAGTACTTTGCAATTTTTAAGTATTTAATTTCCAAAAAGAATTAAATACTATAATGAATGTAAATGGAAGTCATTTGACAGGTATTTGGTCTTCCGATCATATGTTAGTTTGGTTGTTTAAACAGATATGTAAAAGCAGCGACCAAATACAAAATAACTGAATCGTAAAAAGTGAGGGCTCTGTGGTGTAATGGTAGCACATTCACCCGGCAAGTGAGGGATCTGGGTTCGAATCCCGTTGGAGCAAGTACTTTTTGCGATTAAATGTTAATAAAAAAAATTAAATATGGCCATTGCCATTTATACAAATTTGATTAATGTCAACAAAAATCGTTTGACAGGTATTTGGTCTTCCTGTCATATGTTAGTTTAGTTATTTAAGCGCATATGTGACAGATACGGCCAAATACAATATTATTAAACTTAAAAAGTAAGGGCTCTGTGGTGTAATGCACCACCCGGCAAGTGAGAGATCCGGATTCGAGTCCCGGCGGAGCAAGTACTTTTTGTGATTCAATGTTTATACAAAAAATTATATATTATATTATTTTTATTTATATTTTTGTATTGAATTATATTGAATTAAGCTGTTTGTAAATTTTTTCCTTATATATATATATATATATATATATATATATATATATATATATATATATATATATATATTACTATGTCATGTGCGAAAATCTATTATATTGTACTCATGTTATTAAAACTTTTAGGCTATGAGATGTATCATTGTTGTGATTGTTAGCCAGTAGACCAATGTAAAAATTTACATATGGAGGGTTGAATCAAATGAGGTGTTATGGAACTATATCAAACCTTATGTGTCTTAATTATAAATAACAATTTTAAATATATACTTACTTTTAGACAATCTAAAAAGTTTAATCAACACTTCTAATGATAGGCTTTACTAAAGCTCATCCTGTAACATGCAGTCTTTGAAATGTTACTAATTATTTTGAGTTGAGTGAAGTTTACACACACATGATAATAATGAAAGTGTGAAAGGTAGGATGGTACAAATCAGCACTTACTTTAATGGGAAACTCTCCACTGTGAACAAGCCTACCAGTTCCAATGAATACGACTGAGGTTTCAACAGTTCTTTCACACCCTTCATCCATCAATATTCCGATTAGCTCATTAAGTGGCTTTTTCCATTATTATAACACTGCTTTCATCTACAAACTTAAATGGGGACCATAATAACTAGGTGAATATAGTTTATTACAAATAAACAAAGCCGTTAGTGAATACTTTACTAAATTCACTTATTGCTGAGCGTAATATAAGCCTATCACTCAATGTATTGAAATATTCTATTCCTCACTATCCTTCTCTAAGATAATAGTTTTTGAACTAGTAGAGAGCAGTCTACAAGGAGATTTTACGATCGTTATCTTAGCTCAAGATGTACATAATTATAAAGAGGTTGTTTAGCAAATATGAATGCTAAAGGGAAAAGCATAGTATCAGTTATAATAATAAATTATTATTTTTAGGTAGGACTTAAAAATTCACGGGATGTACAACTTATATAACACTAAAAGGTACAATGTACATCTTGAGATATGCTTGCGTTAAATATTTTTGTCCAACTCCTTGTGGAACATCCTCCATTGCGTGTGGGGAGACAATAACAACTTTAAAATTATTAATTAAGTGAAGTATTTCATTTACTATGATTAACTTTCACAACTTCAGCATAGACAAGAATATTAAACCATCTACAACATATAATTTGTATCGCATTCTTAATCTTCCCCTAGTTATTTTACTTCTAAAGAAGAGTATTAATTTTGTTATAAAAACCCACACAAATATATTTGTAATAAATTACATTAAAGAATTTACAAAAAACATTTTACTCTTTAATATCTTACACTGTCCGTAATAGACTCTACAGAATGTACTATTCAGTGGATGGTTTTCCAACCGAGAAGATTAAAATTGTCCTATCTTTACAGTATGAATTAAGATTGATGAATCAAGGCGATGCTTTATAACTTAGGATTTCGAATACTAGGAATGTATAAACGAATACATCTACGTCAAATAAAACTCTCGATTGTAAATAGTTACAACCAATTTCATTTCTGAGTGATCAAACGTTATGATGGTGTATTTTACGAGACATACATGATGTGGGAATGTGAGCAGAGGTGGATATAGCTATATTTATTGCTAACCAGATTTTAGTAGCAGTTTGTTGAATAAAGTGGTCAATGCCAAAGATTGTACTGTACAGGTGACAAAGTATGTGCTAATCAAGTTAGTTGCCTTGCTGAGTTGTTAGTTTGAAAAATTATTAGTTAAATATTAGTAATTGGCTGAACGTTTTCAAAGGAAAGGAAAAAACATAATTTATGTATGTATGTCTGTCTATTCGCACTATACCTCTAAAACTAAACGATCTATAGACTAGATATTTTGGATAAAGCTTCATTTATACATAGAAAACAATGAGTTCAATGATAGTGCCTGTTACTCTATGGCATTCTGCTCAACGTTAAGAGATCATTTTATAATTGCCTTATGGGTAACCATAATGGCGTCGGAAAAAATAACTGAATGATTTTCTAAACGAACTGAGTACATATATTTGAGTTTAAAATTTAACATATTAACACATTTACCTAACTACCATAATACATTAAACAACACCTTTTGGTGACGTGATGTATAGACTTTTATTACTTGAAAACTGCTTGAAAGCTGCGTGATATTTGGCTACCCTCATTAAAGGCTATCAATCAGTAGGCTTACATAACATCTCCTTTGTCTACCAGGGAGATCCGTATATGATACCAGACTATCTTGATAAAGAATTAAGCTTTATACTTACAAAACATTCTCTCTAAACTACAGCGAATTCTGTTATGCGTCACCTAGTGTAGTGGTGTGGCATATTCCTTCCAAGTGATATGGAACTAATATAACATATAATAAATGCATATAACATAATTCGAAAGTTTTCGAAAGTTTTTGGCTGCTTAGGTTTACCCTTATAGGTTTTATTTGTTGCAACATGCTGAATACTTAGTTACCTGTTCATTTTAAAGTAAAATGCATACTCTGGTATAGCAAAGAAGGACAAACTTATTTCGTCTAACAGAAATTGGTCGGCGTGTTGGCACAAAGCAAACTTCTGAGACGACGGTGGTTGGACGACCAATGAAACTTAGTTTTAAAATAAAGTGTTTGCTTTTCTCCTTTTTATTTCATTAAGTTATATGATAATATTTCTTAAAGGCAATCAAAATATAAAAACAATTGTTACAGCATTAAATGGTACATATTGTTTCGAAGTTTTAAGTAGTTTATAGCGCAAATATGTAAAGAACTGTTGAGATTGGTTATTTTTTAAATTTTACTGAATATCGCTTACAAAATGTTCAGCATAATATCCAAGCAAGTAATCAATGAGCTATACCCTTACAAGTAAACTAGTAAAATAGAACCTACATTTCAGGTAAACTTATCTAAATGGAACTCTACGAATGATGTTAGTAGTAATATTTTTAATTCAAAGACAAATGCCTCCAAAAAGAAACAATCAATGTAGTAATAATTAGGCAGCCAAAACAAAAATCTTTAGGGCTCTTTCAATGTCAAACAAAAGCATTGTTTATTCCCTCCTGAACAATAATTCTTTCATAAATTCTTTCCCGGATCTCCAAGCTAACCTTTTTCTATTAGCAAGTGGTAATATAAAATTAACTAAGTAGTAAATGCAATTTTATTTATGGATATAAAATCTTACTTAAATTCTCAGAAACCTTAAAGTTGACGTAAACAAATTTTCCGTAATAAATGAGGATAGTGACAATCACGTTATTAAATTTACGTCCTCAACTCCCTCAAAGACTAAGGTGGGCATTGGAAGTTTTAAATAGGATGCGATTATAATGTAACTTTAAAATTTATATACTTTAAACAATGAAGAAAACGACGTTGTTTTTTACAAATTTATTACTTATATTGGAAAAAATCAATTATAGATTAAAAAATTCATATGCGAAAAAGATTTCACTGCCATTCTTTGGTCTTGACATCACCTAATATTTAACGTGTGTAATTGCGTGTACTCTTTTCATTGCACACTGTTTAACATTATGTGTACTCAAACCAGGTTGAGAAAATCTTAGTGCAACCTTTCCACCCACAGGTTTTAGAGTAGGGTATTTTTATTTTGAGAAACACGAGATATCGAGATAATTTTCTGGGATTAGGAAAATTAAGTAAAAATAAGAGACTACCTATAATTTTTTGGGAAAAACGGAACACAAAGTTCCAAGGTGGTTAGATATCGTGTTTCACATTTGTACTTATAATGGAACTAGTTTAATGCAGAAACTAAAATTTAGCCAGTCCACTATAGGAAATTGTTTCAGACAACCGAGCTATTTGCTTTAATAACATTCAGCACAACGCAATAATTGAGGACTCACCATCATTGAAGACTGTCTTGTCTATTGGGAAATGAAGTTGCATGCAAAAACTATCGTATGCAGATAAAATATTTCTTGAAATAAACGACGCATTTACGATAAATTCATTAAGTTTGGTTTAATAGCAGTGTATAAATAGTTAATACATTTATATGCACTTTCTTTTTTACTCGGTGCTACGTAACAAGTACGGTATCCGAATCGGTTACACTGGAAAATTGGAAATATGGAAAAGTATGGAAAATAGTAATATGCTCTGTTAAATCTAAGAATCTTTAACTAATCCAGATATACGTCAAATTAGAGGTAAAACATATTTTGTTGTTGCCACTAAATCATCCGTATACACAAATATTGTGTTTAGATTTTAAAAAATCTGAAAAAGCAAGTATTTACTTATATTAATGTAATATTTTTCTCATAACATTGATTTAAAAGTTTAACAATAAATATTATCTTCCATTTCATAACAATTTTAACGACCTGAATGAATAAAAAAATCTATCTTATTATTACTTTACTTCAATCCATATATTTGTTGAAATTTCTCTTTTATATCATAATATGTATTCCATTTGTATTAATTGTACATTTAAAGACTTATACATGGATATATATTTACATATATGAAATGTTTATTAAATTGAAAGCATGTTATTGGTTATTGAAATACATATGTTCAACTGTTAAACGAAACAGATTATTTTCAACTGTGTGTTTCTGACCTTATTCAGCGTAATAATTCTGATTGTAGAAGTTCTAAATAATGGATAGCATCAGAAGGCCACTGCGGCACCTCTGGCCAGAACAAGTCTGTAGTGCTGGCCGCACAAAGGTGCTCATTACTATTGTTGATACCATTAGGCTCAGGTCGCTGAATGCGGCGCACAGCTTTGTCAAAGGAGCGGCTTTGACGCTGTGAGGCGTCGTTGTTGTGGCAAGACGATACCCAGGTTGGCGCAGTCACATTGTTAGGTGACGCTCGTTAGGGTGTTTTTGAACACTTCTGAAAAAATAGAGCATCGTTAATTGTTCTGACATTTCCACGCTTCGTTAAGATGATCAAAATGACAGTTCATGAAATGTTGTTGGTGCATCTCCATTTTTATTGAAAGTATTATACAATGTGTTAAACGAAATTATTAGTTTAAAAACTGCACGAAATCTCCTAAAGACGATAATTATATAAAAACCACGTATTACAGTCCCCTACTTGTGGGGTTTTTGTTTTTATCTAACTAACTTATTGTTAGCCCTCGTAAAAACCACCGACTAGTTAATTTTTTATAGAATTTTATATACTATAATGAAATTCCAACGGCGTCATTTACATAGTTTTCTGGCAATCGGTAATTTCCATAGAATAATTAAAACATTATATGATCTTAATTACCATAAACCAATCTTACAACAGTAAAAATTAAAAATTTCATCGAAGCAGTTTTTTGTGAAAGAAAGTAATGCATAAAAACCTTTCAGAATGCAGAAAACAAATACTATATAAATAGATAGTAAAAATATGTAATTCGTCAAAAACCATTTGAAAAAAATTAATAAAAACCAATAATAAACGACAAAATCCTACTTTGAGTAAAAATCAATGACTGTTTAAACTTTATTTCTTAAACATAAACATATTCTAGAAATGAAGTTGAAGGACATAATCATATGTAATGAATATATATATATATATATATATATATATATATATATATATATATATCTTTAATTTACCATTTCTATTTAAAAACTACTTTTTCTTTACTTTACTTTACTAATACAAATAAATAATATATTCCTGCAAAAGTTCTAGATTAATATATTTAGTTTTCTAAGTAGATAGTAATTTGAACTTTTTATTTTATAATGTTTTTAAATTAAAATGAACTTTGTTAATGTACTGCACATATAACTTATCTTTTTAATACATATTTCGGTGTACAAAGTGATTGATTTTTGGGACCACACAACATAAATTGTAAAAATCATCTGGTTCTTTAGACTTCTTAGGTCAATAATCTAAAATTAAACATTAGTGCTTGAATAGAAATAAATTCACAAGAGCACAGCCTATTTTATATGTAATCTCAAGTGTTTTTATAATTTTATACCAGTACGTACTATTTACTAAGGATTAGGGACAGTAAAACTTTTTGGTTATCTCTCTTCCTCTCTAATTGGAAGCCAAACTTATGCTTGGCTTTCTCCGTTAGTATAAGTATTTTATGAATTTCATGATAACAGATTTCAAATAATACCTCTGTTCACGTAATAATTTTTAAAACGTCTCTATGTTGTAGCATGGTAACAAAGACTCTCCTTTTGTAATATAAGTTTGCTTAAAACCTGAGCTTCGAAATGGTAATGAGAGATTTTGTCATTAGATGTAAAACCTCAAATCAACCTTGATCGCTGTACATTTTTAAAGTCTTGTTTGATCTATTATCAGAGTTGTTTTCTATAATTTAAAACAACAAAAGTATGTATTTAAGTGTGCCTAACCATTAGAGTTGCCGGATTTGAGATCGAGTGAATTTTATGTACTTATATTTTGGCCCTGAAATGTCCACAAAATATTCATATCAAATGGGTTAATGGGTTACGCACATTTCTACCGTTATGAGAAGCAAACTAGATGACTCTATGTTCCTTTATTTCTCTCAAACCCTATATCTCATTTTAAAATATTATTTGTCAATAAAATCACTGTACAAGTGTATTGGATTGTTATTCCTACTACTTCACACCGTATTACCAAAATATACTCTCATAAGTTATTTTTATACATATCACTAATTCGTTGAAAGATTGATTCACCGTGCCAAAGAACGTAGTTAAAGAATATTAATAATACAGAAATATGAATTGAGACATTATGAAGGATTCGATTGTGCAATGAGGAATACCTTCCTTATGCTCTTCATGTAACGAAGAACCTTGATTTTTTTAAATCCTGCATGGTAATATTAAATGCTCTAGCAACTGATAGCATATTATAATCTTTTATTTAACTCGTAAGATTTGGCAGCTAAATAATCTATGTTTTCTCCATAACGACATTGCGTTACTTTACCTTGTACGTGACTGAACTTAGCAAGTCTCATTTACATGCTTATTAAGTCTCTTAAAACGTGATACGTATGAATTAATCTAATCATAATCCATCAGGAAATTTTTTTACAGATACAAAGTTTTTAAACATTAAATTAATATTAAAATTATCTCTACTGCCTCTTCGTTTCTATATGATGAATTGAAATTAGCGCAGTCATTTATCACATTAACTAATATACTCACAAATTGTTACACAAATATTGATATAGTAAGAATAATATCCTTCAGTTAAATAGATTGATCCCTGGAAAAACAAAGGTCTTAGTTAAAAATTGTGGAAACTAAATCCATTCCGATAGATGATAAGAAGTAATTTTGTTCTTTCAGATTATCTTTTATGAACAATAGGAATTATGCTTTTTATGGCCTAGTTTTCAGCGATTCGCTAAGTAGTATGTCTAATATATGTGTGTTAAGTTGTATTATATATAGTTGTATAATATATGTATGTATATAATTTTATTGATTAAAATCTGACTTTTAATATTACAGAGACAATTGCTACTGGATTTAAATAAATACCAGGGTTTCAAACTTTATTTGGCCTAATAATGTCCGGTAAGCCCTCGCTTACCTTTAAAAACTTTAAGGTTTTAAACATTTTCATATTTTAAAAGAACAAAATATGAAAAACGATTGGAGAAATAATAAAAGAGTTATTAGGATTAGTACAATTTTGAGCAGGAATGGTTCATAGGAATACAAATGAACCCTAAAAATGTTATTTTAATACAAATTAGGCTACAATAAAAAAAAAAGAAATTAATTACTTTTTTTACATCAAATTATTTAGCGCGTAAAGACGGTGACTAATGGCAGTGTTTCATACATAGTGTATCATACGTAAAATTTAGAGTTTAGAACTATTGAGTTTAGTGAAGGTGTGAAACATTTGATACATTAATACTCATGCTTGCATTAGGAATGTTCAAGGTTTAGACTTAAGATGTTGCATTGAGAGGAACATGTTACTTAAAAGAACATATAGTGATAATAAAATGATTGTATGGAATAGATTCATAGGGAACATGATAAGGTCCCTGAAGTAAGTCTCTTAACTGCAAAATATCTTAGCCGGTTTCCTAACACACTCGTAAAAAAAGGAATTGAAATAGCTATTAATAATACATCAACCCGTAATATATCAAATTTTAAAACTAGAGTACCACACGTAGGTATAATATTGTGCATACTAATATAAACATATTGCTACAATGGGCTGTTATAGGATAGTATTTAAGCACGTTTTACTCCGTTACAAGGTCTTCTCAACATTACATTTCAAGATACAATAAAATGTTACATTTTCCACGTTTCCATTCACATGAGAAAATATATTTTCATCTTGCTTTACGAATAGAAATGTTTTGAGTATTGTAGTTTTTAATATTATAAAATTCAATTATTTCCACCACTTAGTCATAAAACTAAGGTATTCTGTAAGCTTACTAATTACAATTGTTGTAATACTGATATTTCCGGATTCAAATTTTAGTCAGGTAAAAGGACGGAAGTCACTACACCGCTGCCTCATTTGTTGTCGAAACGCTTTGTTGAGGTTAGAGTAACTGAAGCAGAACTACAGTAGTTGTTGCCGAGCTGTTTGGAAGACGCACCAGTCTCCTATCGATCCACCCCGCTACAGGGCCGCTCCCTCTCCTCCCTTCACAAAACTGGCACCGATAACCCGAACTCTTCACCTGATCTAGTCTCCGCTTTAAGTGAACACAACGGGTTTTACCCTTCCCACTCCCTTTAGCAGGCTTATTTGTCGTGCGGATTGACTTTGGAGGACGTCTTTTAGTTATATAAACCGACTTAATGAATACTCTATTCAATTTATTTTCACATTTTATTTAACTAGTACACATAAACATACCCTTTTCCATCAATTCAATAGCATCTTGTGTGTATGTGTCCCCTTTTACATAGTATAAAAGGTTAATTAACTAAAAGTAAAACTTTAATTAAATAAGACTTTATTATAATGTTTACAATAGCATTGAGTGTTTGAAAGACAAATCTCAATAAAATTATGACCGTCACTCAGATCTTATATATTTTGTGTTTGTCGTGTAAATATGACTATTTCATATATAACATGTCTCATCGTACAAAACGGTTGTTAATGTTTTAAACGTAAAATTTAAATCAAAATAAAGGGACATTATACCAAGTTTATTGAATGGAAATAAAGATTTAAAATTTAAGATCCTAATAGTTTAACCAGGTTTTTTCCATGTAAACTAGTTTCATCTACGTGGGAATATTTTAATAATGTATAGAGCAGACTACATAGAATATAGTTTACTATCTAGTTCAGAGCACGTAATAAATAGCGATTTCTCAAAATATGATTAGTTTTTACGGTAACTTGCAATAAGTAGACCACTGTTGTATTAAATAGGAATAACCTTTATGTTAAAATGCTAATGGCTATAGTTAATAAACTGACAAATTTAATGTAATACAATGTGAAGTTATAAAATAATAAAATATGAAATATAACAGATACACTGTGAGGGTTATATGTTACACTACATAGCTGTTTTCCTTTCCCGTTTTTATACGTTTGGTCGATATTTGTCGTGAACGTTCAAAATTTGAAAGATCATAACCGCAAGATGTATCTGAATTTATTCTTGTATATAAAAATTAAAAATAATTAAAACTGAATTAAGTAGATACTACCATCACAATAAATTATATTTAATAGTAAAAGTGCCTTTTCATATTATGATAAGATCACTATTTACTGGCATTAGGAATTATATACTACTTTTTAAAACTAATATTGTACATAAGCCATTCACATAATACTTCAAATACTAGTTCAGCAGTTTATCATGCTATTTCATACAGTTAAATATTAATAAAAAAAACTGGTATAATTTTTAAAGTTACCCATTGAAATTTCGATTGACTGAAAGAACTGATAACTTACCCTAATCTTCTCCTTGTTGGACACAAACTGGAAGATTACCTTACCCTTATATTTATTTTGATGTTAAAACAGGGTAAACTAAATTTGAATAATTGAAAATAGTAAAAATTGTTATAACATTTGAAGCGTTTAATACTTTTGCTTTAAAATATATATTACTATTTTATTCCGTTGTTAACTATAAATAACACACTTTTTATTTAGGAAATTAAAATACATTTTTAAGACCTGCTAGTTTTAATTTTTGTCTAATTACTGAAGGTATGCAGCAAAAATAATGTAAATTATTTTTTTTATCGATGTAGGTTATCGTGTATTATGCATAAAGTAAATGATTTTAATTAATGTAATCCTTGTTTTTTATTCATTGGCTGAGCGTTACCAGAATAAGGAAGTAGGGACATTTTATTTCTGTCAGTCAATTTATTTGTTTATAAGATTTTGCAAGAGGAAACTAACTATAAACTTTCTGCCTAAAAATTAATTTCAATAACAGCAACACTGAGTTCCATCATGATTCATGACCTTCCATTGGTTTTGGCTGAAACGTTTTTACATTGGCCTTATGTGTAAATAAATATTGCAAAGTAAATAAAATTGCAATACAACTGAGTACGTTACCGTGCAATTGCAACGTGTGATGTATAAATTAAATGCGGTAAAATGCATAGGAGACATAGCCTTGACATTTTCTATGCACCATCAGCGAAGCCTGCTATGCGACACGTGAACTGGCTAACTACAAACTTGTATTCATAAAAAGAGTGTAGGAATAAATTTCTGAGATTTTCACCACATCCATTAAAAACGTGAATAAAAAAGTCTGTTTTATAGATAAAAAAATAAAATAAGTTGTACAAAATAAAGGCCAACAAAATAACTCTTTCACTGTACGCCTAAAAGTTGTATAAGAATAGAATTTACCTGAGTTATATTTCTGAAAGAATAGAAATCCATTTGTTTGGAAATCGTTGAAAAAGAAATTTCCTGTAACAATATTGTTTACTATTCGAATCCGTTAACCGTGAATTAAAGTTCTGAAAGAAGGGGCGGCGAAGTTACTTTTACAGATCCTTTTTCTTTACCGGCCCAATACTGGAAGATCATACCTTTTGCCCCGCATTTCCGTTACGTTATATTTGTAATGAAGATGTAATTAATTAATATAAAAACCATAGTATTAAACTACAAAATAATGCGTTCATTTTATAAATTCAAGTATGGGATATAAAAAGTTGAGTTTAATATTATAATATAATAGGGATTCAATAAGCTCATATCTTAGTCCATAATAACAAGATGGGTAGTTATAAAAATTTACACGCATATGCTTTTTATTATTCATTGCTCCCTTTTTATTTATATATCTGTTTTTGCACCATTAATTAAAAACACTTACAGTTCGCTACAGAAATATATGTATGTGATTATTTCAGGGCTATTCATTGTAGGCCAAGGCAATGATTTGTAGTAATGTTTTGGGTATTTTGGAAGAGCATTTACATGGAAATGGTTTTTACGATTGCTTGTACAAAGTATGGCTACTTTGGTATTGCTCGGAGGCCACTACCTTGTTAACAGTTTTTCTTCCCGAGGATGTAAAACTACTATATGACTTACTGTGAAAATAGCATGTAATTTTGACGATCGGTCCTTGTTTTCTGCCTCCCGAAAGCGATGTCGGCGAAAAAAAGGACACTTGGTCCCTATCTACTATTTTGTGTTAGACGATTCGTATTGCAATACAAAAGTTAAAGTCTACATTTATGAGCGCTCACTTGATCTGTGCTAGAATTTTGGCAATATTTAATAGTATATTTTTCGCCAGAAATGCCACTGAAGCCCGCACTGATGGTCAGGGGCATTTCCGATCGGTACATTACTGACCTCAGATCACGTGCCAAATCTTCTGACGCCACAAGAACTTGTAAAATCTAGAAGAGTACCGATCTGAAATGCCCCTAGCCATCAGTGCTTCGGTGGCGACGTCATTCCGCACTTCTGCTAATAAACGAAGTACATGTCTTGAGATAGTACGCAATTTCAAGCTCAGACCACGTGAGTATTAATAAAGGTTATCTTTATATTTGGTATTAATAGTAAAATATTCATCATAAACCAGTCTAATCCTACTTGTATCGCGTAATAACAAGAATTAGATGGGGATAGAGTGGCCTACTTTAAACCGACGTAGTTTCTGTTGAGAGGCACAATACAACCGATCGTCCTAATGACGTGTAATTTTCACAATGGGTTAAGTAAAGTCTGTCATTTCTATTAATGTTGTTCTTTTGTTCTTCCGAAAAGAGAAGTATTCCTAAAATAGTCGTCACCGTATAATGCGAATGAATCTAAGTATTATACACGTTTTACAATACACTCTATGTTTTGTATTTGGATTCAGGCTTAGAACATGGAGACGTTTGAAAAACTTACAGTAATTAAAAATTTTTAACACTAATTACATCTTACTACATGTCTTATTAAAATTTGTTATTTATTGGTGGAAATATAAGGCAGATTTTAGTGACGGCACGGAATAGAACTGAAATTACGAAATATTTTTACTTGGGTACAGTAGAACTAATATTTTCATGTTTTAAATGAGTTATCTAGCCAATAAAGACATGAGAGGAAGAAGTAGTTTTTATAGAGGGCTAGAGATACACAGGCTGTACGACTCTAGAACGTAAACTGTCGTACATCTTGTTATCTTACATATATGATAAAAATCTGTTGGGTTTTAAATGCACGTGCCGAGTTAATTAAATTAAAATTTAAGCCATTCAGAGGTGGTTAAGAAAAATGGTCGTGCTATTTATGCAACGTTCAAGAAAACGGGCTGATATATCATTTTGTCCCGCGTTATTCAATGCTAACTAGCATTCCTTTCGAAGAAACACTTGATTTGGTTGAATTTCTGTCATATAAAAATGGAAAGGATTAGAGTGTTCAAGGGAGATTTTTTAAAGATGCGAGGTTGTTGTACAAAAAAGAGAGTATTAAATGTTTTCAGAAAAAACAAATATTAAGAATTTCAACGAAACCAGCTGACGATCCATTGTAAACCACGGCTACTATATACGCGTAATCTTTTGGTATTTTCTGCTTTAGTATGTTCTCAAGTTTTGTAATAGCACAGCTTGTACTATTGCTGAAAGAATAAAATATTCTTATTTATTTCTTCTTCTTATGTGATAGTTTATTATTTTAAACAAATAAGTCAATTTATATTATTTGAACACCTTATATTTGGTGAATTAGATGAAGAAGTTATCCTAAATTGTCCATCGAAACCTAATACTTTTTAGTAGAGTTTGAAATAGTAGTAAGTCAAATTTAGTACAAATACGTACAAAATTATATTGTTTTGAACGTTTTTCTGTTGGTTTTAAAAATGGAAAGCCAAACATCATATTTCAATTTAAAAAATTTTGACGTCATGGAATGATAAGTAAGTAATCAATCGTCTATTTTTTAATTTAGGGACCTTTATTTATACTTATTTTTCTATAGATATCCTTATTTTTAGTGAAAGATTATAAGTGTATGTAACTGACAAATAACGTGTTAATAATAATATTTAGAAAGGAATAAATCAATCAATCCCATTGTACATTTTTTTAAACTGGTGGAATAGTATTACAGTAATCGCTCTTTAAAATTTTGATATTCTTTTTAAGATTCCCGATTTGTTTGTCAACATGTCGTATATAGTATTCAATTTTAAATATCGCAATATAATAAAGCCCTTAAGAACTTATGGCTTAAACTGGTAGCAGTAGTTGAGGCTAGAAATCAATATGCTGTCAAGCTCGTATATAAAAATGCTTCTTGAGATACAATGTAAGTTTTAAAAGTCAAATTATCTCCATGTCGACGTAGATGTCTTTCGCAATCCCTTGAGTTTCGTGATCGAGTATTGTTCCATGTGATATTTCCTTCCAATGTCTAGAAAATGTTGCAAATTGTACACGTGGCATTTTCCCTGATAAAAAAAGTATTCTAACTGTACATGTAAGAATTTAATTAAATGTTGCGGCCCCAAGATGACTAAGGGGCTATTTGTTACATATTGTTAAAGTTGATTTTAAATGAATATACAACATTGTTCCTAGTTTTTTACAAAATTGTTTCTGATTTCATTGTGATAAAAGACTAATTATATATTTTTAATTCACAGACAATGTGGCGATAATTGATTGAATGGTTTGTTCTAATAGTTTTAGTCTTTACACTATCTTGCCGTTTTCCCAAATGCTGTCCTGACTTTATGCATTTACAGCATTTATGCAGTAACAATTAGGCCAAGGTAACCAACAGGGACAATGTGTGTATTTTCCTAAAAACACGTTACTCCAGAGTAAAACACGTGTTTAGCTGTGGATTAGCTGCGGTGCAGACAAACTTCGACAGTTGTTCTAGAGAGGATTGGCTCAGGGTTCAATTTGTCAGATCGTAACACGATAACCCTCTCAACAATTAACCACGAACCGCAGCGCCATGGTGGGATATAGCGAGGCCGAACTCAATGTTTTACCGACTAAATAAATATGTATTTTAGAACGAAAATAAAAATGTAAAGAATGCATTTATATTGAAATATATGTTATAATGTATTCTATATAGTGGGCCCAATGGTAGATTACAGTTCATGAGTATCATCTTTAAATATTAGATTATAGATGTATAAACGTATTATTAAACAATTATTGTGCACAAAGTAACCAAACATTGACTACATACTGTATTATAAATAAATATACAAAATCTGTATAGAAAGACACTACTAAGAAGACTACGCAAAATAAGGAAAATAAGTGTTGTGTAAGTAAATAGCAAAAATGTATTTTTATTAAATACTACATAGTAATTTTATAGTATTTACTTACGATATATATATATATATATATATATATATATATATATATATATATAATCACAAATTTAAATTGTTAAAACGGGGACTAATGAGTGCTACAAATACTGATAGAACGAGTATTTTCAGTGTGTGTAACAGTGTTCAGTTAATTCTGATTAACTCGTCCCAAATAAAAAGTATCATACAATATTCTCGTTTATACGTTTACAGACTCAACTTCAGAAAATATATAGTATTGGTTTAAAGCTTTTTTGGATGATGTATATGTGGCGATGATTCATCTTAGTGTGTTGGAAATACAATTGGTTAGATTCGATGTTTTATGGACTGCTATCTACACTCTTCTTTAGTATAAAATCCTAAAACATAAGTTTAAGCAAGGTAAAACTATCAAAGTACCAATTTCAAAGCTAAAAAACAAACATATAAGTCAATCTATAAACCATAAACATATAATTTGCATCAAGGTCTAACTTGGAAGACTCACAAACAAAAACATAGACCAAAACACAGATGTATCACTGAAACATTCTAGTACCTTTACCACAACAGGCAAGTTGAGACTAGGTAGGAAGTGGACCCTCGTCATCGTGACAGTCTGGTTCAGCGGCACGAGCCAGCACACCTGGCAGTCAACAAAGAACAGGATGTCACGTCACGTGTGTGGGGTGGATGAGTGGGCAGTACAATGTTTACTCCTGTCTTATTTTCAGGATCTGAAGGTCATATCAATGTCATTGAATGAGATTATTGTAGTTTTTTGTAATTTCGGTAAACTTTTACAATGCAGTACATAATAACATTTTATTCATATTGAAGTTTGGTTTGGTTGTTCTGCGAAATCCATTTTTATTCATATGGCGATATATCAGACTTGTTAAAAGATTTTTAGTTATTAAGGGATTATTACATGTAATGCTTTTGTTATATTACATATCTTGTTATATAACACCTTACCATTATCCTGCTGCCGAGTACTGTGTATTGAGATAGTAAATAATATATTTATTGAAAAAACTGAAATAGAGAATTTTTAGTGAAAAATATATAAACAAACATGTGCGATCCTTGCTGAGGGTAGACCTGTATTCAACTATTTTTATGCATTCCAGATGTTTACCGACTGGTTGAATTAACTCGATTTAAGTTTTCTTTTGGTTGTTTACCGTCATCTATACATAAACCAGATTTGTTTATACACCAATGGAAACTTGATTAAATATATGAAATAAGATTTATAAATATGATGAGAGTGTTGGTAATGATGATGGAATTTATTAAAGAATATATGTATTGTAGGATAATAAAAAAAAATAATCTCAATGCATCTATTTCGTTGCAAAATAAGTAATAATGTACAAACATACGTGTGTGATTTTTGTCTGCAAAATCTATTATCAACTGTTTACTGTCTCTTATTTATTAAATTTTATGTTTTTGTATACACAATATCCAGTGTTTTTATGCTGAACTTTAAGAATAAACCCATTGTTTTTGTTACAGGTAAATATGAATTGAGTGACAGACATTTCTGGTACGTAAATACATACTATTAACTTAATATCAACTTCGTGAAAACAATTTAGTAATACCTGTATGCTATATATTTCGAGTTTGTGTTTGCAAGTAATTCACAATATGGTTTAGTACTTAAAAAATGTGTATACGAATCACTTAAACGTGGGCTGCCAAAAAATTGTCAAAGTATCATCTTTAATGAGTTGTAGTATAAAGTGGTATATCCTCCACTCAATCAGTTAACATTACATTTAAAGTTTTTTTTCTTATATAACAGTTTTAAATAATTATCACGTAATTACTCTACAAAATCTGTTACAAAGCATAAGAATTAAAACATTTTACGTAAACTTTTAAAATCAAAGCAAAACAAACATGTTTCATAAACAACAACGGGATTTCCACCAAAGTATTTAATACCAACACGCCGACGAAAGACTCAGCAATTAGTCCACGACAGCAGCGGTCGTAACGGAAACAATAGATCGAGAACAATGGCTCAGCTTTGTGTAGAAATGTCATTGCTTACAACCTTTGTTAGTCCTGGATATGATCTCCGGGCTGTGCATTACTAATCGCCATCACATTCAATGTTACCGCAAGTACCGGTATACTAGTGAACTATTGTCAGTTCAGTATGCTAGTTCTGTGTACACAAAATACATTGGTTAAAGGAAAGAATATACATAAAACAAATTTTGATTGGTTATAACTCAACAATGGCTTTACCTAAGCCTTTACCTAATTTATAATGATACTAATTGTTGGTTATATCTCTGAGTCGAATAGCAGATTAACTATTATCATATCGTAAATGTTTATGTGAAAATAGGTATATAGAAGAAGAAAATAATGCAATATATAATAGTACTGAATAAAGAAAATTATTAAATGTAATCAACTGTTCTCTATAAACATTATTTGATGACAACACAAGAATATGTTCAAATGGATTAACTACTATTTTCTATATGTTTACATTTATTGCCATGAAAGCATAAAGGAAACTTGATAGTAACTAAAATTTTATTTCAACCTTTGCTGCAACCATTTTTGAGCACAGAATTAGAAGATATTGATATGGTTATTTTAAAATTATTAATTGAAATGTTATCAATGAACCCGTATGGTATACACCACCAAATGTATTAATTTTTATTTAAAAACCTTAATAAAGAATATAAGTGCAAAACACTACATATAAAATAATACATAAATGTACGTTATTTTTGTTACGTAATGTAGATACAACACACTTTTGAAATTAATATTATTATTGAAATCGATATTGATTCTCCAAATTTAATACCAGTAATACTTTAGCAAAGAACATGCGTATGAGTTTAGCATAGAAAATCAGTCTGATTGCTTTATTTATAATTAGACGACTCCATTTTAGATCCTACTTTCCACAAGAACTTAACGAACTAATCCAGAGACAAAGTATTTCAAAAAGAGCATCGAAATTAGATTATGACAATGAAGCTCACTAAGGGGAAGGTGGAAAGCACAATAGCTGTTTGATTACCAGTCATTCAACGTCGTAGACATGTCTGCTTTGTTAAACTACAGCTCTTTGTTTCCTCTTTTTACTGCAGAGTTTTAATCCTAGGGTTTTTCACCAATATTTTTCAGGAGTTACCCATACTCCTTTTGTATAATTATATACATTCCCCGTGTACGTCTGCTTTGTATTAATTAATTTATATTATTATTTTTAATAATTTATATACTCGCCTTTTAATATACGTATTTTTAAGAGTAAATACTATTCTTATTACTAATCATCAATAAAAATGTCTAGAAAAGTATTAATTATGCAGATCTATATAAACAACCTAAAGATTAGCATTAAATTAGTTTGTACGGAATAAATACACAAATAAATAGAAACTCAATAAACTAATATAACCTGTAGAAAAAAAAACGGATTTGATATTTGAATAGAACGAGGTAATAGAAAAAGGTAAAATATTATAATTTAGGAATAAATAATTTTAGATACTAAAAGCGGGAAACTATTCACAGGTTATTTTATATAATATTTTTGGATCTATATCAGAAATGTGATTACGTATTTTAGTAGTCAAGAGTAGTATTATATTAATATTTAAGTTAGGATATTTGTCCTGGTTTTATAACGTAGGACATTTCCACCCTAAGGAGCTTTATTTATGTTACAAAGCAAACTTTCAGGAACTAAGATTACATAGTAAATTTTATAAAAATGTGTGTATCGATTGATTACTGGGTACCATTTCTCATCAATCATGTCCTTTCTATATAGTAGCAAAATAAATTTTGTGTTACTCAAACTATATTTTATAAACATGAATACTAGTTGATATACGTATTCGATAGGACTTAAAAGAGATGTATTATTAATGGTAACCTTTTTCTGGAAAAACATTCTTCTATAAAAAATCTATTTTATTCACAAATATGGCAAAAATTTTAAAACTCGATGATCTAATAGATACACTGTAAGGTTGAAAATGTACTCAGGTTGGAATGTTATACACTATAGATTTCCTAAGTATGCTTGTATTAAAACTTTGGTGTGACAATACTTGTTTAACTTTTCTTTCAAATTTGGTATAATTTAACACCAGAAGCATTATCACCATCTCAATATATATTTATAACCGAACATATATGTCGGGTCTCAGGAAGCGCTATAATGAATTCTTTAAGAACACAATAGCACTGGATTTAAAGGTTAAAACTATATTCTCCAAAATAGTAACAATATTCATGTTACATAATATATGAAAAACCTGAAACTTTACTGTACCGAAAAAGAAAAGTCACTGAGTCCTAACAAACATTCCCCCAGAAGGCATTAATTACAGGAGTAGTGTTGCAGAATGAATGGCCAAGACTTTTGTTCCTTTTCTGAAAGGGGCTCCATTTTTGTCCTTGCTCCCACATCATTACCATTTTTTCATTCACTTTTAGACACATTTTGAAAACTAATATTGTGATACTTTATTCAAAGTCAGTTTTGAATGTTTTGTAGGCTTATAACTAAACTAAAGGCAGTGTTTATTGGGTATTAGATAGACATTCGTTAGCTGTAAATAATTACCATTTAATGCAATAACTGACCAATTGACATACAATGTTATATTTCTATGCATATTCGTACTTTCATATTTATTAAGAATGCATTCTACTTTGTGATTATATAATTTATAATGTATAAAAATATGGACTTTTGATAATTTGAAATTGAATATAAATTTAGTGATCCCATGATGCCGTATTTATAAGAACTGTAAATGTCTATTTACTTAATCTTCACTAGTTACAATACAAATGTTTAAGATAACATATTGATAGTGGTGTTAATCTAGATTTATTTAATATAGTTTAGCCTTTTTAGATATTATATAAGTTTGGTAAAGTGCAACGAGAAATAGGTATGCTTTCAAAATAACTAAACCTTATACAGATCTAATTTTATTTTCGAGATCATTTGATCATTTGAGAGGTCCTAGTAGTATATATTTCATAATTTATACTTAATTAAAATTTTCTTATGTTTCGTATTACTTTTGATGGTATATTATTTATGATTCGTTGCCTCTAAAACTTAGACTTTATTTATTCATAGCGTACAAATATCGCAGCAATGTTGATATTACTTAAAGTAACAAAGTGCAAACTACTGATTAAGACGGTGTGGCGTTTTTAATCCTGGTGCTTTGCAAAAATACTGCGTGATTAGAAGATTAACAATTATATATTCGTCGTATTGCTTTATCACCATACGATAGTTTTTAAGAAATGGTGTATTTTTACTATTAACTACAGATGTAGCTGAGTATTACAGTTCTCATGTCATGTGGGTTTCAAAGCACGAATCTTTATTAATGGAGTACTGAGAGAGAGAGAGCATGATAGAGATTATATTCTTGAAGAACAATTTTCATTCCGGATATGTGGATCTCCCTCCACTCTCTTCTATTTGAAATGGTAGTCGTAACCTTTGTTTGGATGGCAGATCATTTTGGGCTATCTGAAAACGAACTGGCAGATAATAAACTAAAGAACCACCAGAACTCCTGTCTTTTTCTACTCTGATGGCATTGGACATTGTTTCAGTGGTGAAGGCAAAAGTAAAAGGTAGGTGAAGTGATGGCAGTCGACTATAACAAGCTAATGCAAATCAAACGCAGTGTTATACTATGAGACACAGCGTCCTTCGTCCAGGACAGAACATCACGAGGAGACAGCGTTATGTTGTCTTTGACTAGAACTCAAGCTGATGAACCTCGGACTATCTCATTATCCGAGATGTCTAGCCAATCTGCACCCCAGGCGACAATTCTGTCACGGTTCAGAATATGCTTATCAACTGTCCTCTCTACTCGTAGCGTCGTAAATCTACCGTCAATCATCGTTAGAAGATATCCTATCTGATAATGAATTCTTTATAAAGGCGCTTCTGTGTTTTCTAAAATACACATCTGTAGTAAATATGATCTTATTTATATTACGATAATTTTTAGTTTTAATTTATTAACTAATGTATTTTAAGGTAATATAGCTTGTATTTGTATCGGGTTAGCACCTATGGAGTTATTTCGATTTAATAGACGTTATATCATTAAGTTTTAAAATTTTTTAAGCGAAGTGTAGTTTATATTTTTTTGTAAATGATTTCTGTACAAAATATAATCATGTTGTTTGTATAACAATCTAATGCTATGAAAAAGAGTAGATGTTGGTCTTTACAAAGAGCTTTAGGAATATAAGGAGTTTTCGCCTAAGAATGGAATAGGGGACATAATAGGTTCCTCTTGATATTCCACTTATGTTGAAACATAGAGTTTTTGCTGTAGCTATTAAAATAGTGCATTAGCGAACCTGTAGATTTTTTAAATAAAATAATGTTATCCATTGTTCTATTCGCAAATATATAGATTTACTTCTCCACGTGATATAATCATAATCGTCTGCAGTCTGCATTACACACTTTATTATTAAATTATAAGGAAAAATAAGTCTTAATTCATATATTTTGTACTATCAAAGTGCCTCTAATAAACAAAATTTAGGAGAACATATGTGATTTGTCGCGTAATGTTTTCACGCAGTTGCATGTTAAAAGGAAACTCTATAGCTTGATTCTATCTTGAGATGTACTGCATACAGATAAACAGACAATTGGACGGAAAAGCCACTTACTTTGTCCAGTAAACAAACAGAACTTTGCCAGCTTACTGATTGTTATGATTTACTACCGTTCAGTACATGTAATTCATGCGCGGTCGTAGACCTATTTTCTTCAAAAGAAAACTTAAGTTTCATACAAAATTCTAAGTGTAGAAATGTAATCTTTCTCAAGAGATCTTGTCACTGAATAATTTTAGCTTTTAGTTTTTCCAAAGATATATGTTGAATATGCATATGGTTCTATTTGGTGTATTACACATTTGTAATCTGCAACTTTCTTACTGGCATCACGGTTACCCATAAGAAAATAATAATATGTTCAGGCACATGGAGTGACAAAAATACTATATAACTAATATTAGTAACGTAAAATCTTTGTGTCCGGCCAAATTTGAAGCCTTTATGTCAGTTCGCTTTCGAGACATGTTTGGACAGTCAGAGAGAATTTAAGTATTTCCAGCCCGTTTAATGAAAGGTTTTGCTATAGCTCAGCTAATATTAAAAAAGTATGTATATTTATTTATTTTATTTAATCATATTAATCAAATATCTAGTAGGAATTCAGAGCGATGTTACAGTGGATGTAAAAATGATTTACATTTAAGACGAAGGAAGAGAAGATGAAGCCTCCACATTCCCCAGACATAATCAAGGGCTCTCACCGTAGTGAACGAGCCGCACTATACAGCTCCTATTGTTCACATTGCCGTTATTGGGTCTTCCCGTTCTACGCTTGTTATTGTACGATATTATTGTTATTTAAGGCAACAAGTTTGATGAATATTTTATGTTTCATTGTTGGAGATTATTATTCCTGATTCTAAATTGTGATCTGGGTTGAGTAATATTCAAGATATTTACAGTAATATATTAAATCATCTATTCTAATTCCCTATCCCCAACAAGATAGGTAAATAATTCAAGTTACACAGTACTTAATGTGGAATATTAAAATTAAAAGGGATTAAAAAAAGAATTTGTTCTACAATTTCAACTTTATAACATAGCCTTATTTCATGTTTTAGGGTATGTTTAAATGGGGTAAAAGATAGCTACAAATCGTGAAGCCTTAAAGATTCTAAGCTTCAGCAGAGAAGTGTTTGCTTCCGCTCAGTGAATAACTATACAGTGTTTATGGTATAGTATAAAAGGCAGTGGAATGATGGGAAAATGATTTAGTGTAAGATTTCTTATATATGATATTATATAATAAGAACATTTTCATGCAATGTAATTAAAATTATAGAATGATAAAAATATGTCAGCAAGTGCAACTTCTAAATTCCTGTCGTACAGATTATTCCGTTAAAAATAGGTAATAACGTACATTTTAAAGAGAGTTTTATTACATACCTCCATTCAAATCAATTATATGCAGTTGAGTTACAAACCTAATTTTCTTTTATAATCTTTTAATGCAAAATTACTCTGAGTTGTAATTAATAAACTTTTTGTAAGTGGAAGCATGTATCCTTTTTT
Source organism: Homalodisca vitripennis (assembly GCF_021130785.1). Classification (NCBI taxonomy): domain Eukaryota; kingdom Metazoa; phylum Arthropoda; class Insecta; order Hemiptera; family Cicadellidae; genus Homalodisca; species Homalodisca vitripennis. Next base: position 85,131,043 of record NC_060213.1, on the reverse strand, counting down.
AATATTTTGCTAGTTCCTATGGGTCGCACGGTAATACGAGGTAAAAGGATGCGAACAATGCATAGACGAGTAATTATTGTAAACGTTAAAACTGTTAAAGCATTGTACGATTGCAAACTACATTCACATTCTCAGTATTTCTCAGTTACTCAGCGGTTTGATACCAAAAATCCTTTGCGGGTAGTGGATCTAAGATTTATTACCACACCAGGGCTCACATATCTAACCACGTTGAGACTGCCTAAAAAGTATAAATCTATTGGTAATTGGTAAATGGACATACACTCAAATAGAAGATTCTACAGGAAATCAAATTTAAATTACCACGGCAGACAAAAATAAACTTTGTCAGTCTGCTCCAATTACATCTGCTTGAGTAATACGCTTCAATTACGCTCAGCCAAATTCTTTGGTTGACAAGTTCCATCAAGGAAGTTATTCTTGTGTACAAACTATACTTATCCACAGATATATTTGTATATGATTCAGAAATGTTAGACTGAAAAAAGATAACATTTGTTAAGCATGCTTGAAACGTTAGGGTATATGCACTAATAGGTCACATATTAAAATATGTTCTATGATTGTTTAAAAAGTGTATGTATTAAGTTATTTTCTTTTGGCCAATGAGAGCGATCTAAGAATATTCACAAAAATTTTGAAAATATCCGTGTCTTGCAGTTGCAAGTTTGCACCATCCAGAATCTCAGTGTTGCTTATGCAGAATTGAACCTTATATAATATATATATATATATAAGGTATATTATATATATATATATATATATATATATATATATATATATATATATAGAAAATGAAAATACGTTTTTTTTCAAAGTTTTGTACTGAAAGAATAGCCAAGACTGACATAAATGCATGAATGTTTCAGCCCCTAGAGTAATACATTGCTCTAATGCGAAACTAATTAGAGAAATAAACACGTTCTGGTAACCTAAATTTGAATACCAATATGGTATGAAGATAGAATTCTTATGTTTAAAAACTACAGTAAAGGAAAAAGCATTGAAGAAATACGTTGCAACTTCAGCCTGAACAACTTTCACCGTGTTCGTGTGGGGCTCCTTGATTTGTGTCTGATAAAAAACTTTCCTTTTGTGTTCCGCTGCTGTACTTCACATGAAAACCTCTTTCATTTTCTAACTTTAACACATTTTGTTAGAAAGTGTAGAAGAGGTTACAACTCTTTGCTTTTTTGTTTAACCTAACATCTCTGCAGGTTTATACAAACTTTCTAACTGCTTTAAGGAAACTGTGAAGTTGACGTTTCGGTGAGATTTCCAGGGTATTGACAAATGGCAACTCTACGTATTGGCATGCCGTATGTAACGTAAAGTGAATTATTCTTTTTGATTATATCCAGAGGTCTGCATCATAAAATTATATGACGTACTGGTTGAAAGTTTTATTTTACAGTACGTTATAAAAGGTAACATACATTTTTCTTTTACACTTTTTTATGTTTATCTTACCAGTCTACAGGAAAGCTAAAAACTATATTCATTATCAAACTTTTAAAATATCAAGCATTACTGTACAAATAAAATTAATAGAAAAGCTTTTAAGAAAGAAATATAAAAAATATCAATATTTTAATCTAAAATAATAAATTAAAGATCACCAATGTTGCTATCCAATGAAACTGGACAGGTTTAAAACATTGTTTTATTCACATTAAGATTTTAGTTTAGTTCAAATTATTTAATAGTTTATTAAAATAGTTTTGCTCTAATTTATGTGATATTTGTGGAATAAAAAATCAAGTATTTGATTCATATTATGTTCCTTATTTATTATTTTACTTACAATCAGATATATCATCTAATATAAAATATACCCATGTATATGACTATATTTATCTGGTTATATATATTTTGTTATTAATTGTAATAATATGCTTAAAATACATTCAAATTTACAACTCATAAGTTTTATTCATAAAGTACATTTTATTGTTACTCTTCTGAAAAATTACATTATAAACTGAACAATTTCATTTTAAATATTTTATTCCTTATACATTAAGTCCAAGTTTTTCTAAATAAATGTGTTAAATTAATTACCCCTAGTAATTATAAAATGTCTGTGCTAACAAATGAGGCATTCATAAACAATGATTTTTAATCTGGTGTCGCCACCAACATTTTTTAGGCTGAATTGCGAGTCCCATTTTACTGTCTTTTCTTTAAGCAAAATCTAATAGCTGGCCAATTACATCATTCAATAAACTAATGATAATGCTGACTAAATAAAACAATTACATTCATTTCTTTAAGTACGTTAAACACAGTAAAAATAGTCATTTAACATTCTAGAACTGACTAGCGAATGACATATCAAACAACAACTATAAAGCAACACATCAGCAAAAAACTTTTTTGTGTCTTTTCTCTTCGATAACCCTAGCCTGAGTTAAGCAAGTGTGTGTAAGGCAATTCAGGTGGTACACATCACCATGACCTAGCTCGTCACACAGATGCTGATCTTGCTCGTATGAACCAAGCCTATGAGATAAGAGAGAATGGAAAATTCGGAAGATAATTTCTTCTGCACGAATCAGCAGTCGGGCATGGAAACTTAATGTTTAGATCCATTAATGACGATTCTCTATTTATGTGTTACAGCTCTCATTATTTCAAAATTGAGAAATACATGACATTACAATGTACATTATACAATGTCAATTCTGCTTATTTTAGTCCCGTGATGGTTTCATTGTAAACTTACAGGTCTAATACACTTTACTTATTATAAACTTTCAATTTATTTAAATCGTAAATAAAATCGGCTTGTACAATTTACAATTATTTTATTGATATTGATAGTAACGTAGAATTGGAATGATATAATACAATGTTGGAATACGTCACACAACTTGCGTAACAGGCTTCGCTGGGGTTAAATGTAAAGTTTAAATTCTACAGGCTATTTAATTATTGCCGGAGAAAACCAAAATAATATATTCTACGTCAATGAACCTTTTATATCCCCCGTATACAAAATACAGATTGCGCCAGCCTACTGAGTGATGATTTTCAAAGTCGCTTAGCGAAACTCTATGGTTGGACCTACACCATCATAGAATTTACTGTATGTAGAAATTAAGTTTTAAGGTATATTTAAAACTACAGATCTTTCTTGAGATATTTTGTCACATAGTAAATTCACATTTGTGTTAATTGAATTTGGTTGCTTTAAATCAGTGTATAAATAATCGTATTAATAGTGTATAAATAATCAATAATCCATGAGTTATATTTTGAGATATTCTGCGGAAGACAGAGTGGCATAAAAAAAATTTTTCAGGCCTAAAGTGGTAGACATCGCACGCGTTCAGCTAATTGATGTGTTTTTAATTTTTTATTACTTAATAACATATATAAATTAGCAAAATGGAAGATAATATATTTGTAAAGTGTATAAGTCTAAAATAATACAAAATCCCAATTAAAGAATTTCATTGTGTTAGCAAACAAACGAAAGATTGCATAAGAATAACACTGACCTGTGTCTGAAACTTTACTATATAGGGTGATTGGAAGTTTTGTATTGCTCCATTTTGTTAAAAGCTAAAAAGTTTCCTCAGTTTTAAGTACAAACTTTGCGGGCAAAAGTTCCTCTATTATCCAAGACGGCCAAAGAAAGCAATCTGTGAATTTGTTTATAGTTTAAAGATTATAATGTATATTTCACAGAAATATGCAGTCGTTATGTTTTGAAATTAAATGATGAAGATTATTATCTTCAACTGTTCCCCACTGTAAGCTTTCTCATTAGTAACTGTAATAATGAAAATATTTGTTCCTGTATATATAGTTTTTTTTTTTTTTTTTGAGAGGCAGGAAAATTGCAATTACGCACACAGGTGGCCAGCCAGTAGTGTGGGACTCCCCTAAAAACGGGTTTACCCACTAAAAAACCTCCTCTACTCTTTAGGATTCTAACCTGGGATTCTTTATCACATTACTTCAGGCTAGGCCTAAATTTGGCTTAAGCCCGTGGGGCTCGCTCCTTATCCAGCCGCTCGGTCAAGGGATCTGGGCCACTTCGCGGTCCAGATCGGGTTTCTTTTCCAGGAGGATGCCCCGGACGAACTGTGACAAACAATCCCAGTTCCCCTCATCCTTCATTATCTTTTCGCAGACCGTATCCACCGAAAAAACCCCGAGTTTTCTTGTGGCCTTTCCCAACGCGGACAGCGGAAGAAGGTGTGTTCCGCGTCGTCGGGAACGCCCGGGCAGTAGATGCAATCCGGTGAATCGGTCTTGCCCATCCGGTTAAGGTACGACTTGAAATAGCCGTGACCTGTCAGGAACTGCGTGTATATATTTTTTATATTTGCGTGTATATTCCATCCTGTATATATATAGTAAAATTGAGTAAAAATAATTAATAAAAACGATTCATGATAAGTTTTCCTAATATTTATCTTCAAAACTTTTGGGGTGATGATTACTAGTTTCAGAAGGTATGTTAAGTGTCAAATCTGGTTGCTAGATCACATTCAGTCGATTTTCGTTCGTATCCGGCCACGCATAAAAGTTAAATTATACTTCTAATATTCATTGTGTCTGTACATGTATGCTTCCTTATTTTTATATTCCTTGTAATCATGGTAATGTAATTTATGTAATTTGAACATTAGACATTAGTGTTCTGAAACTAATAATCATCGAAAAAAATGTGGTGTTTAATCATACACATTTTAAAACTCATTTAAACTATTTTTATATAATTCTTCCCTTAAAACTGTTTCATATGAACAGAACTCAAAATACCATGTTTACGTTTTGATATTAACAACCACTACTTTGTTTGAAGATCATTTTTGACGATAGAAGGATTGTGAAGGAAATGGGATTTTTCCGGACATTTGCCATCGTTCAGTAAAACAAGTATTAAGTTATGTATTAGGTTGGTGACCTGCAGAAGAGATCAGATTGCAGATCTCGAAACGTAGTGTTACTGATTTCTTGTTTCACTGAACGATGGCAAATGTCCGGAAAAATCCTGTTTCCTTAAGAACCACTAACTAAGATTCTTGCAGAAAATTATGAAAGGGGAATTTACTTTAAATTTAACTACAATAAAAATAAAAACAATTGATTCTATTAAAACATAACATTTCAGCATTAAAATTAATACTTTGTGTAGCGATGTATACCAAAAGGTAAAAAATATATTATAAGCAGAAATATTGCACAGGAAAACACGTTCGGCCGCAGTAACAAGTACAGGAACAATAGGAGCCGCCTGTGAGAGCTCTTCATTACCGAGCTGGCAGAGAATAGATGGGCTTTGTGTCTTTGTGAGCACCGTCAAGTGATGATTCCCACATCGAGGTCGCAAGGGGCCAAGGTCTTTCTGAAACATTGGTGTTCACACCAAAAACTTGTACATTTCAAAATAATTTTGTAAACGGGTTTGCAGTATTAGTTAGTTTTGAATTAATTTATTGAATTGGCGTCATAAAAATATTGAATCAATCATTTGTGTATCATAAATTTTAATAAGACCTCAACAAATTTAAACAGAAAATGTATGTTTTCGTTTAGTATTAATTATTTGTTTACGTTTTCGCTATATGCTCCTGGCTTACAATTAATTACTATTCTTCGGATCGCAGGTGCCCAGATGTGGTTTTTTTTTTAGATAAATCATATTTATGGATGGATGAAATTAAAATTTAGGCTTGCCTTAAGTTAGTTTGACCGGAGAATATCACAGATTTTCTAAGTAAAACATATGTTGACATTGAGAGCATTGTTTTACCTTTGCAGAGAAACTAAAACAGACTGATCATATTTAGGAATATAATTTCTGATATACGACTGAGGTGCTATTTTTCAGGTAGGGCTTCTGATTCCCTCGATACCACTTGGGATAATACATTACACTGATCACTGATTGCTTATTTTTATAGCTGTTAAAATTTTAAAAATATCAGCTTTCGGACGTTTTTCCGGTGGTCACAACTGTCTAACCTACAATATATTGTGCAAATTGAAAGCTACCAGCATAGCAGGAAGCGGATTAGACTGCATCCTGAGTAAATCAGTACCGCAGGGGATAAGAATGAGATTTTTTATTCATCTGAAAAGAGCTTCACCTAGTACAGTAATATTGCTTAATACAGGCGGTTTAATGATTTATTAAAACAGGAGATAATGTGAACATTCCTGAGATGTTCTCAGAGGGTAAAGTTTTTGGAGGGTTATATAAGAACATGAGGTTATATTCTGCAGGGTGTCGAGTCTTTTACGTGGAAAGGTAGAGCAGTGGGTTAGGTATTTTGAAAGGGCTGGTTAATCAAAGGGTTGTGTTTACCGCGTGTTTGTCTTTACTGGAGATTTAAGCCAGGAACCTGTAGCAGCAGATTATATCATATTATCACAATATTTGTAATGCCCACGAGACTACCTGGACATACAGGGTAGGTTACCAGAAAGAATATTAATATTTCAAGAATTTAATAATTAAAAAATGACTGTTCAATCATTAAATAAAAAAGAGCAGGGTTTCTATTCTGGATGTAGTTTTGTCTATTATAAGAAAAACAGATCAGGGTTAGGTATTTTGAAAGTGCTTGCTAACCAACTAGTTTCTTAACGTGTTTAATAATTGGTGGGTTAATCCTTTATGATAGGATTAAATCCGGCGGGAATAAAATTGTGTTAGGTCTACATAATATTTAGTTTGAATTAAAGTTCTGTATGAAGAAATTTTTCTGATTTATTCTTAAACCTGATTAAAAGATATCAACGGCAAAAATATTTCGTCATCCAAACTAAATCGCTCCCTTAATACTATTGGTATAGTGGAGGTAAGTTTCAATCTGTAATTAATAATGTAGTACAAAGCGAGTTTGTTCAATGAGAGTCGCATATTTTTAGAATATATAGATCTTTCCCTATCTACTAACGCCAATCCCTATTTAAAATTTCAATTTTAGATCGTTGATCGTGTTATAAGTTAGAATATAAGAAACTTTCATTAAACATTTCATCATAGAGCACTTATGTTACTAAAAGGCGTCACTTGAACTATATCTAATCGCTCGGCCAGTACCATGGTTGAATAACAATTTTGAAGCTGAAAACTGGAATTGTAAATATGTGAGGGTTTTGTGTGTTAACCATATGAGGTAGGACATACAATCATTGTACCTGCTTTATATCTCAACTTTAGTGTTTTTAAAATCTTATTTTTATCATATTGGAGCAAGGGTAAAGTGCGATTGTTTGGTTATTTCAGAGGTCAACAATTCCCATTTATTACAATGTTATGCTAACTGACTAAAATATTGCTAAGCTTTTACCAGTTTATATTCTTTCTAGAATTAAGTTAATATATTAATAAGTGAGTGACAGATATTTCAAATAGGGGGCGTATGGTAACATTTTCAGGAGAGGCCGATGCCATAGTTAGCCTTTATGCACATCGTCATGGCCCAATGGCTTGTCGTATATTGGATGAACGAGAGTAATGAGAATTTGACCGACAGAATTACAAAATACAGAATACAAATCAGAAAACACGAAATTACCTTTAGACATTTAAAACTATATAAAAATGTCGCTTTAGTATTGGTTATCTTCCCATAGAACCGTTAAAATCTTACTAGTCCCTTTATAAGTGTACGATAACAGTTAGAGTGGAAAGACGTCGAATGCCCCAATGTATCGTAACTAATGGAGCCTACTTTATATACTCTCTAACGAGTATAACCTGTTTTGTTTCTAGAAGAAAAGAAAAAGCGGGAAATTCCATACTATTCCACAAAGCCAATGGTTTTTGTTTTTTTATATATGTCTTAAATTAACATATTCGGTGAAACCATTTAGAAGGGTATCAGAAAATCGTATCACAAATAGTCTTAGAACCATGGAACAAGCCCAACAAGAATTTCTAAATGGATTTAAATTTAAGGTGACAGTCAACAAAGTAAATTTGGAAAATCAAGTCATATGTTTATGATTCTACATAATTGATTCTGAATTTTTATTTTGTTATGTTTATGTTTATTTTGTTCTTATAGCCCTATGTATGATTTTTAAATTCCTGAAGACTATTTAAGACGCAATATAGAAATTATTTAATGTCTTCCTATTTCTTCATGAAAATTTACACACACACACACACACACACACACACACACACACACACACACACACACACACACACACACACACACACATATATATATATATATATATATATATAGATACTGAGAGAGAACATTGGTTTATTGGATTTATGAACCATGTGTATACGCGTATACAACAGGACTGGAAATTTACAACGGTTTGAACATTTAATATAAAAAATACAGGGTTATAATTTTAGCCGTTTGATTGCTTAACGTAATTTTACTTACTAGTGCTGCTGTAAATTTCAAACTGCCGGGTAAAAGGCCATTTTTGTGAAATGGGCAAAGCTTTAACAGTGCCTAAAAGTTCACTTCAATTTTCTAGAAAGTTAAAGCCTACAGAGTTCCATCCCTCCTTCTTTATCCATCCTTCCATCTTCATGCATCAAACAATAAACAGAGTGTATCTATACTTTTAACTCACACTGTAATATATAAAAGGGTCTATTACATTTTATATAACGTTTCATGCAGTAAAATCTGGTAGAATATAGTTATGTTGGTATGTACGTATGATACTGAATATAACATTAAACATAAACTTCAGGAAATTCAATGCCTCTGGATTAAAAGTTTGTGAATATTTATGATTAGGTCACATGTAGTTTGTTAATAAGTGATATGTTTTTATATACAGTACATAGTATCGTCCTTGTCGATTTATATGTCTTACAGGATATTGTAGCCAAATTATTAACCAAGATAATATCCTTGGCTAACTATTACATCAGGATTAAGAAATTGTAAATATTTTTTTAATTTTAGTGTGATAATATAATATGACAATTTTGTAATGCAATTATTAAACATTATAAGTTTTAGTAATATAAAACCAATTTTAAATTATTTTATGTGTTGTACGTTACTTACGTTCGATTTTCGCTTCTACATAAATATAAACTTGTGTTAATTAATGTAACCTCTCAAACGAAAATGCATATATATATATATATATATATATATATATATATATATATATATATATATATGTATATATATATATATAATATATTTTGAATTTGTTATACAAATCCCAAACTTAAGGTTTAATATATATATATATATATATATATATATTATATGTGTATATTAAACCTTAATTTGGGATTTTTATAACAAATTCAAAATTATTATCTTTATTTACATAAATAAATGCTCGCAATGTCACAAGAATACTAACTAAAGGAACATTTAATTCACTTAAATTATTAACTGGATATATTCCGTTTAAAGTATCAACAGCAACGTGGAGTAAGTGTTTAAAGTTTAACCAAGTGTAACACACAGCGTACAACTTCCAAGTTTCAGCTTCAATAATGTTTTGCACGGAAACTTTCCTTCCGTCTTTCAAAGGCCATAAAGGTCTTTTATGAGTTTAAAACAATGCTTCGTGTTGTTTAAATGTAAGTAGATTACTTATAGTTTCTTCAACAAACTCGTATTTCAATTTTCATTCAATAGTACTTCATTGCTAGAATATTAACAAGTTTCAACAACTAAATTTAATATTTTATTTTACAGTCTAGTAAGAAAAACATAAAAAGTACTACAATAATAGCAATAGTATTTATTAGAGTTCTACATAATGAATACGCTTATAGGCTTATATTTATCCATTATGCAATCTTTTATTTACCTGACAAGAAAATGATATTTTAATAAGATAATTTAAAGTGTACAAACAAAATAAAATTACATACGTTTATTATAAATTCAAAAATTTAAAGGTAATCCTTTGGTTTTACTAATTCCAAGAGCTACGCTATAACAAGTTTATTGTTGAATTTTAGATTTATCCAATCATTAAATAAACTGTTTTTATATAACAAGTGTAAATACCCATATATTTTCCTAATGGGAGGATTAGTGAAGGAAACAGGATTTTTCCGGACATTTGCCATCGTTCAGTGAAACAAGAAATCAGTAACACTACGTTTCAAAAATAACCTTCAAACAATGAAGGGAGGATTAGTATCTTATATTATTAAATTACACATCATGGCATATTTATAAAATCATAGACGAAAACTCCCAATTTATTTTGAATAATTTCATATAATTCGTCAATTACCATTTACAGAGCAACTTAGGAAGAATAGTAAAGAGGGGTTATTCCAAACCTCCATACAAGGTGCGAATACGTTACACAACTTGTCGCTAACAGGCTTTGACGATAATGACTGAAAACTTTAAAATGTATGACTTATTTTCGAGATGTGTGGACAGATAGAAAGATAAAAAATCATATAGAAATATTTTGTGTAGTCTCTGAAAAAAAAAGGAAATTGTGTTAGCTTACTAATCCATCACCTTCAATGACGCTAGCCAAACACCAATTTGGATATGTTCAATAATCTAAAACAGCTAAAAGTTTTTCAATAAAGTATAATACTCCATTTCATGATATAGTTCGTGTTATGAAAGACTGCATATTTAATCGTTATTTTGTTACAAATCCTGTATTTGTTTGTAGCAAAACATTACGTTGGTACAGAGGATTCAAATTATCTTCTGGAGGTTTCAATCTAAGAACATTTGCCATAGTATTATTTGTAGTCACTAAGAAGTATGAGAATTTCTGAATCATCAATATATTTTCAGTGCAATTTATATATTATATATATATATATATATATATAATATATTATAAATATATATATTTATAAATGAATGTTTGTGTGTTTGTCCTTTATGGGATCGTACACTATTTCACCGATCATTATGAAAATTTGAATGTATATGTACTTTTCGACGAAGAAGGTTTATATGCTATACTCATTTATAAAACTCACCACGAGGTGGCGCTGCAAAATATAAATGTTTTCAAAGCGCCTACACATTATAAACTGCAATTACGAGACAGTTACGTATATCAATTTGCCAAAGACTATTTGAAGGCACTAGGTTAGAATATATGTTTGTCTTTATAATAAATATATGGTTGAAAGCTTTACTGTTAGACCGCTTTATAATAAAATACATGTACATGTATAATGGCTATATAATAAGCATACACAGAATTTCTTGATCGTAACAACAAGGCAAACTCTACATCGGTGTTAGAAATATAATGCACGTGAACCAGAAGTGCAAATACATGGCCAAGGCTTACGTAAAGCGTGCGAAGCCGCGGGAAGCAGCTAGTATGTTTAATATTTATAAAGTGATTATACCATTACTGGAATTCGCAAGTAATAAAACCTCGGTTTTAATCGTGCTATTGAATTCAATTTTTCATTTTATAGAAATAACTGAAAAACGACCAGCATAACATAATATAGCCGTTCCGTCGTAATGGTAGAAGGAGTCTATTGATTTTCTATAACACTGCCATAAAAGTTGAGAAAAGAGATAGGACGAGATGCAAGAGTGTCACACTTCCTGTGGTATGATAGCGCACAGAATGTAACCTAAGTATCGATGCTTTCTGCCTTGTTCGGTTATATTTTGTTTATAATTTGCTAATCATTAAGCATAGTCTTTCAAGAAATACATAGTTATTAATAACATCATAACATGTAATTATATAATTACTTCATTGAGAGTTAAATGTCAGAATTCCTGCATAATTCTTTAAAAAATTATGTTCACATAAGTATGTGTAAATAAATTATGTCTAATACTTTTAGATTTGGAATATTTAAATTTAAAAGATTTTTAGGACACTTATAATACAAAATATACTATTTAAAGGGATCCAAAATACTATGTTTAAGGTGCATTAATTTAGTATGCCGATAATAAATTCAATTTATGCATTTTTTATTAAAAAACGAATATTTTTTTGTTTATAGAAAACTTCTATTTTTTTATTCAATGAAATTACTGACTTTCTAAAACGCCATGCGCTGTGTTTCTGAGACCCCTTACACGTTACGGCATTGCTGAAAATTGTCTATCGCAGATTTAATCTTGGAAAATTTCCTTTGCTTCTTGAATTCAATTCCTCTTGATTCCACGGGCTGTTCGTGTATTGTACGACATTGCTCAATGCCAGGCAATCAACGACAGTTGTACGTGACTTGTACGGTAACTGCGTCTTTACAAGATTTGGTGACTGTGTGGAACTCTCGATCACGCACCAGGTAGAGGTTTTTATTTGTGTACTTTCATATCATTTATAAACTACCTTACTAGATGTAATCGATGTATTGAAGGAAATTATTCAAAGATAACTCTGAGATAATAGTATGGGACCCGAATACGTCAATGCACTAATAATGTTAAATAAGCAGGTAAAACGTTTAGCTCATATTTTTGTGAATGTACATTTCCACAGAATTTGAAAGGATTATTTTGTTAATGTCATTAAATAATTTATTTTATGACATAGGTAAAAGTAAGTAGCAATAAAATACACTTAGCATTACTTAAATGGAATAAAGTCATTAAATTTAACCATGGAAGCCTCAAATAAATTACAGGATTAATCTATAATTTCATCAGTTACTAGAAACAAAATAAATAATCAAGCACGAACCAAATACATCTATTACTTTTACTTTGAATGATCTATTATTAAAATTTTACAGTTTTTTTAAAGCTACATTGGTTTATATTTTTTTTTATTAAAACTTAAATTAAATTCAAGTCGTTATAAGTTCTAATCCTTATACTTTATTTGAGGAATGTTTACTACTTTCATAAATTTAGATGAAAACATTAAAGTTGCAATGTATGTTTACTTAGAGCATCATGTTTTAAAATATTCAAAGGGTAAACACGCGGATTATGTATGTCATTAAATTATGTTCATAGGATTTTTTAAACACTAAATCTCCAATCATAAAATGTAGAAAAGGGGGAACGGATTTTTTATTAAGAGATTATAAAGTATAATAGCTTATTTATCAAGTATCTTCATGAGTATTTAGATTGCTTGCATATTTTTCTAAAACTATGTTTTTATTTTCATTCTTTATAATTTTTATTTTTGTAAATGAATATGTTCATTTTACTTAGTAGTAACGTATCCTCGAAAAGTGTTTATTATAAGTAGGAAGAATATACCCTTTAACACTTTTGTACTTTTTATTTCTACAATAAAAAATTCCGGATTTGAAGAATCCTCCTCTAGCTACTGTTAGTTAATGTAAGTAAATGGCTCCTAAGTAATAACACAAAATGGTTAATTCCAATCCTTGAATCCAAAATGTACTTTGTTAAAAAATGCAAATGTATCAAAAGGTGTGATTTTTTCCTTGTGCATACTCTTTTCACGTAAATACTACGAAAGTTTTTCACGTAAATACTACGGAAGTTTTTCACGTAATTGGTTTAAGTTGTAATGAACATATAGGCATACTAAAAAGTTAAGTGTTTATATTTTACTCTAATATTTGAACTGATATTGGCGGACGTGTTTCATAATGACAAAAAATTAAACCGTCAGTTTAAATTTAATAAATTGTGTAGTACGTCTGTAGACTTGTATTAGTTATATTATTTAATAAATGCTACGAAATGACTGAACAAGCGAAATATAACTAAGTTATTTAGCATACATGTATGCTATTAAATTCATATTATCCCTAACAATAATTAATTATCGCGCTCCACAAATATCGGACTGAGAATATCAGTAACAAATGCATTATAAACTAGCTGTTACCAGTGGCTTCGCAAGCAATTTTAAGTATCGAGGTACTATAATACTTATTAAATTCACTTATAATAGGACGGTTTCCAAAGAGAATTTTCCAATCACAAGTAGACGTCAAATCAGCTAAATATTATCTTAGTGTTCATGGTAGCATTTCTGGTTGTAGTAATTTATATTTCCGACGCCACATATTATTGTCACTTTCTTGCCCAGATCGAGAAACTACAAATACATAATTCTCGGAAAACTGCTTCCTTCAAAAAGTTTTGCTTGTAGCTTTTGTCATATAATTCTTGTCTAAGAAATTTTTAGTACCATAATAATAGAGTTTAACTTGTTGTGCCAACGAAGAAAAACTATATACATATGAAATAATGAGAAAATCACTTTGGTCAAAGGAGTTTAATTTCATTTCGCTGTGTTTAAAATAATAAAAGTCTTGTGTGGTTAGTAGGGGCGAAGTTACTACAACAATAGTGCTAAAAGCAAATATTTTCCTGGAATCTGAGCATTTTCTTTCTACTTCGTATATTTTTAACCGTATGAATAATTTGCGTATGATATTAGTAAATATTATATGATTGTATGCATTTCGTTTTTATCGTTGCTATTTTCTCGTTGGCATCATGATTTCCAGTAAGTCCGGTTTAAAAATATTTGCTAACGCTAAGTCATATTCCCAATGTCACGTCACTCTATAGTAACGTGCGTCATCATTGACCTCAGTGTTTCCTTCATATAAATGAAGAATAATGCATAGGTATAAGTATATGAGTAAGTTGGTTTTTTTTAATATTCTGAATAGAGATAGTAAGATGGAGAACGAGTGATCGGATCTTACTAACGCTAGGATTAGGATTTAGTCAGAATGAATATGTATTTTATACATAGTTTAATGAAAGAATGAATGATAAATAAAAATATATAGTAAAATGTATTTTAGTTCATATGAAAGCCAAGAAACTTTGGGGTCAAGGGTCCTTGAAAGAACAGCATTAAAATGTTAATCACTCAGTAGACGAGAAGACACTCATGGACTATCACTTGAGCTTTTACCTTCCTCTTTATATCTCGTTTATATCTTAGTTAATCTTTTGTATGCATGTTTCAGAACAGTACTGCTATAGATATTATATAAATTGATGATATGTTTATGTCATTAAACATTTATTGAATATATATTTAGTTTTGTATCATTGTAAATATAATTATGTTGCTTCAACATTCGAATGTTTTTTCTTATGATTTATGTACATAATTTAGCTTTAGATCTATGCTTTGCTACAACAACTTTTATTTACTAATATGTTTTATTATTTGGGTTTATTACACAATATATTACGTATGTGTATTAAACCGCACAAAGTTTGGTATGTACAATATATCGACATTATTAGCGTTTTCTGTGTAAACTTTCAGAACATCGCGCAAAGATTATCAATATCTTGCATATTACACATATTTGATACTTCACTTATCAAATTGTGTAAATCTTTTGACTCGAGAGTCCTTTAATTTAAGTAATATTCTTGGTGTCACAAATTTAGCAAGTATTTATAAATTAAACATTCGGGTGATTGAATTTTCAGCCGTTTGATGAAATATTGGTCAGTATTATTTGTAATAGTGTTTAATCTTAGATATGATAGGGACAAAGGATTTTGTAATGAAATAATAATAATCATCAATATAATACAAGTGTTACCGTGTTACCGCACAGTTTAAGAGAGATACAGAGACGGAATGCTCTTTGACTTTTGACCATAAAATCAATACAGTTCTTTCACGAAGGAATATAAGCATAATTTTAAGGACTGTAGGACCCTTCTATCAAGAGTTGTTACATAAACGGACAGACGTCTATTTCATCTCAAAATAAATAACCAAAAGTATCTAGGTCTAGTCCAACATCAACAAGAGTTTAGAAAGTTTTGAATTCCAAAATAAATATACTTCGTCCTTGGACCAAAAGGATCCTTTATATCAAGCTTTAAATCTCTAGTGCCTTTTTTAGTAATTGTGTTACAGGCAGAGAAAGGCAATGACACGAATTTATATTAATTATCCTCTGTCCATAATAGTGGTAAAAAGCTTAAAATATTTTGCAAACCTCCATAAATTAATGAAATAATATGAATAGTCCAAAATACATTTGCACACAATATATATGAACCTCGAAAGCTATTACGTGCCTATAAGTTTATACATAGAAAAATAATCTATGTAATAAAATATATTGCCATTGTTAGGAGATCTTTGACAACCACAATTCTGATATCTTAATAATAGCGCTGGTACAAAGGTCACTGTAAGTTGATCAAGTTCCAACTGGAACGTCAAAATCCTTTGTCCACTGACTGTTCTGCTAGGCACAGAGTGGCAGTGTCTGTCACACCGTATTGTAAAATTCTGTCAGGGTGTTCAGTTTTAAGGAACATCCTTCAAAGAGGGGCAAAAATCTTAGTTACTAAAGGATTAAACATAATTCAATTTAAACTTTTCTACAGATTTCAAATTCTATTATCTATGTTGTAATAATTATAAAGATTAACAATTACATTTTTCTTTACACACCTTTAGTGCTTATCGCGAATTATCGCTTTGGTAAAGGACTATGTAACTTAAACAATTGTTGGGAATATTACAAAGGCCGAGCAAAATCTGTATTAATCATAATTTTTAGAAACCATGAGAAACATTTCAGATTGCTTGCTTATTCCTTTATAGATAACTTTTAACTGTCTAGTAGAATGATAATTGATCCATGATAATTTCAACTCACTGATGTTAATAGAGGTAAATTAGTAGTAATATAGTTAATGTATGTTTGCAAGCTCTAGAAAAAACAAAATGTTTTTCTTTAAAGATAGAAACACTTTCATTAAAGTCATATACTATTATTTAAATCTTTACATTGTAATAGAGCTATTAATCTAGTATGTTGGACTTGGGTAAGTAATATTTACAACACTGCTCAGCACGAAGTGTTATCCATGCAAAACTATAGGTTTCTAATTCTCTAATGGCCAAAGAACAGTTTGTAAAACAATTTAAAAAAGTCAAAGTTACAATAATTTAGCTCATGTAGATAGTAAAGGTTTATTCTCAAATTATTGTATGTTATGTTCTTGAATCTGTTCAGTTACGCGTATATTCTAATACTAAATGCGTAACGAAGATTTTACTAACTTAAATACCATTATATTATTAGGTAATCAATAAAAAGCGTTACTGGTAAACATGTCATTGTTTATTAAATTATAATAATTTAAATATGTCTTTGGATATTTCAAATTATTGACATACAATTACCATGAAATCATAGACTTACCGATAGCGAAGCCTAAAACTAAAGAATCTGGAAAAACATAACTTTAAAATTAAATACATACAGATGTGTATGTATATGGTAATGATAATAATACTAATATAATAGACGTCACACACGTTTATTTATGACTGTTCAGAGGTTTTATGAATTGAAAGTGTATTGCTTTAAAAAGGCATTTTCATTGAAAGTTTGTTTTTAACTCGTTATTTCTCGTATTCTCGCGGGACTTTCAGAGTGTATAGCACGTCTCGTACAGGGTACTACTATTTGTAAGTCTTATTGTTAATGATTCTCAACAGAGTTATGAACCTGAGACAATTTTTGAAAGTAAACCTAGATCTTTTGAAACATTTTCTCTCACGAATCCACTGGCATCATTTTCTATTTCACGTGTATTTTTTACACTTGAAGAAGAAGATAGATTTGTATCATGGAATTTCGAGTTCCATTCAAGAATCATGTGAAGATGGTGAATACCCTTTTCCAATCAACTATCATCAACCATAAATTTGAACAAATAATTGATAATTATTTTCAATATTCCATCTATGCCCTAAGTTAATTAAGAAACTATAACTCCATCCTACTGAATATTATGTTTGATATGCTGTTACGGAACAAAGTCGCACTTACAAAGTGATGAATTGCACAGTTCGTAACTCAGCACGCACATACACTACAGATAAACACAACGAGTTGAAAACAAAATGACTCCTCCACTGTAAACACGCAAACCTCGCAATCTCGTTTAACAACCGACAACTACTTCAAGGGTTCTCTAAACAGGATTATCTGTTATCCAGTCGTAATTTGCTTTTATGACACAGTTGCTTCAGTTCATATATTAAAATAAATACATTTTTACTGTGGTAATTCTCGTAATTAAAAGGCAAAATTGCTTTTGAGAAAAACTTGGTAAACCTGTAATTTTACACATTGACACTGCATGACACCAATAGCACATATCTATGCCGAAACTATATAACAATTTATACCCAGTTCCAAATTTTAACTCTTTAGCCACTGAGGTACAAGCAACGCATTAGTTATTTTCTGAAGTACTAAGATATAAAGTATGGAATACATTTTGAATAAATTACAAGTTTAATGCAAATTCTGGTTGTCATTTATGTATAATCCATAAACTTTATAATATGGCTTAATAGCGTTAAGTAAAATAATATTTTTAAGAATATTCTACATCTGTATATGGAATACCTAATTAGGGGTCTAAAATATCATACAGGATAATAAAATTCTGACTTTAGCAATTTTTATATGATTCAAAATTTCATTAATTGAGGATTGGTCTCTCTTCCTCAGGTGTTAAATAAGAAATGTGGTAACTATGCACCTATTAAACAAAAACAAACTAATTAAATTTTCATATATCTCTGGAAAACGACTAAGTCCTCTTATTCTTTAATTTAAGCCAAGAATGTAAGTTGGAAAAGTTTTAAAACCACTTAAAAATAACGTTTTGTCAAAGTAACTTGAAAATACATAATCCTAAATCTAGGCTCTTTTCCTATTGTTGAATTGTATTATATTTATTTGTTCTCTAATAATTCCTGAGACCTATCATATACAATTTAATGGGACTGCTTCCACAAATTAAATTTATAATTGCAATTTGGTGCATGTTTTAGTGGTTGTGTGCATGGATTCTTCACACATAATAGTAGTTGTGATTCGTTTTTATGCAAGTCACAACTCTCTTGTATGATTTGTTAATTTAAACGTATACTGTATTTATTTTTAAGAGGGCGTTATTCACCAGAGGAAGAGATAAGACTGCAGATATCTAAACTTACTGGTTATTTTGGACCACTGAATAATGGTAAATTTCTGAAAAATATTTATTCCTTACATATTTAGCTTTATTATTGTTAAAAATGAGTTTATAGAAGCATAACTTTTAACAATTATGTTAGTTATGAAGAGGTGCCGTTGTTGCAAGAACTTGGTTGCCAGCAATGTTTATAGATTATTAATAGAGGACACACAATAGGGCCTCCATAAGTTGATCAAGTTCCAACTGGAGCGACAGAGGCCTTTGTGCACATGTCTGTTCGTCACGGCACGGCGCCTACCGCACCGCATTGTGGGTTTTGTCTCCTCTTGTGAGGAGTTTGTAATTTAACTCGTAATTTAAGTATACTGACCTGAATAATAGCAATAGCATAAGTATGCAAGAGCTAATAAAGTGTTTATTATTTCATCGAGTTAATATTTGTAGAAAGCATATCTTGTTCTCTTTAACACTTAGGACTTCAGCAGATAAGCAATTTGAGGTAGTTTAGCATGAAAGATTAATTTGCCAAAAATATCTATATTTAACCGGATTGAGAAGATTTTTTAAAGCCAACGTTCGGTTCAAGCCTGTGCTCGTACTCATCACGAATTTAATTGTTATTTACAATCATAAAATTTTCTACAAAAAGGAATAATTATGCCACCTAAATCATGTTTACAGATTTCGTGATCTATATATGACCGGATAGTCATAAGTTACTCTACATGTTTATTTATACATTTATCTATTTTTATAATCGATACAAATACACAAATAACTTGAATAAACAAAATGTTGGACCTTGATTCCAAAGGATACATGCTAAAACAATAAAACTCTAATCGATATCAATAACATTTCGTACCAGATATGTGAATAACGTTATTTTAAAATATTTTCAAATATTCAATATAATCGCTATCTTTAAAAGCTATATTTTACTGCGAGCTATAACTATGATCTCTAAGGTTTGGAAATCTACAATTATGCATGTTATTTATATAAATGTTAATTTTAACTTCTTTTTATCTTCCCCTTATCAACTCGTACTATAATCACCTTAAAAATAAAGCTACGGTATGTGTAGGTGATTTATACAGTATATGTCCTGATGAATTTCCTTAATTTTATTGAATAGACTGCTAGATAAATTAACAAAAAAGTAATCATATAGTGTGATGCGAATAATACAAATTCCAGTTCAATTATTTGTGTTTAAATATAAGAATAAGTGATGTAATAAATATTCTCTTATTTAATGTTTTTAGTCTAATAAACTCAATTTTAATGGTAAACAAATAAAATAGTGCAATAAAAGTAATCTAAAATTTGTGATTTGCATAAAACCAAATATGTAGTTGATGTTCACATTGAATGGCGGTAAATATTTTTTGTAGCAGAGAGCGGTAATAAAACTTTATTTCGGGTCCAGGACTATAGCTCAACATCCGGGACATGTAAACAGCACTATTGTCCGCAATGATTCGTGAAGCCGTATTGGAGGTATTGTTTGCCGTAATAATTTATTGGTAGGCTTGAATTGGAATTGAAAGCGGCCGTATTACTCGATTGTTGTGACTGGTAATGATTGTATAGCTCTTGAAATAGATTCTACTTGAATATATCGTGCTGAAGCGTAGCCACGAATACCATATCTGTTTGTGGACTCATTTGTCTA
This sequence comes from Homalodisca vitripennis, assembly GCF_021130785.1. NCBI lineage: Eukaryota > Metazoa > Arthropoda > Insecta > Hemiptera > Cicadellidae > Homalodisca > Homalodisca vitripennis. The sequence continues at coordinate 85,110,469 of NC_060213.1, read as the reverse complement.
TAGCAAGTTTCCCGTTATATATTGGGGCTGAATTATCAATCTCGTTATGCATTTCAGACTTCAATATACGAAGTTTATAATGGTATTCCCATAACACTTATTTTTCTTCAACGGATTTTGAAAGGACTAGAAACTTAGAGACAAATTGTGTTCTATAAGCACATATTTAGTTTTTTCTTCAAATCAATACGTTTTTTAAAATTGATCCTGAACTGCGCTAGTTTTAGTGAGGTTAAGATTGAGTGCATAAACTGGTTCAAAATATGAAACGAAATCTTTCTCATATCTTATTTTGGCCTACTTAACTCACTTCAAACGAAAACATATATACTTTAGTTAAATTATCTTTAGAAAACGAAATAATGAAGAGGGTAATCACCCGTTTAATGGTGTGTATATGGTTAGCTTACAATTATTTGCCATTTCATTACGTGTTTGTGGGTAAAAAACTATATATTTATTTGAGGATAAATATCGTATTTATAAATGTTTAACCCTTTTCTTGCCCTTATTCCTATCCTTGCCAAAACTATCATAGCTGACGATGAATAATTTTTAAGGTACAATTTGTCTACTAGTTTTAAGAAAAACTGGTTTGTGTGGTTATATAATTCAAATTTGCTCTCCGGTCCTGGACCATTATGTGAAATTTATAGTATATATATATATATATATATATATATATATATATATATATATATATATATATATATATATATATATATATATATATATATATTTATATATATATTCATGTTATAGAAACCCACATATTAAAACTATCTTTAGTCATGACGATCACATATATTCGAGGATAAGTGTTAGATAAACACCAAATTTGGTGTATCGTAGTCAAAAACCAGTATTTATAGCAACATATAAAGTTACAACTGTAAAACCAAACGTGGTTTATGTATTTTTTTGGAACAAACCTACATTGAAGGGTTCATCGGTTTCTTCTTCTAAGGCATCACAAAAATGTTATAAGACGATAACAGACCGAGTCCTCTAAGATAAATTTAAGCTCAGTATCCAGCGAAGACAAAACCGGAGGATATGGTAGTCTTTCTTTTACCAGCTTATCCTACAGGTAAGAACCCGAAGGACGTTGTCATTATTATCATATAAGATCAGGTGGTATGGCTTTACTACAATTGTTACAGATAAGCCTAATAATCAAGGAGCCAGAGAACGGGTGGACGAAAATACAACGTTCCATTTTAACATAAGCGGGTGGATCGTTTGAAATTGTAAGCTATAATGTAAGATACGCCACATTCAAATCACTGATTTTACAGTACTAGAAGAGAAGTGCAGTTCTCCATCAATACATAATCAAATTCAGATACACCATTTTGGCCTTTAAAAAATCGTTAAAGCCAAATACAAATTTCACTAATTCACATATAGTTTACCGAATGTAACGTTATAACATAAAGGTGTCATGTGCTACATACATTGCATAATAGTCTGAAAGAAGAAGAATTTTCAAGTCATATCGTCCCCTTTTCCCGAAGTCAGGAAATCACCGACTCAGCTGAACAAAGCTTAGTTAAAAAAAAAAAAAACTAAAAGCACATTTCTTGAGAATTCGTATCACATCGAGGACTTTCTAAAGTTGGATCCATTCTTGATAATTATCAATCCGAGCTGTCTGCTTCCGAAGTTTCAATCATTACTAGATCCGTCTTATAAAAAAATACGAAACCATTCTCACATCAGGTCTCCGTTTTAAATAATTGGCTAATATACGGCATTAATTTATTTTAAACATGTATGAGGTTTCCAATATATCTCAAAATAGTATTTATTTATCAGTTTAAAAACTGCTTCTCTACTCACTTTTTTCAATTTGTTTGTAAATACTCCTTTATTATTCTTGTCCAACATTCGGCCACAAAATTTAAACTTATCCTACAACCGAAATATTTAGAATATTTAGAAATATTATATAGTTTTTAATTGACAAAATTTATAATTCGATATTAAATTCACGTGCTAAATGTGATTTCATTTAAAAAATAACATTTTAAGCTGGGAAATAAATCAATTTGTTATTTTTAATATTTATTTCAATATTTATTTTTATTTGCACCTTAGTAAAAGCTCAAATCCAGTAGAAATGTACTGATTAACGGTCTATGATCAAAATAAGTTTCTCGTAGATTTCATAAAAAAATTATCCTAAATATTTTTAATTACATTCAAATTCACGTTCAATATATTTCTCTGAAATACAGACTTCGATTCCCTTGTGAAGTACATATAAACTGTACACTATTTGCCTTCATAAAAGTTTTGATGGCCTCAAATAACAGTTAACCTACTTAGCATAAACTAGGGCATGCTGCATTTATAGTTCCTTTTAATATGCATTTCTGGACCTCTATCAATATATTCACACCATAAACATAAACGTTTATGGAGCTCCATTCAAGGTGAATTAGGGCTACGTCTTAAGTAGAAAGTCTACTTTGCTATTCACTTCTTGCACGGTTGTAAGACCCAGATTTTATTTCGTTATACTCGTATGATTCTTAAAATATTTAATGAGACTCGTGGAAGAAGTGTGTAGTAGTAGAAGACTTACTAGTCGTTCGAGATTAATTAAAATTTATTTTGAGACAGAAATAATAGTTTAAGTCAGCTGCTTTCAAAAATTAAATTATTTCCATTTTAAATGTCTGTACGTAAATTTATAAAATAAAAGTTCTTCGTCATAAATAGCCACAGATGTATCAAGTACAATCGGCAAATAGAAATGTCCATAAATTACTTTTACTTAAAAACCTGTATAGTGTTTTTAGTGAAAATAGATTTACTTTAGCATTACATTACATTACTATAATACCCTTTTTAGAATGGAATCCTATTAAAACTACAGCGTGATCAAAATTATTAATTCACATATTAACGCAAATATTTAAATTCTGACAACAATGGGAAACTGCATAACCTTCATCGTATCAACAGCTTTAAATCATAATAAAATTCAATTATTCTAGTATTTAAACTAAACAGAGTGTTTAAATTATTTTGTTCGTCTTACTATATTTATTGAATACTGTCCACTTTTTCACAAATCAAATAATATCCAATGTAACTTTTAGAACGAGAATGCGTAAATTATTGATAAAACCTTCTATTTTAACTCAATAAAATTAAGATTAATTATCTAATCCATTTTAGAAATATAAAAATGTATTATTGATATTAGCATGAACTGAATTAGTTTGAATTCAATCTCTGTTAGAAAAGTTTTTGCCCTTAAAAGATAGGTAAAGAATTATCATTAGGTGTGTTTATGGGGTGTAATTTTTAATCCCACACAACTAAATTGCTACATCACGTATATTTATTGAATCTATTGGTGTAAACGTTTAAAACAATTATACATGTACATGTACATACCTAGACAATTATTATAAATAAATGAAGTGAAGCCGTAATTGAAATAAAGTAATAATGTAAGTAAATAACGACACAGGCTTCACTTCAGTAATTTAAAATAAATGTATATATTCGAAACCCTGTATCTCAATACTGGTTAGAATTATTTTTCTCCGATATTCTTGGAGCTAAATTCTTGGCGGAATAATTTCCTAATTTAGTAATTTTTATCTCTTAAACTTTGTATCCGTTCGACAGCCTGTTGGTACCTCACTCGCCTTGTCCGTAAGGAAAATGTAAGTATTATTGTATTATAAATTAACCATTTCACGTGATAGCACTATTTAGTATGTGTCAAAAAGTACATTTTTAAATAGTACAGTAGCTTACCATAGTTAACAGTAACTTATATATTAGTTGTGGCGATATCCTTCTGACGAGACCACGTTGTCGTGATAATAAATCCACTCGAAAAATACCGGCTAATACTGTCACGATTCTGTTTTAGGTTAGACCCAATACTTTAAGTTAAATTTTGATTTCATAATCGAGCTGTTGAGTCCTAGAATAATTTTGATTATTTGAGGACATCTTTGATTCAAACTTCCGTTTTGTGGCTACGGATTAAACTTCAAGCTGTGTAAGTCGACTTCAACTTTAAGGGACATTTTAACGTTCTATTAAGTAATTAAGTTCGCAGGCAAAATTCTAAAGAACATTGGATATTTCAGTTCACTTCCCCCAATATATCATTTTAGTTAATTATTACTCTATTTTATAAGCAAAAACGCAAGTATCAATTTCATTTTAACATATAAAACTTTGCAATACAGAGTTTTTATTAACACGACCTCATAAATCTCCAACATGTGTTTAGGCCATTCAGTACAAACCTGAGGTCCAGTGTTGAGGTAGGCTTAAGGTCTCCTTCAAACGTCCCGCTACTTGACATTACAAAGGCCTTGTGGTTTTGTGTTGAATGCAACACAATCGTTGCTTACCCTCTTATATATGTGTTATTCGAAATATATGCTAACTATGGACAATTATGATTCAAATGTAGTACAGCTAATGAATATTATACCACAAAATACAAAGGTTAGCACTCAAAATAGGTCACCCTTAAACAATGTTCAATGAACCTAAAGTTCAGTTATTATATTGATGAGTTTATTGACACGATGAGAACAGTAAAATATGTCTTTAATGAACTAAAGTGACACTCTGACAGCATGATTTATAATAATATAATCATCCACCTGCAGCATACTGTGTTAACAGACAGACAGTCAATGTCAATTAGGACTATTTTCATACAATAAGCGCATACGCAAACATTTTTAGCACTGACTTCAGTAAAGAATGCAACTTCCTGTATTTTGCGAGAATATTACTTAAATTTAAAATATATATTATTTTATAGTTTCATAAAGTTTAAAACTTTGACTGACTATTTTATAAAATATTACAAAATAATAAGGCAAAACAATTTTTTAAGTAAGGAAAACACAGTTTTGTCTGTCAACAATGTTGGAAATTATTTGTGCCCGTTTTTATACAAGAGATTTCTATAGAAACGAAATAATTCAAATGTATTTGAATAAATAAAATGGTAAACAAATTTTTATTTAAAAGTGTGGGCGCTACTTTGTTGTTATATACACTTTAATTGCATGGCACGCCATGTGAAGCTATTTAAAAAATGTATGGTACGTTCTTTCGTCAAGTGATGTACGTGTTTTTTGTGTGAAAGCACAACTACTTTGGTTTTTCAACATCTGTATAAATGTTGGCTATAGTATTATGGGCATAAACATTGTGTAGTTTCACCACTACTTATTCTCAACATTTAGAGCAGACTGAAATGAAAAAAAAATTACGTTAAATAATTTCCTTAATGTAATATCTGGTTTAAGGTTAACAACACTTAGGTAGTGATTTTGATATTTTTACGCAGTATGTTTTAAGGTTATCACTGGGCACATAAAAAAAAAATTTTATATACTTTGAAATATGTAAATTTAAAAAATTGAAATTTTATCCTGGAAAACTAAATAGCCAAAAATAATAATAATCTGGAATAAAAAGTAAGCATTTAATGGAATTGATTTAAAAAGTTTAAAATCTGTTGTCACTTTAAAGATCTCCATGTTAATAGGAAACAAGTAGGAAATAGTATGGAGGAGACCAATATTAAGTTTCAATTGTATATTTGTCATACGTTATAAATTTTAAATGAACTATATTTAATTAGCTCAGTGGTTTTCGCGAATAAACATAAACATCCATATACTCTTTCACCCATACAACATATTATTTATGATATTAATTAATAATCTTTTTTATCTGAAAATAATTTTACATATTTTTTAGTATTTATAACTTTAAATCGTACAATGGATAGTGATCTAATAAAGGTTTACCCAAACAAGTTATAATTTTCATCAGTGTTTTTCTAAACGGGGAAAGAATTTAAAATTCAGCTCATAATTGCAATAATTTTCCACTCCACAACACAAAACACCAGAGGGTTGTTATGCTCGTTGATAATGCCGTTGATTGGAGTTGTGGTTTGTCATCAGAATTTATTAGTCGGCTCGGTGTTGAATACAAAGCAGTTAGCTCCCCGGTCGTCGATATTGTTTCGTACACAAAGGGTTGAAGTACTTTTGTACTATTTATAAACTGATGTAGATAGTTTCTGTAATAAGATAGTGCAAAATAGAGGGACAAATTTTAATTTAATGTATTTCCTTTCATACTTTAATTGAAAAATGTATTTGATAAAATAAAAACAGAATTGAATTTGAACAGAAAATACAGTGGAATGTTAAAAACTGTAGGCTTTGTATGAAAAATACGTAATTCCTTTAAAGTTGATAGTTTCAACAAAATATGGCATTTTATTTCATGAAACTGCATATGTTTCCTATTAATTAATTTATCCCAAGCAAAATTTAAAAAAGCATACACTTTACTTTTGAACAATTACTAAATCAAGTTTATCACCCCGATTGTCTTTTATTACATATTTTTTATAACTTTAAATAAAAATACATTTCTTTTTTTATTAAAATTAAAATTTTAATTAACATCAGAATTAATTAAATTTATAATTATAATAAAATTTAATAATTTATAATCATAAATTTAATGAATTTATAATTAAATATATTGTTTTATTTTAGAAATTAAAAACTAACAGATTGTATTTAATACCTTGAGGGTCATAAAACCTAAACTATCTGTAATTAAAAGTTCTGAACAAAAAACTATTATGAAACATTTAAAACTTTAAGCATTCTTACTGATCAAGTTCTTTTTGAATGAAGCGGTTTCTTCTACCAGTAACGTGAGACCATTATTCTATTTATGTAAATAGAGATATTAATAGAGGTATGATAAACTAAACGTTCAAAATAGCATTTTTGGATGGAACGTTATCTTTATTTTGACAGGTAATCAACTGGGGGGGGGGTGGGGGGGGGGGGGGGTGGGGGGGGGGGGGGGTGGGGGGGGGGGGGGGTGGGGGGGGGGGGGGGTGGGGGGGGGGGGGGGTGGGGGGGGATGAGTCCTAAACAAGACATTCCCCCAGAAGGCATTAATTACAGGAGTAGTGGTTTGCAGAATGAATATGGCCGCAAGACTTTTGTGTTCCTTTTTCTTGAAAGGGGCTCCTATTTTTTGCTCCTTGCTCCCACATCATTACCATTTTTTCATTCACTTTTAGACCACCATTTTGAAAAACTAATATTGTGATACCTTTATTCAAAGTTCAGTTTTGAATGTTTTTGTAGGTCTTATATACTATACTAATAGGCAGTGAAGTTTATTGGGTATTAGATAGACATTCGTTAGGTGTAAATAATTACCAATTTAATGCAATAACCTAGACCAAATTGACATCTACCAATTTTATATTTCTATGCATATTCGTACTTTCATATTTATTAAGAATTGCATTCCCTGACTTTTGTGATTATATAATTTATAATGTATAAAAAATATGGACTTTTGAGTAATTTGAAAATCGTAATATAAATTTAGTTGATCCCATGATGGCCGTGGTTATAAGAACTGTAAATTGTCTATTTACTTAATCTTCACTAGGTTTTACAATAACAAATGTTTAAAGATAACCATAATTGATAGTGGTTGTTAACCTAGATTTAATATTAGTATTTTAGGCCTTTTTTAGATATTATATAAGTTTGGTAAAGAGTTGCAACGAGAAATAGGTTATGCTTTCAAAATAACTAAACCTGATACAGATCTAATTTTATTTTCGAGATTTCATTTGATCATTTGAGAGGTCCTAGTAGTATATATTTCATAATTTTATACTTAATTAAAAGATTTTCCTTATGTTTGCGTATTACATTTTGATGGTATTAGTTATTTTTATGATTCGTTCGCCTCTAAAACTTTAGACTCTTATTTATTCATAGCAGTCACAAAATATCGCAGTCAAATGTTTACTCGTTATTACTTAAAGTAACAAGAAAGTTGACAAAACTATGATTTTAAGACGGAATGTGGCGTTTTATAATCCTGGTGCTCTTGCAAAAATAGTCTGCGTGATTAGAAGATTAACAATTATATTATTACCGTTGTTGATTGCTTTATACACCATACGATAGTTTTTAAGAATTAATGGGTTGTTATAATTCTACTCCATATTAACTACAGATTTAGCTGAGTAATTACAGTTCTCATGTTCCATGTGGTGTTTTCCAAAGAACGAATCTTTAATTTAAATGGAGTAACTGAGAGAGAGAGTAGCATGATAGAGATATATATTTCTTGATAGAACCAATTTTCATTCCGGATTATTGTTGATCTCCTCTCCACTCTCTTCTATTTGAAATGGTAAGGTCGTAATCCTTTGATGTTGGTATGGCAGATCATTTTGCGGCTGACTGAAAAGTCGAACATAAACTGGGCAGATAATAAACTAATGAACCACCCAGGAACTCCTGTCTTTTTTTTTTTTTCTACTCTTGATGGCATTGGGACATTGTTTTCAGTGGTTGAAGGGCAAGAAAACGTAAGAATGGGTTAGGCTGACAGTAGATGAGGCAAGTTCAGTAATCTATAGAACAAGCTAATGCAAAATCACAAACGCAGTTGTTTATACTATGAGACACTAGCAGTCCTTCGTCCAGGACGGCAACAGTCACGAGGAGAACCAGTGTTATGTGTGTTCTTTGCACTAGAACTCTAAGCTGATGAACCTCGGGGACTATCTCTAATTATTCCGAGTATGTCTAGCAATCTCCACCCCCGCCTCCCATTAGGTCGACAAATTTCCTGTCACCGCATTTCTCATGAATACTGCTTATCAAACTGTCCTCTCTCAACTCGTAGCGTCCGTAAATCTTACCGTTCAATCAGTCGTTAGAATGATATCATATTCTGATAATGAAATTCTTTATAAAAGGCGCTTCTGTGTTTTCTAAAATACACATCTTTTTGTAGTAAATATGATCTTATATTTATTATTACGATAATGTTTAGTTTTAATTTATTATATCCTAATGGTATTTTAAGGTTAATATAGCTGCGGTATTTTGTCATCCGGCGTTAATGCACCTATGGAGTTATTTCGAATTTTTAATAGGACGTTATAGCTCATTTAAAGTTTTTAAAATATTTTTTTAAGGCGAAGTGTAGTTCTATATTTTTTTGTAAATGATTTCTGATTACAAAATAATAATCATGTTTTGTTTTGGTATAACATATTCTAATGCATATTGAAAAAGAGTAGATGTTGGTTCTTGTACAAAGAGGCTTTAGGAAGTATTTGAGAAGGAAGTTTTCTGCCTAAGAATGGAATATGGGGACAATTAATAGGTTCCTCTTTGATATTCCACTTTATGATTTGAAAACATTAGAGTTTTTGCTTAGGTATGCATATTAAAACTAAGTGCATTAGCGAGAACCTGTATGATTTTTTTATAGATAAAATAATGTTATTCCAATTGTTCTATATCGGCAAATTTATAGATTTTAATACTATTCTCCACGTGATATAATCATAAATCGGGATGCTTGCAGTCTGCATTGACAGACACTTTATTATTATAATTATAAGGAAAAAATAAGTCTTTAAAATTCATATACTATTTGTGTATCTTATCATAAGTGTGCCTCTAAATAAACAAAATTTAGGAGCAAAACATATTGTGATTTGTTCGCGTAATGATTTTCACGCAGGTTGTCATGTATAAAAGGAAACTCTATAGCTATGATTCTCTATCTTGAGATGTACTGGCATACATGACTAAACAGACATATTGGACGGAAAAGCCACTTACTTTGTCCAGTAAAACAAACAGAACTTTGCCAGCTTACTGATTGTTATGATTTACTACCGTTCAGTACATGTAATTCATGCGCGGTCGTAGACCTATTTTCTTCAAAAGAAAACTTAAGTTTTCATACAAAATTCTAAGTGTAGAAATGTAATCTTGTTCTCAAGAGATCTTTGTCACTGAATAATTTTAGCTTTTATTTTTTCCAAAGATATATGTTGAACTATGCATATGGTTCTATTTGGTGTATTACACATTTGTAATCTGCAACTTTCTTACTGGAATCACGGTTACCCATAAGAAAATAATAATATGTTCAGGGCACATGGATGTGACAAAAATACTATATAACTAATATTAGTAACGTAAAATCTTTGTGTCCGGCCAAATTTGAAAGCCTTTATGTCAGTTCGCTTTCGAGACATGTTTGGACAGTCAGAGAGAATTTAAGTATTTCCAGCCCGTATAATGAAAGGTTTTTGCTATAGCTCAGCTAATATTAAAAAAGTATGTATATTTATTTATTTTATTTAATCATATTAATCAAATATCTAGTAGGAATTCAGAGCGATGTTACAGTGGATGTAAAAATGATTTACATTTAAGACGAAGGAAGAGAAGATGAAGCCTCCACATTCCCCAGACATAATCAAGGGCTCTCACCGTAGTGAACGAGCCGCACTATACAGCTCCTATTGTTTCACATTGCCGTTATTGGGTCTTCCCGTTCTACGCTTGTTATTGTACGATATTATTGTTATTTAAGGCAACAAGTTTGATGAATATTTTATGTTTGATTGTTGGAGATTATTATTCCTGATTCTAAATTGTGATCTGGGTTGAGTAATATTCAAGATATTTATATTAAATCATCTTTTCTAATTCCCTATCCCCAACAAGATAGGTAAAATAATTCAAGTTACACAGTACTTAATGTGGAATATTAAATTAAAAGGGATTAAAAAAAGAATTTGTTCTACAATTTCAACTTTATAACATAGCCTTATTTCATGTTTTAGGGTATGTTTAAATGGGGTAAAAGATAGCTACAAATCGTGAAGCCTTAAAGATTCTAAGCTTCAGCAGAGAAGTGTTTGCTTCCGCTCAGTGAATAACTATACAGTGTTTATGGTATAGTATAAAAGGCAGTGGAATGATGGGAAAATGATTTAGTGTAAGATTTCTTATATATGATATTATATAATAAGAACATTTTCATGCAATGTAATTAAAATTATAGAAATGATAAAAATATGTCCAGCAAGTGCAACTTCTAAATTCCTGTCGTACAGAATTATTCCGTTAAAAATAGGTAATAACGTACATTTTAAAGAGAGTTTTTTTTACATACCTCCATTCAAATCAATTATATGCAGTTGAGTTACAAACCTAATTTTCTTTTATAATCTTTTAATGCAAAATTACTCTGAGTTGTAATTAATAAACTTTTTGTAAGTGGAAGCATGTATCCTTTTTTAATATTTTGCTAGTTCCTATGGGTTCGCACGGTAATACGAGGTAAAAGGATGCGAACAATGCATAGACGAGTAAATTATTTGTAAACGTTAAAACTGTTAAAGCATTGTACGATTGCAAACTACATTCACATTCTCAGTATTTCTCAGTTACTCAGCGGTTTTGATACCAAAAATCCTTTGTGGATAGTGGATCTAAGATTTATTACCACACCAGGGCTCACATATCTAACCACGTTGAGACTGCCCTAAAAAGTATAAATCTATTGGTAATTGGTAAATGGACATACACTCAAATAGAAGATTCTACAGGAAATCAAATTTAAATTACCACGGCAGACAAAAATAAACTTTGTCAGTCTGCTCCAATTACATCTGCTTGAGTAATACGCTTCAATTACGCTCTGCCAAATTCTTTGGTTGACAAGTTCCATCAAGGAAGTTATTCTTGTGTACAAACTATACCTTATCCCGAGAATATATTTGTACATGATACAGAAAATGTTTGAATGAAAAAAGATAAAATTTGTTAAGCATGCTTGAAAACGTTAGTGTGTATGCGCTAATAGGTCACACATTAAAATATGTTCTATGATTGTTTAAAAAAAGTATGTATTAAGTTATTTTCTTTTGGCCAATGAGAGCGATCTAAGAATATTCACAAAAATTTAGAAAATATCCGTGTCTTGCAGCTTGCACCATCCAGAATCTCAGTGTTGCTTATGCAGAATTGAACCTTATATTCAACGTAATTACGTAAGGTAAAATTATATATATACATATGTATATATATATATATATATATATATATAAAAAATACGTTTTTGTTTTCAAAATATCGTACTGAAAGAATAGCCAAGACAGACATAAATGCATGAATGTTTTAGCCCCTAGAGTAATACATTGCTCTAACCGCGAAACTAATTAGAGAACTAAACACGTTTCAGGTAACCTAAATTTGAATAGAAATATGGTATGAAGATAGAATTCTTATGTTTAAAAACCACAGTAATGGAAAAAGCATTGAAGAAATACGTTGCAACTTCAGCCTGAAACAACTTTCAACCGTGTTCGTGTGGGCTCCTTGATTTGTGTCTGATAAAAAACTTTCCTTTTGTGTTCCGCTGTTGTACTTCACATGAAAACCTCTTTCATTTTCTAACTTTAACACATTTTGTTAGAAAGTGTAGAAGAGGTTACAACTCTTTGCTTTTTTGTTTAACCTAACATCTCTGCAGGTTTATACAAAACTTTCTAACTGCTTTAAGGAAACTGTGAAGTTGACGTTTCGGTGAGATTTCCAGGGTATTGAAAAAATGGCAACTCTACGTATTGGCATGCCGTATGTAACGTAAATTGAATTATTCTTTTTGATTATATCCAGAGGTCTGCATCATAAAATTATATGACGTACTGATTGAAAGTTTTATTTTATAGTACGTTATAAAAGGTAACATACATTTTTTCTTTTAAACTTTTTTTAAGTTTATCTTACCAGTCTACAGGGAAAGCTAAAAACATTTATTCATTATTAAACGTTTAAAATATCAAGCATACAAAATAAAATTCAATATAAAAGCTTTTAAGAAAGAAATATGAAAAGTATCAATATTTTTAATCTAAAATAATAAATTAAAGTTCAACCAATGTTTGCTATCCAATGAAACTAGAACAGGGTTTTAAAACATTGTTTTATTCACATTAAGATTTTAGTTTAGTTCTAAATTATTTAATAGTTTACTAAATAGTTTTTGCTCTAAATTTATGTGATATTTGTGGAATAAAAAAATCAAGTATTTGATTTTATATTATGTTCCTTATTTATTATTTTAACTTAAAATCAGATTATATCATCTAATATAAAATATACCCATGTATATGAATATATTTATCTGGTTTATATATTTTGTTATTAATTGTAATAACATGCTTAAAATACATTCAAATTTACAACTCATAAGTTTTATTCATAAAGTACATTTTGTTGTTTAGTCTTCTGAAAAATTACATTATTAGCTGAAAAATTTCATTTTAAATATCTTATTCACTATACATTAAGTCCAAGTTTTTCTAAAGAAATTGTGTTAAAATTAATTACCCCTAGTAATTATAAAATGTCTCTGCTAACAAATGAGGCATTGATAAAGAATGATATTTAATCTGGTGTCGCCACCAACATTTTTTAGGCCGAATTGCTTGTCTCATTTTACTGTGTTTACTTTAAGCAAAAATCGAATAGCTGCCCAATTACATCATTCAATAAACGAATGATAATGCTGACTAAATAAAAACAATTACATTCATTTCTTTAAGTACTGACTAAAGTACATGGACTTAACTTAATTACATTCATGTCTCAAACTGACTAGCGAATGACATATAAAGCAACAACCTATAAAGCAATACATCAGCAAAAAACTTTTGGTTGTCTTTTCTCTTCGAGTACCCTTAGCCTGAGTTAAACAAGTGTGTGTAAGGTAATTCAGGTGGTACACATCACCATGACCTACGCACGGTCCACAACAGATCTGAACTTATGCTCTTGTGAACCAAGCCTATGAGATAGTTTAGAATGGAAAATTCGGAAGATAATTTCTTCTGCACGAATCAGCAGTCGGACATGGAAACTTCATGTTTATATCCATTAATACGATTCTCTATTTATGTGTTACAGCTCCCATTATTTCAAAATTGAGAAATACATGACATTACAATGTACATTATACAATGTCAATTCCTGCTTATTTTAGTCCCGTGATGGTTTCTTAAGACTTAAGGTCTTACACAAATAAACTTTATTTATTATTGGAGAGTACAATTTACAATTATTTTATTGATATTGATAGTAACGTAGAATTGGAATGATATAATACAATGTTGGAATACGTCACACAAATTGCGTAACAGCTTCGCTGGGTTAAATGTAAAGTTTAAATTCTACAGGCTATTTAATTATTGCCGGAGAAAACCACATATATTCTACGTCAATGAACCTTTTATATCCCCCCGTATACAAAATACAAGATTGCGCCAGCCTACTGAGTGATGAATTTCAAAGTCGCTTAGCGAAACTCTATGGTTGGACCTACACCATCATAGAATTTACTGTATGTAGAAATTAAGTTTTAAGGTATATTCAAAAAGTACAGATCTTTCTTGAGATATTTTGTCACATAGTAAAATTCACATTTTGTGTTAAATGAATTTGGTTGCTTTAAATCAGTGTATAAATATAACTCGCACGCGTTCAGCTAATTGATGTGTTTTTATTTATTTTTACTAAATAACATATATAAATTAGCAAAATGGAAGATAATATATTTGTAAAGTGTATAAGTCTAAAATAATACAAAATCCCAATTAAAGAATTTCATTGTGTTAGTCAAACAAACGAAAGATTGCATAATAATAACACTGACCTGTGTCTGAAAACATTATTACTATATAGGGTGATTGGAAGTTTTGTATTGCTCCATTTTGTTAAAAGCTAAAAAGTTTCCTCAGTTTTAAGTACAAACTTTGCGGGCAAAAGTTTCCTCTATTATCCAAGACGGCCAAAGAAAGCAATCTGTGAATTTGTATATAGTTTAAAGATTATAATGTATATTTCACAGAAATATGCAGTCGTTATGTTTTGAAATTAAATGATGAAAATTATTATCTTCAACTGTTCCCCACTGTAAGCTTTCTCATTAGTAACTGTAATAATGAAAATAATATTTTTTCCTGTATATATAGTAAAATTGAGTAAAAAATAATTAATAAAAACGATTCATGAGATAAGTTTTCCTAATATTTATCTTCAAAACTTTTGGGGTGATGATTACTAGTTTTCAGAAGGTATTTTAAGTGTCAAATCTGGTTGCTAGATCATTCAGTCGATTTTCGTTTCGTATCCGGCCACGCATAAAAGTTAAATTATACTTCTAATATTCATTGTGTCTATACATGTATGCTTCCTTATTTTTATATTCCTTGTAATCATGGTAATGTAATTTATGTAATTTGAACATTAGACATTAGTGTTCTGAAACTAATAATCATCGAAAAAAATGTGGTGTTTAATCATACACATTTAAAACCTCATTTAACTAGTTTTATATATTCTTCCCTTAAAACTGTTTCAATTATGAACAGAACTCCAAAATACCAGTTTACGTTTGAAATTAACAACCACTACTTTGTTTGAAGATCATTTTTGACGATAGAAGGATTGTTGAAGGAAATGGGATTTTTCCGGACATTTGCCATCGTTCAGTAAAACAAGTATTAAGTTATGTATTAGGTTGGTGGCCTGCAGAAGAGATCAGATTGCAGATCTCGAAACGTAGTGTTACTGATTTCTTGTTTCACTGAACGATGGCAAATGTCCGGAAAAATCCTGTTTCCTTAAGAACCACTAACTAAGATTCTTGCAGAAAATTATGAAAGGGGAATTTACTTTAAACTTAACTACAATAAAAAATAAAAACAATTGATTCTATTAAAACATACATTTCAGCATTAAAATTTAATACTTTGTGTAGCGAATGTATACCAAAAGGTAAAAAATATATTATAAGCAGAAATATTGCACAGGAAAAACACGTTCGGCCGCAGTAACAAGTACAGGAACAATAGGAGCCGCCTGTGAGAGCTCTTCATTACCGAGCTGGCATAGAATAGATGGGCTTTGTGTCTTTGTGAGCACCGTCAAGTGATGATTCCCACATCGAGGTCGCAAGGGGCCAAGGTCTTTCTGAAACATTGGTGTTCACACCAAAAACTTGTACATTTCAAAATAATTTTGTAAACGGGTTTTGCAGTATTAGTTAGTTTTGAATTAATTTATTGAATTGGCGTCCATAAAAATATTGAATCAATCAATTTGTGTATCATAAATTTTAATAAGACCTCAACAAATTTAAACAGAAAATGTGTGTTTTCGTTAGTATTAATTATTTGTTTAACGTTTTCGCTATATGCTCCTGGCTTACAATTAATTACTATTCTTCGGATCGCAGGTGCCCAGATGTGGTTTTTTAGATAAATCATATTTATGGATGGATGAAAATTAAAATATTTAGGCTTGCCTTAAGTTAGTTTGACCGGAGAATATCACAGATGTTATAAGTAAAACATATGTTTGACATTTGAGAGCATTGTTTTAACCTTTGCAGAGAAACTAAAACAGACTGATCATATTTAGGAATATAATTTCTGATATACGACTGAGGTGCTATTTTTCAGGTAGGGCTTCTGATTCCCTCGATACCACTTGGGATAATACATTACACTGATCACTGATTGGTTATTTTTATAGCTGTAAAAATTTTAAAATATCAGCTTTCGGACGTTTTTCGGTGGTCACAACTGTCTAACCTACAATATATTGTGCAAATTGAAAGCTAACCAGCATAGCAGGAAGCGGATTAGACTGCATCCTGAGTAAATCAGTACCGCAGGGGATAAGAATGATATTTTTTATTCATCTAAAAAGAGCTTCACCTAGTACAGTAATATTGCTTAATACAGGCGGTTTAATGATTTATAAAACAGGAGATAATGTGAACATTCCTGAGATGTTCTCAGAGGGTAAAGTTTTTGGAGGGTTATATAAGAACATGAGGTTATATTCAGCAGGGTGTCGAGTCTTTTACGTGGAAAGATAGAGCAGTGGGTTAGGTATTTTGAAAGGGCTGGTTAATCAAAGGGTTGTGTTTACCGCGTGTTTGTCTTTACTGGAGATTTAAGCCAGGAACCTGTAGCAGCAGATTATATCATATTATCACAATATTTTGTAATGCCCCACGAGACTACCTGGACATACAGGGTAGGTTACCAGAAAGAATATTAATATTTCGAGAATTTAATAATTAAAAAATGACTGTTCAATCATTAAATAAAAAAGAGCAGGGTTTCTATTCTGGATGTAGTTTTGTCTATTATAAGAAAAACAGATCAGGGTTAGGTATTTTGAAAGTGCTTGCTAACCAACTAGTTTCTTATGTGTTTAATAATTGGTGGGTTAATCCTTTATGATAGGATTAAATCCGGCGGGAATAAAATTGTGTTAGGTCTACATAATAATTTAGTTTGAATTAAAGTTCTGTATGAAGAAATTTTTCTGATTTATTCTTAAACCTGATTAAAAGATATCAACGGCAAAAATATTTCGTCATCCAAACTAAATGGCTCCCTTAATACTATTGGTATAGTGGAAGGTAAGTTTCAATATGTAATTAATAATGTAGTACAAAGCGAGATTGTTCAATGAGAGTCGCATATTTTTAGAATATATAGATCTTTCCCTATCTACTAACGCCAATCCCTATTTAAAATTTCAATTTTAGATCGTTGATCGTGTTATAAGTTAGAATATAAGAAACTTTCCATAAACATTTCATCATAAAGCAATTATGTTACTAAAAGGCGTCCACTTGAACTATATCTAATCGCTCGTCCAGTACCATGGTTGAATAACAATTTTGAAGCTGAAAACTGGAATTGTAAATATGTGAGGGTTTTGTGTGTTAACCATATGAGGTAAGACATACAATCATTGTACCTGCTTTATATCTTAACTTTAGTGTTTTTAAAATCTTATTTTTATCATATTGGAGCAAGGGTAAAGTGAGATTGTTTGGTTGTTTTCAGAGGTCCACAATTCCCATTTATTACAATGTTATGCTAACTGAATAAAATATTGCTAAGCCTTTTACCAGTTTTATATTCTTTCTAGAATTAGAGTTAATATGTTAATAAGTGAAGTGACAGATATTTCAAATAGGGGGGCGTATGGTAACATTTTCAGGAGAGCCGATGCCATAGTTAGCTTTTATGCACATCGTCATGGCCCAATGGCTTTGTCGTATATTGGATGAACGAGAGTAATGAGAACTTGACCGACAGAATTACAAAATACAGAATACAAATCAGAAAACACGAAATTACCTTTAGACATTTAAAACTATATATAAATGTCGCTTTAGTATTGGCTATCTTCCCATAGAACCGTTAAAATCTTACTAGTCCCTTTATAAGTGTACGATAACAGTTAGAGTGAAAGACGTCGGAATGGCCCCAATGTATCGTAACTATGAAGCCTACTTTATATACTCTCTAACGAGTATAACCTGTTTTTGTTTCTAGAAGAAAAGAAAAAGCGGGAAAATTCCATACTATTCCACAAAGCCAATGGTTTTTGTTTTTTTATATATGTCTTAAATTAAGCATATTCGGTGAAACCATTTAGAAGGGTATCAGAAAATCGTATCACAAATAGTTTTAGAACCATGGAACAAGCCCAACAAGAATTTCTAAATGGATTTAAAATTTAAGGTGACAGTCAAACAAAGTAAATTTGGAAAATCAAGTCATATGTTTATGATTCTACATAATTGATTCTGAATTTTTATTTTGTTATGTTTATGTTTATTTTGTTCTTATAGCCCTATGTATGATTTTTAAATTCCTGAAGACTATTTAAGACGCAATATAGAAATTATTTAATGTCTTCCTATTTTCTTCATGAAAATTTACACACACACACACACACACACACACACACACACACACCACACACACACACACACACACACACACACACACATATATATATATATATTATATATAAATATAGATACTGAGAGAGAACATTGGTTTATTGGATTTATAACCATGTGTATAACGTGTATACAACAGGACTGAAAATTTACAACGGTTTGAACATTTAATATAAAAAATACAGGGTTATACATTTTTAGCCGTTTGATTGCTTAACGTAATTTTACTTACTAGTGCTGCTGTAAATTTCAAACTGCCGGGTAAAAGGCCATTTTTGTGAAATGGGCAAAGCTTTAACAGTGCCTAAAAGTTCACTTCAATTTTCTAGAAAGTTATGCCAGAGTTCCATCCCTCCTTCTTTATCCATCATCAAACAATAAACAGAGTGCATCTATACTTTTAACTCACACTGTAATATATAAAAGGGTCTATTACATTTTATATAACGTTTCATGCAGTAAAATCAGGTAGAAGATAGTTATGTTGGTATGTACGTTGATACTGTAATATAACATTAAACATAAACTTCAGGAAATTCAATGCCTCTGGATTAAAAGTTTGTGAATATTTTATGATTAGGGCACATGCATTTGTTAATAAGTGATATGTTTTTAATATACAGTACATAGTATCGTCCATGTCGATTTATATGTCTTACAGGATATTGTAGCCAAATTATTAACCAAGATAATATACTTGGCTAACTATTACATCAGGATTAAGAAATTGTAAATATTTTTTTAATTTTAGTATGATAATATAATATGACAATTTTGTAGTGCAATAATTAAACATTATAAGTTTTAGTAATATAAAACCAATTTTAAATTATTTTTATGTGTTGTACGTTACTTACGTTCGATTTTCGCTTCTACATAAATATAAACTTGTGTTAAGTAATGTAACCTCTCAAACGAAAATGCATATATGATATATATATATATATATATTATATATATATATATATATATATATATATAAATATATTAATATATATATTAAACCTTGAGTTTGGGATTTGTATAACAAATTCAAAATTATTATCTTTATTTACATAAATAAATGCTCGCAATGTCACAAGAATACTAACTGAAGGAACATTTAATTCACTTAAATTATTAACTGGATATATTCCGTTTAAAAGTATCAACAGCAACGTGGAGTAAGTGTTTAAAGTTTAACCAAGTGTAACACACAGCGTACAACTTCCAAGTTTCAGCTTCAATAATGTTTTGCACGGAAACTTTCCTTCCGTCTTTCAAAGGCCATAAAGGTCTTTTATGAGTTTAAAACAATGCTTCGTGTTGTTTAAATGTAAGTAGATTACTTATAGTTTCTTCAACAAACTCGTATTTCAATTTTCATGCAATAGTACTACTTGATAGAATATTAACAAGTTTCAACAACTAAATTTAATATTTTATTTTACAGTCTAGTAAGAAAAACATAAAAAGTACTACAATAATAGCAATAGTATTTATTAGAGTTCTACATAATGAATACGCTTATAGGCTTATATTTATTCATTATGCAATCTTTTATTTACCTGACAAGAAAATGATATTTTAATAAGATAATTTAAAGTGTAAAAACAAAATAACATTACATACGTTTATTAGAAATTCAAAAATTTAAAAGGTAATCCTTTTGTTTTACTAATTCCAAGAGCTACGCTACAACAAGTTTATTGTAGAATTTTAGATTTATCCAATCATTAAATAATTTTTTTTACATAACAAATGTAAATACCCATATATTTTCCTAATGGGAGGATTAGTGAAGGAAATAGATTTTTCCGGAAATTTGCCATCGTTTCAGTGAAACAAGAAATCAGTAACACTACGTTTCAAAAATATACCTTTAAAACAAAGAAGGGAGGATTAGTATCTTATATTATTAAATTACTCCTCATGGCACATTTATAAAATCATAGACGAAAACTCCCAATTTATTTTGAATAATTTTCATATAATTCGTCAATTACCAATTGACAGAGCAACTTAGGAAGAATAGTAAAGAGGGGTTATTCCAAACCTCCATACAAGGTGCGAATACGTTACACAACTTGTCGCTAACAGGCTTTGACGATAATGACTGAAAACTTTAAAATGTATGACTTATTTTCGAGGTGTGTGGACAGATAGAAAGATAAAAAATCATATAATTTTTGTTGTAGTCTCTGAAAAAAAGGAAATTGTGTTAGCTTACTAATCCATCACCTTCAATGACGCTAGCCAAACACCAATTTGGATATATTCAATAATCGAAAACAGCTAAAAGTTTTTCAATAAAGTACAATACTCCATTTCATGATATAGTTCGTGTTATGAAAGACTGCATATTTAATCGTTATTTTGTTACAAATCATGTATTTTGTTTGTAGCAAAACATTACGTTGGTACAGAGGATTCAAATTATCTTCTGGAGTTTCAATCTAAGAACATTTGCCATAGTATTATTTGTAGTCACTAAGAAGTATTGAGAATTTCTGAATCAGCAATATACTTTCAGTGCAATCTATATATATTATATATTTATTTATTATATAAATGAATGTTTGTGTGTTTGTCCTTTATGGGATCGTACACTATTTCACCGATCATTATGAAAAATTTGAATGTATATGTACTTTTTCGACGAAGAAGGTTTATATGCTATACTCATTTATAAAACTCACCACGAGGTGGCGCTGCAAAATATAAATGTTTTCAAAGCGCCTACACATTATAAACTGCAATTACGAGACAGTTTCGTAATATCAATTTGCCAAAGACTCTTTGAAGGCACTAGGTTAGAATATATGTTTGTCTTCATAAATAAATATATGGTTGAAAGCTTTACTGTTAGACCGCTTTATAATAAAATACGTGTACAATACTATACAAACATAGGATATTTTCTTCATTAATCAATAAATTATTCATAATTATTAATATTTTTTTTATTAATATGTGTGTTTTAAGGAGAGATTTTTAATTTGGTTTAAATAAAATGTACGCCACTTACATCCTTCAATTGTAAATAGATTTCAAAAATATATGCGATTAAATTCCTTTTGTTTTTGTATTTCATTTTACACGAATTATCAGATTTATTATCATTATTTAATCGTATCAAAAAATTAATGAGATTATAAATCTGCTTTATGTCAAGAATTATATAATTTTTTGCTTTCGTCTAAATCTTTTTGTACTACCATTAATTAAATACGACTATGAAAATTACATTAGTATCATATTAACCGCAGATCACTGTATAGCAATAACCCAGAAACGTAGAGTAATGTGGTCTAATTACCGAATGCAGAGAGTAGCCTGTATCGTGTTCGGACCTGTGTTGTAAGTCACGACACCGATAAACAAAGCGGTTATGAATATGTAGGACTTGTTTGTTCTGCCCGCCTTGTTAGCATTCATGCCGTCATGTACCCAACGTGAGCACCGATGTCGCCTAAATCCATCTCGTGCTCCAGCTATACGAGTACCGGATCGTAAACAAACCCATCACATGTTCATGCCTTCAGGGTGTATAACGACATCTTTGTATTATCATATCTGTTAAACTAAAGGGCTTTTCCTGGTCTTGAAATAGGTTTTATTGTTGCATATAAACCATTTAAGAAATACATCTTACTAATAAAGTTATAATACGTAAACTTTTTCGAAGAAAAATATTTTTTTTTGAACCGTACACTACTGTAGTTTAACTTAGAGTAATAGATTTTTAGTTAGAAAAACCTTGGTATCAGTTGTACGAGTAATATAAGTGTTTTAAACACAAAAAAGGACTATTTTTTACTCCTCTAAAAACCAGAGGCAATTAATCCACGTGTGTCTCATGTTAAAGTCCAATTCTTTTATATTTTCTTTGTTTACATATTTTTTATCATGTGGTTTTTTTTCATTTCCTATATTGCTACGGGTAGGACACATATAATAAAATTCGCAAACGGTCAGATAAATTCCAAGCAGTTACATACACCAACACTATTGCTTTGATACAAATTAAGTGTGAAGAACAAATTTTCAGGTGGATATGTCTTCTCAATATTTATATAAACAACGCGGAGATAAATTTAAACTTCACCAAGCTCTTTCGTGGTAAGCTTAGGTAATATTCTAAAAAATATAAGAATATGAAGCGATAAATGTATGCCAAAGGCTCCACTAATATTTATGTATGTACCTTGAAATACTATGTGTTTATATGCACATTTCTATATCCAATATTTTGTACGTTAAAACATTAAAGTTTTACTTGTGTTTAGCATCCTTAATGAATATGAAAAGTTATAATACCTAGTTATCAAAAGTATAATAGAAAACATGAAACCACTACCTTAAAAAAACATACGTCAAAGTCTTTATATTGTAAAAATATATCATTTATATAAAGAACTGTATTAAAACTCTAGTGCGCTGTTTATTTTTATAGGAAATATATTTTACCACCATTTAAATTTACAGAGCTTAATATTTCCTTTCATTTTCTTCTCATTCATCTAAAGTTTAAAGTATGACAAATTCTATTTTGCACAGTTATGGAAATAATTGGTTTGCTTCTAACGGTAACACCATTTAGTATTTTATTACATAGCCCAAATGGATACTTATGTAATTTTTAATGTTAGAATAAAGAAAAGATAAAAAAAGTATATTATTATCTAGTAATGGGACTGATATACCCAATTATACAAAACCCCTAGCAAACCAAGAGAACTCTGTAATTTGTCCTTGTTACTAACTTTTGTAAGACGGAAATGATTACACTTCCTTAGGTAAAAAAATAAGTATTTAATTTCATAATATTTTAAGATAAGTAGTCAATCAAGTTCTATTACCCTATATAATGACAAGTTTCTATGAATTTATATAATTGGACTTGATTGATATCAAAAATAGACTTACATCTGATTTTAGGTCCACTTTAGGGAAGATTTGCCTACATTCTTGATTCTAATATGAAATTCTTGAATGGACTTACAATTTACGCTATAATAAGACATAACAGTTCATTTTAATAATAGTAGAAAGTTAGTTTTGATAATATGTGTTTCAATAATTGCTTCCAATTAAGACTGGTTATATTATAACACAATAACGTAGTTTTGCTCCAGCAACTCAGTTATTACAGTTAATACCACAATGTTTCTGACCATTCCAGCATTATTACAGTTCGATTCGTCTATGTTATATTTTTTATAAAAATAACCATAATGTAGGGAAGCGCCTCATAATATCATAAGTTCTTAAATCATTACGAAAACAAATTGAACTTTTTTGGAGTTTAATATTAACTCCTCTATATTAGGAATTTTTTAATTCAATATTAAAATTAACCCCATAGTGCATAAAGTTTTTTTTGTAAATTTTTTTCTTGAAACTAATTTAAATGTATTTATTTTTGCACTTTATAAAACATGGAAAAATATATTAAAAAAACTTATATAGTTTACTTTTGAAATAACAGCCGTCTTATAAATAGGACGTTATGCATAATGACTACCTTGGTGAAATTTTCAGCCGTCTTATAAATAGGACATCATGCACTGTGACTACATTAGTGAAATTTTAGCAGAAATTTAAGTTACGCTATGACTGTATCTTTCTCCATTAATATGTGTACAATATAAAAAGAATTATGCATAAGTAAAGTTTGGATGTCCAATATAAACACCATCTAAAATGAAAATATTTATTTCACAGTATTTAAAACGTCTTTTCGACGAAATTTACAAATTGTATGATAAAATTCTAAAAACATGAGAGGGTAAATAAAATGGAACTAAAGCACAAATATAGTTAACCAAATCAATATTTACAACAGGTTTTTGTGAACTACCATGTTACTTTCTGTTATGGTAGTCCATGAAACACTTAGGATGCAGTCCCACTTTGCACTTTGAACAAATGAACTTTTGCCTTTCCAGTACAAGTTAGCACATCATCTCTCTGTGTTTTCATTCTCCAATGGCCAGTGGTCAGTGTTGTCACGTATCACTTCTGGAGTGGTTTAGGAGATACTTCCCTTGAGTAGAGGGTTTTTCCATACTTTTTCAATATAAATAAAGCCAAATTTCTCCGGAATTTTAACAGTTTGGGGAATATGGAGTCTTGAGAGGAGAAGAAGTTTCCTGTTCAGTAACCATGCATTGGAGACTGATGCATCGAAAAGGTATAGCAGATATAGGCCACCACCACTTCCGTTGGCGCATTCGTGTCCCATATGTTGCAATGTTTTGATCAAGGAGATCAACTCCCCCCATTCCTTTGTTATAAATGGCAAAAACCGTAGGCTGTGGGTTGCAACTTGTACCTTTGCTTTTTTCTCTCTTGGCCATCTTGTTGTGGTTCCCACATTTAGATTTTTCATGTTTGTGGCCACTGTAACGATATTATTATCATGCCATCTTACCAACATCGTACTCTCAGTAGTTCGGAAGTCATAGGACCCTCTAGGTTCTTTTTTAAGATCGTGAGGACTTTTCAACGGACAATACTCACTTCTGTCAGCTCTCAATGTTCCAGTTACACAAATTCCAATCTCAGCCAAATGTTTTACGAGTGGAACTGAGGTAAAAAAGTTTGTCTATAAAAATCTTGTGTCCACTGTTTGTAGAAACCCTGGCTTTTTCTAATAGTTCAATAACCACATCACCCCCAAGTCAAACTTACTCTCACGATTTTTGTCAACACCTGTATAAATTTGAAAAACTGACAAGGTAGCCACTGGAAGAGCATATTGCCCAATTTTTGAAGCCAAAACGTATTGGCTTACCTCTGATGAATTGTTTAGAGTAGTGCTTACCATAATAAGGAATCATACTCTCGTCAACTGAAAGATTTTCATCCAGCCCCCCGTGTTGGGCAAAAGCGGTGTTCAAGATTTCTATGTATGGTCCGTAGCTTGTAGAGCCTATCAGAATCAATCTTACTGTTGTCATTCAAGTGGAGGAAGCGTAAGAATTTGTTCAAAGCGGTTGCAACGCATACTTCAGACAACAAAGTGGCGGCACATCATTGTCCCTTGACCAGTACATTCTTTTATTGGGGTATTTGCGTACCCCGACATAAGCAGTCCACCAAAGAACACAAGCAGTTCATCACGTGTCCAAATTCAAATTTACATTTTTTGTGAAGCATACAAATTACTTTGCTCACAGATCAAGTCTAACAGTTCGTTATTAAAAAATAATGAAAAAAAATTCAAATGGCGTTTGGCTCTCCATAGCCTCATCAGAGTCAAAGGCAAATGCCCTCACAATTTGGTTTCCATTCCAAAATTAGGTTTAGAAGTTTTCCACTGATTTATTTTTTCCTCCTTTACTTTTGCAGCTAATTGTTTTTTTGATAAATGTTTCTCCCTATCATTTTTGTTCCGTTTAGTTTTCTTCTAAGTCGGTTCATTGTCACTTCCCTCACTATCTGAGTTAAAGCAATGCATACTTAGTTTTTTTATGGGGCGTTTTTTGATCCCTTTACTTAACTCACTAGATGTAACTAAATTTATGCTAAGTTTACTTGGTTGTGGATCCTGAGCTGTTGCCTCACGTTCAGTCTCAATCCCTGCAGTAGATATATCATTCCTTTGAACATTACTCATGCAAGAACTATTTACTGTTAAGATAGACTCATCAGTTGAACAAGCAGTTTGAACTTCACATTCACTCAGAAGTAAATTGCGCCCAAGATTGTTAATATTTCCTACATGTTCATCATCCGAGTTATCACTGTCCACATCGGTTTTCTCCAAACTCGTTCGGGGGAACAACGTAGATTAGTCCTTTCGACTCCATCATCATCATCATCTTCTAACTCCGCCAAAATATTCTCCACATGTTAGGCTGAAAACAAATTTAAATTAGGTCTACACTTAATGTATTTACGTACATGTTTGTAGAACTTAGCCTATATTTATTTATAACTTAATTTTCATAGGGAATGTTAATTTTAATTTTACAAAACATTATAAGAACAAAAACAATAAATAAGTACACTAAAAAAATGTACTACAGCTGTAAAAATAAAAAAGTAGCTATGTGGTATAAAGGTCTGAAATGGTCCTCACGATTGCCCAGTTGCATAGTGTCCCAAAAATGGGGACGCTGCTGAATGAATCGCCAAAGAAAGTAAGAATACTGCAGTATTAACATTTATGATGCAACATTCATTTCATTGTATTACTAGTATGTAGGAAATATAGTTAAAAGTTACAAAACTATATCTAATAAAATATAAATAAAATAAACTTACCCTTGGTGTGGTTACAACAAAATTGTTGCGAGACATTTCAACATGTAGCAAATTGAGGTTATGTTGAACTCAACTAATAATGTGCTCTGCCTTTAGCTGTGGTATCTAGAGGAAGCAGTGGGGCCAACTCCAATTGCTTTTAGACTAAAATATCCCTTAAAAAAATTATTTATCAAGCGCGTCCCTTATTTTTAGGACGCTATGCACTAATGGGTTTAGTCAATATGCATATATTAAAACTAAATTAAAATTTAGCCTACATCAATACAATTTTTATATTCTGGAAATGTTTACTATTTGCTAAAACTGGAAAAGCCCGCAACAGGATAAGCTGGCAGAAGTTCACTTATTTATATGATTCTGTCTGACTTTCTACACATATATCTCGATAATGAATAGACCTATACGTTTTAAAATATGCATAAATCTTAGTTTATACATACTCAAGATCGAATTTTATGTTGTGTAATAAACCTGAAGTATGTAATTTTGCCGAGCGTTAGCAAAATATTTCATATTGGCCTTGTAGTTAAACATGGTAATAAAGATAAAATGTATGAATAAACAAATTTTAGAGCGAATTTAGTACAATCATATGACATAATAACGTGTGATATAGTATCACGTGCTGCCTAACTACAAACTGGTCATAGAAAAGTTTCTATTCAATCTCAGCGAAATTTGTTTTAAAGACACGTAATGTGTTGTATTCCTAACTTGTAGCAGTAAGGAGTATAGTAATAGGACTCACGTTTCATATATCTTGTAAAAGCTATATTCTGTGTTATGTTTTTATTAAATTATATTTTTTTATTTATCACAGCGTTATTTATACCTTATACGTTTTTTTCTTATGATGTATCTTCCCAAAGGTATTTATCCACTGGTAGATTAAACAGTCAATTTTAGTCTATTGTAATCCCTTCATAAAATGAATAGAGTAGTAATAAAAAGACACTTTAAAGAAAGTGTGTTATGTTATTGTAATAAAACGAAAGCTATTAAATTTCATTATCTATAACAACATAAGTACGTAAATAATAAATACAGGGTATGATATAGGACTATTATTGGTGATAATGTAGACTTTTTCACATGATTCTGTGAATTATTTAACGAATATTTTTAAAGGGTAGGGTGTTAATTTACATGTCCAACTATACATGTGAATATATATAGGGTGTAATTTTATACGATTAAGGCGTTTCAACTTATATAACTTTACTCACTACTAAACGTTACTTCAAAATATTAATCAACATTTTTTAAACACCAATAATCAGTCTTGTGATTTATGAAAAATGTAGCTTTAAAAATATTTTCATTGTAAATACATACTCGTACACTACCGTACACCATTTTCATGTTCACTGTAAGCGAATTTATTTCATAACGGGATCTTGTACCTAACTTCACGTATTTATTTTTTAAGGTTTTAAAACTAAACTCACCAGAGAGAAGAAACTATGTTTCAAATATCGGTGCACGTATCATTATACTGTTATTATTCGGTTTTTATTTACTAAAACTTTTGATACTTATGTGATTCTTCTGCGAATTTATTAGCCATATTAAAACAACTGTTTAAAGAAAATCTGTAGGCTTTTGCAATCTACAATACTATTAACCCCTTGTATTATTTGTTTCAATTTAAAACATATTTTACAAATATAGGATTACTTGTTTTCATAATGAGTGGGCATAAAATCTAATAATATGTCTTTTAAAGGGATTCGATTGAATTGTTTTCAATATTATTTTTCGTTTAACTCTAAAACTTGCGTAGAACACCTTATTACATTCATTCCGTGCCTACATTATTTTAACTGAACGTGAAATTTTGTTATAATTTTATAGTTTTGAATACATTATTTATGTCTGATTTAATAAATAAATATTCATAAATTCATTTATAATAACTACCCTCATTTATGACCCACAAAAAGAATACCACATCAATCAAAAATAATCTTTAAACTATTTCTTTTTCTTTACAAAATGCGGGTAAAATCAAGAGGATACTAACCATTAAACATATTTTAAGAACTAATGACTAAGAATAAAGGTACTTACGTAGCATATTATTTAAAAGGAAGAACAGTTTCCCATATTATGGAATTTTTTAATCTGAAATTAGATTTATGTTTAGTAGGAAAGCTAATGATATTGAAATATGCAAGTGATTACAAATGAATTCAGAATGCAGATAAGATTGCTTAAATTATTTTCAGTGATTGAAGCATCTGATTAATCAAACGTCGATTAATTCATGGGCATGCATTTGTTTGTTTTGAATAATATATTTATGGAAATTGTGTATTTATATTTGCTTTTATCAGATTTATGATTGTATTGCAATGTACATAAATGTTTTAATCTTTACTGGATAGTATTTTGTATGCATGTAAAGAATTCGAGAGAAAATGGAGTCATGATGATGAATATCAGTGGATAGGTATTGTGTTAGGGGTAAGTACGTACTTTTCTGTAGACTTTTATTTGTCTTTCTCTGCAGTATTAAAGATCTCTAAGAAGGCATATAAGTCCAATTTATGGTAATACAATCATTGCATACTTAAAAAAGCATATTTCATATTAACGAATAACCATTTCTACAGTTGATTGAAAGTATGTTTTGTAATCAATGTACAGAAAAACAATGTTACTGTATAATATCCCATTCTAGCACAATAGCTTGAACTTGTGCAAGAGTGTAATGACACAGTTTATAAATATATTTAAAAATACATCCCAGTCTTGTAACAGCCTTAAGTAATTTGAGCTTTATGTCACATTCTGTTTTATTGGTCACTATCTCAAGCACATGATTGATTGAGCCCACAGACAGATATACAGCCTGAAGGTGACATTGATTGGTAGGTTGTTGATGAATACCTGTATTTGCCATTTGTACCCGTAATACTCCTAACGTAACAGTTTATATTATACTGTATTTTGTACCATAGAAACTTTGTTCTAAAAAGGTCTGATTTACAAAAAAGTTACTTAAGGCATAATTTTGTATACTTTAAGTAATAATAGTATTTAATTACTCATCACTAGCTCATTGATTGATTGACCTTAAAACAATCATACTAAGGAGCCTATATTTGGCATGGTAGTTCCTCAGATGATGTAACACATGCAATGAGGCAAAAAGTATGACTATGAGGATTAAATTTCATGCGAACGGTAATTTTTGGCACAAAATTTATTTCAATATTTTTTATATATTCCGACTTTTGTTAACATTGTAAAGTTATTACTGGTTCTATAGATTAAAAATGATTATACCTGATTAAGAATTAATACTTGGTTTCCATTTGGCCATACATTTATAAGGAGTCGTTGCACTGTTTCTATAGTTATTTACGATATAAATCTTTCACAAATATGCTACTTCAAATGAAAGTATTGAAACATTTATACAGAGTCCTTGGACTAAATATTTTATATTTAAATTAGAATTTTTGTCGTAAAATTTATCTCAAAAATTTTGAAAACATGAAACACGTGAAAAAAACAAAAATACCAAATTTGTGATTGTGTTTTATCACAAAAATGGATTATGATTGGTTATGATTGATATTCAAGTATCACTTACTTTTAAGTTTCTCAAGAGCAATAAGGAGTTTTAAAAGTAAAAAAAAATTGAATGATTTTTTTATATTTCTTGTACGTTTCTATCGTAAGTTGGTTCAATATTTATGCAAATAGTTATTATCACTATAATTATTATCTATTTATGTACAGCTAAAAATTTGTCTCAAACTGGCGATTATATAAAAATTTAATAACAATTGTGATAGCGGAAAACCCGTTAGTTTATTCGTGCGTCACAAAACTTATTATGATTATTATTATCACAAAAGCACTTCAAAAGGATTATTATGAATACTTTGTAGCATAAAATACTAAAATTATCAGCTGGCTAGTTATACATGGTGTTTGTGCTACTATTATTTACATTATGAAGGCGAGAAATGCCCGTTATAATGTCACTTTACACAAGTACATCTGGTACCTAATATCTATCACTTCACTACAGATGTACGTAACATGCGGTTCTAATCTATCAGGAACTGTTGCATTATTTGATTGTGCGAATAATTTATTGGAGCTCTAATCCTGATTGAATAGACTGATATAACTAACATAATTGTGAGAAGTGGAACGTTATGAGCACTTTAACTAAAATTAGGTGTATATCATTACCACCTCCATACCACCCCCCGTTTGTGAACCAATTTATAATTATTAAACAGTTTTACGTACAGTATGAATAAAATAACGCAATGGGTAGTCTTCGGACACGGGTGGTTTGACAGCCATATTTATCACAGACATCACAGCTCTGCCATTGTGTCCCCGCTATTGTCCGGTAGTTGATGTATAGCCCGCCAGGTACCGTTGTATACAAGCACTCTTCGCTGATCCAGGTCCATGACAATACAAAACCCAAAGTGGGAGCTACCTCACATTGATATCACATCTTCAGTTTATTTTGGTTATATTATTGATATAGCAGCTTGTGCATACTTTATGTACTTGTACATTCATGTATTACCATAGATCATACAACTAATCAATGTAGCGGATCAAAGTAATTAGGAATATAAATAGCAAATTAGGATTAATGGGTAAAAATGTTTAAATTTTTTAAGATTTATTGAAAAAATTATAGCAAGTAATATTAATTGTTAAAAATGTTTTTTGGTAATATTTTATTATTTTAAAGTAAACGAGAAGTGATGAACGTTTAATTTCACACGATTTTATTAATCGTTAGTGAATACTTTTACATTGTTTTTAGGGATATACATGACGGCAAGTAGAAAACATAATTTTTAAATACATTTATAAACGTCCTGAGTACAATTTTATAAGGTCCTAAGAAGATCTCAGATTAAAAAGAAGCAAAATAATATTGAAAGTCAATGATAAACATCTGTGAAAAATCAGGTAAGGTTGCGTTGTTGTACCCTCCTTAGCACACAGAAACGTTTGTAATTGAAACCTAACTTAATATGAATGTAAGATATCGAGAGAATGTTTCATCTAAAGACTAAATTTTGCATGAAACTTCATTCCACATAGAGAGGAATTGAATTCTATGACTGGCCCAAACTGGAAATTTGGCTGAATGTTATCAGAGTCTGTCGTTCTATATTCAGAAACAATGTCCATTTTGTGTTTTCCGAGAGGACGTAAAAGTTTGTGTATGAATTGTCTATCCATCGGTCCGCAAGACATCTCTAGAATTATATGAACTATAGGTTTAAATTTATGAAGTAATATCGGTAAGAGCTGTCACGTTACATAGGATGTGGCGTACTTCTTCTATGCATATAATCTATTGCATTCTAAAATTTATTAAGTGAAGGTCGTTTTATGATACAAATGTTATAAACGTTCACAACTCATTAAAACACAATAGGGCATTTCAAACTTCGCAATATGATTAAGTTTCACAGGTTTTTGCACTCGTAAATTTTTAATTCACATTAATAGGAACAGTTTTTTTTTATTTCTTGTAATCACGTTGTATTTCTCTTTTTACATTAACTGCAATTAGAAAAGAAAAGAAATAATAATAATTATGATTCATATCTTTTAATTAGATATCGCAAAACATTTTTTAATTCAAATTTTTGTACATGCTTTTCCTATTGGAACTAATTTAGGGATTTTGTAGTAACTTTCATTGGATATTATATTACGAAATTTCATAACTGTAAATAGTTCTTTCTATATCTATATGAAAAGTAAATTTAAAATTTATTTGTAGTAGCTTTGTATTTTCGTTTTTAACTGGATATGTATGTTTCAGGTATGCAAGTTATAAACAGTGATATAATACAAACG
The DNA here is from genome assembly GCF_021130785.1 of Homalodisca vitripennis. Classification (NCBI taxonomy): domain Eukaryota; kingdom Metazoa; phylum Arthropoda; class Insecta; order Hemiptera; family Cicadellidae; genus Homalodisca; species Homalodisca vitripennis. The sequence goes on along the minus strand of NC_060213.1, from coordinate 85,077,628 downwards.
TAAGTAAATAATACGTCAAAATAACACTATATATAAGTTTTGTATATTAGTTCCTCACATAGCTTGTGGTAAAAATATGCTGTTTGTAACGCTGATGTCTATATTTGCATTAATTTCAAATAAAAAGTGAATTTATTACTCTTATAACCTCTTTGCGGTACTAAAGCTGCGTGTAACGACTTAGTCATAAAAGTGAAAGGTCAAACCCAACTAAATCACCTACTACATACTACATTTATTTACATCACACTATAAGTCTGGAAGTCATTAATGGTCTCGTTTTCATTACCTTTCTATAAAAATAGTTGAGTGTCTCACTGGAGTGGAATTTCAGTTCCTGCCTGTATTTCTCGATATATCTAGAATGAACTAACCTATACATTTGAAATTCCGAGGCCCGAGATCGTGTGTACCCTTATTACATTTGGATAGTTTTTAGCAATCACGTTTATATTGGTGATAATGGTAACCATAACTCCGAAGAAAAATTTAGGATGAATCAAGTTTTAAGCAAAATAATACAATCATTATAAATTTTTTTTATATTATGTAGTTACAAAAATATTACGTAATAAGTAAGTGATTGATCACGGCTACAAAATCTAAGTTAATTTAATACTTGTGATTCCATTATGAGGTAAGACATCTAGATAAAATAATACTAAATCTATATTAATACAGTTAACTTAATAGTTAATTAGTTAACCCACATCTTGTAATAGCTCACAAATATGGTTTATGAGCACAACTTAAAACCAACATTACAAAACAAAATCCGAAAATTTTTGTGGGTAGTTTGAAAACCAGAAGTCCCAACTACATCTAAAAAGCAGATATCTTCGCACCCCGTCTGCAATGAGCAAATCCCAGTTATTTAGCATGATCACTGGCCCATCCATCAAATGTGACACAATACACACCATAGTGATACAGGACGCGTACCGAAAGTCATAAATCACGCGGTTACTCTAGTGGACGGTGAACTTTGCTGATATCAACTGAAACGACACACAATCAATACACACTCTTCCTGATGTATGGTTTTTGAACTATACATGTTTCAATCGAACAAATTTTTTCTCTACAAAGCTTTACATAATTAACATTTTCCATTGCGTTATGATGGATTAACTGTTAACTAATTTGCAAATGTTCTTGCACATCTTTCACCAATCGTTGAATTCCATGTAATATTTACATAATTTACGATTTTTATGTAGTAATGATGAATCGAAACATAAATATAGATAGATTATAAATATTACCATTTTAGTCTTGGTTTTAAAATGCAACTAACATTTTAAACGTAAATAAACTATTTATAAATGTGTTTCAATAACAACATAGCAGTGGATTTAATTCTTTGACAACAATAAAACACGAACAGTTGTTAGTCCTCAGTATCTGAAGTTAGTTTAATGATGTAAATGATGTTCATACTGAAATAGTAAAGAAGCTAAGCTATATTTAGTAACTGATACGAAATGCTTCTCCACATATAATTTTTTTTTACTCAGCGATAGTGACAGGCACCTATAATTCGAGGAACTTAAAAAAATATTCAGCCTGTTTTTTGTATTTTCACACGATGCCACGACAAAAAAGTATCCTATGTTATTTAAATTTCGCTTGATGCTTAGTTGTATGTAAGTACCATCAATTTTGAAAGTGGTGAATTTCACTCCATACAATTAGGCCAAGTGTTAAAGAATATGTTATATCGGTCTTATACCCTAAAAACAAGTTATATATAAAGATATTTGTATCATTAATGTTATAATTTTTATTCTGCATAAAATATCAGTATAAAAACATATTTTAACTGCTGACAATGTTTATTTTAGCGTACTCTTATGTGTGTTGAACACTCTCTTGCTAAATAACTGTACTTATGTGAACACTGCTATGAAACGTAACTGAGCAAGAGTTTGAATGTATTATTTGGGAATTTTTATCGCGAATTAACCTATTTTATATTTTAAACTATGTCAGAAAATTAGTTTCCACATAGTCAAGGATGTTTTCTATTACAATTTATGACCAAACGTGGAGTTTGGATGAGCGTCATTGAAGCCCATGAATCAGTAGGTAGCATAGTTTCTCTTTTGTCTGCGGGAGAATTAACAAATTGTGTTTTTTTATGATTTAAAAAAATCAATAATAACGTTTCTTATACCTGTATGTTGCTTTTAAAACCTATATCTAACGCAATGTATCACAACTTGGTAAACAAGAACATGATCATTGTATCGTGACAAATCATTTACTACCCTTAGTTACGGAATATGTCATAATTAACATAATGCTATTATTGATACATTAAAGATACCCACAATGTCAATAAATCAAAACCCATTTTAGACTAAATTAAGTATTCCACTTTGAGGTCTGTTTTATATGGATTCATACATGCTCTACACGTTTAGAAACAGTAAAATATGATTTTTTTTTTTTTTATTAAAATTCGAGACTTTGCTAGACTAAATTTCTAGTAATTTACACGTTCTTATAATTAACTTAACTTTCAAAATTAAATCCTGGTTTTATTCTTAGAATGATTTGGTAACGTAGTGCACTATGAACAACTCTGTAGCTTATAGTATTGTAAATGTTAGATTATATGGAATTATAAATAAACTTAAATTCTATTATACCTATAAACAACGCATCAATTGAAGTAATTTTAAAGAAAATTGAAAAACGTTTTTGTATTATAAATATAGGACAGTATAAGCATTATTGATAATTAAGGATAACAGCGTTGATAATTTACGTTTATTCGAAAAACAAAGAAACGAATAGAGCAAATACAAGTTTCTATTTGGTGCCTTGGTCCAGCACATACGACTTGTTGCTGCTAATGTGTCAGGTTGTCACACTACAGTGTATATTGGGGTCATAGGTGCTGTTACGTGTCAAAGGTGTGAAGTCAATGCACAGTCATGTGTCCTAAGAGCAGTTGTCCATTCATAGTTGGCAGCGATGTTCTGTGTCAAAAGCCACCATGTTTGCTACCATTATTATTGTGCTATGCCGTTACAATGTTGTACCTGTAGCATAGAGCTGTACTGTCGTATAGGACTTGACATCATGGGTAGTATGTTAATTTATCTTTTCATCACTGATGTACTTTTCGGGTCAAAGGTTATTGATTTGTTAATAATAAACATCAAATATGGCAGATATATAATACTTAATGACGAATTGGGTGTAATAGGTACTAGGGGTCAATTAATAGGGTCTTATGATTGAAGAGGAATTCACATACACGCACGCACACACATATATACATTATACTAACACAAAAACATACCCATGATTTATTTTATTCAATAATATTTCAGTTATACTAACAGAAACCATAAATATGCAAACTAGATATGACTTCATTCTTTCCATATTATTACAATGAGCTCTCAACATAAATAAATATATTAAGTGTGATAAGTAAAATTCACACTATATAATCTCGCGTGGCTAGAAACTTCATTTATATCTATATATATATATCATTCTGTGAGTTACGATTGAATCATAAACGATTCTACATTGGTCTAATTGGTAACGTGGTTTAAAATGAAAAAATCCCAGAGACATGTTAAATAAAACCTTAAAACGTACGTAGTTATACACGCAGCCTAATGAAATGAACTATAATATTGCATACTACCTAATTGGAGCCTGCCACGCGACGCGTGGTCTAGTGTACTCTTTCCTTGCTATAATATAACGAACTGTATTGTTAGTAAAATAATAAGTATATCATGAATTATAATTGTTACTATTAATACTTGCTTGGACTTTTACATACCAGCATACAGTACATTTGCGAACAGAACGTACAAAGAAGGCATTTTTACCTGTCGTTTAGAATTAAAACAATATAAACAATGTCCATTCCAACATATAATACAAGCGCAGAAAAATTATGTATAAATTATATTGAACAGAATTTATGAAAAATCATATTACAAATAAATACTACTATATATATATTTGTAATAAAATAATGCTTCTGAATGCAATTATGTGGATTACGTATGTGAATTAAATGTGTGTTATTGAACTATGTTGCAAATGGATAGGTTATTAAAAGCTTAATTGAGTAATCCGCCTTAAAAACAGCTCAGCTTTATTTTAATTATTGCCGTTTAATTTGAACTATTACCACAATTAGCTCTCACTGTTTACATATAAGTTTTAACATAAAAATTGCAAATAAACTGGTAAAACTTAAAAGTATAAGGGATAATAAGTATAAAAAGAAAAAAAACCATATATTAAGAAAATGTGGCGTCTGTAGAGAAATATAAAAACAATGGTATGTTAATATATACACATACTGATATAACCATAAATGTAAGTTATTATTCCGATACAACGGATTGTCGATACATTTAACAGAATATATCAAAATAGATAGCCTGACATACGGATGGACGGACTGTCCTTTCACATTTTCGTCCTAAAATGACTGCTTATGCCAATGAGTAGAAAAAAAGTATAAACGTAAGGATACAGTTTCTAGTCTCTAGGACCTTTCTATCACTAGTTATCGCTTGGCAGGTAGACAAACAAACAGACAGACGGAACTGCCCTTTGACCGCAACCTTTGACCTTTACGATCTAACCGTCAGTAGGGGTTTCCTTGAAGCAAGAGAAACCTATTTACTGAGTTAAAGTCACTACGACCCTTATAATAAGTATTATTGTACAGACTGGTAGAACAAAAGTAAAACACACAGACCGACTGTCTTTCGGAACTTAAAAATCGAGAATTTTCTTCTTTTTTACGAGGAACATGAGTACATTTAAGTATCTGGGAATATACTTGTCGAGAGTTTTCGCACAAACGCTGATACCGACGAAATGATAACACCACGATTATTGAAGGGTCACCAATAAATTCATAAAACATGTCTATACAAAAATATAGCTTTCTTTTTGGTTGTTCTGACCACACCACATGTCGCTTAACAGGCTTAGCTGACGGTTAATGCAGAGTTTTAGATCTATAGCCCATTTCATTATACATATAGAACGACACAAAATTATACCGGAAACAAATGTAAAATAACAGGAAAACTTAAACTAAAATTGTGTCAGCCTACTGCGTGATAGGGTTTAATGACGCTCAGACAATTTCCATTGTTGGACATGTATCATTATAGAAATACATGTTGTCTGTGTATAACAGACGTTTCATACGAAATTTACATAGGCTACAGATAAAATATGTATAAATAAAATATGTATAATATGTATAAATATGTCTTTAGGTATCTCGCAAAATGATACATCTGTACTTTTATTAACTTGGGTTTTATATAAGGGTGTAAGTAGTAAAATTCCACACTAAATCACCACAAATATATGTTTAAGTGGAAAACATAGGTGAGTAAGTCTATATATGTTAATATGTCCAGAAATTCTCTTGTGGGTGTATTAAGTCAGTTTTAAAATTTATTTATTCTGCTATTCTATCGTTGAAATCATGATTACCCATAGGATATAATTTGCTAATTCTCAGCAAATCCTATGGAGTATTATGCACCATCATCGAAATCAGTGCTCTCATACATATATTAAGCTTCATGCACAGTTCTAAGTCTATTGGCTTGTTTTCAATATACAATGTGGACAGACAATCTGTTCAAGTAAATATATCTAACCCCTCAAGTGATAGGTTTCACTGACACTTAACTAATAATAACAAATAGAAAAACAAGACGTAATTTAGTTTCTTCATTAGATTGAATATTAAGATGTTTTGCTACGTCTGTAGGATCCTTCCACGATATCCTTTTACCTTTTATTAAATTATTAGTTACTTCTTTCAAAATTTGACATACCTCAATATTATTTTTCGTCCTAATAGTAGGCTAGCTGAGCATCGAGTATAAAATACAACTGGTCGCTTAAATTTACCTCGTAAGTACCTCTGAAACCCGAGACGTTACCTCTTTTACGGACCATTTCAGGCTTACGATAGGGCTCCCATCAGTACAAAACAACAAAACTTCTTCGGCTGTTATCTCAAAGACTTTCGGTACCTTTTAAAATTCGGATACAACTTGAAGTTTTAGCGATTATTACTCCTTACACTTTAGAAATAAAACAATATATATATTGTCACTGATAATTTGATTGTTTGAAAATATGGTTTGTTTACGTTCCTTTATCAAAATTATAATATAGTGTTAAATTTAACCGTGGGCTATATTCTATAATAAAACGATATCCGAAACTGTATACCCCAATTTTATTTTGCAAATAATTAAAAACAATTTGAGCCGTGAGGTTAAAGCTATGAATTTAAAGCCTGATTTTATTGATTTAATTTAATAAATAATCATCTAATAATACGACACAAAGAAATGATTTCTGATCGGTTGAACGGTTAACATTTTGTGTATTCAATCCGATATAAACATGAGTAACTTTGATCAACTTTTCTTGCGAGATATGTATAGTTATAAAAATTTAATCATAATTTTTAATAGCTTTTCAGCAAACATCATTTAAAAATATATTCCTATTTACAGTAGACATTATTATACTTTCCGGTACATTTTAAATAAATAAAATTAAATAGTTGCAATAGCCAATGTAATATATGCAGAACCTGTATGTTATATTTTTACTACCTCTTTAGCTAAAAATGTGGGACGAGAATGTCAGTAATGAGGTGAGCAATGCCGGTGACGTCATGGTCAGCTGCCTTCACCACCACAAAGGCTGATGGGCTGCTCTGTGGTCGGCCTGGCTCTATGGCTGCGGATCAATGAACTGGCTGGCGCGTTATTTTAAGTTCATTCATATTACATACATACTACTGCATATAGGCATGGTATAAAACAACTGCTTCAAATATTATTTTAGTTTGATAAAAATACTATATCTTTGTTCTTCATAACTACGAGTGTGTAGTTCAGCATAAATCTAAATATGATTATATTATAGTTGTTACACAATGAACGTAACAATAGAAATGTATTTTATAGTAAAATGGCACTGCAGGAACTTAAATATAAGGCCAAGATTTTTTTTGGACCATAATCAAAAAATTGCTTGACGTGTAGAAAAGTTATATTTTCAACTGACAAGTTATTTTATGCCACTGTATTTCCTTTCATAACAGCTATATGTTTGTAAATGTCTCTCGTAAGCCTATAGATTAAAATGTTTTTAAATTGGCTCTTGGTTGGGTTTTTTTTACTATGTATAAAATCACAAATACAATTAAACTGTTACTAATTTACGACTTTAGCCTCGTTTTATTGTTATGCCTTTAATAAAATAGTTAATTTTATATGATGGTCTTGAGATCTTTATGTTGTAGGTAAAATTGTATAATCACAAGTTACCCACAGTTATTAATACAAACAATAGGATAAACGTACAAAATTAAATATACCAAACGGCATAACTAAAGGAAGCGTACATAATTAAATTATACTATATGTATAATTATCTTTGATGAAAGGCTAAACGGTCAGACTACGGCCTTATCGATAGCAGTTAGTACGTTTTAAGATCATAAAAATGAGATGTTAGGGTGGAAATAGTTTTTTTGTAAAGTTACCTGCACCAGCATTTTTCACTTTTCGCATATTTAAGTCTTCTTTTATGTTCTATTCAAAAAAAAATAAAAACATTTTAAATCTTAACTTAAATGATTCATTTTACTCCACTGATCAAAAGTATGTTTTTATGTCTGAATCATACATATGTTTATCATGGTTTCCATATTATATTTTCAATACGTAAAATGTTGTTTTATTCTACGTCAAATCACTCAGAATCTTCATTAAAAATAAAAAAATATCACGTTTGAAATAAAATAGTACTAAATAAGACGACTTGAAATATAAATTAAGCCACATGTTATCTTTGGTTTTAATTTGACTTTAAAAATTTAAATTTTTTTCAAAACAACACTGTATCATCGCAGCTTTAGTATGTTAAATTAAGTTGATAAACAATTAGGTTGATATAACAATGAAAATTAATAAGAAATATACAGCAATAAAGATTAACACTATAATCGATTATAATATCTAATATTTTGCAGAGTTTGAATATTTCACTTCGATAACACTATCCCTCCTATTCTAAAAAATCTTTAAATGTTTGTAATTGCCTAATCGAAAAATAAAATCGAGTATCAATGTGTGGTTTTAAATATACTGGAACAATTAAAGTCATTGCTATGTATTTTATAGGTGCCTTGCATGTTAATATACACGTTTAAAAGTTTTATACATTTTTCATATTTGTACTTCACTACGGACGTATAATTAATAACACCAACAGTTTTATTATTTTTGAAGGAATCCATCATAAGTTGTATCTTAATGAGCGAATATTTTGGGTTTTCGTACACAGTTTAGTGTTATTAGACTGTGTAATAATTATTATATAATTTTGTAGGAAACTTTTATTGGACCTTTCCAAGACTTAGTAACTCATTTGCTTCAAATACATTTTGAATACTAAAAATGTTTTATAACAAACTATATAAATAACACTTCAGATGTCGAAAGATTTATTTTTATCATTCTTATAACTGACATCCTTAGTGTTATAATATCGGTTACGTTATCAGTAGAACTGTTGTTATTTTAAACTACCATAACCATACAATCAATTAACAACCCGATAACAGGTTGTGGCTTGTTCTGAAACAAAATTGTAAATGGCAATCGACTGGCATGGAGTATTGGGTAGTCTTTGGACACGGGCAGTTTGACAGCCATATTTATCACAGACATCACAGCTCTGCCATTGTGTCCCCGCTATTGTCCGGTAGTTGATGTATAGTCCACCAGGTACCGTTGATATACAGGCACTCTTCACTGATCGAGATGGACTAGGCCTGCAAAACATCATGAGTAATGTTTCCTAATTCCATTAGGAGTTCAATTTTGCAACGAAGTAAAAATTTAATTTTGTTAAACAGGGTGTTCAAAATGTGAGGACATAATTTTGAAAATAGTTCAATGAAAGGCTATAAAAACAATTATAGGGATATACCTATCTTGTCATAGATTCCATGTTTGAAAATCACACTTTTGGAGTTATAGCCTTATTGGTGCATAAAAACAAAATACACACATAAAAGATTGTTGTCTTGGACAAAATTCTATTAAGTAACATCAACGTTTAACACTCACTACAAAGATGAAAAAAGCCTATAGGCCTTCCCAGTCTAAAAACTTTCACCACATGCAGAAGACCTCAGGATCAAGCTATGTCACTGCTGTTATAACAGTTAACTGCGTTATCAATCTGGTGATGGTCTATTATTTGAGTAACTTTATACTGCTTATGTATTATATTAAATATAGTGCAAATTTAAATGCAGTTTCTAATTGAGTACTTTGGTTTGGTCCTTGTTCTTAAATTACCTGTAAAATCTCATAGACCTTAAATGAATTTAATTTGCGACGTTTTCAGCATATTTGTTGGAAATCAACATTTTACTCGTATTTCGGACAGTTTGCAGTTAGTTTTTTCAAAATTAAAGACTTTAAAAGTTTTCAAGAAATATTTGTTGAAAACTAAGATGAAAAAAGAAAACTGTTAATAAAAATAAAACAAGTAAGTGAGAGAAAGGTAAAAATGCTACTAACTAACTTGATGTGAGGAATGATAAATGAAGGAAGGAATACAGGTTTAATAGGCTCACGCAATCTCACTTTTTATTGTCTGTTGTATATAAATTCAACACTGAAAATGTCACGAGATTCTTAACTCTAACATGGGATCCATAGTTGACAAAGTACTTTTGAAACTACGGCAATCACTTAAGGACTGACCAGGACTAAAAATGATCAAGGTAACTATTAAATTGTGCAAATAATAAAAAAACTATAATAATATCTCCAGTTACAAAATTTCATGTTTATTTACTGAAATAATTTTATATCTGTTTGATGTTTCATTAGTATAATAGCAATTAAATATATTGTTACTGGAATAGTCCTACCTCTTTTTATACTGTGAATCACACTTTCAATGAGGATATACATGTGTAGAATACATTTATTACTAGATTGTAGACAACTTTGGAAATAATTAAGGTTTAATCCAAGGATATTTTCTTACAACTGTACGAGATACGAATGGCGCAATGTTTCTTCCACTAATATTTTAGCACTTAGCAAATATTACATGCTAAGTAATATTATGCTTATGGTGTGTCTGGAGGGTGTGTCTTAGCACGGAAGTACATCCCCTGATAAAACCACCGGGAAAAGGTTTTAATTACTACTTTCATTTATTATACGGAAGAATCTTTTCCTAAAACGTATTATGTATAGCGGGAAACAATTCCAGATTTAACCCATGCAATTTGAACTGTTTCAAGCAAATTTGGGTTTAAGCTCCGGAGTTAATATACTTGATCTCGATTTTTATATCCCTTTGCTCCTTGATATTTAATACTTTACGATTCAATGGACTTATCTTTTCTAATGTATAACATAAAATAGGAGCTTTTATTTAAAATCCATCGAAGACAATAAAGTTGAAAGTTTTCGATATTTGTTAATAATATGAATTTTCACTTATTTTAAAACAATTAGACTTTTTATTGAAAATCTAAATCAATACATCATTTCTTTTATTTAAAACGTTTACCAGTTACTCAAATTAAATGTGTGAAAAAACTTGGTTTTTTAAGTAATGTATTGTCAAAATAGGGAATTTGCCAGATTATGCAGTTAATAATACACTAATTAACCACAGTCTTCTATGTAATCAGTAGCTACGTTAACAAAACTTACAGCTAAAATATTAATATTATTAGTCCATATACTATCATTTACTAAATAAGTGCACAATAGATATTAAATTACTACCCAAATATACAACTCAATGTTTCTATGAAGTCCCTCCCGTGACCGTCCTCAACTCACAGTACACGTGAAAGATTGTTTTGACGTCTTTCGGTGACATGATGGTGACACGTCTTACTGGTTGATGATTTTTAGCAGATACTGTACGAACTAATAAGCATCGAATTGGTCTTTAATTACCACCGTGTACAAAGTGATACCTTGAGTTGTGTCTAAAATGACATATTTTGTTGTACTTAGTTTAAAATTAACTACTCTCCCAAAGCAATACACACTGCAGGTTTATATTCCTGTAGTTTTTCCATCGTTCAATTCACATGCACAGTACCATTCCTTCATCATAAAATCTGCCGCAGCAGTATGAGCATTGTTTGCGTGCATGTAACAAGGAGTTGGAACAATTGAGTATGCAACTATAAAATATGAAATATTACAGTGCTATAATCGCCCAAATCTTTTGCGGTCAAGAATTAAAAGAGATCGATCACGCTAGCTGTACATACGTTATTAAAGAAGGACATAGAATATTTAGTTTACAACGTCAGCAACTACTCCTGGTAAATGCTATCTTCGTCTATTTTATTCTTCTAGGAGACACGGAGTGCTGAAAATGGGCCTAAGTGAGTATAAGTGTTTGCAGCACATTCCTAGAGCAACCAGCATTCTAATTTTTCTACAAAATTACGGTGCACTTTCAGCGCAAAATTTAAGAAAATTCTGGGATCTATCAGTGCATAACATTCATATTCTTTTGACACCCATATGAAAATAAGTTAACAATAAGAAAGTTCTTTAAAAAAGTGTTATCTAGAATATGCGTAGTTTTTATTCGTAGCATAAGCAATTTTTATCGGTATCATGTTTATTTGAGCATATATGAGTAATTTATTTAGATACATATCATGTAATTTCATCAATCATTTCATACATTTAGATATTGCAATCGGAGAAATTACGGGCGACTTTTTGCATCTTCTCTGATCATGACCTCTGAAATCCAGAACTATCAAACCCGAAAATGTTTAATATATTGACATGTATTTAATGTATGGACATATAAAATATACCACGAGCTTATGAACACAATAACTAAGGTAATTATTTGACCTGTATAGACTAACATATAATCTAGTTATCTAAAAACTTTATTTCCAAACAGAACGATTATTTACAACTGTACAATATTACAAAGTCTGCACAATCTGTAACTGCAAAAGTCCAGTTATTTAGGGCGATCAGAGTGTCATCTATCAATGTGACACAATGCACACCAGCTCGACACAGGATGGGGGGCAGAAGTCATACATCACCGACAGAGTAGCGTCCATCATTATTCTCTGGACATTAACCTCTGGTGGTGTTGTAACGTTATTTGACGGGTAACGAATAAAATCAAATTTAATGGCTAATATGGAAATATTCTCGTTGATTCAGTTTAAAATTTAATTAAAAAATTTGGCGATTTATCACGTCGAAAACCAGAGTCTTAACCAAATACTATGAGCTATATATCATTCCACTCGTCTTATTAAGTCAACTATCACATTTTGATGTTTAAGGTTTTTATTCAAGTGGTATTATTTAGAGGGAAATATAGTTTGGTATTTCAGAAATTCGTTGTTGTTATTTACCATTACAACATTTCAACATTACAACATTTTTAACCCTGGAAATGCTATTTGAAATACAGCATTTCCAGGGTTAAAATTAATCTACACTTTCAAGTGCCAATAAGGATTATAAATTAATCTGCTTTATACATAATTTTTAAGATTAATCTCGCAAAATAATGTATAATAAAATGCGTAATCACAGATTTAAACTCATAATACTTATACTTGAGATCTCAGTAAATTTTGCTTACAAAATCAAACATATTATACTAGTAATTCTAAACCAGTGAGAATGAATCTAATCAATGTCCTTGCACAGAACCAAGAGTACTGCATAACATATGTCATACGCACCAGGGAAACATAAAGACTGATCACATAAGAAATCACTGTTAAAAATAAAAACTTATACCAAAAGGACTTTTTTAAAAATATTATTTAATTCATTTATTATGAATTTTTTTACAAATTCTTCAAAACCTCTATTCCGTTTGTAATTGTAGTGCAATTTGAAAAGGAAAAACTTAAGTACTAATACATAACTAAATTCATAATCACTAGCTATATATATATATATATATATATATATATATATATATATATATAATTGAGCTTGAACATTATTTCTGCTTCAATTGGAACTATGAGTTAAAGATATTTGAGACATTTATTGCTAAGATGTTCTGTAGAAAATCTTGCAAATAAAAATTTTAGATAAAATTGAATTGATGGCCTAAAGCCAACAGCCATGGTAGAATAGGAAACAATTGTGAAATTTAAGAAGCTGACACTACCAAGTATGTACCACGAAAATGAGACATTATTCGGTTTTATCACTATCGTTATGGGTTACGGAAGACGGCATTCAGGATACTATGTTGTAAGGTGTGGTAAAAGAAAGAACAGCCAAAAAAAAAGAATCATACGTCATGAAACAGTAAGACACATGTGAACAGGATTCCATTCTCGAATTTAATTTAAAGTTAAACTGCTTTTGATAAATAGATTGACAAGTTTTAGAGTATTCCATTCATATATTTTTAATATATAAATATAATTTAATGTGTTAGAAAGCGAATCCTAGAACCATATTAGTATTTTATATAACCGCAGTTAACGTGGTTTCCCACTTAATTTTATTTTTTACCAGGTACTCCATGAGCATTCTTTTTTTCTATTTTTGGTATAAAAAAAATCCTGAGAGAGTCACTGAAAGGTAATACCATTTTTTATTCATTTTATATTAAAATTTTAAGTTGACGCCCTGAAGTCATGGAGTGAAACGGTTCTTTATGCTTATCTCTCAAATATCTAAAATGTCGGTTCTGTTAAACAGAAACCGTAAAAATTTACCACGTAAACTTTCAATCCAAATTTCAGTATCACACACCCACACACAAATATATACCGTTAATGTTTTTAATAGGAAAGATAAAAGCAGTAGTTTTAAGATTTTATTAAAACACCTATTATTGATTCCCAGATAAAGAAAGGAGTCATAAATGTTCCACGGACTTCTATAAAACACGAATTCCCACCAGTTAATTGTTGGATTTCAGTGGAGTCAATTAGTAATCGATGTATTATTGACTCCTATAGAATATAAATAAACTAGTACACGCATTGGTAAATCTCAGTAGAGACAAAAGTCACTGATACATCAGTGACTTCTATAGAATGCAAATGGACTTCATTGCATTGATAAATTGTAGTAAAAATAGATAATCACCGATGCATGGGTTACTCCCAAATGAAGTGAGTAGTCAGTGAAGCCAATAAACAATGCTTTTTGTATTTAAAATTTAGATGTGGAGATTAACCTTGAGGTAGATGTAAATAAAATCTATTATTATATATACTCTGAGACCAACTAACTTATCCAGATCCAAATTTTCTAGTACAAAATCATACATCCCTTGGATAGTATAGAGTTTATTCCAAGATTTATTTTTCTGTAACTAACGCAATAATCGTTTTCATAATAATAGTCATTCATTGGATTTACTAGATATCTTGTAAAAGTTCAATTTACCGCTTTATAAAATACTGTCTATCTCAAAACGTTTACTAAAGTTATATTAAGTCCAGAAAACTGGAATAGTTTTTTAAAAATTTCTCTAAGAAAAATGAATTTTGATTTTTATAATAAAAATACACTATTGAACCGAATATCGCCGTAATACAATTAAATGCTATACCAAGATGTAAAAATTTACTACCAAATGTTATAATATCAATTTTACATCAAAGCTTGACCTATTTTCCGCATTCCTTTTACTAATTCTAGGTTTTTTGAAAATTCCCTGTGGCATTTAAAAGGCATTAACTATTTCGAAACCAAAATGCCCTAGGTAACAAAACTGTTTACCACAAAGTTTTGAAATGTTATAACAAGAACCGAGTACTTGTATGTCTCTCTATTCCATATTGAAACGTATACATACCGCATTACCCAATCAACTGAGTTTTTGATACTTATATCAATATTTGTACCAAATTTGAATTTTTTCAGCATTTATATTACGAAATATACAAAATGGGATATAAACGTATTGTTGTAAAAATGCTGGGTCACAAAGACTTGTAACAATAATAATTGAAAATTTAGAGATGAAGCATTATAGAAAGCATGAAAACTTTATGATTGACAAAACGAAGCGCTTGAGGTTGCAATGATTAAAGATAATCTTTTAGACTGTTCTATTTGTGGTGTTATTGAAAAGCTCTTAACCTAGTTTCCCACATCGACTGTATTGGTTGGTTGAAGAAATTGAGTTTATTCCCAAACTGCTCAATAAACCTCAGTAACTTCTTTCTTCTAGAGCTTTCATTCAATTGTCAATAGCTTATATTACAATTGTTTATTTTTATTTATAAAAATCCAACAAATATCAAAACCTTTTAAAAGACCACCTTTCTTTCACCTTTTTTTGAAAATACCTGCTCATATTCAAATGTCCATGTGGTGTTCAAATTAAATATGTATTACTGTTTGTAATTTTTGAGGTCAACCAGTTCAATTTAATAAATTAATTATAAACTAGAATAATTTTAAGAGTTCCTACAGCAGCAATAGAGCACTTAGTAGATACTACTTTCACTCAATCATTATTTCCTAACTGTAATCATTTTGGAACAATGAAATGTTTGCTTCGTTAAAATAATATTTTTCAGTCTTACCTATTGCTTTTTTCACAGCTAAAAACTCGGTAGCTTTTTAATTGTTATATGATAATTAACAATATTTATTAAAATTTATATTAATGTCATTAAAGTATAATACGTTCACATACAAAGCTCAATTCTGTTTTAGTTGAGAGGATGATCACTTCCTCTTTGAAGCTGAATAGAGGTATTATTATAATATCACATGTATAAGGTTACACATATATTTTATCTAATCATAGTGTTCTGTGTACAAGACTTTCAACGGTAGCAAAGTTTTGTTAACCTAAAAATTATTTTAGCACTACTTTCAATGTAAATTTAAAGTTATTTTAACTTTCATTGTTGAGTTTAATGTAATTTAAGTAATTTAAACTTAACATTTATAACATTATTATTGGTGTAAAACGAATTTTGAAAATGTTTTACTATATAAACAACAAATTGCAATGGATAAATTACAGTTACGGAATGGTTTTATCCTTTGAAAACTCGCCAATCATCTACATAAGATATAATGAAAATATATGTTCGAAATAAAGTAGGATGTATCTCATTCGGGAATTATTTAACTTGGCTAGATAGTACTTAAATTTTATTTTAGTTCTAAAACTAGTAATTTGCAGAATCTTTAATTCATAAGATTATTATAATTATTAGAACATTATAACTATCTCACTATTATTTATTACAATAAGGTATTACTCTTAAACTGAATGATTTTATGTACATTTTTTGTATGAAATTTTTTGATGTCAATAAAAAACCTTTAAGGATCAAGCCTATATTTTTTAAGGCAGATATAACAACATAATTCAGGTGGAATTTCAATGTCTCACATATATTGATCATGTCAAGTAACGCTACTGTGTTTTATCAATAAATTTATGTAACGTTTTTACAGAATATTATGGTATTCTTGTAGACTTTTAGAGTGCAGTAATCTTCGGGGCCTAATTTTTTATAAGGCATTTATTTAACTGGAGATTTCAGTTGGTTTTCGGAAACAAATTGGGTTATGAAACAAGTTTACAAACCTAATCCTAGATCAGAAGACTGAGTAGCACGTTTATGGCTCGATTATTCCTCAGCGTTCCTTCTGACACTTTCAAAGCTATTACGATCAAAGGATAATTATACCATTTAAGAAATATGGCAAAGCAATGATTTATTCCTTGAGTTCTAATGTGAACTAACGTTAATACTTATAAAAAGTCTATAGAGAGTTTGGTAAGACTGCTTTAGTTCGGTAGCAAAGGTCGATGTTTTCTTTGAGTCTTGCTGAATTGGATTGCATTTCTTAATCTCCTTATCAAAGCACTCGTTTATATCAGCCATTCTCTTATCTTCGATCTCCTGAAAGGATTAAAGAGCTTTGGTAGTGGCATCTGTGAAAATATTTAGATAGTAACCTTTGAATCACATAGTGGTGACTAGGTTGTTTTGCCAGTCCTAAGAGTGATATTACATTGAGAGGTTTATCCCTTAGAATTTAGACACCAGAAATATTTTTGAAGCATTTAATGAGCATATGTTAAGAAATTGCCTAATACATTTATTATCTTACAAATAGAAACAATAAGCAGCCTTTTTAAACTTTACATGACACGTTATATCTCCGTAAATGCTAATATGAATAAACAGATATTAACTTTATTCTCCGTTTTATCATCTAGTAAGATAAACTATTTTTGACCGAAGAAAGAAAGAAGTAGCACCTCATAAATATGATATATAACCACGTAATAACCAAAATGAAGGAAGTGAAAACATTAATGATAGTATGATCCACTTCGGGGCCTAATAAAATCTATACTAACATATTAAATTAATTAATATTAGAAATTATCGGAGTCAATAAGAGTGACATAAACATATTTCAATAAATAAAAAAAAATGTATAATTAAGAAATAATGTAGAAAACAGTTTAAAAAATCGATATTTTGCAAATTTTAACAAGCATGATTATCTGGACTTTTAGTCACCCTCTCTCTAATTAATACATTAGTATTTCGACCACAGCTCAGTCTTCGTTTCACGCAGTGAATGATGTGTTCCTCTCAAAGCTGCTGTCAAAATAGACATTAATTGCTGCAGGTGAACAATCCCTATTGCTATTGCCTATTGTTGTAGTGGCAGTTTGTGGAAATAAATAAATATTTATATATGTAACTCCCCCCTTCTCTCACTCTCTCTCTCTCTCTCTCTCGCTCTCTCTCTATCTCTCGTAGAAATAGTAATTTTAAAAAACTACTGCCAAACGTTACAACATTTTCTGTGCTGCTTAGGCTATTAATTTCACTAATTTCTCCTCGCGTACCAAGCTCTTTATCACTAAATCAAGTTTCTTGACCTGGTGTATATTGGCTACATATTACTTTACATTAAATTTAAAATGGGTTACATTCGTTCTACAGATAAAATATATATATGCACCGTTGGGTGCAGTGTGTCAATGTTCACGTAGTAAAACATGAACTGGATCGTATGACGTATTGCCTGTCGCCGTCTAACCATCCCAGCAATAATCACCTGGCTATGATCTACAGCTGACTGGCAAGCACTGACATGTCTAGTACCCTCTATTGACATCTGGTTCCTATGACGTGGTCTCTATAAGCGGTTAGGTTTCAGCAGTAAAATGGAATACCAGTCTGGCCCTATACAATCAGTTGCCCGAAGTTATATAGGGATACAGTTGCTGTATTTTAAATATGCATTATATACATATATAATTGATTCGTGTTCTAAAACTAATCTTTTTTATTTAAACTGTTAAATCAATACAAAGATTTCGTTTTGAAAATCCTAACTTTACGGAACTAATTTTTTCTTTAAAATGACAGTAATTTAACGACAGTTTCGGTTACTTAAATTATTCTAATATTTTAGCTACCTTTTAAATTGTATTAAATTCTCCTCACTCGTGAGTAACCGTCTTCCCTTAACCCTAATCCAATTAAATTTTTACGATGTTAATGTTATTATTTAAACCAAATTAAATTAGCACTTTCCAGTTAAAAAGTCACACATCGCAATGCCCTGAGCAGTTTGTAACGGACTCACGTAGTGCCAGGCGATACTGTTGGACGTGCTTCGAAATAACACGTAATTAGATTGCCAATGAAATTATCCATCTCACGATACGGTGAGGGTACACTACCTACTGTTATTAGCACAGTTTCTTTGTTACTAAAACGTTTTACACTTTCTGTTGATAATTTTCTCTTACAGTATTGCTTATTACAACGTAAAAATTAAATGGTTGCCTCCTTCTTTGCTAAGAGTTAGTAAAATCTATCGCGTACGCGGCTAGACGAATAGTTTTTTCTTGTATCTCCATACGATATTTCAGGAATGAATTGACCTTTGTAATGTATCCTGAAGCTTAGTTTCTAATAAAGAAATTTAGTGCCTGATAAAGATGCATGTCTTTCCATGGTGTTTGGGTCAGTTTTGTAAATATGTTAACATTTGTTACGTAGATTTCCTCGACATGAGAAAGAAAATGATAAGAATTAACATAGCTGTAATCAAAATAGGTTCAATAATGACGTTGTTGTAGGTAGATGAAATTAACAGTACTCGTTCAACTTTGCAAAGCAACCCCAACGAAAAATGTTATACAAAATTTATTTTGATATACTTGAAACTTTATATGCCGTTAAAACTAATGATAATATGGGCATACTACACTAATTACTTTAGCATTATAAAATATCATTAACCATGTTATACAAAATTTATTTTGATATACTTGAAACTTTATATGCCGTTAAAACTAATGATAATATGGGCATACTACACTAATTACTTTAGCATTATAAAATATCATTAACCTTTGTAAATATATTCAATTAAAGGTACTTGTAGTATTTAGAATAATGGGTTTTGTATTCATATTTAAACATAAGAACAAAGCCATTGATGGCATGTAAACCCAAGATCATATTAAAACACATATTAAAAGTTTTAAGTAATTATTTCACTTTATTTATGGTGCCCTCATATCTAGATATCATCATCAGTATTACAATAATTGAAACTACATCACATTAACTTTTAAATTTTTTAAAAGGGCACTAATAATATAATTTTTATTGGGTAACTAAAAGTTTAAAATCAATTTTAAAAGTGTTATGTATATAATTTTATTCAAGTTGATGAATAATCCGCTACCCTAATCTTGGGCCCGTTTAGGGTTACCTTCATAATATCACACGTGTATAGTGTTGTGATGGCATCTGCCGTTTGCATGTAATACGAAAAGTGATTGCTAAATTGAACATATGAAAATCACTGGTACTAAATTATTAACAGCAGACAAAAGTTAGTTTTAAACAAAATATTGAAACGTACAAACATAAACATAAAAACATTATATTACCTATTTTCATGTAAATACACACACACGCAATTTGCTTCTTTATTTATACAATTATACTCGCCTTCGGCTCGCTGGGGGCTACGCCCCCAGGCCCCCAAAGTAAACGCTTGCAAATTCGGGGATAAGCGGAATTCGGTGACTGGTTAAGTCCGGACATTAAGTAAATGACAAGGGATTTAAAATTGACCTTTTTCATAGAATTTTTTTCCGGATTCGTAAAAACTTTTGACTTTGAGGGCATTTTGCGGTTAAACCGTTAGAGATACGACAAAAAGTGACTGGACCTTTCTTGTTGGAAATTTAATTTTGTTCGATTCGATTGTGCCCTCAGATCTGATCTACGACCTATGGTTTAGCCAGAAATGAGCTCGGGAGAAAAAGTCTGCACGGGTCAGCTATCTTGAATTGTTTAGTATAAAACATAATAAAAACCGAACCTCAAGGCAGTATTTTAAGTCGAACAGGGGTTTAATATCACCAGGAGACTATCTAGTCAAGGCGAGAAATTCCTTGGGTGGGTGATTAATGTTAAGGAGGTTAAGACAAGAGGGGGTTTAATTTCGTCAGGATATTGTCTGGTCATATGAACAACTTCCCAGGGGGGGTTAACGTTACCGGGGGATAAGTCTCCAGGGGGTTATCTGGTCATACCAGGATCTTCCCAGGGGGGGGGGGTTAAGAGATTTGGTGACTGGTAAAATTCGGACATGAGGTCATGGCAGGAAATTCCCTGGGGGGTTTAATGTTACCAGGCGGGTTAACACATCAGGGGGTTGAATGTACAGGAGGTTATCAGGTCATACCAGGAAATCCCGGGGGGGGGGGTTAATATTACCGGGGGTTAATGACACACTTGGGCCTTTTTTAGAGGGTATTGTGTCTGTGAACATAAAAATATTCCTCTGTCCCTATCTACTATTGACGCTTAGCTAACGCTCAGCCAACTCCCGAAGTCACTGAACCTTTTTCTGTAGATCACGTGATTTCCTAAATCCCGTTTAAAATTTGTTTTTGAGTTACGACCAACCGTTTAAGCCGCTATCAAGCCCGGAATGTAAATTTTTAGGCGAAATGTCCAATATTTTCACTTAAATCGCGTTTTGCGGGTCAAACTAAGGGAAATATAGTAAAAAGTCACTGGACCTTTTTTGTAGGTCAATCTTATTTTTCCTAAATAAAACGTTAGTCTTATTTTGACCTCCGACCAATGGTTTCGCCGCTATCGACCCCAAAAACAAAAGTTTCGCGTAAAAGTTACAACAAAATTGTACATAATCACGTTTTTCGGCCAAACCAATCGAGATAGGGCAAAAGATTACTAGACCTTTTCTGTAGATCGCGCAATTTGCTAATTTGATGGGTCAATCAGATTTGAGCTACGACCAACGGTTCGGCCGCTATCCGGGCTTGAAACATTATTTTTATTCGAAAAAATCTCTGGAATTTCAAATGTTCGAGCGTTTTGTCGCTTAAACCATGGAAGATAGAGCAAAAAGTCATTAGACCTTTTTTGTAGTTCACTTCATTCCTGACCATGAATTTTCCGTCAGATCCGAGCTAGCTCCAACGGTTTCGCCCGCTATCGGGCTTACAAAAAATGCCTGCAGGGGTGAAGAATGCGCGATTTTTTGGGAATTTTTTTTGAGGGGTTGAAAATGAAAAATTCTCACTTTTCGGGATTTTCCTGGTGGTTACACGTGGAAAAGCTATCTGTGTACCAAATTTCAAGTCTCTAACTCATCTGGAAGTAGGTTAGAATTAGTATACGTGAGTGAGTGAGTGAGTCAGTCAGTCAGTTACACATGCGGTTGTATATATATTAGACTCGCCTTCGGCTCGCTGGGGGCTACGCCCCCAGGCCCCAAAGTAAAACGCTTGCAAATTCGGGGATAAGCGGAATTCGGTGACTGGTTAAGTCCGGACATTAAGTAAATGACAAGGGATTTAAAAATTGACCTTTTTCATAGATTTTTTTCCGGATTCGTAAAACTTTTGACTTTGAGGGCATTTTGCGGTTAAACCGTTAGAGATACGACAAAAAGTGACTGGACCTTTCTTGTTGGAAATTTTAATTTTGTTCGATTCGATTGTGCCCTCAGATCTGATCTACGACCTATGGTTTAGCCAGAAATGAGCTCGGGAGAAAGAGTCTGCACGGGTCAGCTATCTTGAATTGTTTAGTATAAACATAATAAAAACCGACCTCAAGGCAGTATTTTAAGTCGAACAGGGGGTTTAATATCACCAGGAGACTATCTAGTCAAGGCGAGAAATTCCTTGGGTGGGTGATTAATGTTAAGGAGGTTAAGACAAGAGGGGGTTTAATTTCGTCAGGATATTGTCTGGTCATATGAACAACTTCCCAGGGGGGGTTAACGTTACCCGGGGGATAAGTCTCCAGGGGGTTATCTGGTCATACCAGGATTCTTCCCAGGGGGGGGGGGGGTTAAGAGATTTGGTGACTGGTAAAAATTCGGACATGAGGTCATGGCAGGAAATTCCCTGGGGGGTTTAATGTTACCAGGCGGGTTAACACATCAGGGGGTTTGAATGTACAGGAGGTTATCAGGTCATTACCAGGAAATCCCCGGGGGGGGGGGTTAATATTACCGGGGTTAATGACACACTTGGGCCTTTTTTAGAGGGTATTGTGTCTGTGAAACATAAGAAATATTCCTCTGTCCCTATCTACTATTGACGCTTAGCTAACGCTCAGCCAACTCCCGAAGTCACTGAACCTTTTCTGTAGATCACGTGATTTCCTAAATCCCGTTTAAAATTTGTTTTGAGTTACGACCCAACCGTTTAGCCGCTATCAAGCCCGGAATGTAAATTTTTAGGCGAAAAATGTCCAATATTTTCACTTAATCGCGTTTTGCGGTCAAACTAAGGGAAATATAGTAAAAAGTCACTGGACCTTTTTTGTAGGTCATCTTATTTCCTAAATAAAACGTTAGTCCTTATTTTGACCTCCGACCA
Source organism: Homalodisca vitripennis (assembly GCF_021130785.1). NCBI lineage: Eukaryota > Metazoa > Arthropoda > Insecta > Hemiptera > Cicadellidae > Homalodisca > Homalodisca vitripennis. The sequence continues at coordinate 85,054,621 of NC_060213.1, read as the reverse complement.
ATGGTTTCGCCGCTATCGACCCCAAAAAAACAAAAGTTTCGCGTAAAAGTTACAAACAAAATTGTACATAATCACGTTTTTCGGCCAAACCAATCGAGATAGGGCAAAAGATTACTAGACCTTTTCTGTAGATCGCGCAATTTGCTAATTTGATGGGTCAATCAGATTTGAGCTACGACCAACGGTTCGGCCGCTATCGGGCTTGAAACATTATTTTTTATCGAAAAAATCTCTGGAATTTCAAATGTTCGAGCGTTTTGTCGCTTAACCATGGAAGATAGAGCAAAAAGTCATTAGACCTTTTTTGTAGTTCACTTCATTCCTGACCATGAATTTTCCGTCAGATCCGAGCTAGCTCCAACGGTTCGCCCGCTATCGGGCTTACAAAAAATGCCTGCAGGGGTGAAGAATGCGCGATTTTTTGGGAATTTTTTTGAGGGGTTTGAAAATGAAAAATTCTCACTTTTCGGGATTTTCCCTGGTGGTTACACGTGGAAAGCTATCTGTGTACCAAATTTCAAGTCTCTAACTCATCTGGAAGTAGGTTAGAATTAGTATACGTGAGTGAGTGAGTGAGTCAGTCAGTCAGTTACACATGCGGTTGTATATTTATTAGATAACCGTTAGAGATATGACAAAAAGTGACTGGACCTTTCTTGTCGGAAATTTAATTTTGTCTTTCGATTGTGCCCTCAGATCTGATCTACGACCTATGGTTTAGCCAGAAATGAGCTCGGGAGAAAAGTCTGCACGGGTCAGCTATCTTGAATTGTTTAGTATAAACATAATAAAAACCGACCTCAAGGCAGTATTTTAAGTCGAACAGGGGGTTTAATATCACCAGGAGACTATCTAGTCAAGGCGAGAAATTCCCCGGGTGGGTGATTAATGTTAAGGAGGTTTAAGACAAGAGGGGGTTTAATTTCGTCAGGATATTGTCTGGTCATATGAACAACTTCCCAGGGGGGGTTAAACGTTACCGGGGGATAAGTCTCCAGGGGGTTATCTGGTCATACCAGGATCTTCCCAGGGGGGGGGGGGTTTAAGAGATTTGGTGACTGGTAAAATTCGGACATGAGGTCATGGTAGGAAATTCCCTGGGGGGTTTAATGTTACCAGGGGGGTTAACACATCAGGGGGTTGAAATGTACAGGAGGTTATCAGGTCATACCAGGAAATCCCCGGGGGGGGTTAATATTACCGGGGGTTAATGACACACTTGGGCCTTTTTTAGAGGGTATTGTGTCTGTGAACATAAGAAATATTCCTCTGTCCCTATCTACTATTGACGCTTAGCTAACGCTCAGCCAACTCCCGAAGTCACTGAACCTTTTCTGTAGATCACGTGATTTCCTAAATCCCGTTTAAAATTTGTTTTGAGTTACGACCAACCGTTTAGCCGCTATCAAGCCCGGAATGTAAATTTTTAGGCGAAAATGTCCAATATTTTCACTTAATCGCGTTTGCGGTCAAACTAAGGGAAATATAGTAAAAAGTCACTGGACCTTTTTTTGTAGGTCATCTTATTTCCTAAATAAAACGTTAGTCTTATTTTGACCTCCGACCAATGGTTTTCGCCGCTATCGACCCCCAAAAACAAAAGTTTCGCGTAAAAGTTACAACAAAATTGTACATAATCACGTTTTTTCTTCGGCCAAACCAATCGAGATAGGGCAAAAGATTTACTGGACCTTTTCTGTAGATCGCGCAATTTACTAATTTGATGGGTCAATCAGATTTGAGCTACGACCAACGGTTCGGCCGCTATCGGGCTTGAAACATTATTTTTATCGAAAAAATCTCTGGAATTTCAAATGTTCGAGCGTTTTTGTCGCTTAACCATGGAAGATAGAGCAAAAAGTCATTAGAACCTTTTTTGTAGTTCACTTCATTCCTGACCATGAATTTTCCGTCAGATCCGAGCTAGCTCCAACGGTTCGCCCGCTATCGGGCTTACAAAAAATGCCTGCAGGGGTGAAGAATGCGCGATTTTTTGGGAATTTTTTTGAGGGGTGTTGAAAATGAAAAATTCTCACTTTTCGGATTTTTCCTGGTGGTTACACGTGGAAAGCTATCTGTGTACCAAATTTCAAGTCTCTAACTCATCTGGAAGTAGGTTAGAATTAGTATACGTGAGTGAGTGAGTGAGTCAGTCAGTCAGTTACACATGCGGTTGTATATATATTAGATATGTATGTGTGTGTGTGTGTGTGTGTGTGTGTGTGTGTGTTGTGTGTGTGTGTGTGTGTGTGTGTGTGTGTGTTGTGTGTGTGTGTGTGTGTGTGTGTGTGTGTGTGTGTGTGTGTGTGTAATTAAACAGTTTCTATATTTCGGCTTAAGCCGTCTTCAGGAAATTACAAAAATATAAATAGGGCTATAAGAACAGAATAAACATAAAACATCGACACAGAAAATTTAAATTTAAATTAATTATGTAGAATGGTAAACGTATGATTTAATTGTATAAATTCACTTTTGTTAACTAAGTCACCTTAAATTTAATCCACTTGGAAATTTTGATTTAGTGACGAGTTGATGGCCTTGTTCCATGGATGGTTCTAAGACTGTTTGTACTTAAATGTTCTGATATTTTTTATATAGGTTTCACTGAATATTTTTTCTTCAAAATTTAAATTATGTATTTAAAGCCATGTGCCACAGTGTGTGTGTGTGTGTAATTAAACAGTTTCTATATTTCGGCTTAAGCCGTCTTCAGGAAATTACAAAAATATAAATAGGGCTATAAGAACAGAATAAACATAAAACATCGACACAGAAAATTTAAATTTAAATTAATTATGTAGAATGGTAAACATATGATTTAATTTTATAAATTCACTTTGTTAACTAAGTCACCTTAAATTTAATCCACTTGGAAATTTTGATTTAGTGACGAGTTGATGGCCTTGTTCCATGGATGGTTCTAAGACTGTTTGTACTTAAATGTTCTGATATTTTTTAAATCGGTTTCACTGAATATTTTTCTTCAAAATTTAAATTATGTATTAAGCCATGTGCCACAGTAGGTTGCTCTGTCTTTTTATGTTTATATGCATACCTGTGCCCTGTCATCCTTGTTCTAAGAGAATTTATCGTTGAGCCAATAGAATCTTTAGGGCATAACTTGCACTGAATTTGGTAAACAATATTTTCTTATTCACATGTTAAGTCTTCAAATATACTGTATGATTTTTTTTATATTGTATATATATATATATACAATATAAAATATATTATATATATATATAATATATATATAATTGCAATAAATAATAAGAGTTATATTATTAAATAACCCTTACATATATAAAACTAATAAACTAAAAACTATTATATTTCTAAATGATATACAATAAAGAACTATTCAACTAAATGTCACAAGTAACAAAGTTACAAGGACTGAATTTATCGCTCTATAAAATTATCAAGTAAGGTAGAACTAAGAAGTAAAGTAAGAAACCCCGCCGTGCCGTGTCGCTCAGACCTTCTACTGCTTGTCATTCAAGGTTTATGAGCCCTGAATTCATTCGGTAGTTACTCCCTGTAATGCGTCTTGCCTCACTGTTTTATTCCGAGAAGTTAGTACGGGTTGGGTTTACTACACACAAACTTAGATTGATAATATAAACAGTGACATTTTGTGGTAGAGTAGTGAGAATTTGTAACGGAAACAATGATTCACCTACAGTGATTTCTTCTCATAAAGCTTCAACAAATCAAGACTATGTATGAGTAATGTTAGTGATTTTGTGTAGAAATATGAGTATGAATATACGCGAGCGCGTGTGTGTGTGTTTATTTATATTGTTCTGCTACACGCGTAAAATTATAGTATCTGAAATATGAAATTTAACATGTTATACCGTATTTAAATACCAAACGTGTTTTAATTTATTTTACAATTGCCTGGTTACCAATGTTTCACAGAGTAACTTTGATCTATAAAATTAAAAGGAAGCCTATTGACAGTATATAGTTTTAACATCTATTATAGATAGCAAATACAATCAATACAAATTTTTGGACCTTTCTTTAAATAGCTATCGTACAAAAGGCACAAATCCAAGAAAGCCAAGTGAGTATTGTATATTAATTAGTTGAGTGATCTTCTAACCACGAAATATGATAACTTATTCTCCTTTTATTAGTCTCTGTCGTGTTTATTTCTGACCTTGTGTTTGAACTTTTATCTACAGTTTGTTTCCAACAACCTGGTTGTTGTTTCTGTTTGTGGTTTTAGTAGCACAATACTTCTTTCGAAGTGTTGTGCTACTAAAACCAGAAATCACTATCATTGTCAGGAATTTTATTAGTTGTGGTTTACATGATACTATTATAATTGTCTATCCATCTACTTGGTTTTTATGTTAACATTGTTTAACATGTACCATAAGTATTAACTTACAGCATAGCTCAGTAACAATGTTAACATAATACGACCGCCCTATCACACATCAGTCCCTAAGGACGTGTAATGTTAAACTGTCAACATTGCGATATCCGCTGTCTCATAAATCTCTTGTTTGCCGTATTACACTTCCGCTACTGTAAATATTGATTTTCACTTTGAAATGTAGTTGTGAGAATTATAACTAACTATCTGTTGCCCGCGCCTTCACAAGCGGTTTCGAAGGCTTTGCACGTTTATCAGCATTTCTAGTTACATTTGATTATACTTCTGACGCCAATGACGAATTTTCATTGTTGCTACGGTTAAGAAAATATCCATCAAAGTGTACATTGATGGCAATTCTAATTTAATGCAGGCTTATAACTTTTTACGTAATATCTGACTTTTCTTTGTTTCCTCTACATATATATATATATATATATATATATATGTATATATATATTCTTATATATATATATATATATATATATATATATATATATGAATGTTTATTTTCTTCCTAGTTGTTGTGTTTCTTGTTGTTCTTTTGATATTTATATAGAAAATTACTAGTGAATTCGGTTTATTTGTCAAAAACTAAACTAAACTACCAAAAATATCTATTAAATATAAGTTTCTAAACTTAAATTTGTAATGCTATAAGAGGCGTCAATATACCATGAAACTAGGAAACAAGTACAATATATTAGACCTAGCTAAAGATGAAGATACATAAATTAAAGTATACAAGTAATGAAGTACGATATTTCCTTATAATGAGACAATTTTTGTTCAAGCATTTTCAATCAATTTAAAAATGTTTCGATCGTCACTATAGTCTAAATTTAACTTTATATGCGTGTTGAAAACCTTAAAGAATTATTATTAGTATTATTTAGATTATGAAAACGGTTTCAGCATCAGTTTTATTGGACTATTTATGTGTTAGTATAAGAAGCGAGAGCTGTAAGCCTCTAAGTCAGAGTCAGGCGTGTTCTTGAAGTTTCAAGCTTGTCTTGGAGTCTGATTAGTTCTTATCCCGTTGTGTCCTGGAGTTTACATTCAGTTCTTGTGCCACCACTGACAAGCCCATTGTTAGGATCCTATTGAATATTGATGGGACTTAATTTTTAAATATATTTTCCACAATGTATTTTAACTCTAACTTTATAACTGAGGTTTAATCAGTCTTAAAAGAAGAATTTTTCATATCTTAATATTGTTTACTTATACATTGAAGCCACTAATGAAGGAAAATATCCTTTGAGGAAATAAGTTCTTTATCAAGTTTTCTTTTTTTAAGTGTTCAAAACATTTTACCAATGTAATAATGATCTGTAATTAGGTTAAAAAAGCATATATTTGAAGTAGATATTACATACTTTTATTGATAATGTAAGCTTGATATTGCTTCAATCTTATTTGAAGGGTTTCTATGCCTTCAAATAACGCAGGATTATCGGCGTAAAAGGTTTAATCCTGTTAAGTAAAGTTTCTTGCTCTTTGATGATCTCGTAATTAAAGAGTTGGCACTACCTACGTAATTTCATATTACCTATTCATCTATATATTTAAGATAACTTTGTATCAAATAACATTACACTTATTAAAAATTTTTAATTAGTATTGGTTTTCTAGGATCTATGGAAAATAATTGTAGCTTCTTTCAAATTTAAAAAAGGGAAGTTTAATTTGGCACTACTGGAAAGTAAACTCATTTGTTAAAATACCCTAAGAAATGTTTGCATTTTAAACACTTGCTGCTATTAAACTTTGACCTTTAAAAGTCCTAAGTATATTTACATTTTCCGGGATTTTTTTATCATATAATACACAAATAAAGATGTTTTCAAAAAGATTTTAGTGTAATATATATAAAGCTATTGAATATTTACTTTTTTAATGAAATTAAATAGTAAACTAAAATGGAGGTGTTGATTATTTTTATTTATGAATTGGGGTTTAACTTTTTAAAATTTTAGAATATATAAATTTTATAATTTAGAAAGTAATTATCAGATTGTACACTATGCATTAGGAGGTTTTTCAAAACTATAGCTATTTTCAAAATCTACAAATTATCTTTAATTTGTTGCAAAATATCTGTATTAAATTAATAATAATATTAATAGTAGTATTTTTAAGTTCGTACTCAAATTTTACCAGTGTAATTCATTGTAATATGACATTAAATTAGTGAAGTAGGAGGAGCGTTAATATAACAGTGGATTTACCAGTAAAAGAAAAAATCACCCTCCAAGACATATATAGAGAATCATTGTATAAATTAAACATGAAATTCAAACAAACGTATTAATGAATTAGTAGGTGTTATGTAAGTCGAATTTAATTCAGGGTAAAAAAATGCCATAACTGCGATTCATTCGGTTAACTCTTGTAAAATATATTTGGTGTTTTTAGAATAGCATAAAAATATTATACTTACAGTTCAATTATAGCTATAGTTTAAAGAGTCTAAACCATATAAAAATAAATACAAAAAAGTAGTACTGTTTTATAACTTATAAATTATTACTCTTTACATTCAATGTTCTCAATTATGCAATTTAATAACTTTGAAATTGTAATAATGCAATACAAGTTACGTGATATATGCAAATATTTAAAATTAACTAAATTGTTGTCTAATGAAATGATCAATATTAAAATATGTGACTTAAGTAAACGATGCTATTAATATAATAATGCATAATCAGAAATATTGTTTGGTTTGTATATGGTTTGTCAAATTAAATATCTTAAATTTTAAGTATTAATCTGTTGTAGATTTTTCATTTTTATCGTCGTATATGTAATCTCAGGGCTGTTATAAAAATTAAACGTTTAGGAATATAAAGTTAAAATATGTTTTGTAATATTTTTATGGATAAACATAATTTAAAAATTGTAATATCACTAAAAACTTAAAAATGTACACAATTTATACCATACAATATAAGTGAATGAAATTTCTATTGTATATAGAAAGTATCCATTGCTGAACTTACTGCCGTGACAAACTCCTTGACATTTCAACGAAAACACGAAAATTGATACATTAGAAATTAACAAAGAACACAACCGAGCAAGAAAAGTTGTTTGTTACTTTGTCAGCAAGACATTCCAAGGCGTGTTTTAAGTTGATGTCTTGACAAAGACTTCTTAACAAAGGACATTTAATTTCCTTTATCCTTTTGTATTTATTCCATCACATTTAGTTCTTGGTCTCCATCCAATTCTAAAATAGCTGCGCGTTCTTTTTCAACGTCTGAAATGGGGGAAACGACATTCAGATTTTAGTTATTAAAATGAATTTCCGACAAGATTGGAAATAAATAGCTAGTTCCAAAATATGATTTTAGTTATGATTCCAATGATGCTTCATGGGATAATATGTGATTAATCACTTAATACATATGGCGTAAGAGAATTGTACCATCCTTTTGCCTGTTTTTAAATTTCATATCATTATTTGTATTTATTCTCTAATAAAATGAAAGTTAGACTTTAGAACTTATTAGAACCAGTAAAATATTTTTGAAAATTATAAAGAATATCAGATATACAATCCGCCCATTTGCCTTACCTGTATTTTCTTGGAAGCGGAGTCAAGTTCTTGTATGCTATCTCCTAACACATCTAAATGAAGCGTTGATAACGGACCACTATTACTTAGAATACGCATACTGAAACTAAAGTTTGTTAAAGTTGTACAATAAGTATAAGAATATTTCAATTTTGTTTCCCTGACACCTTTTTGAATGCAGGCTTTGCTATGACGATTTTGAATGAAACTATTCATAAATGAACGCTAAGAAGTTTATCTTGAAATTCAAAACTTAGGATTCGTTATTAGTTTAGATGTTTAATTTGCACAAAACTGATAATATAATAACACTTTAAAGTATTTAGAAACTTTAAAAAAATTAAACCTTACAATAAAAAAATCTTACAAGCTTATATATTTATCAGTAAAGAGATGGACTTAATTTAGTTAAAATTAATCCGAAATTGTGTTTGTAAACTGATGATTATAAAATAGAATTCCTTGTTAGTAAATAAGTATAAGTGCACGTAAAATCTATTCTAATATGATACAGCACATGGGTACAAATACATGGTACGAATATATAGTTTAATAGATAAAAGATATATTTTACGTATACGTACTTCCCACCGCCAACGGAAGAAATTCTAGAGCCATTGTGAGGCTGGTAACCACATTAATCTTCTATTGAGGAATACATAACCCGTAAATGTTCTGCGTATATCACAATAATGGCGGCTGTTCCGGGATGTTTACCAGAAATGGCAACACCACAATGTCAGAGTAGTGCTATAACGTCACTGTTATCATTTTATTATGTTTTAATACATTGTAGTATTTTACGGCTTTTAATATACGAACGTATTATATGAATCTATAGTTCTTTTAAAAATATGAAATAAGTTTTCGGTTAATCCTAATAAATAAGAATACAATATTTGGAAAGAACCCCATCGATGAATCATAATACTAAATATTTCAAACTCAATTTTTACTAAAACGTAAATATTTTACATACTACACAATAAAAAAAGTGTATTAAATAATAAATTGAACATACATGTAGCCCATTAGAACAATTTAAAATATTTCAACTCATAGAAAATTTGCTTGTGCGCCGATAGAAATATTCATAATTTGTTAAGAAATTATATGGACTGGAAACGTTTTAAAAATCACTGAAAAGTTTGTATAGCTAAAATAAAACCCTCAATCATAGCAATATAAAATACATATTATAATTACGCACATAATACTTATTTTTATATTATCGAGAACACTAAGCAAAATTGTGTATTTAAAACCTGTCATATTTTGAATGATATAGAATTATATGGGCATTTAAAATAATCCTGGTAAGCACTTTCCACAAAATATTTTATAATCTTTCAACAGGATTGTGGATTTAACATGATCTGTCAAAACCCATGGAGTTACATCACCTAACTCCAACTTCTTCATATAGAAATACAGATTCAATGATCAATTTTAAGTTTATAGATTGTTTTAGAGATATCGTGTGGGCAGACAGACAATAAAATATTAAGTGATTCCAAGTCCACGAGTGAACAAGCCGACATTTGGAAGTTTCTGCTGTGCTTTTTAAAATATAAATAACCCCTATTACTGGTCAGATAATAAATAGGCATCAAGAAAGTGGAATATGATCAACAGAATTGTGGAAAATAAAAAAGTGACTGTTTAAATTGTTGCCCGAGTTCAACAGTGTAAATTTTGTTTAATTCAATATACAGTATAACAGAGGTGAAGTATTGCTTACACAGAGCTCGAATCAAAGTTGTTTCAGCCAGAACTTGTGGCGTGTCTATTGTTGTTGGTTATTATTTCACTGTCAAAGAAACAAGTAGGGTTGGTTAAAACTTCTTCGAAGTAAGTTTTAACCTCTTGAATTGATTAATTACTACTGTACTCAGTTAACTGCATGGATGATCTGAGATACAACTAAACTTTAAATAACACAACTTCGTTTGAGTTGTTGGAACACCTTAAAGCACTCTATTAATTTATTTAAAACTTTCCTCAATATATACTTTATCTGTCCAGGTAATTACTTAAAACTGTTATGTACCGAAAAACTAATGGATAAGCAAAAGTAAAATTGATTTAAGATAATTAATAATTTTTTTACACGCTTAGTTTTTCAGATTCTATGTTTTTCTGGCACAAAAACTAATTGGGATAGCCATAATTGTGATAATGATATATATTTTTTGCGATTCAATGTTTATTGAAATTATATAATATAGATATAGATATAATTATAATTATATAATGTATCTATCTATTATATAATCTATATATAAATTTAACCCTAGTAGCACGCAGAATTTAACGTATGCGTTAAAAAACATATAGACTAATATCGTTATTAGTTGTAAGGCAGTGAATCAGAGAAATTGTTTAAACTATAAAGATATTCTATAAATTACTTTTAAATAATCAATTTTGTTTCGAGGTACGTAGCTTATCTATACTTAGACCACTATACATTCCACACACCTTTATAACTCTACACTATTTCTTTATAGATTTTTTTTGTGAATAAAGTTTTAAATTGAGTATTTTGTAACTTCTCTAAACAAATCCATCTAAACGCTTGAAATTTAAAACGAATATTCGTTTATATATTAGGCAAGAATTGGTTTGCCTATGGACTACGTTCATGCATGCATGCGAATTTACTGACCATTACCAAAGTATAATTGGTAATCTAATAGTGTATACTTTATATTGATAGTCAATATAACATTTTTATTTAAATATTAAGTTTTTAATACCGAACTATTTATAAAGGTTCACCTAATAATATTCTAAAAAAGCGATGAGATAAAATATATACATGTTTCCTCGTATTTCCTCATCATGAATACCGAATACATAAATTTTGTAAAATTGTGAAATTGTTTAGGCTGAATCTTGTTTTAGGGTATAATATAAAATGCAGCTGTAGCCAAAAAACGTTTTAGGATGCACCGTGATTATATGTGCATATGTGGAAACATTTTAGGCGAAATCGTTACGTGTACTTTTCCATCAACAGTAGAATTGGAGGCGTTAAGAATATTTTAACCTACTGCAAGTCTTGAACGATTTTGTGTCTCAGAAAATATTTAAGATACATAATACTTTTAAATTACCATAACTGTGCCTAAGGTAACGTATGTTTTACGTAGAACATCTAATGATGTAATTCTTTTCAAGCTATTAGGGTTTCAACGCTTGAAACTGCCACAGTTTTATCCTTCTATCAATTCGGCCTCCACATGTTTTTTTTTTATTTCTCAATGAAAGATAATAATAGATAATTTTTGCTCATTATTTGATACCGTAGTAATAAGAAAAAAGACCCACACCAGTACCAAAGTACGTTGCATTACATACAAAAATCACTGAAGCGATTTCTTTACCTTTCGGAGTATCTTTAAAGATTAGATTTAATAGCTACTTTGTAAATTTCATATGATAAATGTAAGGATTGCACTCTTTTATCTAAAAATTTGTTATTTCTTCTATTTTATCGTCCGTATTATGGTTTCGTTTAGACAAATGTAAAAATATGTTACGTTTACCATGGACTTTTAACCTACAATCAATAGCGATTTTTCACGAACGAAATGAGACATATGGATGAATATTAATATCTAGGGCTAAGGCTTTTCCATCCATAGTTATCGCACAGACATACGGAGAAATGATGACATGATATTAAGACGTGGCAAATCCTAATCAAGCTACTTTATAAAAACAATCTATAAATGTAATACACCATCATTATCATTTGTGAAATGTGATATTTTAGAGAAAGATATTACTACCTTCATGTAGCTAAATTGTCTGCTATCATGAAACATTAGTGTTGTCGTAAAAATAAAACTCAATGTAAGGATGCACAAGCTGCACCATGTAATGTTGCCCCAGGCAGACAAGCTTGGTGGAGATGTTACTCGGCACTAATTAACTCAACAGTTGAGAGTAGTGGTGGGTACAATCACGATATATCTCAACGACCACAACTAATCAGATAATGCCCGAAGGTAATACCAAGTTGTGCTCCATTACACTCGCAACTTAACTAACGAATCGGTGTATGGATGAATTCAATATCTGGATAGAATGATTTATTGGATTAATTTCTTTTTGGAATAGGTCTCATGGGATATAAATTTTCCTCTCTACTTTCATATTTGTATCAATATTACATTTCTCTTGGAAATTAGTGTGCCTTCGTGAATTAAAATGTAGAATATTATATAGAATACATTTTCATAATGGTATTAAACTACAATCTGTCGATATTAAACTGTTTGCAGGAAGCAATAGCCAAATTCCAAATGTTATAATATAGATGACATCCCACTATTTATGAAACCGAAATTGAGGAGGATAATCTCAGCTTTAGACGTCTATTTGTTTTATATAATCTAAAATCAACATAATATTATAAATTACAAAGTGCCTTTGTTTGTTCTGCTTTCACGCGGAAACCATTTAACCGTTTGTTCTGATATTTTACAGAAATTCTTAGCAAATAGTCTCTTAATAAATGGCCAAATAGTCTCTAAACCAATGAAATTCTATGCCTCTAAAGTTGCAAAATAATAACTGAAAGACATCTGAAACATAATCCAATGTTCTGTGTAAACATAGTTTTATTACAGAACAACTATATTTTGTGTAATAAAATCACTATTTTAATTTTTATGTTTATAGCGTAAAAGCATAGTTTAAGGCATAGTTAAAAGCATAGTTAATAATAGAATAATTCTTTATTTATTCTTTTCTGCAATCGATGTTAAACACGAAGTAAGAACATATCCCCACAGTAAAATTTAAAGTTTACTAATAATATACTATATAAGCACATTAATTTAGCAAATATTAAGAACAAAGGATTTTGTTAGTACTATAATAAATACGGATATATGAAACAGTTACTATGTAATTTTGGCTATAAGACTGTTGTCAAACCCATCTTAATTATCTTTTGACAGAAGTAGGCTTCTTAGATTCATATATGTTTATATATCCTATTTTTATACCCTTGGTCAAGGAAACAATGAAAATCAACTATGGCGCAGAAAAATACTAAAGCACGAATTTATGGTAATATACGTAAATATACACTTTTTGACATACTTTCTTGATTGTGGCAACAAGACAAACTCAACATTGAATTCAGCGGTGCTTACTTTCTTTCAAAAGCCTTTGAAACTGCGTGCAAAGCCACGAGTTGTATATATTTAATTAACTAAAGAATAGATGGCTAAAACAATTGTAAGATTTTAGACAATGTCCATCGTTTTATTATACAAGAAATATGAAACTAGGTTTCGAGAATTGTGTCAATACTTTATAAGACTAGACATGCAATCCTTAATTGTCTATAGTTTATATTAAGCGCGGATTTTCCAGTAAGAAATTCTAAATAGATCATTAAAATAATTCGTATTAATAAATTAATTCCAAATAATTTTATTTCTAATATTATTAATTATTAATTTATTACAGCTTTGACCAAAATATTCTTTAAGTGAATATTATAACATTTGGGATTTATTTATACCTATAACATTGGATTATTATAATTGGAGCCTTTAGTTGAACGGCCGGTAACTAACTATCGTTGGCTCTTCTTAGTTATACATTTTATTTTATATTCTGTTTGCAACACTTTGTTTATTTTCTAGAAATAACTTAGCAAATACGATTCATTATAGGGAAATATTTTGTAGTACTTAACCTCAACGCTTATGGAGTTTAAAATTCTTATCGATCTATATTGATTGTTATAGGAAAAATTAAAGTATTAAAATTTAAAATCTTATTATTGGAATTTTATATAATTCAAATATATAAAATATTTTTTTTTTGTCTAAAGAACATAATACAATGGCATACCTCTTTGCCAAACACTGTTGCGGTTGCAATGTACGTACATTTTAAATTTAACTCCTATAATAATATTTACATGGGTGGAACTGTTTTAAATAAGCATAACATTACTGTAATTTGAAGGATGATATTAATTGTAATCTTTAACACATATTTCCTCATACCTCCGTTATAGAGGCAACAGGTACGTTCAAAAAGAATCCGAAGTATTGTAAAGATTTCTAGTTATTGAGTTTATATGGATAAAACGTCATAAAAATCCGCACATTTACAAATAAATGTAATCATAACGTATTTCATTAGTTATGAGTATAATATGTTAAAAGTTAACTTTTACTAAGAGTATGATATTTCTTTTTATTTAATTTTTTTATAATTTAACCGTTTTAAACATTATTTACAGGCTGTACAATGTGATAAATAAAATAGTACGATAATTTTATGTCAATTTATATTATACACAGTCAATTATGATAACTAGAGTTATTAATGCCAAGACACAATATTGACTTAAATATAACAGTTTATTGCACCAAGCATGTATTTATAAAGCGAGTGTGTAACATTATTGTTATAAAATTAATTAAATTAAATAAGAAATGTATATATTTGTATAAGACACATTATACAATTATAAACACGAAATAAATAAGTAAAACTATGTTTTTAAAATAAATAACAGCGCTAAATAAAATTAGTATTATTAAAACTAATAAATGTGTAGTAGTAGCTGACTAAGAAAATAAGTCATTAGGCGTTATTTAGAGAAAAATATTTTTATTTTAAATTTAAATTCAGGTTCTTAATTTGCATCCTTAATACCAGTGACTAAATCTGAATTAAATTTTGTAAATGTATATTATTCTGTAGTACATGAAATTGTATTACACAATAACACTGGCCGGGGATACGATAACACGATGAAGCTCAGGTAATTCACGATCAGCAGTACACGTGATAGCACATATACGAGGCAAATGTGTTGGTAATTACGTGGCGAATGTGACACGTAGCCGATATCGCAGGTGTACGTGACCCGTGATAACAACCTGTTTACGTGATATGCTTGTAACTGCGTTCATTCGAGCCAATTTATGTTTCATTCTGTGTTTAATTGGATTAGAAAGCAGCTTTTAATCACAAAATTCAAACCGTATTTTATTTCAGCCAATCCAGGTCAGTTAATTTCACTGTTATTCCTATGATTTATGTTTTTACATAAATTAAAAGCAACTTCGTTCTTATTATTATGTCAAATCTTCCAGTATTAGTAAAGACGCAATACGATTTTGAACATTAGAAAAAGTAGTTTGCTTTAGTGGTAGTCTGTATTTTGTTTCTGTTTTGTAATCTTTTAACCGCACTTGCCTATTTCATATTGTTATTCAATTTATTTGGAATATTTTTCAAAGAGTACATTAACAATAATTGCGAATTTGTGCACGTCAAGTATTTACACTAAGATTTAATAATAATACTCTAAGACAATAAGTTTGTAGTTATTAACCGTGTTATTTCAAATAACAGTAGTAGGTATTTACATAACTTTTATTAAGTATTTAATATCCATAACTATTAAAAGCATATACTTTGAGGAGAACAATATTGTTGAGAAATGCATTTCAGCCATAATCATAATAAGTTACTTTTTAATTAACTCCTGACGAATCACTGTCCATAAAACGTAAGTGGTTAATAAATTCATTACATAAAACAACCTTATTCCTTAGTCCTTACTTCCAAATTAAAGGTTAAATTAACAAAAATTCTTATAGCGCTTCTAAATTACTACAAAATATTTTAATTCTCATTGAATCCTTATGTTTACTAATGACTTTCGGTTTTTCCAAAATACCATCTGAATAATTTAAGAATGCAATGCTATAGTTTTTGTCCTATAATATATTGGTTGTAAAACTTCAATAAAAATTTATCATTGAACAAAAATATTGTACTTGCATTTATGCTGGAAATGTTAATTGGTGATAAAACAATATAGTTAATTATTGATCCAACGGTCCACTTTCAGACTGTTATAGTTATTTCCGTCACTTTTTGTTTGAATTCAACTGAACATCAAACCTCGAGAAATATAATTTATTTTTGTTGTGAGTTATTACTGAGGTAATTTTGGAAAAGTATTAAGGAGACACTCTTGGAAACTCGTTTGGAAATAGGTAATATTCATTCTAAATTAAGATATATTTTTAACGAATCAATCACTTATTGTGTTTACATTTTTACAAATCTAAATTTAAAATATCGGTCTATCGTCAGATACTATCATGTGGTAGTCACAAAATGTCCATGAAATATATTTTCTGAACTTAAAACAGTAATAAGAATATTTATACCAGTTTAGATAATGTAATAATTATGTATATTTCATCATAAATAACAATATTTAACGGAAACACTCCTTAAAACGAAGCGAAAAAAAAAGAATTTAAAAAAGATCTGCAGTTTGTGCTGCAATTCAAGTGATAACATTAGTCTTACATTGAATGCAGAATAACCCCTAAATGTTGTGCGTATATCACTATAATGGTATCACTGTCTGCACGAGTTAGTAATGCGAACATTGGTGAAGTCCTCCCTGTGCCGTTATAGAAACCGTTACTTTCCCTATATAGCGTTTCATTTACTGCATATTCCCAAGAACAATAAGTTGTACAACTAATGGAAACACTGGCATTTAGAATTAATTTATATAAAATAAAATATAGTTTAAATAATTTAAATTTATAAATGAACGTAGTCTTCTTACTGCATCGCATATAGTTTAGTTGAAAACACGTAAAACTTTATAAGTAATTGAAGCACCAATCGGTATACCTTTCATTCTAAGCTGACATATCTAACACTCGCCGTTTTTATTACTGAATAAATATTTAAGTGAGTGGTTTCTGCAACAGCTATATATCTCAGTTCACAGTGGATTTATCAGTAACTTTAGCTATCTATGCAGTTTCTTACAGTTTTCTTTAGTTAAATGATGTATTCGACAAACCTATAAATCAAGGTTCGTATTATTTGTTGAAAACTAATGTATAAATCTATCAAAAACTTTGTAAATCGTTTTATTACATTGAATTTAAAATAAATATTCATTTATATTCAAAATGCACTTTAAACTAAAAATACATTCTTAAACACTAAAACGAATTAAATCTCAACAAAAACAACTTTATAATAAATTAACATAAACAATTGTAATAACACATTTGAATATAAAATAATACTCATAAATCTATATTGCATTATTATTGTATGAAAAATACAAAATCAAGAAATGTAACAATTTAATATTTTCCTGTAACTTTATTCTTTGTCTTGAGTTATGGTAATGTCTTATAAGTATATTTAATCCATCTTATATCTTATCCTTACTTCAAGTAGGGCTAATGGAACTATTAAAAAACTATTCACACGTTACAACGAAAATCACATGAATAAGTTTATGTATTATGTACAATATCTAAATTAATAATTAGTATATATTAATATATCAAAAGGAAAAGCATTATTTCCTCCTTAAGGGGGGGGTGATATTGGTTATTACAATTGCTTGGTAATTTTCAATACTACCTAATTGTAATGAAGTTAATTATGTATTCCTGAAGCTATTATGTGTTATGATTCAGCTAAGCAAGGCGTAGCTGACCTAAATCGACAATGAATATTTTTTATGTTATACGTTATAGATGAAACAACGGCAAGTTTTTATTGGGACAATATGACAAGCCAATTTTATTTATTTATTTTATTAGCGTTTTAGGTATATATGTTTTTTATTTATTATTTTACAAACACTGCAAATTGCAAAACAAAATTTCTAAATATTTTATGACTTGTCTTTCTGCTGTAGTTGTGTAGTGTCATAAAAAACATAATCTGGATACATGTTATTTAATTTAAAATTAATGAATATAGTCATATATTATATGGGGAAACAATCAGTAAAACATATCAACTGATTTATTAAACAGTGTATTAAACTTCATTCTTGTGTCCACTCTATTATAAGACAGATTTTTGCAAAAGGCCTAATAACACATTAATTAAATTTGTTTTTATTTTATAAAATGGACAGAATGTTAAACATCAAAAAAGATTCTGAACACCCCAACCACCTTATTAAATATACTTTACTCACGATTAATAAATAAAATATTCAACTAATAATTTAATAACTAAAACCTTTAAAATTATGTCTGCCATCAAAATATTTTCTGCCTCCCACGAACGTCTTATCTATGTACCCTAAATACATTGAGAAATACATAAATATGGTAAACAAGTATAAATCAACAAAATCAACCTCTAAATAAAGCCAAATCTAACGAGTGACAGATATATTTTTTAAATACATTGTTCTTTCAAAGCATTATAAAAAAAAATCTGTTTTTTAGAAATGGATAATTAAGTAATCTTGTAATAATTAACGTCGTACACTAGTGTGCATTTTGTTGCGAATTTGACATTATTTGCAACAAAACTGTATTTTTTGCAAATAATGTCATATGTAGTGCGTTTAGTATACAAAAATAATTTTTGTTGTTCATCTAATAGGTGGTTTAATTAGACGAAACTGAAGGGCTACGAATACGGAGGTTGGAGCTTAGGTGTAGCATAAAACCATCTATACGTTTGAAACTTTACAAAACATAACATGCAGGAGTGTCTTCATAAGGTTATATAAGCACGTTTCTGTCCGATATTGGATTTGAAGCGTGAAAAGTAAAGTTGCCTTCACTTGTAAAAAATGAAGGTAGGAATAAACAATTCAAGAACGCCATTTTAAAAACCAGATGTTTTCTTGACAGTTCTCTAGAAGTGACTTGTATTGTTCGTGACAGTACAACAAGAAATATACGTCAACAGCGCTCCTCTGCCATTGAAACTGGGTCGTCTTTTGTTGTCCAGTTTCGTTTCTCTGACTTCTCCGAGTTTATTGAATAATTACAAAAACGTTTGAAGAGCATCTTCTTACGTTTAATCGCGTAGTAATAATTTTTAGTTATGAATTGCTGTGTTAATGAAAAAATTGCTACATTAATAATATTTTAACAATATTGTGCTGAGCGGAAATATTAGCTCTAAGAGTTTCATTATAATCTGCTCTTAAATTACTTTTTTTTTATAGTATATAATCTCCCTTTTGTACTGTAAAGAAGTTTTTATATACTATTGAATTATGTTTACCATACTTGAAATTTTAACAATCATTTATAGAAATCGTAAAGGATACCTTTCTTAAATGTTTGGCTTCTTTAGTAGCATTATTAAAAAAAAGTTAAAAAACAATTGACATCGTTTCTTGAGGTTTTCATCACCTGGAATTGTTAATAAAATATTTGGTTAGTAATTATGTATATATAATATTAAATTTATAATTAATGTATTATCATAAATTATATTCTTTGCTTAACTAAACAGTGATGATTAATTGTTTTATACAAGTATTATGTTATCCACTTGTATCAGGAGTCTACACCATTAAAAGAGTATAATTATTGTTTTTATTTAATTTATTTAAGCGTATGCAGTATAAATTGTTCCCATTTAGACCTCGCATATTGTAGGTACGCGGTTTTCCATGGCTACTTCAAAAAGACGATAAATATGTGCAATTAGATATGTGACTGCAAAAGCCTATTTCAAGACAAAAAGATATTTAAAAATGATATTTCAAACTACCTCTATGTAAATTCAGTTTGCTGCAACGCAGGCCTAACTGAAAATGAAAACTCAGTATTTTTCAAATTGAAAGATTTGTATATCAACAAAACAGCATCACCTTAGCTAGCTCAATATTAAATTATAACTTAATGTTCCTAAAGCATCCATTCATTACTTCTAAAGTTTGATTAAATGTATATATAAAACATTTCTCAAAATATGTTACTAATAGTCAGACTGTATGTGTTACTTAATTAAATATTAAAATTGTATAAGCCTTTACCCAGTTTGTTTAAAAATTGATTTTTTTTTTCTAAATGTCGTCATTGTTAGCCATAGTAACAATGTAAACTACTAACCCTAATCAGATGGAGTAACGTACAATATCATCGAGCTCAATATTGCCTATATAAAAAATGAAGATTGTTGCACAATTTTATTCATATATAGACTTACAGACTCTTCAGATTATCTTCTAGATATTGTTCGGAAAAAAATACAGAATTTATATTTTCTCCTTTTGAATGATAGGTTTCAGAAACGCTCACCAAAATTAAACATAAATAATATAATATGGTGCTGAATATCCTTAAGTGCATAGTATATTTTAGGGTATGAGTTATAATTGTTATATATCCTTAAAATTACTATTTCCTCTCGGATATTCAAATAATATCAAAAGCTTTATCGAAATGAATATGGAATTTAATATGTAGCAAGAGCAATTAATTCAATTCGAAAGCAATAGTTTGTGTGTTTATTTCCATTTATGAATAAAAATATAAAATGATCTTCTATCGTCTAAAGTATTGTTCCAAAAGCAATAAAAAGGTATTTAAGTTAAAATATACGTCAATAACAAAAGATGTTCTTGTAAAGTAAGTCCAGCTATAATGGGCCTCAGTAATGACTATTATGTAGTTGCAATCTGTGGCGTCAAGTTGTAAGTAACAGGCACAACTTGCTTCCCCGATGGTTTATTAATAACTTAGTACAATAGACTTGTCAGAAGTTGGGAGCATTCAAACTACGGCCAGCCTTTGGCACAAAAGCTACTTTGGCGAGCTTCTGTGCCAGCTGACAACACGATATTAATATTTCAATATTAAGATTAATATATTTACAGCGTGTTACTTCTAAGACCTTATACAAGGTCATACAATATATAAAATTTTTATACACATGCTTCTACATTATTACAATTGAGATGTGCCATTTAGTCAAAATTATTATGGTTAGATGTTGGCATTTGGTCACTTTCCCGCTTAAGTTGTGACCAATATTATACTTTTCTTATCAAGAATAAAATAATTATTATAATGTTTGAATAACGTACACGATATATTTTACATCGAATATGACAGAGCAATTTAAAACCATAGAAACCATAACCAGAATAGCACATTCATACGCTGCTTTACCTAAAATTATATTGAGGAAAAACCATACCCATTTTTGAAAACTTCTTCAACCTCAACATTCTTATAAAGTATCTACATGTTGGGAATAAACCAACGCTAGTCCCTGAAGAGTGTAATTTAAAATATAATTCCAAAGAATAATTTTGAGTATGAGTTTTTAACTCTTGAGGTTGGAATTTATGAAGAGACATCAACTTTTATCAGTGAAAAATCACAAAATCTGTGCTTTTTATGAAATTTATGATTTCCCCAGGCAGTGACTGCATAAATGCTATTAAAGAACCTATGAAGAATAGCATTCACAGATAAAGAATTGAAGGAACTTATAAAAAGTGCCCCAATAGGCAGCAGTTGCCAAGAGAAAGCCAGTGGATGGTTATGAAGAACAAGAAGAACGAAATCATTCTAAATATGGAGCAAGAATGTATTGAGATAAAGAAGTACCGATTGTTGTAGTATTGCCATGTTCTATTGCGATCCCTGAAACCCTTGTGTATTTCTACTAAGGTAACTATTTCACGAGAACTATTAGATTTATCATTATGACTTTTAAATTTTGGTCGCAGTTACGTGTTATTCTAATTGTGCATGTTGTTTTAATAAAAACAACGACACCCCGAAAAAACAAAAATACACTTCTTTATATTTAAGCAAATTTAAAACCCATTGTTTTAAACTGTCTACTTAATTTCCTCAGAAGACGCAAAAATTTTAGACATACAATATAAATTTTCTATGTTTAATGTTTGTGAGGAAAACGGTATGTAAAGCTGTGAATTTTATCATAGGGGAGATATTACAATCGTAGTCCCTTAAATATTACTAGTGTTGTTGTATTGAGTCAAATGACATTATTAAAGATTTTTTACATTCCTTATCTTTTAGTTACGTAAGCTTACATACTTAAAATACCAGTTGCTAGTTAAACTCCTAGATAAATTCCCTTATGTTACGTTTTCTTATGTTTCTTTGAAATTAATACATTTATCGTATTATGTCGTATAATAATATTTAAGAGAAATCAATAAATTTAAAATTAACAGTTTAATTGGTGCAGATTATTATGCAGTTAACCAACTTGATATATAAAATTATTAATTATTAATTTCACACAGATATTGATTTAAAAATAATTTTGTAAAGAATCACACTTTCAAACTGAATTGTAGTTTTAATGAGTTTTGCATTGAAAGGTAAAGTCTAAAATAAGATTGAAGCACTACAACTTTGCTTTACTTTTTACCCAATTTTAAAATTTTTTCAACTTGATAGAATTAATAGTTAATAGGTAAATTTGTAATGTTAAATATAACTAAAAAATTAATTGGACATGGAATTTTTGGACTTGGGGGGGGGGGGGGTGGGGGGGGGGGGGGGTGGGGGGGGGGGGGGGTGGGGGGGGGGGGGGGTGGGGGGGGGGGGGGGTGGGGGGGGGGGGGGGTGGGGACATACTGATTATTCAAATAGTCCCTAACATCCCAAACATGGTATTCCTCTACGGTTGAACTAAAAATGGTAATATTACAATTTAAACTTTTTTGTTTTTTTGTTTGAGAAAAAAATGTTATAAGTTGTGTTTACATTTCTACATTATTTAATATTTTACACGGTCGATATTACAAAATAAATGAGAGACAACCTCAAAAATCCCACCTGTTTATGATATTAAAGATTTGGAACTTTGGAGTGTGGGAGGTAAATATGGAATTCCGAATTCCCCTCTTTAGTGCAAAGGAATCTCAAAGTTATCTAATTAGAAATTGTTGTAATCAATCTTTATTCGTAATACGACATACTACCGCACAGCCCTCGATAATCAATTATTATTAAAGAGCTTTTTCATATTATACTATATTACTCTTTAATATTATTTGTTTATATTTTTATGCCGGTTTGATTACATTGATTAAAAACTATTCCTATGACATTTTTATACACATTATAACTAATAGCGTATTTTTAAAAATTTAAACAGCAATTATTTTATGATTAAGGAAGAATCACATAAAATACATAACATGTTGCATATTTTTTTTTTAGTTTGTATAATTCCTGATATTTAACTCTTAAAACATTATCCTACCTCACTAATACGTGTTTCTGTGTGTAGTATTAGGCCTACATGATCCTGCGTATACAGTACTAATGTAGTTACCTTTCTAAATGGTCCACTGTCGTTTATATATGTTACTTTACTAGTAACAAATTTTCAATTTTCATCCCATATGTTTCATAATCAATCCATAAGGTGCATGTTATTTTTGAAAACAATGAATGCTCTACAGCCTCTCTTTTAATCATGGTTATCAAAATTTATCATATCCAGGTTGAATAATTGAACTGAATAAATGTAATGAATAGTTAATGTAAATTGAGTATTTTGCCTATTTTGATTAGACATATAGCTAAGTATTAAAGTTATGATTTTTAAAAACATAAGGGTTAGTACATAGCAACTGAATGCGGTAGATATATAGGAATAACTTTTATAAATTCACTGTATAGTGGATAACGGAGACAATATTTTACAATTTAATATCAATTGTTATAATGCTTTAGTTGGCTGTTCGCCAAATATAATTTTTAGTTGCTTGTAATTTATTTTTAAAGCTAAACAAATATTATGCAAGTTTTACATATAAAATTTAAGAACACATTTAGTAAAGAGTGGATGATGAACAAGAAAGACTTGGGATATATTTATTAAACATAACAAGGAACTTTGATTATTGTAACAACAATTATTAATATAAATGATAATATTCCCTTAATCTTAGATTCAAATAAGCTTTTTCCAGCAGACACATCGATAAATGAGCCTGTTATTTTAACCCTGCCCACATGTGGATATACTCTCTGAATATTACCAACCACGCAACTGAGAATGACTGATTTAATGATTACAGCATGCGTGCTTGTGCTTGGTAAATCCCTTTAAAAGATGATTTCACTTTTAATCAAAAGTTTACAAACATCTTAACCAAGAATGGTAAAACTTATTGTACATTGTTTAAAGTTAAGGAATTTTTATAAACGTGTTATAGCTCATAGGCCAACAGAGATTAAAACTAATTACTACATATAGCCTACTACCAGACGGAATTTGTGATGTTATGTCTGTTTATATAATTTTTACGATAACCTCCGTTGGCTTGGCTCTCTCTCTCTCTCTCTCTCTCTCTCTCTCCTCTCTCTCTCTCTCTCTCTCTCTCTCTCTCTCTCCCTCTCTCTCTCCCCCCCCTCTCCCCCCTCTCTCTCTCTCTCAATATATGTATACACAATATTGAGTATACACATATATATATATATATATATATATATATATATATATATATATATATATATATATATATAAATGATAATATTCCCTTAATCTTAGATTCAAATAAGCTTTTCAGCAGACACATCGATAAATGAGCCTGTTATTTTTACCCTGCCCACTGTGGATATACTCTCTGAATATTACCAACCACGCAACTGAGGAATGACTGATTTAATGATTACAGCATGCGTGCTTGTGCTTGGTTAAATCCCTTAAAAGATGATTTCACTTTTAATCAAAAGTTTACAAAACATTCTTAACCAAGAATGGTAAAACTTATTGTACATTGTTTAAAGTTAAGGAATTTTATAAACGTGTTATAGCTCATAGGCCAACAGAGATTAAACTAATTACTACATATAGCCTACTACCAGACGGAATTTGTGATGTTATGTCTGTTTATATAATTTTTACGATAACCTCCGTTGGCTTGGCTCTCTCTCTCTCTCTCTCTCTCTCTTCTCTCTCTCTCTCTCTCTCTCTCTCTCTCTCTCTCTCTCCCTCTCTCTCTCCCCCCCTCTCTCCCCCTCTCTCTCTCTCTCTCTCAATATATGTATACACAATATTGAGTATACACATATATATATATATATATATATATATATATATATATATTATATATATATATATATACACATATATATATATATATATATATATATATATATATATATATATATACATGTATAACAAAAATAAATATTAAAGTTATGATTTTAAAAAACATAAGGGTTAGTAAATAGCAACTGAATGCGGTAGATAGATAGGGATAACTTTATAAATTCACTGTATAGTGGATACCGGAGACAATATTACAATTGGATATTAATTGTACAATGCTTTAGTTGGCTGTTTGCCAGTATTAAAATAGTAGTATTAAAATAAATACTAATACAGTATTTTACATCCTTCCGCTTACTGTGTCTTGTGAAGTTTTGTATTTATAAAAACTGACTCCTACAATAAAGTCTAAAGAGATCTAAAATAGTTTATCAAAACAGTCTGCGACTGAGA
Organism: Homalodisca vitripennis; assembly: GCF_021130785.1. Classification (NCBI taxonomy): domain Eukaryota; kingdom Metazoa; phylum Arthropoda; class Insecta; order Hemiptera; family Cicadellidae; genus Homalodisca; species Homalodisca vitripennis. Next base: position 85,029,332 of record NC_060213.1, on the reverse strand, counting down.
TGTTCAAAAGTAAATATTTGCACCGTTTTATTTCAATCTACTCTAATTAATATCTGAATTTATGTTTAGTTCCTAAAAAACACGGGAATTAGAATAAACGAGAGTTCACCTTATCGTGAAAGTGCATTTGACATCTTCTGTAGTATATTCCGCGGAAACCCCCAGTTGTCATGTTTATGTATTTTTGGTTCTCGGCCAAATTAGTCTGGATCCGCTCCAGGGTGAAGACGCGATGTTTGAATCGTGTACTTTTATATTATTTTTAACATTTTCATTTTTATTAAATAAAATTGGTTTAAAGATAATCTGTTGTTCACGCCGATATAAATCATGATAAATTCCTTATTGTTAGTCATTCACCGCTGTAATTCTGACTGACTAATTTAATATTACTTACACTAAAACATTATAATCTTGAGTAGTTGAGTATTTGATGAGTGAATCCGAAACTGAATCAGTTAATTTGGTTGTTCCATTCTAGTAATATAAAGCAGTTTAATATACTCTGGATTATTTTTTGTGACTTAAGAGTATTTGCATAGTTCTATTCGTTAAATCATTCCAAAGCGCCTTATTTTGAAGTCAGTTGGTCTGAGTTTTTGTTTGGCTGAAAAGGCTTAGGAGACATATATAAATATATATATACATATTTATTATATTTATATATAAATAAATATATATATATAATATATTATATATATGTTCATTAACAGCAGTTTTAAAAAAGAAAACTATCATTGTTGGATGTTGGATATTTCGTTGTTATTGCAACCTTTTTAAGTATACTGTATAAACGTACACTGTATCAAAATAAACAAAGAAATAAAGAAAGACCTGATAGCAAAAATTCTAAATCATAATTACAATTTTAACATTGAAATAAATTTTTATTAGTTTTTGATTTGTAAAAATTATATAACTATAAATTAAAATATAATTTGTTTTTCTATTGTTTTATATTATTCAGAATAAATAGAAATACAAAATTAATGTTACTGAAAATTACAACATAAATATATGTCAGTTTTGCTTAATAATTATAAACTAGATTTTACTCGACAGGAAGATTAAGATGATTTTTAAAGATTAGTTTAACAAAACAACAATAATTTATCATTATGTACACGTGTAAACTTTACGTAAGTAACTTTGATTCTAACAAAATTTTTTTATTTCATATATTTTCTGTTTAAACTGAAGTATATATAGTCATAATATTATATATATATATATATATATAATATTATGACTATATATACTTCAGTTTAAACAGAAAATATATGAAATAAAAAATTTTGTTAGAATCAAAGTTACTTACGTAAAGTTTGGGTGTATATTATGTCTGGAAACACCCAAATATATACTTTAATAATTTAAATATAAATTTGAAACCTCTTACAAATCGTGATAGAGATTGGGCATCTACTTTTTGGAACAATGTTTTGTTATGTCACACCAACGGGGGACGTCCTGCCGAGGGTATCGTGAATATTCTTAATGGAAGCCTATACCTTGTTTTGATACTTAATTTTAAAGGTAATAGCTACTGAATTGAATGCCACAAACCGCATCTCAAGGGAATTATTCTATCAGAAAATAGAGCATTTTTAGTATTGAAAATTTACTGATGTTCAACAATGTAATTTTAACATGGTTCTTGGCCACAAAATGTGTTACACTAATTTTTTAGCATTTTTTAAAATGTTCAATTAAAATAAAATAAAACAATTTATTTTTAAGCTGGTTTCATTAGTACAAATTTACCAGTTTTTATTACAATGAATAAAACTTATGAGTCACTTTCTCTGATTACTTATGAATCTGTACTTGGTGTTTTCCAGTCAGCAGGAAGGTTTAAAGAGACAAAGGTCACTAGCCTATGAGAAACATTATTGTGTTATTAATCATTTCTGGTCTACAGGTTTCAGTTTGTTTGAGCATGGAGCTTTCACTAGACAGGTCTAAGCTTGGGAATTACAAATGGACAAAGGTATATCATTCCTGTCGAGTTAATCAGTGTCTCTGAAGCATTGCTGTCAACAAGTTATCTAATTACAGTAGTTCAGTTTTTATTTGGCATTTTAATAGAATTGTCTGAAAAGAGAACGAATTACTCTGTTGATGATGCGAGGATATGGCGATCATCAAAGATCTTATCGGGAAGTTTGTAATTTGTTTAATGACACTTTCCCAGAAAGGAATCCCATAAGTGTTTCAACAATATCAAAAAACTATTGAGCGTTTTGAAATGACAGGGAGTGTACGTAATCGGCCAAAGTCGGGTAGGATACAATCTGCAACAGATGAAGAACATGCACTAGATGTTTTGCAAACATTTTATTGAAGACCCTCATACATCGCTCAGAAAAGCTGCACAGCAACATGATATGCACCCTATGTCTGTGAGTAAGATTTTGAAAATTAATAAATACAAACCATTTAAAGTTCATTTAGTCCAACAGTTAAGTGAGGATGATTACGACAGAAGAGTTGAGTTTTGTGAACTTGTGATGCGCAAATGTGATGACAATAGAGATTTTCTGACCAACATACTATTTTCTGATGAGGCAACTTTTTTTCCTAAATGGCAATGTTAACAGGCACAATTGCCGTTACTGGGCTAGTGAAAACCCACATTGGATTACTGAGTCCCATTCACAGCAAACCACAAAAACTGAACGTTATGGTGTGGAATTTTAGGTAACAAAATTGTTGGACCCTTTTTCATCAATGGAAAATTTAAATGCCGAACTTTACTACAATATGCTCCAAAATGAAATAATCCCAGCTATTCAAATTGCATCAGGAGAATACTTTGATAATGTATGGTTTTCAGCAGGATGGTGCTCCACCCCATTATGGGAGACAGGTTAAGAGAGTATTTGGATTTAAGGTCTTCCTCATAAATGGATTGGCCGAAGAGGAGAAATCGAATGGCCTCCAAGATCTCCGGATTTGTCACCAATCGATTATTTCCTATGGGGTCATTTAAAAATCCAATGTTTATAGAAGAAAGCCTCATAATTTGGAAGAGCTAAGAAACCAGGATTATAGAGGAGATCGCTTTGATTAAACTGAAGAAATGTTAGGCAACTCTGTCGAATCATTTTACACAAGATTGGCTCATTGTCAAACCGTAGAAGGAACACAGTTCGAACAATTGCTTTGACACCAAATGCAGGTTAAAACGTTTGTTGTAAGACTTTTCTAACAGCATACATTATTTTTTATTTGTAATAAGAAATCAATAACATAAGTATTTCCATAATTGTACTGTAATAAAAACTGGCAAATTTGTGCTAATTGAAACCAGCTTAAAATGAAATTTTTGTTTTATTTAATTGAACATTTAAAAAAATGCTAAAAAATTAGTGTAACACATTTTGTGGCAAGAACCATGTTAAAATTACATTGTTGAACATCAGTAAATTTTCAATACTAAAAATGCTCTATTTTCTGATAGAATAATTCCCTTGAGATGCGGTTTGTGGCATTCAATTCAGTAAGCTATTACCTTTAAAATTATGTATCACAAGGTATAGGCTTCCATTAAGAATATTCACGATACCCTCGGCAGGACGTCCCCCGTTGGTGTGACATAACAAAACATTGTTCCAAAAAGTAGATGCCCAATCTCTATCACGATTGTAAGAGGTTTCAAATTTATATTTAAATTATTAAAGGATATATTTGGGTGTTTCCAGACATAATATACACCCTGTATATATATATATATTTACACTATATATATGTGAGTGTGTTTGGTTTTTCTCTGAATTTGAATATGAAGAACTCTTGTAACTAATTTTAACCCAAGAAAAGGAAAAAACGGCTATAATTTAAAAGCACAACAGAATGGAAATAAAGGTTGTAATATCTGCAGAGTATGACAGGTTGCGTGCAAGTAAACGTCGGGAGACTTAGGAAACAGTCAAGGGATCAGGACATGCAAAATCACACCTAAAAATGTTGGTCTAGGTAGAGAGTACAATCCAATGAAAAGTTTAAAATACCTCAAAATTAACATTATTAATACATTTAGAATGCATACGAATTACTTCTTTACTTGAAAATGTCCTGTCTTGTATGATTAGTTAATCACAAATATGTCTGTGTTTGTCGCACATTCCTTGTATAATTAGTCTATATCGAGAACACCGTAATAAAATTTTTTGATGAATATAAAATTATAGATATAAACACGTGATAATAATCATAAGTTTTCCGTTTCTGATTATTTGATTTTATGGGTGATAATTTAAGAAATTTTGATAAAATCCCGCGAAAGTAAAACATTCAACGTACAGAACAGTTTGCATTATGTGGTAAAAATTGTGCCTAGTTAAATAGAAAATTTCCTTTTTTTATTGGCGATAAGAAATATCTAGTAGTACATCCAGACCTGCAGATAAGGCTACTCCTGATTTTATCATCGAGTTTTAAGTAATCAAGCATCAAGGTTGTTTGAGTAAGCTATAAAACAGTTATTTTTTGCTAATTTATTGAATGCAGTCCATAAATACTAGGATAGCGGAGGGGAAATTGCTTCTTTCAAACATTCTCTCAAAGATATATGGGAACGCTTTAATACTAATTCTACACAGCTTTGTCCGATTCGTCCAACTCTATGCAACTAAATATTTTGAGTAATGATATATTCTAGTTTACTAGGTGAGATATTCAGGTTAAAATATTATTGAGCTTTTAAATATGTCTAATAAATTAAAATTAAAGTAGAAAACGAAATTATTACCTGAATATAATTAATCATTTGTTCTTTATATAGGATGTTATAATATTTTATCTATAAAAATAGTTTCAAACTGGTAATCTAGAATAAAATCTCTTGCATTATATGTTTGTAGAAATTCTTATGTGTTGAATTAGTAGACAGCTTTTGTTTTTTTATTTAGTTCATAAAACAGTCAAAAGACTACAAATTTAGTATGCAGGTTTTATTTAGTGCAAAATTTTAAAATATTGGGTACAGTTAATACTATAACTAATATAAGGTTTATCACAACGCAATTTGAATTAATACCCCTTGCTGTAGCATTTAGGACGATATATGTTTGAGGTTGTATATCTCTAAAGTAAATAAGTTTGTCTCGTATCCTTACAGACATGGCTTCAATGTTTAAACTTCCTTATGCGATCATACAACATCTTCTACTGTAAGATATATAGTTAGTTGGGTGGGATGGAACTTAAGAACTAAGCAGCAAATTATGAAGTTATAAAAGGATGTTGCACCAAATAAAGAAATAAATTATATTAATAAACTATAGGTCTGTTTGAATATATACACATAAAATTACATATAAATTTACTAACATAATAAAATAGAGAATAAATGGTACGTTTCTAAAACATTTAATTCTTTCGTTGTTTTAAATAACGCTCATTAAGTATCTAACTAATTATACTTTAAGGATAACACTACATACATGGTTTATACTGCACATTGAATGTGTTGTTGTAAGAGCCGGTGCCAATAAAAATATAGTCTTGTCCTTAAGTTGGAATTTTGCCAGATCGATTTAGTGGGAAGAGAGCTTCTCTAGTAAAAGGAGTGTGTGGGATATACACAGTAAATGAATAAACGATGTGTTTTGTTTAGCTAAAACATATTTTATACCTTATAGATGCTCCTATTTTGAAGAAGAGATCAGATTGCAGATCTCGAAACGTAGTGTTACTGACTTTTTGTATCAATATACGATGGAAAATGTCCGGAAAAACCCTTTTTCCTTCACAATCCATCGTCAAAACAAACTTTCTTTTAAAAAGTACCCGTGACGTATTTGTTAGTAACAAGCTGGGTGAAATAAAGAGTAATTAATTTTACCTGTCGCTACCAATGAGTCAAGAAGCAAACATACCTAATACATATTTAATTGTATTATGTACATTATTTCCTAGAATATGTAACTTGTAGTTAGATTTAAACAGTAATAAAGAGTAAATTACCTCTTATTATATTATGATCCTCCTTAAAATATAATATTTTTATAATTCATGGTTAGCGGTTATAAAATAGTTCAAACCCAAAGTTGGTTAGATGTGTAACCGATATAAATGAAATGAAGGAAACAAAAAATATATAACTCTATTGTGAAACTTCCTGAATTATAATGCAATGGTAGTATTATACCTCCTGAACGGTGCAAACGGTTGATTCTGTAGAAGATAAAAGCTAAGCGGTAATGTAGGACATGCACGCTATCAGTAGTATAGTATGAAATTTTTAGGTTTTATGGTCTTATCTCACACCCAGACACAAACGTAACTATTCTCTGTTCTGTAAAAATTTTGCGTTTTCAAAAAATCAGCATTCTTTAAACTAAACTCATTTTCCAACAAATCTGAAATACGTGTCGCGAAACAGACCTCGGAAAGGTTGCATGATAATCTTCAAGCCTTTAGCTCGTTTCATTCTTGAGATGTCCATCTGACAAAAGTAACGACAAAAGTAACAGAATTCTCGGGTTGGACATGCACCATCATATAACTCATTCTTGCTCATATATAAATAAAGTTTCAAGAAAAAGAAAAATTGACATGAGGTCAATAGATAATAATAAAATTGATAATCACTAAAACGTAATCTGATAAATATTCTGGACAAATACGCAAAAGTTTGAATGCAATACCAATTGAAGAAGCCACCGTTATAATAATTGGAGAAATTGCAGAAGCCAGGGATGTTGTTTTACATCGCCGGAATTATTATAAAGCTCATAAGATGCACTAAAATATAAACTTTGGTTTAGCATTTAATCTTTTAGTCGAGCTATTTTATATATAACTGATTTTTATAAATAAAGTTAAATTAAAATAACAATTATGTATTTGCTGACCAGTAGCTTTAAAGTAAACTGCGTATGCCGGATCAGCTAGTTTGTAATATTTTCAATCAAACAAATTTAGACAGATATTTTCTGTTTATCATTCAGTATTTGTTATTTTTTGCATTGTTCACGATACATATTTCAATAAATTTTTAATTATAAAGTGTTCCTAGAACGTTTCTAATCTTTATCTTCCTTGGGCATCAATGAATGAATGAATTAATTATAATGAATTATAAAGTGTTTCTAGAACTTTTCTAATTTTTATCTTCCTCGGAAATCAATTAATAATAAAGAAAATGAGAATACTGATCCAGCCATTCTCAAGATTAACTCTTAGCAACACATTCAATGAATTATAATATTTAACACAATAATACGATGCACCCAACAAAACTTTTTTTTCCGGTGTTGAAAGTAAAATGTCAAATAACTATGTAGTATACGATTACATTTTTTCTAAAAATACGAATTATTGTAAATGGTTCAAGCTTCCAGTGAACACATATGAATGTGGTTGCTATGGAACATATGCATCGTTTGAAAATTCAACGATAAAAACCCTATGACTAAAGATAAAAGCAAACTAAATTTCGTGGGCAGTTGGAAAATGAATGAGATTTTCAGCAAAAATGCTTTGCTGACCAAACAAGCTCGTTCAGTTGCGTTCACAGTTTCCAGTTGTATCTGTGGGGATGTGAAATACGAGGACATTCATTTGACATATGAACAGTTTAGTGCGAGATTTACCCACCGCCCGTTTCCAGCGTTCCTTGCTCCTCTGTTATGGGCTCAAAGGAATTTTGCTTTGGTAAACAAAAAAACATAACATATTCTTTCTACTGTAATTTCACTGAATTTGTGATGGTAGTATTATGTGATAGTAGCATATAATTTCACTACAGTTAATCACGGTAAATAGTACATGACTGAACTTAAACAATATTAAAGTCTTGCATATCTATGAAAGAAGACTACGAATAATTTACAATACTGCGGTCGATTATGACCGTTTTCGTATTCTAATGCTATTTCTGAAAGTAATACAAATTATAGTTTAAGTTCGTAGACAAGAACGAAATATAATAATCAGGAAAAGTATACAGAAATAACATTTCAATTATCTGCTCAGATAATTTAACTTTTCCCTAGTTAAGTGTCACTTAAATAAATTTATGGTTATTGAAAATTTAAAAGTTAATTGTAATTTTTTAAATTGGAATAAATACCTTTAACTAAAACAAAATTGTAATATACGTATTTCTTTTTAAAATTTAATAACTATAAAAAAGATTATGTTAGTGAATACATTAAGTGTTGACAAAGAGATTTTTTACTATATAGTTAATTAAAAATATATATATGTTTACTAGGTGGTCTGAAGCAGGTTTTAATACGGTTTTGAATTCAAATTCAATAAAAATGCACGACCCCATCATGCAATGTCGATAAGCTTGTGCTTATTATACCAAGACAATAGACGAAGCTTATTTTTATTGACTGTAATTAAGTTTTTTACATCAGAAGTTGGTAATAAAAGACCAGTTTAGAGGTACACATCTTTATAAAACATATAACCTCTTCATATTAAACTCCTGTAACTTGTAAAAAATTTATCTAATATCCTAGAAGAGTTGCAAAAAATAACTATTTACTAGTAGGACGAGCCATCAAGACAACAAATAAATCCACTAACATGTATTATTTACGAGTAGTATTACATTGAACTGTTCGTTTTATTTCATATAAATTTGAAGGACTTATTTACAGCACCGATATGAAACTTATAAGATTAGTGTATTCTGTGAACCTGAGAAATGTTTCTCCTACACGTCAACATGGATGTCATTTATAACAAAAAGAGAATTTATTTTGAAAAAAGAAATTAATATATAGTCCTATTCAAAAATATCTATTCTGTGTCTTAATTAGAGAAATGTGCTAACTATTAAAATTAGTTACATTAGTTTAACTAATGAATCAGAAAATAATCGTGAAATACAAAAGCAACAACTATCCATTAAACTCCACTTACAAGTAAAATATTTCTTTTGAAGCCTAACTAATAGAAACTGCGTCACTAACTCACTTCTCATTGTAAGCATAACTCTTCCATCTAGATAATAATTAGTTCCAAACTGACGGCAAAAGTGTGTAGATCATGCAGGAGAGTATTGAAAAAATATTATATGAATAATAAATGTATAAGATTCTCACGTAAAGGTTAAAACAATTAATTTACCGTATATATTTAAATTACCGTTGTATTTATCTTAGTGCTGAACTAAATATTAATAAAATTAATGACATATGCATTACTACTTATCCGTACCTAAAACAACATATTTGTTTTATTAAAAATTATACATTATGGATGTTTTTGTTTAAGGCGTGCTCTCCCAAAAGTAGCCTCGTATTAGTTTTTGCCGTGGATTTATAATAATTAAGAGAAGTAACAAAATTCTTAATCAAATGTAAACAGTAAGATATCTAGATGAAGTTGCTGAACTTTCTTCCAATAAATTTACAGTTAAAATGGTTGACCAGGAAGACATTCTGGGTTTTTAAAATTGGTCGACTAAAAATTACAAAACTGCACGTGTGTCTCATTCTTCGTATGGCTGAAATGTTGCAAAATAAAATAATGTAAACTTCTAAATATCATGAATTAACCACTTTATCAATTCAAAAGATACTAAGGGTAAAATACAGAGCAAGAAGTTCATTGACTGAATCATCCCTTTGAGCAATTTACACAAAGACTTCCAAAGAAAAGCAGCCAAGAGGAAGTTTTCGCTTTACCTACTCTTGCTGATTACAAAGAACAATTACTCATAAACATAAAAAATGTTGACATATGAAAATAATTCTCAAAATTATACAATGAAAATTCAACTTCTAGAATGAAAATTTGAATTGGCCCATAACAGAAAAGTTAATCACTATATTGAATAAGATGAGTAATACACAGGTATACATAAGGAAGCACTCGTTTCTTACTACTTAAAATACTGTAAATATCTTGAATACTAAACATACGCGTATATAAAAATATAACAATTACTAACTGTGAGTCTGACTTTCAATAATTTGAAGTAGCAATTTCTTAGACATAATCTCATACAAATAATAATTTGCAGAAAACACGGCACCATAAAAATATTTTCAGCTAGTTAATATAAAAGGTAAATTAAAAATAAATACATTAAAAGCTTGTTTGTGTCTATTTAAATCAGGAAAGAATATCGACGCTGTGAGACTGATGAAGCATAGAATAAACAGTTCCTTTGAAATTTCTCAAAAGTTTGGTTATTGATACTTATGTTGATTTTCTAATATTAATGATTCATTATTGTAGTTTGAGAAATAAAAATCAAGAAGCGGTTATTTGTTAAAACTCAACAGAATTTCCCCTGAATGTGACTTTTTTACTAAGTGATATATATATATATATATATATATATATATATATATATATATATATATATATAATACTATTTGATTCACTGACACATGTAGTAAAATTAGATAAAATGTTATACTTTAACAACTTTTTATAATGCTATGTGCTACGTATTATATTTAAACTCATAGGGTAGAAGCATGGTGTTTTATAAGCAAAGTGATGGATTAGCTAGAGTCTAAGGGTAACATAAATGGATACATGTGTGATGGCAAGTAATACAGATAATTTGGTGATAGCTTTTAAGTTATGATAGTATAATCTTACTATCTTTTAGAAAATTATTTCATTTATGAACTTCAACTATGGATCTCCTAGTTCCCAATAATTACTTTAAAACTAACAATGTCTTTAAATATTTTCAGTAAGATTGTTTCACTCAATATTATCTATCTTTTTGTTTGGTTCGCAATTCTTCAGTACCTGATGATGTGTAAAACGCGTTCAAGGACCTAAGCGGCAAATTCCTAGGTGTATATAATATGTTTAAATACATTAGAAAATTAATATGTTTTAAGCCTTTATGTATCAGAGAGAATATTATTAAAAACGTGGTGTGCTCTGTCTTCTACTTGAATTTTAATACTGTTTATTCATCTATATTAAGGTGTAATCTCTGTTTATAAATTGATACATTTGCCAGAAGAATGTGGGTAACTTTTGAAAGTGTTGTGGACTCTGTAGAACATTACCCTACGCTATACGTCTTTGTGTTGATGTCTCTTTTTTATATTGTACATGTTAGTTTATTTTATATAAACTATAAGTATGTTAATTGTGACAATTATGTATGTATGTATATATATATATATATATATATATATATATATATATATATTATATATATATAATAACATAGATAATTATAGATATAGATAATTATTTATTTTACCTTTACAAAACGTTCACAAACCAGGGTAAAATATTAGGTAAGCGAATAAAAATCTCATACTGCAAAAAGAGTATGAAATTATTACTTTGCTAGCAATGTATTGTGTATCAATAATACACAAATAAAACGTTGTTGGAAATAAAGAGGCAGAAACAAGGCCTGAAATGCCTGCAGTGTTTGACGTGTTGCGTGCAGAATAATGCTTGGAGATAACCATATTTCAAGTCTACTTAGGAAGTTAAATTCTCGTCTTGCGGAAAGTGCTTTGCATCACAACACAATGTTACTGAAAGAAGAGAAGCCGCAACAAAATAATTTAAAAGCATATTTTTGCCAAATACATACGATTTCATTACTTAAAAAATAATAATAGCGTTTGTCAACCTTTAAAAAAAGTTATTTATTTAATTTTTTAAATGTAAACATCCTTAAACTAAACATTACGCAAAGTTGCAGTTTTTACATTTGATTTGAAGAAATCTAATTATAAATCAAATGATACCATGTTTAATAAAATCGGTTGGTAGGTAAAATATAGTTTGCATTGAAAGTTCTGAGAGCTGAACATTATCAACTGTCAATATTTGACAGTATTACTTGCCTACAATCACCTGTTTTAACTTTAGCTGCTCTCATCGCCCGAATATAACATTATTGTGTTGGGTTGTGATCATGATATCCTTACGTTCTTTGCACAGACTACGTTAATGGTATCAATATTCTCATTACTTTTCCAAAACAAAATTATCACATAAATGTTTCTAACCTTTAAATCCTATTAAATATTAATGTATATATGTGATGACTCAGATCGTTAAAACGATTAGGTTATATATAATGATAACATAGGGTGTTTCCGTAAATCTTAAGAGTGGTGGAATTCATTCCATTCCTATTTTTAAGTTTTTTATTTAGAATTAATGGTTTAAAAGGATAATAGGATTTCTGGTATTTTATATTTTTATCGATTGGAGTAATTTTTCTTCATGTTAATTCTTTACACATAAGGACGAGAATATATTTCAATCTAGAAACTTAATAACTTATTTTTGTTTCATATAGCGATGCCAAAATTCTAATAAGCTAATGTTCTACTTTCAAGATATTTTAATTGCCCTAATTTAAAATTTACCAAGACCATTTTGAAACACAAAATTGAGTCTTATTTTAAAAAGAAATACAATTTTTTCAAAATAATAAAACTACTCTTGATGGCGTTAAGTTAGTGTTAATCTAAAAACGAAGTTCCAAAATCAAATGGACGCTTCTTGCTACAAAACGTTAGTGAGGGTAATGTTAGCTTGTTAACTTGGCGGTAATTTTGCTGATGTTAGTATTATAACTACTTTTGGTAACACGTACACGTAAACGATAACATAGTCGAGATAATATCAGATAGCAGATATACGACCGCTTTCATTACATCTTGCTCGTATTTTTATCCTTCGGCGACAATAGTTAGTTGCAATAATCCTAACGTAAGAAGGATAATATTGAACATTGCCCTGATGGATTTGTCTAAACAATACGGATTCATGAAAATTCGTTTAGTAACTAGTTTTGTGCATGTAGTGTATTGCATGTGCATTTAGAATTAAACTAATCCATTTTACAATACTGTTATACTATTTCTTTATAAAAGTTTTTTTTTGCTATAGTATAAGATGTTCGCTTTTGTAATACTTTTATAGTTATGCTACAGAGATATAGAGATATACAGGGTAAAATTTGGAAACATCCTAATATTTTAAATCGTATCAGGTACAGTACCCAATCTTTTTACAAGGAAATACAGCTGTGGCAACTGCTTTTTATCCCAACTTCTTTTAGCGGGAAGGCCCGTGGGAAGTGTTGTATCATGGAGATTTTCAATGCAAGCCTAGTAAATACGCCTATTATTTTAAATATCTTTACACCAAACTTCACTCCATATAAGTACACAATACAGTACACCAAATATTATTAGATTTATTCCTAATATAATTATTATTTTAAAAATAAAATCGGTATTGAACATTTAAATACCACTAATTTGTATAACATTAAAATCTCACTCTATCTAAAATTAGGGTATTTTATTACTAAAATTAATGAATTCAATAAGGTTGATGAAACGTTTGATATCAAATATAGGTTACTAAAATAATTTGTAGGCGTTTCAAGAACTGTTACATATACTATATTTAGTATTTAATAACCAAAGCGCTTGGTTTCTTCTAAAGTAATATAAGAAAAGGTATATCCAGTGTTTTGTAGCAAATACCGGTACCTTTACACATAGTGAGCTATTTAAATGTGAAAAGAGCGACGGACAAAGATAAAAGTAAACTCAATTCTGTTCGTAGTTAACAAACGAGCGCGCTTACCAGTATAAAGGCTACGCTATCAACACAAACCCATCTCGTTAGCGATCCTATTTTTCAATTTTACTATAGAAAATGAATAGCTAAAGTATTTTAATAAATTTTTCTGTCTATTGAATCAATATGTTATTGACCACTCTTTATAATTTTTTATTTCATTGAGTTTGTCAAACACATATAAAACTTCATAGTATATATTTTTATGGCGAAAAATTTCTGTATACATTTATGAAACGAGGAATTAATTTCAGATTTTTTCTCCATACATAAATTAGAGTAGACAATATTAATTCTCTTCTGCGTCTCTTTGAGGACAAAATTTTGTGTATGAATATAAAATGTCATAAAACTTGTGAAATCTTAAATACTCATAATTTTTATTCTTGTAAATGTGAATAAATATAATAAGTAATAAATAGTGAAAAATGTATTTAGAATATTGAAAACTTTTTCGGATTTTATTAGCGTTCTTATAAAAATTAATGTGGACTGTATAAAATTAAAGTAATTTTAATGAAAAATCCAAGACATACTTTTTAAAAATATATTATAGTAAAGTTGAATTGCGCCCTGTAAAACTACACCTAACAGAACGTAATAGATCATTTTCTTACTACAATTATTATTACTAATAACAGATCTATATATTAATAACAACTAAAGTACAATCCTCTTTTCAGAAGATAAATTTATCCTGACATTTAAAAGCTGAACATATGTTGCTAAAACTACCTTATAATTGTTTATAAAACTCCTAGAATTATAACAACTGACTGAATATTCACCAGTAAATAGGATACTCGTAATATTACATTTATTGTTGGAATTTTTTCCATATTTGTTCCATTGTTGATCTGATATCTTATTGTGAAGAAACTAAATAGTAGATATGCATCGTCTTACTAAACTTGAATAAATCAGGCATTTAAAATTTCACTTCTATGTTAAATCACTTCTTATGTTAATGAGTTTTAAGCAAACATTTAAAGCCTTAGTGGTAATTTAAGGAGCCTAAAAACAGAACCCCATTTTCTAAAATAGCTCTCATCTTAGTTAAATTTTTATACAGATAACTTTGATACAGAGTTACCAACTGAACCTGTTGGAAAGAATTAATTCTATAAGGGATATGCGATGCTGACCCACATTGTAACACTCGACTGTATGGAATAAGGTAACTTATAATTGAAAACTCACACATATGTTCGCCATAATTTTGTGGATGTTGACCAATTCCGTTAATCTCCTGCTTTTATTAGTCAGAGTCGTTACCAGTGAGCAATAACACTGACCAGATCTGGGCAACCAGAAATCCTAGTATTGTTTATGGCTCTTTTGTTGGTTTAATCACATCTGTAATTATAAAAATATTGATGTACGACGTATATAAAAGATACCAATAAAACACACACACACCACACATGCACACACACACATATATCATTTATGATCTATAAACTAGGTGTGTCACCAAACCTTTCTTCGGTTAAAATGCTTTTTAATTCTCTTTTTGATACATCCGGTGCCATAAAAGCATTTGCATTGTTGCACACACAAATAAAATATCCCGTGTTTCTGATTTCAAATAGGATATTGAAAATTTTGAGATTTATTATTGAGTGGTAGAGAGAATGTATGAGAGAGAACTGTACATGTTTTTGCATAAAACTAAGTTATAATATTTGAAAGCAGAACGGTTCTATTTTAAGGATTAAAAAACTTACGTTATTAAAGTACTGTCTAATATCATACGTAACAAGTTGCAATAGAGAGATTTATATAAGTTTACCTGATATTTTTTAGCTTCAAAACACACACTTTAATTTGTTTGTGTTTAAGTTACGACATGTTTATGACTGCAGTGCATATATTAGGCCTTTTCTATATCTTTGGTAAATCTAGTGTTCATTCAAATAAGCTTAGGAAGGATTGACTAAACAGCAACACGCATGCTGTATTCATAAAAGCAGTGATTCGAGGTTGTAAGGCTGGTAATAAGCAGAAAGTGCCGCAATAGTGGGCGGGGTCACATAATAGTTACTTGGTCAGCGCTGTTTCTGCTGAACAGCTTATTTGAATACATTGAGATAAAGGGCTGATCTTTTCTACATTTTCTATAATTATGTTTTTACAACACACAAAGTTCTTTGTAATAGTTCTATTACTACAGTGTTGATGCTTTACAGTTACCAAATTTTACTACTGTATTTACGATTTTAGTTACACTATTCAATATTTTGACCAAAGGAGTCGACTATGTATTCAATAACCATCTAATTGTCATATTTATGTTTTAATTTCAGTTAATTACATAACGAAAACGAGTTATATCGTATGCACACTTTAGGGAAATATAACTAAAGTTGTATCAAGAATCTTAATATTGTAGCAAAAATTATTAACGTAACTAAACTAATGTTCAGAAAAACAATTAAAATTAGGCTATATAAATCAATTTCTTTTCATGAAAACCCTATGTGGGATACTTAATAAAATTTTAAATACAAATTTTAAAGTACTCCTAAAATACTAGTACGTGGATTACACTTTGAAGAGTAATGTTTAAATATTATCGTAGCATATGTGTTGCCTGCCGTTTTGCTTTTCGTGATAAAGTACCATATTTTATTATTACTAGCGGGATCTATTGCACGTGTAACTCACCATCCACGATTGTTTCTTAACCTTAAGTTAAAGACGAAATATATGCGTAAAAAGTATAAGGTATCATGATGCAATATATATGAACCATTGTGAAACATACGTTTTCAAATTACTTACGGGAGAAAATATAGGCAAGAAAACGTCACAGATCAATATACGATTTGTGAAGGATAGATTCCTTTTTCTGCCACATCCTGGCTTATGACTACTGGTTAAAAAGCAAATTTTCTATTCTAATGATTTGCTCTTCTACAATAATGGTTCAAGAATATAGAAATAGATATTAGGAACGCTTTAAGACTGACACTTTTATGGAGAAATTTGGTAAACTTTAATCATGATATCAAATTCACACGAAACGTCTGCTTTTTCTATCGTATTTACGTACTTTTTTTATCTAATAAGTTGGATGCAGTTTGTATCTGAGTAAAAAGTGAAACGGATTGTAACGGATGAAAAAGCTTTTGAACATGATATAGTCTGTGAAATAGCTGAATACCTCTGCGTAATACACCTGTGACTTGACGATTCTGAGTACATTTTAAGTTGCATATTTCCACGATGCACAGTAATCATATACAATCTTTTATTTAACATGTTTGCTTTGAAGTTTATAGATTTAAACAGTATTATGTATTAAATAATAATGAAATATTAAAACAGCATTTTTTTACTTTATGGAAGAACTAAAAAACATCTCAATATAATATGTCAAAGAGCTTTATTGCTTATAAGATACATTAAAGGATCTTTAAAGGACTTAAACTATATTATTCAATAAATAGAATATTTTAACCGTGAAAAGTACAGAAGCTGTGAAATATTGGACCGTCCGTACATTTCACGTTTATTTATCGTATTAATAGAGAGAGGTTTATTATATAATAATATGTATCATCAATATCAGGATGAGTTACATGTACAAACGGTTACATGTACCGTTTAAATTTTCCTTCCATTGTTTTGATTTAAGGTAATATTCATGTAAAAAACTTGAAATTGTTATCATAATCATTATGTTACCTTGTCAAGAGTCCCTGAATGATATTTTGTATTAAACTCTATACGTATTAAACTTGTATCTGCATACTCGTACAATTAAAAACATTTTGTGTCATCATGGACGTATATATATATATATATATATATATATATATATATATCCATCTCTCTCTCTCTCTCTCTATATATATATATATATATATATATATATATATATATATAAATCGAATTTAGTTTGAAACAAAATTCAAAACCTAATTTGTTGAATGGAGATCATGGCAGATAAAAGAATTCTTACTTGAAACCCGTGTATCATTATGAGTATTTGGGACAGATTGTAAAAAGTTTGACTGTGATGTAATTTTTTCTTTTCTTTTTATAGACTTTCCTTAAAGCCTCAATAGTACATACTTTGAATATTTAGTTATATACATTAACTAATTATTCACGTAAAGGTGGGTTGCAGATTAGAAATTCATGCTGTGCTCACTGTGATACACGGTTAGTGTTAGGTTAATATGAGGTATATAACTTTATTGCGATTCCCCAAAATAAAAAAACATAAGATCTAAAAAAAATTTTGACTTAAATGTAGAAAAAATCAAATGTACCTGTCACCAGCAAAATCATTATTTTTACATCACTGCATATATTGAAAACAATAATAAATGTAATTTGGATTACAATTAAGTAATTATATCTAGTACCAATAAGTACAATGAAGCATCGATTCACTATTATACGTATTGAAAGGAAACTCTTCTCAGTTTGTACCACGTAAGGATTGGGCACTTGGCCCGGAGGATCCTACAGACAATGTCCCTAATTTGAATAAATGGTTCTGACTACTCGCCCTTTACACGTTCTTGTCTTATCCCCAAGTTAGACATAAACGTCTCAGCTTCGGCAACACACATTTATAACCTTAATTATTATTTATTCTGTAAAAGGCGATGCAAAAGCACCCAAACCTAACACAATGATTGAAATTACATTAATTGAAATTTAAATATATAGGAAATATGCCAAATAACATGCAGGAGATAAGACCAGTCTGTTACATTCAATTTCATCTACCTGTAATAAGATTCGATCTAGTATCTTTCGGTGAACTAAATACAAAAATTAATTTAAAACCAGTTGAATATTATGATGAGTGAAAGAAATGGTGATAAGGTATGTCCTAAAACTTTTCCGTTAGATTGGAGCAAAGCATAATACATAGCCGCTTTCAAACACAAGAAAAATACTAAACGAGTCAGTCATTCATTTAGATTTTCTCAGAAGTTGAAAGGAAACAATTATAAAATCTAAACCAACTACTGGAAGTTACCCGATCTAAAATACAATTGAAAGGATGTCTTTATTTATAAAGGCGAAGTTAGGCCTAAAAACAGAAACCGCTAACTGTCACTCCCGCCTATTCCGAAGCAGAAAGGCTTAAAGGCCCCAAAGCGATCAGACTTGTCAATAATTCTGATATTAACTGGAAGGGCGTTCCACAATTGACACGGGGAAACAGTGAAAGATTTATTTTATAATGTTTTCCGATGAATTTGAAATGACACGATGCAACAGTAAGAGTTCTACGAGCACTAAACAAAACTTTGGGCTAAACAACTTGGGCAACCACTATAGATTATTGTGTGCAACAGACTAAATAAATGGAGATTTCTAAGTTCTTGGGATTTTAATAGATTTCTTGATTCAAAGAAAGGACCGGTGTATTGAAGGTTTATAAATACTAGGAGATTAACTTAACCAGACGCAGCGTTTTCCAGAGGCAGCGATTCTGAAATTGGATTCCACCCATGACTTCTCGGTTAGGAGCTATCGATATTGCGAGAAAAGATTACACAGAGTAAAAGTGTCTTAGATATTGAATATTTTTTTGTAAAAAATCAAATAGGGTTCATTAACTTAATTAAATTATAAAAAGCTTTTATTTTGAGGTAATAATTGTTTGTAGCTATAATATTTTACGTATTTAAATATTATATCAAAACATTTAATGTAGATAATAACATATAGGTATATAAAATATAAATGATGAAACGTAAAATTATTCGTATTTAAAATAGAAAATAAAATTTAAAAGTACATAAAATTGGCATATCACTCCTCAAGGGCTGGAAAATGTTCAGTTATATCAGCCCCCTATCTTTCTCTGACTTTCCGGATATCTCAAAATCGTTTTTTATCTATGGAATTGAATTTTCCGAACGAGGCTTCGTTTATTTATAGAAAACACTGAGTATTATTATAATGCATATTCACTAAATTGGATTTGGCTGAAAGATACTTTGAACTTTTTAGTTACTACAACAGCAACAAGAAAATAACAGAAATAATAAATTCTGAGTACAATCATTTGATTTATAAGGTTCTTATTAATAGACGTAGATCATTTATACAGTACAAATATATCGCAATAGAGTGGAAAAGTTAGTGTCAAGACATAATTTGCTATTTTTTGTTATTGTATTTTCCTTACCTTACTAGAATATTAATGATTTTACTACTAGGAATCATTACTGTAGAACGAAATTTTGTAAGATGCAACTTTTTTTCAAATTTTTCAATACAATTCATATTAACATAGAAAAAAATTAAATTCTACATTAGGGCATGGCCTGGCATTGCATTTCACTGTCATTGAAACTAATAAGTCTTACTTTGTCCTCCAATAAGATGTCTTCCTATATTTTACCATGTAACTTTAGCGTATGCATGTTTTAAATACGTAAGCGAGCCTTAAAATCTCCAACTGCAACTGTTTATGCCCTAAATAGCAACCAAAAATGTATTTTTTCATATTATAATATAAATTATTTTATGAAAGTAAGTTATTCTGGATAGAAAGAGTCTTAAAGGGATTTATGTTATATTTCTTATTTTTTTCAACATATAATAGTGAAACAATATCCAAATTAGGTACATAATATAAGAACCAGCTCATTCTATGTAGCTCAAACTCGTTAAGACTAGCAGTGTTCATAAAAATGTTTGTGCTGTCCAGAGAGTTCCATTAGCAAATGGTGCAGTTTACCGGGAGTTGCGAGCAGCGGCCATTACTGGAATTGGATAAACAACGCAGTTCCTGTACTGCCGTAAAGTAGCTGCTTAGCAGTTGCTGGCGTCATCATTGGCCGTTCTGCTATATTGCTGCGCAAGCATTTATACTATTTAAAGTTATCATATGTATTGCTTTAAAATATTTAGTACATGGTTCCATTCATTTTCGTATAAAGCAACATTGTGTTTTTATTTTGTATGGTTTATTTAATGTTGAAAACTACTATTCTATGTTCTTGATAAATAATTTACTTAGGACAAGGAGCTGAGAATCCCACATTGCACTTCGTCCTAAAAGTATCTCTGCAACTTTTCTGAAGTGACGGAATATTTAGGATGGAAAAGTTTGGTGGAAGGTGGCGCCTTCTGTCGAGATTCAAATAGGTAGGATAACTGCACTATCAGACGTGTCAGCTTGGAAAAAGGAAAAGCAAGCACTATTTCAGCATCTTCCTGTCAAAGTGAGCCGGGACCAGTAGTCACTCATAGCCAAGCTGGCTTGAGCCTTTAACACTGAACGAGCACCGCTCAATCCGTCATTCTCCAAAGTAGACTATAACTATCAGTCCAGCCTCCTATCCTGATATTTAGACATTTGATGTTAGTGTGTGACTGTCATAAAAATGTATGGGGTTGTCCAGATATGAGTGACGTCAGTTTTTTTCTGTGCCCGGTGCGGGTTCAACTAGAATGTATAAGCAAGGTAGAAGTAAATCTTTCTTCTGCTGTCTCTAAATCTCCCATGTTGAGTGTTAAGTCTTAAAATGTTTGGTGTATTTATATTGTCAATGTATTTAATATGACAGATTAGTACCCATTGAATAATTTGTTTATACATTAATTTAATACGAAAGATCGTAAAACTACTGCTCTAAACCTGTAATAATTTAACGTATTTCTTGTATATTATAATCAATATATTAGGGGTTCAAAGTCTTAAGATTGACAGTTATTTGTTTTTATATATATTTATGTTTTAAATACATTATTAATATTTAAATAAATTCAAATTAACATTTTTATAATCTTTACAATATTGTATTCCTATGTTTATTTGGTTACACATATTCCAAAATTGACTTCTTTGTATCAATATTAATAGAACGAAAAATAACTTCCTACTAAGAGCATCATTAATTTAAAGTAATTTAACGTTAAAAATGTTAAATATTAAAATAAAAACTTACTATCCTTTACTGCGAGTTTGCATTTTCTGCTCTATAACTCTGTCCACCACTTCAAAAGGTTTAGTGAGAAAAACCAAGTCAATCATATAATAATATGTACCATAGGTTTTATACTATATTATTACAGAAGGACCCACAGTCATATGACTAAAATAACAAAAAATATATAAAAGCTTTTTTATTATATCTCAAGTCAAATTTTGCTTCCCTAAATAAAATAAAACTACAAGAATGAGAGTTCACCTGGCCATGAAAGTGCATTTAACATCTTCTGTAGTTTCTTCTGTCCAAACCACTAGTATTCATATTTATAGCTCTTAGCTTCATGGCAAATTAACTTGGATTCACTCCACCTTGAAAATGGTACTTTCAGTCAAAATGTTTTGTATTATTTGGAAAGAGTGCTATTTCTGAGAAAATAAAATATAAAATTAAGATAATATACTCCTACAGCTATTTTTATTATAATATTATTCTTTGCCACTACTTCCTTTCTCTATCTCTGACTCTTCCTATAGTAAAAGATTTAAAATATTCATTAACGCTGAGTCAGATTCCATGGGGTGATAAGCACTGTAATTATTCTTAGTGTTCTCCTCATTCATAAATCAAACTTTATGCACAATTTAAAGTCTATATGTCAATTTGATTTCGAGATAACATGCACACAATGTCATGGACAGAAATTATTTTTTTTTATTTATGTCACACTGAAATTAATTTTAGTCTAATATTTGGTGATTTTAAATAACTTTCCACAGAGACCACAAAATATATCAAGGAAATAATGTGTTACTATTTTACACTGCGTGAGAAAAAGCGTAGAAATAGTAACTACTGATGCTCCAAAATGTATTAATTAGTTGAACAATGAACAATGCCATGCCATAGCAGCATAGATTCCGTTGATCTGGATAACCAATGAATACTTAATTAAAATTAACTTTAGCGATTTATCTACATCTGAATAATCTTATTTTTTATCAAGAATTCAGAAAAACACATATTAATTTCTTACCTTCTATATAGGTAAAAATGCCATGTTAGAAGAATATTACGAGACAATCACTTTAATACTTACTTTTATTTCTGCACCGTAAGGCCTATCAGAGATTTGGTAGTTTATTCACATCGCTTTCGTGAAGAGTGGCCCTGACCTAAATGGGTTGTTCAGGTAATAAAGCCATGGGGGATGAATATTACGACATTATTACGATTTATTACTAACCTTTCTTTCTCCACCCTAGAGTTTATTAGAGACTTCAAATTTTACGTTACGGATATTTTGTAAACAGTGAATTTTCCCTAAATGAGTTGTTTTTAATTAAAACCACAGGGGAAAAAATGCAACAAAATCGCAATTTATTAGTATTTTTCTTTCTCCTCACCACGTAGTGAGGATTCTTCTGAGTTAACACCACGTATGTTACATGAACAGGGACTCAGCTATAGGGTTTTAAGCTAAGAAAGCTTGAAAAGAACAACACTACGGCACAATCAACATGTAACACTAATATTTGTTGTACGTCGCATGGACTGTCAGATTCTTCATGGTTTATATCTAGTTTGTTTCGTGATCAGTTACTGTGGCATGAATGGGTTATTTAACTAATAAAGCAGTGGGTAAGTAAGAAGACACAAACACGATGTAGCGTGATTAAAAAGTAATTATACTAGATTTAAATATATGATCTTATAGAAGAATATATAATGTATTTTAACGTAAATTTATGTTATTTCAGATTTTTTTGCGAATTATTAAATTAATGGATATTTAAATACAGTAGTCTTAAAGATATGCACACCATGGCACATAATGTCAGATTGGTTAGAAAATATAAAATTACGAATTTATATAGGATACACAATATATATGTGACTGGGAATTCCATTATTGTTAGTTGAGAATTTTATAGCTTTAGTACTCAAGTGTGATAGAATGTCCCAAAGAAAGGGAATTGCTCGTTTAAATAATGAAGTTTAGTTATCGAAGACACGCAAAACTCTAATCTTTAATCTAACCCTGAATGAACTTCACTCAGAGGCGATTTTCCTGTACTGATATTTCGTTCTATACGCAAATAGACATGATATATATATATATATATATATATAATATATATATATGTATGTATATAAATTGTATTACAAATTTCTAATATTATATATATATATATATATATATATATATATATATATATATATATATATGATGACGGGGGTATTAAATCCCCCGAAATATAGAAGTGAAAATTTTTTATTTGTTTTCTTCTATTCAACACAGTGATTAGTATATATATATATATATATATATATATATATATATTACACCCTCACACAAAACACGCTTATTAATATATTAAATCTTTAACTACACTTATTTTAGCAGAGAGAAACTTTTAGTTTTTTAATTTTTTTAAAGTTTTATCTCTATATAATTGTTAAAAATGATTTTTAAGTAGATTTTATTGAGAGAAAGGCCACGATTCAATCAGGCCTATTTGTATTAAAAGATGAAGTTAACGGTACATAGAATGCATTTTATAGATAAGTTTATTGTTATAAAAATAGACATTTTACAAAACAAATAGGGAAGGTTATGACTGTATGTAGTCTTATCGTGTACATATTTTAAATATAAAATAACAAATTTTCCAAACGATTATACCTATTATTTCTTTAATCCTTATTGAATGCATTCGCTACGGGTATGCAAATAATACTACCGGAATCTTTAAAGTTTTATAACATTTTAATTTTTATTCGTAGGTATTACATACCATTAGAAATATGTAATAAGGAATAATCATTACAATCTTAACAATATTGTATATATAACTAAAGGTGAAGATTTAAAATATTTAAAATTAAAGGAAAATCATATTTTACACTAAGTGTTTTTTCCAACCCTTCGACAAGTTTATAATCCTATGATGTCTTATTATAAGTCATTGGTTAGTAGAAAGGTACTCAAATGTTATTGGCCCTGTCATGAAAAAACTAAAGATACAGAAGTAAACCCTGAAATATCTTACGTGTCCCACGGGTTGCGTGCCTTTAATTTTGCGTCCTTGGCTTAAGATACGTCGAGGAATCAAACCATGGTAAATAGCACATACAACTTATACCACTAATATTGTATGTTGATGGTAGATAAATTAAGAATTCGTCTCATGTTTTACTAAATATAACACCCTGATTGGTCTGAACTAGTACTTCACTAATTTATTGCCGGATTTTCCACATCCATTGTGACGATCAGAGCAACCTATGGTTCACAATAACACCATATGGTCATGTCACATTCTTCAAAAAGATGTATTTTAATAAAATCTTACGTGCTTATACTCAAGTTGCTTATACTCAATGAAAGAGTAAAAATGTTGAATAGTCAGTAATTGTTTACTTATACGGTAATGAACCATTATATCATTTATCATTTTAATGTAAAGTAATATTAAGACATTTTCATCGTAAATTTTCACTTAACGGACTCAATTATCACTCTTACCTTAAACATTCACAGTCTTTTTCCTAAGTTTTGTTAAGTAATATACTAGAGGATTTGCTCCCATAACGCTTCTGTTTCAAATCTCCATTTACTAGGCATTATTATTTCTCCAAAGAGCTTTTATTTTCCTACAAGGGTCAAGGTAGAATCTATGTAAAATATCCCAATAGAGCCTTAACTGATGTTCACTAGATTCAGGTTTAACAAAAATATAGTCTAGGAATGAAACTGTAGTTAAGAATGAATATCACAAATAATATATTTTGAGTTATTCTGTAAAACATTTAAGATACAGTTTTGAGTCTGTTTGATCAATTTTGGACCATACTTTATCTCTGTCGTCATCACTGAATATACCAAATTACTAAATGTATACTGATTTCTCTGGGGTTATATCACTGAAAGATACAGACATGCAACTGGAAACGAGAGGTTTATAATAATGCTAAACTATTACAAATATGTATTATTCAATTGTAGATATTTAATATAAATATTTTATTTATTATTTAGTTGACAATAAATCTCAAAATTTCTCTTTAATTATCTGAGTTTACATCATTAAAATACGTGGTATTCAAGACCTGGAAAAAGAGATGTAATATTTATAATGATGTTAATTTCTAAAACAACTGAGATTGTTGGTAAACACTCTCGAAATGTTTAATAGTGTTTGCTCAACGAGAATCTTTTCCCTGAAATGAATGTTTTCCAAGAAGTACTCTTGTTGGCTGTTACGTGTTTCCTGAATAGGGGGTTAACAGGGAGGATGATTTTAATTTTCTATTCACACCTTTAATATTTAAATTACCTTATTCAGTATGCAAGAAGTTATGGTAGTTATATTAACAGTAGGAAACGAGTCAACATCTGTAATATGAATTTTCATACCTCCTTGGAATTTTTTTGCAATATCAGTCTAAAAAGTTAACTTAACTGTCAAGGTTTTTCTACTATGGTGTTTACGTATAGCCTAGTAAAAATGTATTGAATACTATAATATCCTATAAAGTTGTAATTTTATGTTCGTGATATTAATGTCAGTGTAATCAACCTTGGCAGTTGTTTATAATTAGTGTCATTAGTTGTGAAAAAACAATATAAATCAATTCCTTCGTAAAACTATGCTTTTTCTGGGTACTTGTGTGTAATTAAAAGACCTTTATTTAAGTTAATTTTAATCTTACACCTTAATCATTCATAAATTAAGATAACCAAAGTCCTAAAGCACTTCAACAATCAAACATAAGATTAATTATATTTGGAAGAAGACAGTGACCATATATTACAACTTCAACGTTATTAATGAAAGCTAGCTATAGCGTTACAATGGACATAATAAATGTTTTTTATAAATATATTTATTTGTCTTAACACAACAAGGAGCAAGTAGACGGTATAAAAATATATGAACCCTTACATTGTCTAGAATAATGTTCAAGTGGTGTCCAACTAAAGCAATACTTAAAATAACAAAACATGTATGTTTTATACAACGCAATGAAAGTATATTGTAAGAGTTGGCGACGAGAAAGAGATAGTCTGGTTCTTTGGCTGGAATTTTGCCAGATCAATTTAAGGGGAAGGGTTTTCCAAGTAAAAGGTGTTTTCGAGATACTCGTGGTATTTTATAAGTTTAAAATAGTGTTTTGATACTATAGCGACAATAATATGTACGATGGTAATTTTTTACATTTAACTACAACAAACTTTTTAAGAAAAAAGCGATTGCTTAATTTGATAACATATTTTTGCTAGACTGTAATGACTACGTTCCTTTTATTGACTTCAAACATAACATGATAACTAAATAGTTTAGAATATGGTATGGTATAACAATTTTTTTATTTTTTAATAATGTAATTGGGCTTCATTATTTATAAATATTGTAACCAAAAAAGTTTGGTTCAGTGTGTTATGAATGTAAATACGAATGTTAAAACATAAAAAAGCATAATTACATAGCGGAACACTTTGCATGATAATTCAATTGTGGTAGCATCCCTCATGCATGTGGGAAACCGTTTGATTCTATGGGAGATAGAGGTAAATAGAGGTATTGCGCTAATGTAGAACATGCACGCTACCAGCC
This sequence comes from Homalodisca vitripennis, assembly GCF_021130785.1. NCBI lineage: Eukaryota > Metazoa > Arthropoda > Insecta > Hemiptera > Cicadellidae > Homalodisca > Homalodisca vitripennis. Next base: position 85,002,232 of record NC_060213.1, on the reverse strand, counting down.
GTATAGTACATATTTTTAGATTCTATGTTCCTTCATCACACCAAAACACAACTCTTCTATCCTGTTTTCTATAGCTTTATGCATGTTTGTAACGCAATATAATATCCTATGTACAACTTGTATTACAGTAAAAAAATTATAAGTACTTTGACATTGAAAACGTCTTGTTAAAATATTGTTATTATTGTATACAAACTGGGACTCACCTTTGGATGAAATAGGTATCATCGGTTCTATAATAGTGTGGAAAGGGGTAAAAAGTACAAATACGGCCCACAAGAAAATAATGGATAATGTTTACCTACATCCAACATTCTTAACTAAATCAATAGTGCCATAGGCCCACTTTAGATCTTTTAGCAGTAGTTTTAATATTTGAACTGTGTCAGCAACCAGGGTTTTATATATTTCTTACGAACTTTTCGTGATAAACAAATTGTTTGTAATTCATAATAGTTTTAATAGAATTAAAAATGAGTGGGTATTAAAAGGTAAATATTAAGTAATATATTTTTATTTTATTAGTTTTATTTTCCTACCTTGATACAATTAAAAACCACATAAAAGCTATTTCTAAATCTTAAAAAGTCATCTAAGAACCAAAGAGATTCGCAAAATTTACATAACCACTATATTTTCCTTAGGGCAACAATTTAACTAATTGTTTATTTATCAGATATAACAATAATTCTGCAAATTGTATAAAAATGTAACAATACTTTTAAACCACGATTTTAGATGCCAGCTGTGTGTTTTTAATAGTATATAAATGATAAATAAAGCAAATATTTAAAACTTAGCAAAAAGTGCAATATATCGGACTAATAGGGAGGAATAATATTCTTAATGCAAAAACTTATATTTTTAAAAGCTTTGTAAAATTGTTAATTGTTGCAGTTTTAATTCATATTACAATTATTTTATTGTTTAAAATTTACACAAGTGAAAATACTAGCGGAGAAATGTATTCAATATATTTACGTAAAAAATCCGTGACCAAAGCTAAAAGCAAATTCAATTTAACCAGCAGTTAGGAAATGAGTGAGCTTTTCAGTAAAAATGCTTCGCTGACCAAACAAGCTCGTCCAGATGCGTTCACAGTTTCCAGTTGTATCTGTGGGGATGTGAAATACGAGGACATTCATTTGACATATGAACAGTTTAGTGCGAGATTTACCACCGCCCGTTTCCAGCGTTCCTTGCTCCTCTGTTATGGGCTCAAAGGAATTTGTGTACACGAACAAAAAACATATTAAACTGTTTTCGCTGTGTTTTTATTGCAATGCTAATAGATGCAGATATTGGATAAAAAAACAATACCACTTTATTACGAGTTAACTTTGAAGGTATTAAAAAATATCATGGTAAAAGATATTTAAAGTTTTGAATATTGTTATCCATTGTAATGAAAAGGATATTGAAATAGTACAAATAGGAACTTAAATAATTGTTGTTATTACAAATAGAGGGCGAGTTCAATATCTAGATTTCCATTAAATTCACCGCATAAATGCATGGATTTTAAAATCAGTTCCTCTTGAAACGTATGCATTTCGAATTAACCACAACGAATTCTAATATGCTGAGCGTTTCATCTAAGACCATACGTATATAAGATAACTTTCGAATAAACTGACTTAGAATGTTAAAGATTGGCATGGAGCTCACCTCTACTATTTCTATATCTAAAGTAAAAAACTGTAAACATCGGTTCATTTGATTTGCTCTCCGGGTCAGGATGTTTGACGCTTTGGGGAACGCAAATGGGGGGGGGGGGTGGGGGGGGGGGGGGGTGGGGGGGGGGGGGGGTGGGGGGGGGGGGGGGTGGGGGGGGGGGGGGGTGGGGGGGGGGGGGGGTGGGGGGAAGTCATAAACATGTCGTAACTTAAACACAAACAAATTAAAGTGTGTGTTTTGAAGCTAAAAAATATCAGGTAAACTTATATAAATCTCTCTATTGCAACTTGTTAACGTATGATATTAGACAGTACTTTAATAACGTAAGTTTTTTAATCCTTAAAATAGAACCGTTCTGCTTTCAAATATTATAACTTAGTTTTTATGCAAAAACATGTACAGTTCTCTCTCATACATTCTCTCTACCACTCAATAATAAATCTCAAAATTTTTCTATATCCTATTTGAAATCAGAAACACGGGATATTTTATTTGTGTGTGCAACAATGCAAATGCTTTTATGGCACCGGATGTATCAAAAAGAGAATTAAAAAGCATTTTTAACCGAAGAAAGGTTTGGTGACACACCTAGTTTATAGATCATAAATGATATATGTGTGTGCATGTGTGGTGTGTGTGTGTTTTATTGGTATCTTTTATATACGTCGTACATCAATATTTTTATAATTACAGATGTGATTAAACCAACAAAAGAGCCATAAACAATACTAGGATTTCTGGTTGCCCAGATCTGGTCAGTGTTATTGCTCACTGGTAACGACTCTGACTAATAAAAGCAGGAGATTAACGGAATTGGTCAACATCCACAAAATTATGGCGAACATATGTGTGAGTTTTCAATTATAAGTTACCTTATTCCATACAATGTGGGTCAGCATCGCATATCCCTTATAGAATTAATTCTTTCCAACAGGTTCAGTTGGTAACTCTGTATCAAAGTTATCTGTATAAAAATTTAACTAAGATGAGAGCTATTTTAGAAAATGGGGTTCTGTTTTTAGGCTCCTTAAATTACCACTAAGGCTTTAAATGTTTGCTTAAAACTCATTAACATAAGAAGTGATTTAACATAGAAGTGAAATTTTAAATGGCCTGATTTATTCAAGTTTAGTAAGACGATGCATATCTACTATTTAGTTTCTTCACAATAAGATATCAGATCAACAATGGAACAAATATGGAAAAAATTCCAACAATAAATGTAATATTACGAGTATCCTATTTACTGGTGAATATTCAGTCAGTTGTTATAATTCTAGGAGTTTTATAAACAATTATAAGGTAGTTTTAGCAACATATGTTCAGCTTTTAAATGTCAGGATAAATTTATCTTCTGAAAAGAGGATTGTACTTTAGTTGTTATTAATATATAGATCTGTTATTAGTAATAATAATTGTAGTAAGAAAATGATCTATTACGTTCTGTTAGGTGTAGTTTTACAGGGCGCAATTCAACTTTACTATAATATATTTTTAAAAAGTATGTCTTGGATTTTTCATTAAAATTACTTTAATTTTATACAGTCCACATTAATTTTTATAAGAACGCTAATAAAATCCGAAAAAGTTTTCAATATTCTAAATACATTTTTCACTATTTATTACTTATTATATTTATTCACATTTACAAGAATAAAAATTATGAGTATTTAAGATTTCACAAGTTTTATGACATTTTATATTCATACACAAAATTTTGTCCTCAAAGAGACGCAGAAGAGAATTAATATTGTCTACTCTAATTTATGTATGGAGAAAAAATCTGAAATTAATTCCTCGTTTCATAAATGTATACAGAAATTTTTCGCCATAAAAATATATATACTATGAAGTTTTAATATGTGTTTGACAAACTCAATGAAATAAAAAATTATAAAGAGTGGTCAATAACATATTGATTCAATAGACAGAAAAAATTTATTAAAATACTTTAGCTATTCATTTTCTATAGTAAAATTGAAAAATAGGATCGCTAACGAGATGGGTTTGTGTTGATAGCGTAGCCTTTATACTGGTAAGCGCGCTCGTTTGTTAACTACGAACAGAATTGAGTTTACTTTTATCTTTGTCCGTCGCTCTTTTCACATTTAAATAGCTCACTATGTGTAAAGGTACCGGTATTTGCTACAAAACACTGGATATACCTTTTCTTATATTACTTTAGAAGAAACCAAGCGCTTTGGTTATTAAATACTAAATATAGTATATGTAACAGTTCTTGAAACGCCTACAAATTATTTTAGTAACCTATATTTGATATCAAACGTTTCATCAACCTTATTGAATTCATTAATTTTAGTAATAAAATACCCTAATTTTAGATAGAGTGAGATTTTAATGTTATACAAATTAGTGGTATTTAAATGTTCAATACCGATTTTATTTTTAAAATAATAATTATTTTAGGAATAAATCTAATAATATTTGGTGTACTGTATTGTGTACTTATATGGAGTGAAGTTTGGTGTAAAGATATTTAAAATAATAGGCGTATTTACTAGGCTTGCATTGAAAATCTCCATGATACAACACTTCCCACGGGCCTTCCCGCTAAAAGAAGTTGGGATAAAAAGCAGTTGCCACAGCTGTATTTCCTTGTAAAAAGATTGGGTACTGTACCTGATACGATTTAAAATATTAGGATGTTTCCAAATTTTACCCTGTATATCTCTATATCTCTGTAGCATAACTATAAAAGTATTACAAAAGCGAACATCTTATACTATAGCAAAAAAAAACTTTTATAAAGAAATAGTATAAACAGTATTGTAAAATGGATTAGTTTAATTCTAAATGCACATGCAATACACTACATGCACAAAACTAGTTACTAAACGAATTTTCATGAATCCGTATTGTTTAGACAAATCCATCAGGGCAATGTTCAATATTATCCTTCTTACGTTAGGATTATTGCAACTAACTATTGTCGCCGAAGGATAAAAATACGAGCAAGATGTAATGAAAGCGGTCGTATATCTGCTATCTGATTACGTGTACGTGTTACCAAAAGTAGTTATAATACTAACATCAGCAAAATTACCGCCAAGTTAACAAGCTAACATTACCCTCACTAACGTTTTGTAGCAAGAAGCGTCCATTTGATTTTGGAACTTCGTTTTTAGATTAACACTAACTTAACGCCATCAAGAGTAGTTTTATTATTTTGAAAAAATTGTATTTCTTTTTAAAATAAGACTCAATTTTGTGTTTCAAAATGGTCTTGGTAAATTTTAAATTAGGGCAATTAAAATATCTTGAAAGTAGAACATTAGCTTATTAGAATTTTGGCATCGCTATATGAAACAAAAATAAGTTATTAAGTTTCTAGATTGAAATATATTCTCGTCCTTATGTGTAAAGAATTAACATGAAGAAAAATTACTCCAATCGATAAAAATATAAAATACCAGAAATCCTATTATCCTTTTAAACCATTAATTCTAAATAAAAAACTTAAAAATAGGAATGGAATGAATTCCACCACTCTTAAGATTTACGGAAACACCCTATGGTATCATTATATATAACCTAATCGTTTTAACGATCTGAGTCATCACATATATACATTAATATTTAATAGGATTTAAAGGTTAGAAACATTTATGTGATAATTTTGTTTTGGAAAAGTAATGAGAATATTGATACCATTAACGTAGTCTGTGCAAAGAACGTAAGGATATCATGATCACAACCCAACACAATAATGTTATATTCGGGCGATGAGAGCAGCTAAAGTTAAAACAGGTGATTGTAGGCAAGTAATACTGTCAAATATTGACAGTTGATAATGTTCAGCTCTCAGAACTTTCAATGCAAACTATATTTTACCTACCAACCGATTTTATTAAACATGGTATCATTTGATTTATAATTAGATTTCTTCAAATCAAATGTAAAAACTGCAACTTTGCGTAATGTTTTAGTTTAAGGATGTTTACATTTAAAAAATTAAATAAATAACTTTTTTTAAAGGTTGACAAACGCTATTATTATTTTTTTAAGTAAATGAAATCGTATGTATTTGGCAAAAATATGCTTTTAAATTATTTTGTTGCGGCTTCTCTTCTTTCAGTAACATTGTGTTGTGATGCAAAGCACTTTCCGCAAGACGAGAATTTAACTTCCTAAGTAGACTTGAAATATGGTTATCTCCAAGCATTATTCTGCACGCAACACGTCAAACACTGCAGGCATTTCAGGCCTTGTTTCTGCCTCTTTATTTCCAACAACGTTTTTATTTGTGTATTATTGATACATGGTTTGTGAACGTTTTGTAAAGGTAAAATAAATAATTATCTATATCTATAATTATCTATGTTAAATATTTAAAGACATTGTTAGTTTTAAAGTAATTATTGGGAACTAGGAGATCCATAGTTGAAGTTATAAATGAAAATAATTTTCTAAAAGATAGTAAGATTACACTATCATAACTTAAAAGCTATCACCAAATTATCTGTATTACTTGCCATCACACATGTATCCATTTATGTTACCCTTAGACTCTAGCTAAATCCATCACTTTGCTTATAAAACACCATGCTTCTACCCTATGAGTTTAAATATAATACGTAGCACATAGCATTATAAAAAGTTGTTAAAGTAAAACATTTTATCTAATTTTACTACATGTTTCAGTGAATCAAATAGTATTATATATATATATATATTATATATATATATATATCACTTAGTAAAAAAGTCACATTCAGGGGAAATTCTGTTGAGTTTTAACAAATAACCGCTTCTTGATTTTTATTTCTCAAACTACAATAATGAATCATTAATATTAGAAAATCAACATAAGTATCAATAACCAAACTTTTGAGAAATTTCAAAGGAACTGTTTATTCTATGCTTCATCAGTCTCACAGCGTCGATATTCTTTCCTGATTTAAATAGACACAAACAAGCTTTTAATGTATTTATTTTTAATTTACCTTTTATATTAACTAGCTGAAAATATTTTTATGGTGCCGTGTTTTCTGCAAATTATTATTTGTATGAGATTATGTCTAAGAAATTGCTACTTCAAATTATTGAAAGTCAGACTCACAGTTAGTAATTGTTATATTTTATATACGCGTATGTTTTAGTATTCAAGATATTTACAGTATTTTAAGTAGTAAGAAAACGAGTGCTTCCTTATGTATACCTGTGTATTACTCATCTTATTCAATATAGTGATTAACTTTTCTGTTATGGGCCAATTCAAATTTTCATTCTAGAAGTTGAATTTTCATTGTATAATTTTGAGAATTATTTTCATATGTCAACATTTTTTATGTTTATGAGTAATTGTTCTTTGTAATCAGCAAGAGTAGGTAAAGCGAAAACTTCCTCTTGGCTGCTTTTCTTTGGAAGTCTTTGTGTAAATTGCTCAAAGGGATGATTCAGTCAATGAACTTCTTGCTCTGTATTTTACCCTTAGTATCTTTTGAATTGATAAAGTGGTTAATTCATGATATTTAGAAGTTTACATTATTTTATTTTGCAACATTTCAGCCATACGAAGAATGAGACACACGTGCAGTTTTGTAATTTTTAGTCGACCAATTTTAAAAACCCAGAATGTCTTCCTGGTCAACCATTTTAACTGTAAATTTATTGGAAGAAAGTTCAGCAACTTCATCTAGATATCTTACTGTTTACATTTGATTAAGAATTTTGTTACTTCTCTTAATTATTATAAATCCACGGCAAAAACTAATACGAGGCTACTTTTGGGAGAGCACGCCTTAAACAAAAAACATCCATAATGTATAATTTTTAATAAAACAAATATGTTGTTTTAGGTACGGGTAAGTAGTAATGCATATGTCATTAATTTTATTAATATTTAGTTCAGCACTAAGATAAATACAACGGTAATTTAAATATATACGGTAATTAATTGTTTTTAACCTTTACGTGAGAATCTTATACATTTATTATTCATATAATATTTTTTCAATACTCTCCTGCATGATCTACACACTTTTGCCGTCAGTTTGGAACTAATTATTATCTAGATGGAAGAGTTATGCTTACAATGAGAAGTGAGTTAGTGACGCAGTTTCTATTAGTTAGGCTTCAAAAGAAATATTTTACTTGTAAGTGGAGTTTTAATGGATAGTTGTTGCTTTTGTATTTCACGATTATTTTCTGATTCATTAGTTAAACTAATGTAACTAATTTTAATAGTTAGCACATTTCTCTAATTAAGACACAGAATAGATATTTTTGAATAGGACTATATATTAATTTCTTTTTTCAAAATAAATTCTCTTTTTGTTATAAATGACATCCATGTTGACGTGTAGGAGAAACATTTCTCAGGTTCACAGAATACACTAATCTTATAAGTTTCATATCGGTGCTGTAAATAAGTCCTTCAAATTTATATGAAATAAAACGAACAGTTCAATGTAATACTACTCGTAAATAATACATGTTAGTGGATTTATTTGTTGTCTTGATGGCTCGTCCTACTAGTAAATAGTTATTTTTTGCAACTCTTCTAGGATATTAGATAAATTTTTTACAAGTTACAGGAGTTTAATATGAAGAGGTTATATGTTTTATAAAGATGTGTACCTCTAAACTGGTCTTTTATTACCAACTTCTGATGTAAAAAACTTAATTACAGTCAATAAAAATAAGCTTCGTCTATTGTCTTGGTATAATAAGCACAAGCTTATCGACATTGCATGATGGGGTCGTGCATTTTTATTGAATTTGAATTCAAAACCGTATTAAAACCTGCTTCAGACCACCTAGTAAACATATATATATTTTTAATTAACTATATAGTAAAAATCTCTTTGTCAACACTTAATGTATTCACTAACATAATCTTTTTTATAGTTATTAAATTTTAAAAAGAAATACGTATATTACAATTTTGTTTTAGTTAAAGGTATTTATTCCAATTTAAAAAAATTACAATTAACTTTTAAATTTTCAATAACCATAAATTTATTTAAGTGACACTTAACTAGGGAAAAGTTAAATTATCTGAGCAGATAATTGAAATGTTATTTCTGTATACTTTTCCTGATTATTATATTTCGTTCTTGTCTACGAACTTAAACTATAATTTGTATTACTTTCAGAAATAGCATTAGAATACGAAAACGGTCATAATCGACCGCAGTATTGTAAATTATTCGTAGTCTTCTTTCATAGATATGCAAGACTTTAATATTGTTTAAGTTCAGTCATGTACTATTTACCGTGATTAACTGTAGTGAAATTATATGCTACTATCACATAATACTACCATCACAAATTCAGTGAAATTACAGTAGAAAGAATATGTTATGTTTTTTTGTTTACCAAAGCAAAATTCCTTTGAGCCCATAACAGAGGAGCAAGGAACGCTGGAAACGGGCGGTGGTAAATCTCGCACTAAACTGTTCATATGTCAAATGAATGTCCTCGTATTTCACATCCCCACAGATACAACTGGAAACTGTGAACGCAACTGAACGAGCTTGTTTGGTCAGCAAAGCATTTTTGCTGAAAATCTCATTCATTTTCCAACTGCCCACGAAATTTAGTTTGCTTTTATCTTTAGTCATAGGGTTTTTATCGTTGAATTTTCAAACGATGCATATGTTCCATAGCAACCACATTCATATGTGTTCACTGGAAGCTTGAACCATTTACAATAATTCGTATTTTTAGAAAAAATGTAATCGTATACGGTACATAGTTATTTGACATTTTACTTTCAACACCGGAAAAAAATTTTGTTGGGTGCATCGTATTATTGTGTTTAAATATTATAATTCATTGAATGTGTTTGCTAAGAGTTAATCTTGAGAATGGCTGGATCAGTATTCTCATTTTCTTTATTATTAATTGATTTCCGAGGAAGATAAAAATTAGAAAAGTTCTAGAAACACTTTATAATTCATTATAATTAATTCATTCATTCATTGATGCCCAAGGAAGATAAAGATTAGAAACGTTCTAGGAACACTTTATAATTAAAAATTTATTGAAATATGTATCGTGAACAATGCAAAAATAACAAATACTGAATGATAAACAGAAAATATCTGTCTAAATTTGTTTGATTGAAAATATTACAAACTAGCTGATCCGGCATACGCAGTTTACTTTAAAGCTACTGGTCAGCAAATACATAATTGTTATTTTAATTTAACTTTATTTATAAAAATCAGTTATATATAAAATAGCTCGACTAAAAGATTAAATGCTAAACCAAAGTTTATATTTTAGTGCATCTTATGAGCTTTATAATAATTCCGGCGATGTAAAACAACATCCCTGGCTTCTGCAATTTTCTCCAATTATTATAACGGTGGCTTCTTCAATTGGTATTGCATTCAAACTTTTGCGTATTTGTCCAGAATATTTATCAGATTACGTTTTAGTGATTATCAATTTTATTATTATCTATTGACCTCATGTCAATTTTTCTTTTTCTTGAAACTTTATTTATATATGAGCAAGAATGAGTTATATGATGGTGCATGTCCAACCCGAGAATTCTGTTACTTTTGTCGTTACTTTTGTCAGATGGACATCTCAAGAATGAAACGAGCTAAAGGCTTGAAGATTATCATGCAACCTTTCCGAGGTCTGTTTCGCGACACGTATTTCAGATTTGTTGGAAAATGAGTTTAGTTTAAAGAATGCTGATTTTTTGAAAACGCAAAATTTTTACAGAACAGAGAATAGTTACGTTTGTGTCTGGGTGTGAGATAAGACCATAAAACCTAAAAATTTCATACTATACTACTGATAGCGTGCATGTCCTACATTACCGCTTAGCTTTTATCTTCTACAGAATCAACCGTTTGCACCGTTCAGGAGGTATAATACTACCATTGCATTATAATTCAGGAAGTTTCACAATAGAGTTATATATTTTTCGTTTCCTTCATTTCATTTATATCGGTTACACATCTAACCAACTTTGGGTTTGAACTATTTTATAACCGCTAAACCATGAATTATAAAAATATTATATTTTAAGGAGGATCATAATATAATAAGAGGTAATTTACTCTTTATTACTGTTTAAATCTAACTACAAGTTACATATTCTAGGAAATAATGTACATAATACAATTAAATATGTATTAGGTATGTTTGCTTCTTGACTCATTGGTAGCGACAGGTAAAATTAATTACTCTTTATTTCACCCAGCTTGTTACTAACAAATACGTCACGGGTACTTTTTTAAAAGAAAGTTTGTTTTGACGATGGATTGTGAAGGAAAAAGGGTTTTTCCGGACATTTTCCATCGTATATTGATACAAAAAGTCAGTAACACTACGTTTCGAGATCTGCAATCTGATCTCTTCTTCAAAATAGGAGCATCTATAAGGTATAAAATATGTTTTAGCTAAACAAAACACATCGTTATTCATTTACTGTGTATATCCCACACACTCCTTTTACTAGAGAAGCTCTCTTCCCACTAAATCGATCTGGCAAAATTCCAACTTAAGGACAAGACTATATTTTTATTGGCACCGGCTCTTACAACAACACATTCAATGTGCAGTATAAACCATGTATGTAGTGTTATCCTTAAAGTATAATTAGTTAGATACTTAATGAGCGTTATTTAAAACAACGAAAGAATTAAATGTTTTAGAAAACGTACCATTTATTCTCTATTTTATTATGTTAGTAAATTTATATGTAATTTTATGTGTATATATTCAAACAGACCTATAGTTTATTAATATAATTTATTTCTTTATTTGGTGCAACATCCTTTTATAACTTCATAATTTGCTGCTTAGTTCTTAAGTTCCATCCCTCCCAACTAACTATATATCTTACAGTAGAAGATGTTGTATGATCGCTAAGGAAGTTTAAACATTGAAGCCATGTCTGTAAGGATACGAGACAAACTTATTTACTTTAGAGATATACAACCTCAAACATATATCGTCCTAAATGCTACAGCAAGGGTATTAATTCAAATTGCGTTGTGATAAACCTTATATTAGTTATAGTATTAACTGTACCCAATATTTCAAAATTTTGCACTAAATAAAACCTGCATACTAAATTTGTAGTCTTTTGACTGTTTTATGAACTAAATAAAAAAACAAAAGCTGTCTACTAATTCAACACATAAGAATTTCTACAAACATATAATGCAAGAGATTTTATTCTAGATTACCAGTTTGAAACTATTTTTATAGATAAAATATTATAACATCCTATATAAAGAACAAATGATTAATTATATTCAGGTAATAATTTCGTTTTCTACTTTAATTTTAATTTATTAGACATATTTAAAAGCTCAATAATATTTTAACCTGAATATCTCACCTAGTAAACTAGAATATATCATTACTCAAAATATTTAGTTGCATAGAGTTGGACGAATCGGACAAAGCTGTGTAGAATTAGTATTAAAGCGTTCCCCATATATCTTTGAGAGAATGTTTGAAAGAAGCAATTTCCCCTCCGCTATCCTAGTATTTATGGACTGCATTCAATAAATTAGCAAAAAATAACTGTTTTATAGCTTACTCAAACAACCTTGATGCTTGATTACTTAAAACTCGATGATAAAATCAGGAGTAGCCTTATCTGCAGGTCTGGATGTACTACTAGATATTTCTTATCGCCAATAAAAAAAGGAAATTTTCTATTTAACTAGGCACAATTTTACCACATAATGCAAACTGTTCTGTACGTTGAATGTTTTACTTTCACTAAAATTTCTTAAATTATCACCCATAAAATCAAATAATCAGAAACGGAAACTTATGATTATTATCACGTGTTTATATCTATAATTTATATTCATCAAAAATTTTATTACGGTGTTCTCGATATAGACTAATTAGGCCTACAAGGAATGTGCGACAAACACAGACATATTTGTGATTAACTAATCATACAAGACAGGACATTTTCAAGTAAAGAAGTAATTCGTATGCATTCTAAATGTATTAATAATGTTAATTTTGAGGTATTTGAAACTTTTCATTGGATTGTACTCTCTACCTAGACCAACATTTTTAGGTGTGATTTTGCATGTCCTGATCCCTTGACTGTTCCTAAGTCTCCCGACGTTTACTTGCACGCAACCTGTCATACTCTGCAGATATTACAACCTTTATTTTCCATTCTGTTGTGCTTTTAAATTATAGCCGTTTTTTCCTTTTCTTGGGTTAAAATTAGTTACAAGAGTTCTTCATATTCAAATTCAGAGAAAAACCAAACACACTCACATATATATAGTGTATATATATATATATATATATATATATATATATATATATATATATATATATATATATATATATATATATGGTATATATATATATATATATATATATATATATACAGTTTAAACAGAAAATATATGAAATAAAAAATTTTGTTAGAATCAAAGTTACTTACGTAAAGTTTACACGTGTAAATAATGATAAATTATTGTTGTTTTGTTAAACTAATCTTTAAAAATCATCTTAATCTTCCTGTCGAGTAAAATCTAGTTTATAATTATTAAGCAAAACTGACATATATTTATGTTGTAATTTTCAGTAACATTAATTTTGTATTTCTATTTATTCTGAATAATATAAAACAATAGAAAAACAAATTATATTTTATTTTATAGTTATATAATTTTTACAAATCAAAAACTAATAAAAATTTATTTCAATGTTAAAATTGTAATTATGATTTAGAATTTTTGCTATCAGGTCTTTCTTTATTTCTTTGTTTATTTTGATACAGTGTACGTTTATACAGTATACTTAAAAAGGTTGCAATAACAACGAAATATCCAACATCCAACAATGATAGTTTTCTTTTTAAAACTGCTGTTAATGAACATATATATAATATATATTATATATATAATATTTATTTATATATAAATATAATAAATATGTATATATATATTTATATATGTCTCCTAAGCCTTTTCAGCCAAACAAAAACTCAGACCAACTGACTTCAAAATAAGGCGCTTTGGAATGATTTAACGAATAGAACTATGCAAATACTCTTAAGTCACAAAAATAATCCAGAGTATATTAAACTGCTTTATATTACTAGAATGGAACAACCAAATTAACTGATTCAGTTTCGGATTCACTCATCAAATACTCAACTACTCAAGATTATAATGTTTTAGTGTAAGTAATATTAAATTAGTCAGTCAGAATTACAGCGGTGAATGACTAACAATAAGGAATTTATCATGATTTATATCGGCGTGAACAACAGATTATCTTTAAACCAATTTTATTTAATAAAAATGAAAATGTTAAAAATAATATAAAAGTACACGATTCAAACATCGCGTCTTCACCCTGGAGCGGATCCAGACTAATTTGGCCGAGAACCAAAAAGACATAAACATGACAACTGGGGGTTTCCGCGGAATATACTACAGAAGATGTCAAATGCACTTTCACGATAAGGTGAACTCTCGTTTATTCTAATTCCCGTGTTTTTTAGGAACTAAACATAAATTCAGATATTAATTAGAGTAGATTGAAATAAAACGGTGCAAATATTTACTTTTGAACATCTCAGTCGCAGACTGTTTTGATAAACTATTTTAGATCTCTTTAGACTTTATTGTAGGAGTCAGTTTTTATAAATACAAAACTTCACAAGACACAGTAAGCGGAAGGATGTAAAATTCTGTATTAGTATTTATTTTAATACTACTATTTTAATACTGGCAAACAGCCAACTAAAGCATTGTACAATTAATATCCAATTGTAATATTGTCTCCGGTATCCACTATACAGTGAATTTATAAAGTTATCCCTATCTATCTACCGCATTCAGTTGCTATTTACTAACCCTTATGTTTTTAAAATCATAACTTTAATATTTATTTTTGTTATACATGTATATATATATATATATATATATATATATATATATATATATATATGTATATATATATATATATATGTATACTCAATATTGTGTATACATATATTGAGAGAGAGAGAGAGAGAGAGGGGGGAGAGAGGGGGGGGAGAGAGAGGGGAGAGAGAGAGAGAGAGGAGAGAGAGAGAGAGAGAGAGAGAGAGAGAGAGAGAGAGAGGAGAGAGAGAGAGAGGAGAGAGAGAGAGAGAGAGAGAGAGAGAGAGAGAGAGAGAGAGAGAGAGAGAGAGAGAGAGAGAGAGAGAGAGAGAGAGAGAGAGAGAGAGAGAGATAGAGAGAGAGAGCCAAGCCAACGGAGGTTATCGTAAAAATTATATAAACAGACATAACATCACAAATTCCGTCTGGTAGTAGGCTATATGTAGTAATTAGTTTAATCTCTGTTGGCCTATGAGCTATAACACGTTTATAAAATTCCTTAACTTTAAACAATGTACAATAAGTTTTACCATTCTTGGTTAAGATGTTTGTAAACTTTTGATTAAAAGTGAAATCATCTTTTAAGGGATTTACCAAGCACAAGCACGCATGCTGTAATCATTAAATCAGTCATTCTCAGTTGCGTGGTTGGTAATATTCAGAGAGTATATCCACAGTGGGCAGGGTAAAATAACAGGCTCATTTATCGATGTGTCTGCTGAAAAGCTTATTTGAATCTAAGATTAAGGGAATATTATCATTTATATATATATATATATATATATATATATATATATATGTATACTCAATATTGTGTATACATATATTGAGAGAGAGAGGGGGGAGAGAGAGGGGGGGAGAGAGAGAGGGAGAGAGAGAGAGAGAGAGAGAGAGAGAGAGAGCCAAGCCAACGGAGGTTATCGTAAAAATTATATAAACAGACATAACATCACAAATTCCGTCTGGTAGTAGGCTATATGTAGTAATTAGTTTAATCTCTGTTGGCCTATGAGCTATAACACGTTTATAAAATTCCTTAACTTTAAACAATGTACAATAAGTTTTACCATTCTTGGTTAAGATGTTTGTAAACTTTTGATTAAAAGTGAAATCATCTTTTAAGGGATTTACCAAGCACAAGCACGCATGCTGTAATCATTAAATCAGTCATTCTCAGTTGCGTGGTTGGTAATATTCAGAGAGTATATCCACAGTGGGCAGGGTAAAATAACAGGCTCATTTATCGATGTGTCTGCTGAAAAGCTTATTTGAATCTAAGATTAAGGGAATATTATCATTTATATAATAATGTTGTTACAATAATCAAAGTTCCTTGTTATGTTTAATAAATATATCCAGTCTTTCTTGTTCATACTCTTTACTAAATGTGTTCTTAATTTTATATGTAAAACTTGCATAATATGTTTAGCTTTGAAAAAAAACTTACAGCAAGTTACAGCAACTAAAAATTATATTTGGCGAACAGCCAACTAAAGCATTATACAATTGATATTAAATTGTAATATTGTCTCCGTTATCCACTATACAGTGAATTTATAAAGTTATTCCTATATATCTACCGCATTCAGTTGCTATGTACTAACCCTTATGTTTTTAAAATCATAACTTTAATACTTAGCTATATGTCTAATCAAAATAGGCAAAATACTCAATTACATTAACTATTCATTACATTTATTCAGTTCATTTATTCAACCTGGATATGATAAATTTTGATAACATGATTAAAAGAGGCTGTAGAGCATTCATTGTTTCAAAAATAACATGCACCTTATGGATTGTTATGAAACATATGGGATGAAAATTGAAAATTTGTTACTAGTAAAGTAACATATATAAACGACAGTGGACCATTTAGAAAGGTAACTACATTAGTACTGTATACGCATATGTAGGCCTAATACTACACAGAAACACGTATTAGTGAGTAGGATAATGTTTAAGAGTTAAATATCAGGAATTATCAAACTAAAAAATATGCAACATGTTATGTATTTTATGTGATTCCTTATAATTAAAATAATTGCTGTTAATTTTTAAAAATACGCTATTAGTTATGTGTATTCATAGGAATAGTTTTTAATTCAATGTAATCAAAACAGGCATAAAAATATAAACAAATAATTAAGAGTAATATAGTATAATATGAAAAGCTCTTTAATAATAATGATCGAGGCTGTGCGGTAGTATGTCGTATTACGAATAATGATTACAACAATTCTATTAGATAACTTGAGATTCCTTGCACTAAAGAGGGAATATGGAATTCCATATTTACCTCCTAAGTCCAAATCTTAATATCATAACTTGGGATTTTTGAGGTTTGTCTCTCAGTACTTTTGTAATATCGAGGTAAAATATTAAATAATGTAGAATGTAACACAACTTATACATTTTTAACTCAAAAGTTTAATTGAATATTACCATTTTTAGTTCATAGAATACCATTTGGGATGTTAGGACTATTTGAATAATCAGTATGTTATTCAGTTCTAAATATGGAAGTAAGTTTTTACTAAAGATTGACTTCTGATATATATATATATATATATATATATATATATATATATATATATATATATATATAATTGATAATTTGTTTCTAGGGTGTCAGAGCAGGCAAGAGAACTGCCAAGGGGGTTCTTCGGAGAAGTAGTGGAAATATGGATATCACTGCCTTAACTATTTTGGTGGTTGATCCTCCCTTTAAATTCTGATTTGCAGCTATTAAATAAACTTTTACGTTTATATCAGTACCTTTAAGAGATAATACGTAAAATATCCAAAGAAAACCATTGAGACATTTATTTTTTAATTTATGTTTTTTTTCATAAATGATTTATCTGAACCTGTTTTTTTTTCTGTACTCCATGCAGAGACGTAGGATATTAGGTTTGGAGATAAAATTATTTGTTGTAATAACCAAAAATATTTGAAAAAAATATGGAGATACTTTCCTAATTATCTGGAGATATCCAATATATATGTTCAAACAAACATTTTCCACTATTTATTACCTTACCTGGTTAAAATAAATATTAATTATAACTCAAAATAAATAATATTAAAGATTAGGCTTAGTAATTATATAATAATATTGATTAAATATTACATATATAGACATCACTGTTTTCCCTGTTTTTACAATGTAAGGATTTGAATTTTTTCCCGGAAGATCCTATAGTCAACGTCCATTATTTTAATAAATGATACAAATATCATAAACCATAACATTTGCCTGACTACTAGAAAACCACTTGAGGTATAGACTTATATTTTTGATAGAGATTCGATTTGTGTAGCTAATTTTGAGTTTGATAATGGTACATTACCAAAAATGGGAACTCTGCTGAAATTCAGTTAAACCCAAATAGCTGTAAGAAGTTTAATAGACTTCAATAATGTTGAAAAAAGACCTCAGCGAAAGCGGTTAGATCTACACCCTATGATGTATATAGTCAAGTACTAAATGAAATCAATATTGCACCTGGTTACACTACATGATATAAAATATAAAACTATTACGACAAACATACTGTCACTGTTTAAAATCTAATGATTGATTTATAGCCCAAGTTCACCTAATTAATTATATATTAGTTCATAGAAACACTTTTACGTTCGTATGAAAAAAATTGTTATATTTCTATTCATACTTTTCAAAATGAAATCATTTATTCAGTTACAGTTATTCTAACATCAGTTACTAATACGCACTTTTAAATATTTCCAGTACAAGATAAACTCTATAAATGTCCTCAGTAGCTAGTATTCATTGCTAGTCATTAAAATTTGCATAATTTAAGAAAGGAAAACACTAACCTTATAATACGTAGATATTTAACGACTATGGATTTAATTTGTCATAAATCAGAATAAGAAAAATATGTATTTTATGTAATAGCCTTCTTGTAAATAATGTACGTACAACATACCCTAAAAACATTTCTATAAATTCCCAGATTAAAACCCAACAATTAATAATAACTGAAAATATATACTGAAATATTAAGGTGAATACTCTTTCGTTCCATTTTCGGTTCTGTGGACTTAAAATATTAGGAATAGTGATATATATATATATCATATATAGTGCTTAAGCTAGTAAAATAAACAGCTCTACAAGTAAGAAATTAATAAATAACTGAATTTTGTACTTATTACACCAGTTTTCATAACAAAGTTCTACAAATGCTTCCATCAGAATCATTCCAGATCATTTCAGTTAAGTGATAACTTAATCAACCTAACCAATCTTCGAATGGTTTTGTTTTAAATTATGCACTTATAAATAAAGAAGTATATAATTAAATCATAATTATACGTAACAGAATATTACCACCAGCTCGTTCTATGCAGCTCTAAAATCTTTTAAAGCTAGCAGTTTTCATAAAAATTATTTTACACTCCAGAGAGTTCCATTAGTAAATGGTGCAGTTTACTGGGAGTTGCGAGTAGCGGCCATTACTGGAATTAGATAAACAACGCAGTTTCTGTATTGCCATAAAGTAGCTGCTTAGCAGTTGCTTGCGTCATCATCGGCTGTTCTGCTTTATTGCAGCGCAAGCATTGATCCTGTCAGAATTATTGCCTAAACTCTTAGTGCAAAGTATCGTTTATGTAATGTATCGTTAAACTGACGATATTTCGACGTATTTTATAGTATATTACCGATAAGCCCAAAACATCGTCTTAGCGTGTTTTAAATGAAAAATCTTCGGCGTATTAAGGAAAATAACATCAATTTATATAACATATCAATTTATATAACTTTTATTTAATTTACATACTTAAAGATGTTATAGGAGGGACTCCACTACAGTTAAGTCCTGAATTTTAGTTTCAAAGATCAGTTTTTGTAGGGTATCATCCTACTGGAGATATATATTTTTGTGTTCTTTATTATATAATAGTTGATTGCAGAACAAAGTACTTAAAAATCTGTTTGAATGAATTAATAAAACCATACATTACTTAAACGAGCTCTCAATTTATGTAAATATTATTTTATGTCTACGATAAAACTTGATTACTAGAAAACGTACCATGTTTGATTATTCCCTAACTCTTATGCATTAAAATAAAATACGAGATATATAATTTTATAAACTTAGTGTACTTTTGAATGAATTACTAGTATTTAAAATATTTTAAGAGCCCTGTAAATATGAAACATATTTTGGAATTATATATATATATATATATATATATATATATATTTTATATATTTTGGATTATACATATATATATATATAATATATTATTATTTATATATATTATAAATTTTAGTACTTTATTAATAATTATATTTTTAATGTTTGACTTTTATCTATTAGTTACTGTAAATTAAAAAGAGGTTTAAACAATGACTATAAAAAGTTTTTGAGTTAATAATATAATTATATATATATATATATATATATATATATATATATATATATATTAATTATATTATACCGTTTCAACATAAGACACACAAAAACTACAACATTTCTCTCTCTGGTTTACCCAGCAGACATCCAGCGTAACTAGATGAAGAAATATTGTATCTTTGTCTCTTGTTTTGTCTACGTTTTTTCTACAGATTTTATCTTGGTTAAATACTTACCACATTTACTTCATGAAAATTAAGAATTAAAATTTTTAGTGACATAATAGGACAAAATTTTTGTTATCTAGGCTACGTATTAAATTGAAGATTAGTGGGGTTACTCATAATAACTATGTCCATAAAATATTTTATATAATCTTACATATGATTCCTATTTCAATATTTAAAATTA
The DNA here is from genome assembly GCF_021130785.1 of Homalodisca vitripennis. Taxonomy (NCBI): domain Eukaryota; kingdom Metazoa; phylum Arthropoda; class Insecta; order Hemiptera; family Cicadellidae; genus Homalodisca; species Homalodisca vitripennis. The sequence continues at coordinate 84,981,903 of NC_060213.1, read as the reverse complement.
GGGTAAAAATAGATTTAATATGTTCGGATGAAAAACATATATTTTAACCCAATTTTATGAAGTAAATGTGTTAGAAACGTATTTCATTAAAAAATCATTAAATAAAGCTAAAAGATACAAATTTGGGATATTTTTAATCTAGTTAATAATTATTATTCATAAAACACACTATTTGTTAATTTCATCCCAAATAATTATAAGAATATTGATAACTAAAATAATTTTATTGAGGTTTTCTTTTCTTATAGAACTTATGTTCAGTACTATTATACTTGTATCGTTTGAATCTTTTAAGCACTTAACACAATAAAATCAATATTTTTTGAAAGGTATACATTCCAGTAAATGTGTAAAAAAACTTTCCTTCCAAGTTATCGTGGTAGAGTTAGTTATAAATAAAAGTCCTTTAGATATTATGTACATAACAATTCCTTAAATAATGTTTTTGTATAATATAATAAATTATATTAATATAACGTTAAAAAATCTTCATTTACTTTTCAAATAAAAAGTTTCAATTCATATAGCAATATCATATGAATTTATTTTTTAATAAAGAGGCGTAAAAACCAAAATAGAATCACACAATAATCGGATTTCGGGTTTCCCAGATCTGGTCAGTGTTATTGCTCACTGGTCACAGCTATGACTAATAAAAGCAGGAGATTAACGTTATTGGTGAACATCCGCAAAATGATGGCGAACATTTGTGTGAGTTATGAATAATAAGTGACCTGTTTCCATGCATCCTAGTACTACAATGTGGGTCAGCATCATACATCCCTTATAAAACAAATTCTGTCCAATAGGTCTAGTAAAACTGTATTAAATAACTTAAACAACTAAACAGTTTTATACATAGTAGTATATATAGTTTAAATCTGAAAATTCAAATTGTTTTGCTTTTGAAAATAAAATGCTAGTACGTTATCGATTCATACTGCAATAATTTACTCCAGATTATATTGAATTACTCTAGATTCATTACTTCCTTAAATAATTAATATAAAAATCCGAAAAAAAGCTTTAAAATAGGTATACAAGTTTTGCTTGTAAATTTATAAATAATTAAATAATATATGCTATATGTTGTTTTTAACAACCAGTGAGGCTCAACGTGTACTATATACAGTTTATATATGTTTATATAATGTTTATATACTATGGGGATTTGTACTTATAATATAACTTCCTCTACCGTAAATTAAATGTTTGATTACGTTTAAAATTATTATCTAGAAACTAATACAATTATGAGTTCTATAATGTTCGCGTTACTCTAAAACTATTTACGATTTATTAATTTACCCCATTTTATTTTATTTAATACATTCTAAGTTATGACATAGTATATATTCTAATTTGATATGAAATACGTTACCTTTAGTATCTTTGTAATTTTTAAATTCTTTTGCAACTTAACTTTTGATATTACTCACGTAACTGTATCAATTGATAATGTGTAAATGAATTAGTGTTAGGTTGACCATCACTATTATTTAGCTGAATTTTTAGTAATAAAACTAAAATATTGTCACTATATCAGCAAAACTTCATACAACTATTTATAGTTTTACAGAGGAGCAATAAATGAACTTCAGGGGTTTTCGATCACATTTTGGTAAAATTCTATATGAATATAAACAAAAATGGAAGAACTTTGCAACACTACACAGTGTTGGACAACTCAGATTCTGTGCTTCCATTAAGGAACCAAACAGTCAAGAATAGGCTGGTGTTTGTAACATATAGACATATCCAGTAAGAATTGATTGACGAAGTATAACTTAAACGGAATTCTGAGCTTCCTTTGCTATAAAGAAGTACTGAAAACAGAATAAAGCTCTAGTATTTGTTGAAATACGAGTTTAATTCTTTTTTAATAAAAGAAAACTAAAGTATTATTATATTTTTATTAGAACTATCTTAATTCCCAAATATTTTTAAAATTAACAAAACAGTAATTTTTTACAAACAATTACACTCTTCTATCAGACACAGTAATAGTGCGCTTTATCACGTTTCGCGCAACAGGGTTGCATCCAAAATTGCAACTCTGCAAGTAATTTTCAAGATTTCCAGCGAGCAGACAGACCAATACACACTCATACATACCAGAAATTGACGCAACAACCACGCTTAGCAAATTTCCACTGTTGAACATTTACAATCCAAGAATAATATACCATGTAAAATTGTAAAGTCTACATATAAAACATGTCTTGGGACTTGACACGTGATACAATAACAATTGTTGCTAATTCTGATTTGGAGCGGTACTTCAATAATAGATGGTCCGGTATCCTAGGGAGGGTACTACAATGCAAGGGTTTGCTAAAATAAAACCTTTTCATCTATTTTCCACTGTTATATTTTAATTTTACTATACAAATACAAAATTTACATCCTGAAATATTATATAGTTGAACTCAGTTTGTGATAAATATTATTTATGCTTTGATTTCTCGTTTCCACCATAGTTACCAATAAGAGCCATGTAAAAATGTACGCTAACGCTCAGCCAAAACCCTTGGAGTGGCTTGGATCATCATGAAACTTAGTTTTTCTCATATTAAAATGAAGCTTCTACCAAAATTCCCAGTCAAAAGGTCATACATTTTTCTAGATATCATGCAGAGAGACAAATATATTGACAAACAGAGAAAAAGACACAGAGAAATTAAATATTTCAACCCTCTCGAGTAATAGGTCTTGCTAAATCTCTAAATGCTAACCACATATTATTAATTGTGTAAATAAAGTATATTATTATACAAACCTATTTATTTCTCTTGACTTGAACTAAAGGAAAATCCGAAACATATATTTTAATCAATATAGCTCTAAATTTAGTGGAAACCTAATAAACAAGTACTAAAATTAGTTACTAATATGTGTCGCTATAACAATGATTAATTTATGGTAATCGCGCACTTTCTGTAATTAAAAACTTTCGCAATCTGGGACATTCATACAGTGATTTGAAAGTAATTGTTGATACACATATAATAGGTAGATGTAATGGTCATTTTCTGACTGAAGTTTTCACCAACCTTACGCTGATAATATTGACAGCGGTGCCGAGGCCCAGTAAATACGCTGATAACACGCAAACTCTCAGTTACCTTCACATCAACTGTTTATGTTCCGCAGTAACATTCAGTCAATAGCCTATCCCTCCTTTGTGTCTAATGTGCGGTAGGAAGCATTAGGAAACTTTATTATTCTTGTTTTCATAATCAGATTTCATATTTTCTTATGTTAGCACAGTCATTTAGAAAAAAACTATGAAAGAGATTTATCTCAGACATGGACATTCAAAGGAGATGTTCAATTGCAGTATAATACCAAGTTTATTACGTAATAAATGTTGGATGATTCATCGGTAAGAAATAAATATTGCTGATTTTCCCGTCTAATATTTTAGTGTAAATCAGTACTATAGTGTTCTACGTTAATTTTTGGAATCTATAAGATTGTGTTTTTATGGGGGAAAAAACAAACAAAATAAGTCTTGTACACGTTTTCTGCCACTAAAATATTGGGTAAAGATAGTAAATTTGAATTAAACTGTTATCTGGCAAGGAAATTATTTTTATCAGATACAATGAAACATAAGTTAATTGCCGCTATTTACTAGACTCCTTTTACATCTTCTCAGTCTAACTAAAACGTAAAGTGTCTGCACTTGGTCACCATTTCTCGTAAGAATACTCACTTTTTGAATATTAGATGGGCATATATTTTCCATACACTTTGTATACACGAACACGTAATAATCGTCCTCAATTATTTTCTACTTTTCGTTTTTGGAAACATACTACATTTTCCTAAATTACTAACTACCATTAAAAAAAAAAATTGAAATATTGGTAAATATTCACAATGAATAATGTAATAATGTATCTGTCTTTTATAGTCGTAGACACTATACATCCTAAGCTAATACACTTTTATGTTTTCACAGGTAAGCTGTGTTCAGTTTCGCCACCAATATTGTGTGAGTACATTTAAGCAGTCCATATCGTGTAATATGAGTAAAAACCAACTTATCTATCACCAGTTTCTAGATAATTTATTCATAAAAATTATAATAATAACTATTATAAATTAAAAACATATGCATCACATAAATTTAAATAAACATCTCTATCTTTATCGACAATAAAAACCATGCCATACAACAACAAATACATCATATTTTTTGACTTTATATATCAATAAACGTCATTATAATGAATCAGTTATATAACTTCATTAATAATAAGTCTTTAACAAGTTTCCTGTCTAAATTATTATCCTATCCTAAATCCTATACCTTTTCTCGATTATTATTATTATCCCGGTTTTTGTACATGTGTTACACACCAGATCCAAGTTGGGGATATACACGTGTATATCATATTATATGTACTATCCAAGAATGACAAAAATATGACATAATACGTTTAACTCTTATTTATTCTTCAGAATTATTATTAAATAATAAATATTACAGTTTTAACAAACAAAATATAAAAATCTCTAAAATGTTATGGGTATGTATGTTTATTTAAATATAAATCTCATAGGTAGCCAAAGGTAAAATAATTACTTTTTATTTCACCCTTTATAAGGTATGAAATATGTTATAGCTAAACAAAATACATGGTTATTCAATTACCGAGTATATCCCTCACACTCCTTTTACTGTGGAATCTTTCTTCCAACTAAATTGATCTGGCAAAACTCCAACTAAAGAACAAGGCTATCTTTTTATCATCGCCACTTAGAATTTACTTTCATTGCGATGTATGGAACAAACATGTTTTGTTATCCTTAGAGTTTAATTAATTAGCTACTTTGTGAGCATTATTTTAAAACACTGAAAATTCACATATTTCAGACATTTTCCACTTTCTCTATGTTATATTATATAAGCACGTACATTTATATTTAAACGTTTATCTTCTTTCAGACACTCGAATCGTTTATGTTTGCCATTTGTTCTGTTTATTTAGAACAAAATCCTTGTATAAGCTATTTTACTGCTTACTTCTTAAGACACACCGCAAATAGCAACATTTGAATTGTACATACATTTTTTATTTTCTCATAAGGAAGGTTAGACACTAAAATCATATTAAATAACAACTATTTGATATCATAAGTTAGAACTATTTTAAGTTCAAGAAGTAAAACTATTATCCTCAAGGCCACAAGCTCATATATTTAATCTAATTACAAGAGATAACTGTTATACTCTAATCTATATTAATAAGGTTACACCTTCATAAAAACTTATTCACGAAATATTTCTGGCTATTAAATACTGAAAATACTAAATTGATATCAAGCTGGAAGTATAAAAATAAATAATTGGTATGATTACAGCGTTTCAACGTAAAGCACACATGATTAATAATATTCAGAAAATAATCCAGTTTTAATAGACTTTAACAATTTTAAAAATATATTAAAAACCATAATTAATTCTGAATTATTATTCAAATTATTATATTCCGCTCTTCGTGAAACATAACAGTGATTATGTAGTGGTACGTCCCAATAGCCTTATCAGGCGTATAGATATGTCCGGGCTATTTGACTGCGTATAGCATACACAAGCTAAGACGTTTTTGGTCGTTTCAGCGATTACGAATAAGGAATTAGTGTTAGTAACAAATTTAAATCCAGAGCCTATTAAGTTGTCTTATCTTTAGTTTATTACAAACGGAAAACGAAGGCGTTTTATACTATTTTAGATTCGCTCACGTAATAGTTTTCAGTTTTTTATATTAGATGCACCTTTTACTGACAAATCTAAAATAACTTAAGAATGTAGTTATATTGATATGTAATGTTATGAGGATGTAACTGGAATACTAATTAGACAGTCATGACATTTGCATATGGCTAAAAATAGGATTCAATCACGATTGGGAGTATTATATACAAACAGATCATCTTTATATACAATGTATTTATATAAAATCGTATTTTATAAAACGCGTAACCTAAAAATATATAAAGGTACACGATTTAAACAAAGGATTTTACACTGGAACGAATCCAGACTAATTTGGCCGAGAACCAAAAAGCCATAAACATGAAAACTCGAGGTTTTTGCTGAATATACTACAGAAGATGTCAAATGCACTTTCACGACTAGGTGAACTCTCGTTCCTGGGCTTTTTAGGGAAAACGAAATTTAATTTCGGATATAATATAGAGAAGTCTAAATTTTTCAGTTTTCACTTACATGTTTGTTGTAATAAATGTATGTAGTAATTGTGTGTAAAAGCAAACATAATATTAATATATGAATGGTACAAAGTACTGAGCTTTTCAACTTAATATGGGTATAATAAAATGTATATCATACGTGAAACTTGGATATATAAATTTTAAAATATTTTCAAATAGTCTATTTGTTACGTATAGTACTATTTATTTAAATTTTTAACTAGGGTGTAAAAAAGCTTCTTGGCCTTACTTTCCTACAAAAAAAACGTGTGTTAGAAACTTTATATTTTGGTTTTTAACCTCGTATTTAGGTAATTTCATAAATTGTTCGTAACCCAGAAGTGAAATCAAAAAAAAATTAAATATGCCTAACAATAAATATTAAAAGTACAGTGTCGTATTATTATATGACATAATAGTAAAAGTTATATATATATATATATGTGTGTGTGTGTGTGTGTGTGTGTGTGTGTGTGTGTGTGTGTGTGTGTGTGTGTGTGTGTTGTGTGTGTGTGTGTGTGTGTGTGTGTGTGTGTGTGTGTGTGTGTGTGTGTGTGTGTGTGTGTTATAGTACATAACATAAATATAAATTTTTAATATCAACTTGTTTATTTATATGGTTAGCATTTTCAAATATTTGGAATAAAGATGATTCTGTAATGACATAAATTTAAGTAACATACAATTTATTTGAATACATACAGTTATAATAAATGTTAAACGTTAGTGACGTATCTTCCATTATATCCTTATTTGAATGTCTATTAAATACTATGTACCTATGTACTATGTACCTATGTAACTATAAAGTGATAGCCAGTTTAAATAACGTTTGATTTTATTAAATACATAAATGGCATTTTTATGTTAATTGTTATGTGATATGCAGTGTCACTAGGACGTTAGTTAATACTGTACATAAACGGAAATTTGCATTAAGAATTTAGGCAATAAATCTGACGTGTTCACGTAGCATAAATGCTTGCGCAGCAATATAGCAGAACCACCAATGATGACGCCAGCAACTGCTAAGCAGCTACTTTACGGCAGTACAGGAACTGCGTTGTTTATCCAATTCCAGTAATGGCCGCTGCTCGCAACTCCCAGTAAACTGCACCATTTGCTAATGGAACTCTCTGGACAGCACAAACATTTTTATGAACACTGCTACCCTTAACGAGTTTGAGCTACATAGAATAATCGGTTGTAATATTCTGTGTTGCGTGTGGTTATGGTTTTATTAACTATTTGTTTTTTAAAAGCGCAATTCAGAAGATGTGGACGATTGAATATCTGAGGTTTGTTAAACCTGATCTAACTGAAATACTAACGTTAGGGATCTAATGAGATTAGTTGTTCGTTTTATAAAATTAAACTAAATTTGAAAACTAGCAGAGAATCCTAGCAACTAAGGACTCATGTAAATGTTTTTTGCACGAAACAATGAAACTACTTATCAATACCTAAGATAGGCTATATTACTTTCTTTTAGGTGTAGTTAGTAAATATAAATACTTAATCTAGATTATATTCAGGCTTTAGTTTATTCTGGCATTTAGGCATTTACCTGAAGAAGAGATCAGACTTAATATCTCTAAACGTAGTTTTACTGTATGCATTTTATCACTGAACGATGGCAAATGTCTGAGAACCCTTTCCTTCAACCAAGAGGAGTTTTAGGAGTCTTATGAGTATAAAAGCATTAGGCATAAAACATTTTAATTTATATTTTACTTCGTCCTTCAGACATTTTACAGACAGTTTGAAATTCCATAAACCATTTACCTCCAATTCAACTATATAGAGGTGAAACTCCATTCAAATTTTTTTTGTCGCCAAATTTAAAAAAATGTTCATCTGCTTCGCAGATAAAACAAAAACGTGTAAAGGGCTACTAGTCACAACCATATATATTTAAATTAGGGACAATGTAGGATCCTTCGACCCAAATGTTCGATCCTTAGGTGGAACAAACTGTGATAAGTTTCCTTTCATTAACTTTACTGCTCAATTTCGATAGACAGAATCTCCTCCTTTACCTCAAAGGAGTGCTGCTTATTTTATGTGAAACATTTATTTACATTTTTCATTAAAGAAATGTGAAATTTGTTAGGTATGATTATTTGAAGATAGACTATTGTCTCTTGAAGGAATGGTATGAAGATCAAACATTTTGATTTGTGTAATAGATGCAAACCTTCAATTAAAAAGGAACAGTATCCAGCCAAATGATTAAGGCAACGTTCTAAATTTTCGCAAGTTATAACCCTTGGGCAGTTCTTTTGTCTACTATGGCAACCTGAAAATAATATCTCCATTACATAGATATTACGTTTTAAAATATTCACTAATAAATCCTTAAGGTATACGTTAATATTTGAATATTTATTGTTGCAAATAGTCATAAAAGTAGTAAATAGTTAGAAAGGGAACCTGTTGTATACTAAAAATAATAGTTTAAAAAATAAATAATAATCATAGTGATCATTATCATTGTAATTATATATATATAATATATAAAATAATATTTTAAAAAAACTGTTGAGACACCAGTAATTAGTAAATGGGTATATGTTTGGTAATCTGTCAACTATTAAACAAAATAACAGTAGTAAATTATGGGTAGTAAAATGATATTGGAAAAATAAATATTGGAATTTGCCAAACATAACCACATCAAATATATTTGTGTATAGTTACAACATCAATCAGAAAAATGTTGAAACAATCAGCCATTTATCTCAAAGTATCGAAATAAGCTGTTCAGCAGAAACAGAGCTGACCAAGTAACTATTATGTGACCCCGCCCACTATTGCGGCACTTTCTGCTTATTACCAGCCCTACGAGCTCGAATAACTGCGTTTACGAATACAGCGGGCGTGGTAAATACTATCCGTTATCAGGTAGTTATTTATCATACAATATATACTTTATATTTTAATTTTAAATATTGCATGTAGATTTATATATGTATTTCAATTTTATTCTGCATCATAAGTGTCCTAAAGCAGTGAGCTTTTCTTTCGACTATATATATTAACGAATATGTATCATATTGCTTGTATTTCCTAATAGTATATTCTGAGGAGTTATATTTTCAACCCTAGAATAGTAACATCTATTACTTTATACATAAATGCTAACGAGAAATCTCTTGGATACTCTAGTGCAGTTAATGTGTAAAAATATATAACAATTTAAGAAACTTAAAAAGTAAATCGGTATTTCAGTACCGCTCTTTTTGGAGCACACGTCCCACAGAATTTCTTCGTGATCCTAAGATATGTATTTGTAATAACTGTGCTTCGGCATTAAGCCGTTCTAAAATATTTTATATAGTATTAAATACTACTCTCAGTTTATATAAAAATCCCTGAGTTGGTAGGCTACTTTCACCAATTATAAGAACTGGAATCATTAGAGTATATACATAACGTAATATTATTAGAAAGAAAACATTTCTAGTAATATAACTCAGCTTAGTATTTTTTCAAATAAATTTATCTGCACTTGGGAATACTTTTGAAATTTATTAATACGTCAAAGTTGAACCCAATTGGTACCCATACTACTTCTGATAACTACTTATATATAAATATGAAACTATCAACTTAACTATAAATATTTATGTGTTTACCTGAATAGGATATATCCATAATATTTATATAATTTAAAAAATGCATATAAATTTTACTACATTATTTAATTAATTGCTGATTATAATATGATTTTTATAATTATATTATAGTTATAAATTCTTTATGACTAATATTATTATAATTATAAGAAAATTATTATTTTCTTTATAATTGTATCGTATAAATAAAAATATTTGTACTTCAATAAATGTAATAAAATTTTTATAAGCACCTCCATGTAAGTCTTGGTTTCAATGATAAAGCATAATTAATTGGCTTAAAATCTTCTTTGAGTACAAAAACCTAACGACACGTCACAAATTACGGTGAATTTTGAAGATTTTTCCGTTTAAATAATCTGGCTAATTACTTTGAACTGTCTCCATTAATTTTACTTCTTACATCTTTTAATAAAACAACGCATTTACTAATTGGAGTACTTAAGGTAAAAATTTAGTTCATTTTAATTTAAACACCCGCTTATAGCAGCGTCTGAAGTGTGATCACAAACTTCACTGCTACAAAGAGGAGTATATATATTTCTAGGGAGATCAATAACCGTTGTGACGGAGACGTTTTAAAGTTATTCTTTGAATCGCTTCAACATCAAAGATACAAATAATTTAGAATAGTTCTTTCCGGTATGCCTAGCAGCCATTCAGTGTAAAGTATATGAACAGGTATTGTATCACACCAGTTGCACAGTAGATTGCACTGTGATATTTTAGACACGATCGCAAAGCTGAGCAGGGCTATCAAGTATTATACTCGTAAAGGTGGGAAGGGCTAATTTAATGGGGGGCTTATCATTAATTTAACTCCATTTCACTTCCGCTTAGTGCAGCGTCAGTAATCTGACAACTTCGCCGACTCAATTGTGCAACTAATGAGACAGAGAATACGTCATCATCTAAATTACACTATATAGCTGGGTAAACCCCACAGAACTATTTTCAATTCTCAGGAAAAAACAATACAAAGTGTTCGTTTTAAACGCCTTCATTACTGAAAGTTTTTGGAGGTCTCCATGCGCATGGTTGTCTTCAGATCTCTAAAACTGTGATATTTAGATATTTTTTTGTTTGATATGTGTAAAAATTTTCATTTTAGAATATTTCTTAAAATTATTTTAATGTATACCACATGTTATTTATCAGACCCCAAGACAAAACAATTTCCTTTTAATATATTTAAGACTAACAGATATTTATATTACTTAGAATACCATACGAATGATTAGTCTGGTTACTCAAAATAACTGAATTGTCCACGAAAATATTTCATTCATTCTTATATAAAATACAATATCAAAATTTAAACAAGTGCAAAGGTGGAAAAGCGTTCAAATAAAATACACAAGTTTGGAAACATTCACTGTTTTAAATACAAATTGTTTCAAAAATATAAGGATATAACTATTTAATTTCATCAATAATTAATGTTAATTAATATTAAATATTTGTTGATTACTATACTAATAATATATCAGAACATTAAAGACTGGTGTGTAATTCATTATAATTTTAAATATAATATTTTACAAATATATATATATATATTATATAATATATATATATATTTATATATATATATATATATATATATATAATTATATATATATATATATATATATATATATTATATTTACATGATAAAATATAGTCGTATCGCATTACCCTTTATGTACTTATAGTTTTTCGATCAAATATAAAGTGTTTGGAGAGGACATAAACAAATTGTATTATTTATGTACAAAATATTCTTTAAAGTTATTAAATATAATTTTGATGAAAAAATAATTACTAAATACAAGACAATCAGTCGATATGAAAATACAAATTATTTTATAATTTAATAGTCTAAAATTATGAAATATATTTATATTACTTAAATTAAATGTTCTCTTTACACTTTGCCTATAACTCTTTTCAATTTATCCACCAATATCATTTGTATATTTTTCTGACTAAAGAGGAGTCAAAACCAGCAAAAAAGCAATAACCAATAGTAGGATTTCTGGTTGCCCAGATCTGGTCAGTGTTATTGCTCAATGGTCACGGCTCTGACTAATAAAAACAGGAGATTAACGTTATTGGTGAACATCCGCAAAATGATGGCAAACATTTGTGTGAGTTATAAATAATAGGTAACCTGTTTCCATGCATCCGAGTATTAAAATCTGGGTCAGCATCTCACATCCTTTATAAAAAATAATTCCACCCAATAAGTTCAGTAGTGTATAAGTGGTAAACGACCATTATGAGATAAAATTTAAAAATCTGTATAGGGTTAAAATCAGAAAATAATGTATATTTATTTCAAATATTATGTTCTAGTATTTTAGTGTGTTCAGGATCAATCCGGAATAATGTACTTAACATTTTATTTTCCATATATTTCATTCATAACTGGTGTTTAAGTTGTTAATATAAAATCTAAACATTTTTGATTATAATGTAAAACCTTATTACAAGTAAAACGTCTTCAACTATGCATAGTATGTATTATTTAACAACCAGTAAGTCTTCATGTATACAATATGACTTTATATTTTATAATAGGCGAATTCCTACTGATAATAAAACTTTCTCTACTTTATACTCAATTAAACATTTTTTAAGTTAATGTATGGAAAGTTAAACAAAATTTTTGATCTGCAATAATGTTTTTTCTATACTGTTTGTTTATACATGTTTAGGATGTCTAATTTTAACCGTCTTTCCTTATCGATTTTATACTTTCTACATTATAGTGTATCATTCACTTGATGTGGTATCCGTTACCTTTCGTGGGATAGTAATTTTATTTAATACTTTTACAATTTAACTATTTGCTATTACCGACGTAAACGTATCAAATGTTTCAATCAAAATAAATGGATAATTACTTGACTATGAGTTTTATTTAACTGAATTACATTGTCGATGAAACCAAATATTGTGCCACTATCAGCCAAAATTTGTTTAAGAACTTTAACATAATATAACCTTTCAGCCTTACTGAGTAGTTATACGTGCCCTTTGATTTTTGATCAGATTTTGTTCAAATTATAATTGGTTGTAGAGCAAAACGTAATAGACTTTGAATCATAACACGACGATGTTCAACAACACAACTAGGTTAAACAACAAAATAATCAGAACTATGCTAGTGTGTTTAACATACAAACGAATTCAATAAGACATAGGCATACTATGTATACAACGAAACTTTAACTGTCTATGTAACAAACTGGAAAACTGAGTAAATCTCTCGATTTCATCGTTCAAACTCAAACATTTATACAAAACTATTACATTATCTTATTGTGCACAACACTTCTTCAATTAAGAAAAATATTTAAAACTCAATGTAACAGTATATATTCTTACAAATTATATAAAACCTTATTTCAATCAAAGTAATTGCACGTCACGCTAAATGTCGCGTAACAGGCTACTCTGACAATTGCAAATCGGTAACTCGCTACATTCTTGCACGCAGATTGACCAAATAATACAGAACAGAAATAGTTAAAAAGATTACGCTAAACCATATTCCATAGTAGGTCATGCACATCCTACAACATTTTCTTGGCTATGGAGAAATATATATATATATATATATATATATATATATATATATATATATATATATATATATATAATGGAGAATATCTACGGATAAAATGTTTCTCTGGGTAACATTCTACATGATATATTTTTATTTTAGTTATTAGTTCATTAGTCACGTTTAATAAAGAAAGATCAAGTGAACTAGGGCGGTTAATACAACGGAAGAATGCGTTAAAATAAAACTTTCTTAACTACTTAAACATTGATTTCCCACTCCAATATATTACGTTTTTCTGTACAAATACAACTATTATAAGTTAAATTGTCATATGATTAAAATCAGTTTGTTTAAAGATTTATTTATTGTTATTTTACCGTTGCTGCCGTGGTTGCCCATATAGGTAAAATATTCGCTAACGCTCAGCCAAAAATTGTGCGGTGACGTCCACAGAAAGCAGTGTTCCTAATACTAAAAAGAAGATTTGTTTTTCAAAATTTTAATTGCATAAATCTTACATTTTTCATAAACCTAAGAATATTACATTTCTCCAACCCTTAAAGTGGTAAATTTCGCTAAAGCTAAGCTAAAAATATATAAATATTTTGAAAACTAACTGCATAATATTAATTGTATAAGGGGTCATATTATACTGAGATATCTATTTCGTTTAGCTGGAATTTTTTTTTAATCATAAATTTGAATTTCAATTACTATAGCTATAATTTTAACAGGCACATCGTAAACATGTATTATGAACCCATTACTAATATGTGTCGCTGTGACGTATATTAATCAGGGGATTTGTCAAAGTTCTGTGATTTTTTAAACTTTACTTTCTACATATGTAGGGTAGAACATTAAATGGGCATTTTCGGACCGAAGTTTTCACCAACCTTACGCTGATAATATTGACAGCGGTGCTGAGGCCCAGTAAATACGCTGATAACACGCAAACTCTCAGTTACCTTCACATCAACTGTTTATGTTCCGCAGTAACATTCAGTCAGTAGCCTATCCCTCCGTTGTGTCTAATGTGCGGTAGGAAGCATTAGGAAACTTTATTCTTCTTGTTATCATAATCATAATTCTAATGTTCTTACTATTATATAGAAAACTGATAGTTACTGCACATCTATCGGAGGTGTTATATTGACATTAAAACTTTTAGTAGTACATATAACAAACATTATCATAGTTGTGAAGAAAATTATTATATTGATTGATATCTTGGACATAAGCAATTAAAGTCTGACGTTTTGGTATTGTATTTACTACGTGATATATTTAGTATTGTTCACCGGTGACTAATAAATATATGTATAGCTGACTTCGGCGTCAAATAGGTTATGCGGGTTAACGCTGTGAACTAGCAAAACTATCAGATTTTGTTTTGTCATTGAGCGCCACTATTTAAAAAGTTTACGTTTCCAATTTTACGTGTAATTCGTGACTTATAGGCTCAATTTTTGTATTTTATTATATCAATATAATATAATTGTAAACTAAAGCTCCAAAATATGTAAAAATTACTCATCTAGTATGTTTATTGGAGGCCAATGCAATAACGAAGACATACGCAGACAATGGCAATTGCTGAAATCTTTACGAACAAAGGAACAACTTGTCAATGGGTATGACTGAGTCATGTGCAAGTGCAATTCTTGCCACTTAAATCACAGATTACGAAGTGGTAAAAAACCGTTAAAATACGTTCTGAAAAATATATTAGGTTTATAAAATCCATATATTTTAAATAAACTATTATGAGTCACCCCGTGAAGAACATTTGCTCTGTGCGACCACTTGCAGGGAAAACGATCAAGATAATTTACCAAACCAACACAAAATCTTTGCTTTCATGTTTTGCCAGTACTCCTCAACCTAGGCCTCATTTCCGGAACCTTATCAGAGGCACTTAAAACATTTAAAAGGTGGCATTTCTTCTACAGAGACTTCTTTACACATTTAATTCATTATTTCTTTATGAACGATTGGGACAGCATTCTCTTGAAGGATGATATTAATGATATTGTCGGCTGCCTGTCCGAAAACGTTATAAGAATATTTGATATATGCGCACCAATGGTCAAAAAGAAAGTAACAAAAAAGAGAGCTCCATGGAGATGTGATGCAATTAGGGAACTGACTAGGCAAAAAATAAATATAAAGCTATGTGTATCATAGATAATAGCGTGGAAGCAAGAAGACGATACTGCGAGGCAAGAAATAAACTAAATGCATCTATAAGGAAGGCCAAAAAGAAATATTACAATGATAATCTGAACTTAAAAAACTCGAAAGCTTTTTGGGCTACTCTTCGATCCTCGGGTGCATGGGAATCCAAACAGGCAGGTGATGTTTATGGTTTTTCACCTGATGATTTGAATGACTATTTTTCTCGAATGGGTTGTGATAAAAGAATCAGTGAGGAACAGCTGGAGTGTTATGAGAACAGTCAGTGTGATAGAATTAAAAACAGTTTTTCATTTAAGGCCATTACCGAACAAGACATAAAAAGAGTGATGAACAGCATCTCCTCTACGGCCTGTGGAGCGGACGGTATAAATATTGTGATGGTGAAGAGTCTTAGTCCTTTCTGTGTTGGTGTTATCATTCACCTAGTAAATAGATGCCTGGTGACTGGCTGCTTTCCTGATTCTTGGAAGCGAAGTATTGTCTTGCCTCTGCCAAAGTCTAACAATCCTTCATTACCCTCTCACTTCAGACCTATCTCGATTCTTCCAGTGGTCTCCAAAATATTAGAAAAGATAGTAGTTGAACAAGTTTCATCCTTTATAGAACAAGAACATGTCTTGCCTGAACATCAATCTGGTTTCAGAAAGGATTTCAGCACTTCCTCTGCTCTTGTGGATAATCTTGATGACATGTATTCTGCAGTGGATAGGAATCTCTGCTGTGCCTTGACGTCTTTAGATTATTCAAAGGCGTTTGACTCTGTCAATCACCGAATGCTCATCGCAAAACTAAAATTTTATGGGTTTGATGATGCCTCTGTAAGATTCTTTGCATCTTATTTAAGTAGAAGATCTCAAATCACCAAAATTGGTAATGATTCCTCTAACATACTGCACAGATCTGGTGGAGTTCCACAGGGCAGCTGCCTCGGTCCTATTTTGTTTTCCATCTATACGTCTGATCTTGCCGACACGATAAGGTTTTGTTCCCTGCACTCATATGCTGACGATTGCCAGCTATTGCTTCCTTACCCATCCTCAGAAGCAAAAACGGCACTAACGAAAATTAACAATGATTTTTCAAAAGTGCTAATGTGGTCGGAAAGTAATGGCTTGGAATTAAACCCAGATAAATGTACAGTTTTAAATGTGAGATTTAATAACACCGGCCAATCTCTTCCCGGTGACGTCATGTTGAATAACTCGCCCCTGTCTCTCAGTGAAACTGTTAAGATTCTGGGTGTTAAAATAGACTCACAACTAGAGTTTACAAGTCATGTAAAATATATATATCAGAAGGTCATTTGTAGATTGAGGATTGTTTGCAGGCTGAGGTCGTTCCTGCCGGTGTCAGCTAAGCTCCAGATTGTCAAGTCATTGATATTACCTTTAATATATTATGCTCTCCCCGCATTTTGAAATAGCTTGACCAAAGAAAAATTATTAATTTTAACAAAGTTAGAAAACAGAGCCATAAGATTTGTGTATGGTTTGAGGAAATATGACCATATCAGTTCTTATCGTAAATTGGCTCAAATTCCATCAATACAGGACACTTGCAAAATTCAAACTGTGTCTCTTGTCCACAAGGTATTGACGACCAGTAGGCCAACATATCTAAAAAATAAATTAGTTGCCCGGTCAATAATCAGTGAGCGTCAGACGAGACAGGATGCCTCTCTGGCGGTGCCGCGCGTGCGCCTTGAAAGAGGGAAAAAGGGCTTTTCTTACTTCGGTCCCCAGCGGTACAACGGCCTGCCGCCTGAAATGAAATATTTAAGTATGAGGGCGTTTAAAGACAAATTAAAAAAAAATGTTAGCTTAAGGAATATTGTGAAGTTATTTTTATTGTTTGGTTGTATATTGTATGTTTAGTTTATACATGACCTGAGTTATTTTGTAAAACAACATCAATGTTGAAAATCGCTCATGAATAAAGGCCTTTTTATTTATTTATTTATGAAACAAAAGCCAATCTCTAACAACTATAATACCTCTCAACTATTGAATTTTATTTTAGTTTAGGACGATATGATTACCGTTACCTAGCAATAATTATAGTTTCATAATTTACGGTTAATTAAAATGTACTTTAGAACTGTTGAATTATCTCTATTTAATCAATTTGCATTTCATATCCTCACTCTAACTAAAAGTAAGGTCAACTTTTATTTCACGTTGACACGATTTCTGATTAGGGTGTTTTGTTTCTTAATAGCAGATATATTTTCGATTCTTTTTTTAAACAAGCACAATTATTAATCCCTAGTTATATTTTATACCTTGCTACTTTGTAATACCTTTATTAATAACTAGCAATAACATAGTGGCCAATAATTCTAGCGAATAATTAAACAGTGTTACTTACTATGTGTAATAGAATTGGACTATAAATACAATGCTAATACACTTTCATATTTTCTCAGGTAAGCTGTAGAACGTTACACCACAAATATGTTGCAAGTAAGAGTCTTTATAAAAATATTTAGTTATAAGAATAAATACAAACTCATGTAGAATTACGTTGCACATACGTTAGTGGTAAAACATCGTAGTAATGATTATTTTAAAATGATTTCATAATGTATATTTCGATGAAAACGTACATCTTCGTTGTTAATAATTAAATTTTCATACATTAAGTAAGGCGTATATTATAGAGGTTTTCTATGATCAATTAATTATGTAAAATGGAAAACAAGTTATTATGGTAAAGAATAAGTATAAATAATATTAAGGAATACACTTTTTAAAACACAGATGTATAGTGATAGAGTATCAAATATCCTTTCTAAATTTCTATGAGTCATTGATTCATGTGCAAAACAAAATATTACGGACAGTCGTCATTGAACAGAAATTGAGTCTGGTTGTCTGATATATTGCGATATTTAGTCAAAGATACCTAGATAGAAAAAAATAATCTTCAGTCGTATGGTGAGCCTTAAAATCTACTTTTTTCATTTCAATTAACAGGGATAGTATAATTTTGTGTGCTTTAAATTGTTTTAATTTACTTCAATAAAAAATCAACGTTAATATTTGTTAGAAATCATTTATAATTGTATGAATTTCTAGAAATATATTTAGCCATTGAGTTTATTAATAAATGCAACTTAGTTTTGGCGTATTCTACTCTTTACCCCAATTCGTTCAGTGTGATAATATCACACTGAATGAATTGGGCTAAATCATAGAATTACAATTTCTGTAGTATGGTTTTTAATGAATTGAGTTTATCAATAGGGCCACAATCTGACAATAACTTAAAGTTTCAGAAAACTTACTCTATTGAAGGAAAAAACCTGAACAGCCGTTTTAAAAATGGCTTTTAGTTTCTTTGATCCATTAAATTTTTAGTGCAAAAATAGTTGGGCAATTAATGTTAAGAAACGGTAAAAAAAATACGGGGAAAGTATTGAAAACTAATACAAAATTTGATTGCTTTACAGTTTTGTTTCTAAAGCATGGTACAATTGTATATATTGCTCGATTTTATAAATTCTTAAACGTAGATAATGAATACTTACCTACGTAACGTTTCATATAAACGCTCAAAGTTTTTAACATTCAAGTATTATTTGAACTCAAATTAAAAATAACACAGTATTATTTAGAGATTGTTTGTGATACATTCTCCTGAATATTTGTGTCCCAAATTGTGTATATACTATTTTAAACTTATTTTTCATTTCAGTTTGAAATGTAATGCTGCCTTTGCTATCTTGGAGAAATTTTAAATAGCTTAACCCGAATTTTTGGAGCTTTCACTTTTGTTGAAAATTATTAGAAGAATTAATTAATTAGAACGGGAATAATCATTTTACCCCTTATCATTCTCAGAGTTTAAAATTTTGATTTAAACGATTACCATTTTTCACCCTTATACTATAGAAGGTGTATGAAAACTTTAACTTCATACTAATCTTCAAAGTACTATCAGTTCATTCTTTTGTTGCACAAGATTTCTCATTCTAATTAAATAAATATTTGGACTCTTATTGAAATATAAAAGTTAAGCTCTTTTTGTTATATCAAAAAACATAATAGATTAAACATATTCTCGACATTTAAAAAAGTAAACTTAATAAAAAAGAATCTAAGTGATAACAACAATCATAAAATTTAATTATCTTATACATTAATATGTAAATAAATTTCATTAATAAATGATGAAAACTTTACAAAATATAATATTTGATTGAAACACACCTAATTCAAGCAGGACCTAATAAGATTTAAAGCATACGTTAATTATATACTAATAATGTGTTATAAATTACATTACATACAATTAAAATCATTGTTGTTAAAATAACTTATAACTCATGCTAGTAATAAAACGTCATACTTTTAAGAACAACCAGAAAGTGTTTCGATTCATCACACATGTGGTAGTAGTCCACTTTGCAGGGAATCTCTGTCATTTGCCATCTGTCAGAGAAAATGGTGGCCATCTAGAATAGGCAGCCAGTGTGCTCTGTTCACACTAAGAGGTAGAGATGTGAATACATTCTGTTGTAGAACTGTAAAGAAAAGAACGATATATTTTGTAGATATGGTGCCTAAATAGTGTTATTCCTAGAAATTAGGGGAAACGAAATAGGTTATAAAAACATAAATTAATATTGGATTAGAGTTTATCATTATTTCGGAAGAATGAAACGGAATATAAGTATAATTTTGTATGAATATTCTAAAGGGAAATAAACAGGTTACATATTTTTTCGGGGAATTGTTAATTTTAATACATCACGAATTTGTTACAATTGAAAAGTGTTCCACTGTTTCAGATTGACTAAAGTATGTATATATTTAGATCTACAACAGTATTGATGGGACTATACTACTTAAAGTGTACTTTACAGTAACGGTTACCTGAACTACTAATATTGTTATAAGAAAAAGTTACAATTAATCTTGGAGTAATATTTTGCATTCTCATGTCCTGTGTTAAATCTTAGTTCCCAGGGCTCGAAAAGGATGTTTCCCAGAATGTTAAATATAATTTATATAATATATCTAAGTCCTAAATTAAAGACTGTAGAGTCTCTACAAGACTATAGATGGTACTATGCGTCAATTATTCCCACCTTCAATATGTAAATGCAAAAATGTTGATTTACTCTATAAAAAAGGCTTAAGATCAGGAAAGGAAAGATCATATTTCAGGAATTAAAACATATCTTTATGGAGTTCATAGAAAGTTTTTATCATTTGAAATTTTTATGTCTAGTACCGGTGTTAAGAACTGTTTATTATTCCTTGGTAAATAGGAAGATGCTGGGGTGGGACTTACTATCCTCTTTATCCCTTAATGATCTGTCCAAATAAAATGATTAGAGTTATGGTCGAAGGGAGGAGGCGTCTTTTACTTTGTAACTGTATCTAAACATTTATACGCGTCGATATCTTTACATACACCTAGTTCTTA
This sequence comes from Homalodisca vitripennis, assembly GCF_021130785.1. Classification (NCBI taxonomy): domain Eukaryota; kingdom Metazoa; phylum Arthropoda; class Insecta; order Hemiptera; family Cicadellidae; genus Homalodisca; species Homalodisca vitripennis. The sequence continues at coordinate 84,960,855 of NC_060213.1, read as the reverse complement.
GAATTGTTTCCTTAAGAGGAGAGCATTTACGGGATAACTGTAAGGTATTTTATGGAATATTGTGAAATTTAAACGGCGTGTCCATTCCACTTCTTAGAAACCTATAAGCGATTATATACATTTATTATAAAACATTATGTAGTTATTTTTGTATTTTAGTATCATGTTCCTCAAGTGATTGGTCTGTCATTGAATACCTGAAGGCTTGGCTTCATTATTACTACTCCTTCTGATGCCATTTAATATTTTTAACATTTGTTAAGTTGTATATATATTCATAATTTTTTAGATGTTTACGTAATTGCTAATTTTCAAGTTTTTTTTTTCATTTCAAGTTATATATATATATATATATATATATATATATATATATATATATATATATAATATTTTGTCGCGTGGCAACATATTTTATTCAATTTCTGCTCGAACAGTTTTTTCATAGACCACTTGTGTGCACCAATTTTTTGTCATAACTGTGCTGCCATACTGGCGAGGTTCCAGTTTCTTTCATAAAATAAATTTTATTCGAAGTGGAAGAAATATGGGATCTGCTTCAAACACTATCACTTAAAATTGCTTTTTGTCTATTGGCGACATCTTATGTCTGTCGTGACTTTTACGATCTGTTTTCCAACGTATATCTGCTAATCCTGTTTTCCTACATACTTCATGAAACTTATAGTTCTATGCGTCTTTTCAGTTACTGGTGTTAATAAGGAGTGCTTCTGTTAGAAGGTTTCATACATTAAAAAACTACAGTACTTCTGAAGAAAACAGATTATATACTCTTTCCAAATATCAATATTCTCTTTCCATGTATTTGCTGCGTTCTTTATAATAAAATATCTCACAACCATGTTGTGCCTATATATTCTTTTCCTAGAGTAAATTGTTAATAAGTTCTGTCAACGAATTGTATCATAATTTTCTTAGCTCTTTGGGTAACTCATCATTTTCGGTAATGTTGCCTCCTATTGCAAAATCAGTTATCTGAGCTATTTCAAAATAATATTAGGGTTTTATATCTTTTTCTTTTAACTACTGCCTCTTTGAATATGCAATGGACTAAATGTAAACCAAATTCGGTTTTTTATTTTTCTTTCGGCTACATGAATTAATGAGTAGAAAACACATATTTTAGGTTTACGTAGGCCTTGATGGGCCTTTAAAGATATCAGACAAATCTATTTCATTCAAAGTGACAAATTTATTTTACAACTAACGCAGTATTGTTTTGTAAGGACAACACATATCAAAACAGGTTTAGAAATGTTATTTGTTTAGAAAAAATTGTTACACTTGAAAACATTAAAGTATTTGTACTTTAGTTTATAAGGTCATTTTGCTTATTGTGCATGATGTTAGGCATAGTAAAGTAAAGTACCTGTATCTATAACAACATTTGTGCTGTCCAGAACACAAACTGTTCCATTAGCAAATGGTACAGTTTACCGGGAGTTGCGAGCAGTGACCATTACTGGAATTGGATAAACAACGTAGTTCCTGTACTGCCGTAAAATAACTCCTTAGCTCAACTATAACTAAAGACTTCTTTACTTACTGTAAGAAGTTATTATTTTCATTAGATTTTCTATCTTTGTTGCCCTTTTGATGTTTTACTTGGTTCAATGAATGTAAAATTTTATAATAGCTCAACTCATCTTTGTTAAAATTGTTAAATACGACTTGTTTTCATACGATGTTATTGACGGTACTGCCTATGTGGATTATAGTATCAAATTGTATTTGTATGTTATTTGTACGTTTTAGCTATCCATCACATGCAAATTAAGTTCAAAAATTGTTTAAATATTATATAGAAAAAGTTTTTTTTTATATTACTCAAGTTCAATGCAATCAAAGAAAGAGGAAAATAATGAAAAAAGAATTTTTTAAACCTGATTTAATTAAACATGAACTAATTATCTTAGTATTTAATCTTAAACGATTGATTGTATGACTAACTTCATTTTTATGGTTCTCAACAGAATGTTCTAACATTGCTTACATACCTAATTTCTTGATATATTTCAGAATGATTTTTTTATCAATAATGAAGGTAAATTTTTGACTTTAGTTACATATTAACATTCTTATACATTTTATTAGCAAAAAATCAACACACAGAGGTAGGTTTAGGATGGAAGAGAAGAGAAAGAAAATCCCTGAGTCAAACAGAAGATTTCACTAAGGTATTTTGTTTTACCTACTTCTCATTGAGCAACTGTGTCTTGAGCAAAATGCATTTCGTTCTTCTTCACCCATAAAAGCTACGCATGTTTTATGAAAGAATATTCCTAGGTGAATAGTTTTAAATTGACGATCAATCACTGTATAGATACATTAGGCCAGTAAGTGCGTTACCATATCCAAGGGCAAAGAGGCTCCTTACTAAATAGCACCAGAAACCGCTTAATGTGACAGTCAGAACATTGCAATATAACATATGTGTGACCAGTCTTCTATCCTCAGATGCTGAAATCTAGCTGAAGAAGGTTTATAATTACGTTCATTTAAATAGTATAGATTAAATGTGCATCTAACCACAACCATTCAACTCGGCACACGATCCCATGGTTCGGTTATGTTCGGGTAGGAGGAATATGAGATATTTCTAATGACCTCTAGACTATGACATAAGCACTAAATAATAAATTATTTCTCTACTCAATACATCAAAGACGACAAAGTTTCTAAACACCTCTATGTTCCTCAATAGTAAAAAAATAAATTGAAATCTCTATTCACCTATAATCCTCTTTTTATTAAACTCAAAACCACTTGAGGGAATTTGCTCTATTTTAATAATTGTGTATTCTGAAGTAATTCAGGTGACCTCAGTTTGTTGGAAGAAACGTACCCGGAAATTTGCCTGCTTTTAAAGGTCTAGTTGTATCAAATAATCAATATTCATTATTTTCCTTTTTTGTAAATTCTTAGCGATTGCGTGAATGCCCTTATTATTTTATAGGTAAATTAACATATTTTTTATGTAAAGAGATTACTAGCAAATAGTACCAACCCTTTTTGATCTGACGTGCTTAGAGATTATCCTTTTAAACCTTTTTTAGGATTTATACATTTCTGTTATAAGGGTCCTCGAAAAATAAGTTAAGCTTCCACAAGAAAAGAATTTAATCTTTATATGGTCACTCTACTATAAATTCCGTTTCAAATAATCCATTACAACACCACCATCGGTGTTATTGATTTTGGAATATTCATTACACTATTATTAAATATTGGAGAAAAGTATGTTAATTTAATTTTTACGCGTATAACATTGTCGTTCCTTAGAGACACTAAATATAGTTGTTATAGTTAAATTCCATATACTTAAATGGGTCAGTTTAATAGAAATACTAGAAAATGAAACTAACCTTAATTAGCTTCAGGAATATTTATTATGTTGTTTAATAAGGGTCCACCTATTACATACGTGTTGTATAATTCAATTGTGAACAAAGACGCGGGCAATTAGTAGTTTTAAAATATAATCTTTACGAAACTAAGGTCATATTATTTTTATAATAATAATTTAGAGATGCTAAATCGAAAAATACGAAAGTGACCATAGAACTAAATAGTTACAGTTTTATTTATAAAACTTTCTCAATCTGACTCTAAATTTAAATCCTTTATTTTAAAACGAGAAGCACCTAAAAGTCGTACAAGAAACACAGATGTTCCACATACAGACGGTGTATTGTGAGGACTGTGGCGTACCTCTAAGTGGCTGTTGATGTCTTCAGCACACGCGAAGCTGCCATTACCTTGTAAATCACGTTGTTTTATGAGTACAACGCCGGAGCATTGCAGTGGAAAAGAAAATGTATTATGTAATATATAAATATTTTATAAAACACCGTGGCAGCTCTTAAAATTTGTGCTAACTTTTATAATTGGAATGGCTATTACTGACTTCTCTTTTTATTTGCACCAATAGGAGAGTAATAATTAATGGGATTGTACGAAAATTGTTTATTTTAAAATTATAATTGGTTATAAAGTAATAACTAAAGCACATATTACTATTGCATTATTCCTGTATATTAGAATTTCATCCGTAGACTTAGATTATACACTAAACTTAATTTCTGCTTAGGCAAGATTATGTTATAGTCCATGTAGAGCTTTGTAATTAGGGTGAACGCAGTATATTTAAATTTCATTATGTATGAACACCTGTCAGTCCACAACCCTGCAGTGCATTTTAAGAATTAAATAAGTTACAGATGTTAATCTTACATGCTACCTCAGGGAGGAACCTGACACGCTACATGTGGTGTAGCGTACCCCTATATTGTCACAATTCCCTATTTTAAATTTAATAAATGTTATTTATCTCCTTAAAAACCTATGATCTCATTTAGAGAACTGTAGCTTAACTACTATATTTTCAATATATATCTGGAAATATCTACCGTAATCTCCCCATATTTCGCATGAAAAAAAAATGTATCGTCGTACTTCTAAAACTAATTTATGGTAATCCGGATTTCTTAAATTTCTCATTTTGAACGCGTAGGTATGGAAATTTCCACGAACGGTGAGGAACTGGGTCAGGTATAAATTTACTTTCCCAAGTTCCCGCTCCACCTC